>NC_092708.1:35025427-35675691 GCF_047496885.1 Scyliorhinus torazame | reverse complement strand
ACTGGAAGAGCAATAGTGATAGGATATTTATATGGGAACAACTGTTGTTTCTGCAGCTGCAGACCTGCGCCAGGGATGGCATGTTGTCTCCCTGATGCCAGGGACAAGGATGTCACTTAGTGTCAGCCGAGAACCCTGAGAGTGCATGTGTGTAAGTGTGCTTCGGCGGGGGGGGGGGGGGGGGTCGGGTCGGTGGATGGCGGTGGGGGAGGGTGTTGAACCCATTGGTCGTGGTCCACATCAGAACCCACAATGCAGGTGTAATGAAGGACGCACGTGGGATGTGGTCCTGCAGTAATAATTTGCGAAACTAGGTAGGAAATTAGCATGCGAGGGTCTGAAAAGCAATAATCTCTGGGTTACTTCCAGTAACACTCACAAGTGAGTAGAGGAATGATAGGACAAAGCAGGCAAATGAGCGGCTGGGGAGATGGTGTAGGTAGGGCTTTAGATTATTGTAATATTGTGATCAATTCTGGGGAAGATTAGACTTGTCCAAATTACCTAAGTCTTTCGGGACTTCTTACACCTGAACAGAGCTGGGACTGAGTTCCTTGGTGGGTCCTGTTTCTTGAGTCCCCACAATGCAGGTGTAATGAAGGATGTACAAGGGATGTGGTCCTGTAGTAATAATTTGGGAAGCTGGGTAAGAAATTAGCAGGCAATGGGGCAGCACGGTAGCACAAGTGGATAGCACTGTGGCTTCACAGCGCCAGGGTCCCAGGTTCAATTCCCCGCTGGGCCACTGTCTGTGCGGAGTCTGCACGTTCTCCCCGTGTCTGCGTGGGTTCCCTCTGGGTGCTCCGGTTTCCTCCCACAGTCCAAAGACGTGTAGGTTAGGTGGGTTGGCCATGATAAAATTGCCATTAGTGACCAAAAAAATGTTAGGAGGGGCTATTGGGTTACGGGGATAGGGTGGAAGTGAGGGCTTAAGTGGGTCGGTGCAGACTCAATAGGCCGAATGGCCTCCTTCTGCAATGTATGTTCTATATTCTATGTACAGGACATAGCTGGGAAACTTTTCACAGTGCCAGGTAGATGCCACTAAGTGTGGTAGAAATACAGATTTCAAATTCTTTCACGGCAACTTTGGAATTCAAATTCAATTAAATGAACACGGAATATAAAACTAGTGTCAGTAATGGTGACCAACATGAAAAAAAAAACATCTGTTTCACCACTTCCCTTCAGGGAAGGAACTCTGCTCTTCTTTCCTGGCCTAATCTACATGTTATTCCGGATATACAGCCAGGTGGTTGACTCTTAACTATCTCTGAAATGTTTGCACAAGGCTCTTAGTTGGATTTAGGGAGGGGAAAACACCACCACCTCCTCAAGGGTGTTTAGGAATGGGCAGTAAAGACTGGCACAGCCATACATACCCACATGCCATGAATGAATTTTCAACAATCGTCAGCCAGTAATATGCAGGTAAGATTGAATATAGCAGCCTTAGGATTATCATGAAAACCACTATACTCCTAAGTATCAAATGATTTGGAGGTCTCCTTGACCTTGTGGATATTTTCAAGTGGAGTTCATCGTGCACGAGCTGGAGTGAATACGATGAACAGAAAATCGTACCTTCTGAAGTTTGGTTTCCACACTGTCATGATTCACAAGCTTCTTTGGCAGACAACTGAAGAGTTCGCACCACAATTGGGAACAGGTACTGGGAGGTTGTTGATTCATTGCACGAAGGGATAGATGAAACATTTGAATGTTTTTGAGGAGCTGTGACAGTTACTTAACCCGAAATCACACAAAGTACCAAAGTACACCAAAGGCAATAGACTGACATAGTCTTGCAATTGGCCCTGATGCCGGTTTACCCATCCGTCGATGTAACAGCTCCAAACTTCTGTTAATTAACAAGTCTTCCTACCGCCGTGAATGTTCTCACGTCAGGTTTGAAAGTGTCAAGATGAGTGTGTAATTTCCTTCAGGTGAAGTATTCACCAGGTGCCAAACAGGTAACGTTATGAAGTTAGTAGGATAAATCAAAATGCAGATTATTTCTGATGCATGATGCCAGAATCCACTTTACAGAATGTACACTCAGCCTTCTCAGATTCCCCATTTGACTACAGGTGTCTGTTTAACTGAGGGGTAACATGAGGCACATCTTCTGGTGTAAAGGATTGACATCAGAAGCACATGGTGCCCATATAACTGTGATGTAATGACATATGACTGAGATCTCAAGGGAAGGAGAAGTCCAACCTCATATAGAGTTCCTAAGATATAGAGCTGTAAATAAAAATGAATAGTTTTTGTGATCTACAATTTATAAGTAGCTTTCATAGGAAAACAGGCAAACCCTGAAGTTACCCCAGCTGGACCCCAAACACATGACAAAACATGGCAATGGACAGTGAGTAAAAGACTCTGGAAAATTCCAAGAAAAGCAGACGTATCAGATCTAGAGATCTTTGGCAGAAAGATGTTGGGAGGCAGTAGCGGTATTGTCACAGGACTAGTACTCCAGAGACCCAGAGGACCAAGTTCAAATCCCACCACTGCCGATGGTGAAATTTGAATTTTTTCAAGAAACCATCGTCAGTCCTTGTAAAAACCCACCTGGTTCAGTAATGTCCTTTAGGGAAGGAAATCTGCCATCCTTACGTGGTCTGGTCTACATGTGACTCCAGATCCACAGCAATGTTGTTGACTATTAAAATTCCACTCAGTTCGAGGGCAATTGGGGATTGACAACAAATGCTGGCTTTGCCTGTAATGCCCACATTCCATGAAAGAATAAAATATGAATAAATGAAAAGAAAACTGATCAAAGACTCACCAGAGAACTTAGAGCATCATGGGTGCAGCAGATGCAAGTTGAGACACAGAACCAGAGTCCAGACGACAGTGACAACAGATCACAATCTACAAGCCAGAATACTGGAGCAGCAGCAGATCCTGAGCTTAGGACAATAATGGAATCTACTGCCACTCGCACTACCATTTTTTACTCCGAGAGTGGTTGGGGCGTGGAACGCACTCCCAGCTATGGTAGTGGAGTCGGACACTTTAGGAACTTTAAAGCGGTTATTGGATAGGCATATGGAGTGCACTAGAATGATTGGGAGTTGGTTGATTTGATCTTAGTTTCAGACTAGTTCGGCACAACATCGTGGGCCAAAGGGCCTGTACAGTTCTATGTTCTATGTTCATTCTGAATTGCAAGCGGCTCAACATTGGGACAACTGGAGAAAGAGATTTTCCGGGTACAGAACAGCTTCATGTTTGTCCAAAAATGAACAGAAGGATCAGGTCAATACTTTACACTATGCAGTTGGAGCTGTTGCCAATGACATAATCGCAAAACAGAGAGTCAATGAGGCTTCAAGCTTTATGATAGAGTCTTCCAGATTTATACTTCAGTGTTTGAAAATGTTTAATCATCAGATGAGCAAAATCACCTCAACGGAAACAAAATCTAGGCGAATGTGTGGATTCATTCATTAATGATCTGTGCAGCCCAGTAGAAAACTGTGATTACGGAATCCTGTGAGATGAGTTCATATGAAATTTCAGAATTGGGGGAACTTGATAAATCTCATTCAGATCTCTTGCAAATGACAGAAAATCTCATTTTCACGATGGCAGTACAAACCGCATAACCAACTTTGTTTAGAAAGAAAAACAAAATGGTTGTTCACAGGGAATGTGCTGTCCCTTGGATACTGAGGAGTGAGGCCATTGAATATATTGGGCAGAGGAGAGAAAGCATAATAAAATAGAACCCTGTGAAATCAGGTACAAACACACCAACCACCATCTTGAGATATTTTTGGCGCAGTGGGAAGAATGCCCAACAGCAAGAGCAGAGTGTCATAACTGTGGAGAGTTAGGACATTTTGAAGTAGTCTGCTGGACTAAAACACAGGCAGCCACAAGGAATCAGAGAAATTAATAAGCACAAACCAAAGACAAGCAGCAAAATTCTTTATTTGAGTGACTGAGTGCTGATGCCTGGGCTGAACGCGGGTATTCTACATTGACAAAGGCGGCGCCAGTCCCGGGGCAATTCAGGACCCGGTTCATGGGCTAGTCCTTGCATCACGTGGAACTAGTGCTATTCCAATGCATGACAGTGTCTGATTCGCCGGGGTCAGGACCGGCACTTGAGACCCTGACATCTTGTAGCTGCCAATAAGCACTCCACTCACCACACACTCATTCCAGTCAACAAGATGGCACACCGAAGTGCGGCACTCTGCTTCGCTAATGTGGAGCTTGAGACCCTGCTGGATGCCATGGAGACGAGGCGCCACTTGTTCCCCAGGATGTCACCCACGGACATCAACTGGGCCTGGGAGTAGGTGGCAGAGGCCACTGCCAGAATTGGCCAGCAGTGTTGCAAGTAACTGCAGAACCTCCTGCGGGCGGCCAGGGTGAGTAACCAGCCCCGCACCCCTAGCACCATCGCCGTCCCACGCCCCTACCCCCTTTCTCCCCCACCTTGTGGCTCCCACCAGGTGACCAGTAGGCAGCGTTAGGCATGAGTAGGCAACCCCTCAGGTCATCCAGTATGGGCCACACCACAACCGTGACCCTGGCATCAACCCCTATCCCACACACCCGTACCCCCCCCCCCACAGCGCGCATGAACCCCACCCACCGCCAGGGCACCCACACCCCACCCCGCATCACATGCCAAAAAACATCCTGCCTATAATGGCTGGGTGCCCTGCACACACAGGCCACCAGCCACAGACGCCTTGTGTTGCCTGTGTCCGAGTGTCTCACGCTATGGATTATCTGTACCCCGGGAGAAGGTGGCCCACAATTACAGAGAGAGAGAGAGAGCAGACGAAGGGGCCCGCCGGACCTGCGCAATCCTCGCCGCTGCTGACTGGAGGGCTGGAGTGGGGCACTTGCCAAGGCGGAGATCAGCATCGGGTAAGCAAGTGGGCCCCCGATGGATTATGATATTCCGATGGCACCTGTGGCACCCCTCTCTGCACCCCCACCAACCCCTCCCACCCCCGCATCACCCACACAACTGCACAACTCCCACCCTCTCCCACCATCCTATCTAGCCCCACCCCACCCCATTCACGATCTAACCATATGTCTTGTCTTATGTCTTGCAGGATCACCTGGCGACGAGACGAGCCCATCTGGTATCCCCCACCCCGGCCCCAACCCCAAGGCACATCCAGCGATGCGACGGGCCCTGCTGGTGTCACGCGCCCCCAACTGCAGCCCTGTGACACCCCGGAGGACACGTCCGGGGATAACACCGACTCAGCGGCACTACTGTCAGCAATACCCTCCACCATCCCAGAGACACTCTCCTCGGTTGGGCTTGTCAGTGAAGAGGCTCCTGGGGAACCACCTGGAGTGTACCACACACATGCTGCGGTATCTCAGGTGGAGGTGGGAACCCCCGAGGTGGTGGATAGTCAGAGGGCGGCCTGACCCCAGGGAGTTGCTGCTGTCCAGACAGGTATTGGACTTCTGGAAAAGGTGGTGGCTACGGATCAAGATCTGCAAGGCTTGGGGCACTCCGTGTGGGCAGTGGTTGAGGCAAAAGACAAGGTGGCCCTGTCACAGGCAGCTATGTACCAGGGCCACTGGACATGGCAGCTGCGCTCCGGAGCATGGCCCAGTTACAATGGGTCATGGCTGTGGGCGTCGACGGCATTAGCCTGGCGCTGTTTGACCTGAACTACTCACACAGGGATCAGGCATGATCACTGAGGGACGTGGCACAGTCCCAGAGGGATGTGGCCCATCCAGAGGGACATCGCACAGTCCTTGCGATCCATTTGTGAGCATTGAGACACTGGTCGATACAAAATCAGGCCTCCAGGACTGGCAACGCCAAGTGGCGGGGGAGTCCCCGGAGCTCACTCCAGAAGCACCCCCATCCCCAGGAATAGCCCAGGGGCCATTGTGCACCCCGAGGGAGGAGGAGGTGCAGGGGTGCGCATGCCGGTGACTCCCGCAGAAGAGTTGCTGGAACACCGCAGCAATTCTGATTCCCCCCTCCTGACACTGGCGTGTCCGGTGGGCAGCAGACAGATCAGGGTGACACCATCAAGCTAATGTATTGTGCTGACAGGGCCTGGGCATCGAGGTCTGTGAGAACCCTGACGGTCCCCACTCGGCATCTGGAAGGACCCCATGACATAAACGTTCAGGTGACCGCCACCTTGATGGCCACCGGGAGCGAGTGTTCTCCCTCATACCCCCGCTGTGCCAGATATGCCATGAACTGGCAGAGATGCCGCATGGTCCCCTGCTCAGCTAGAGTCTTCTGCGACAAGCTTGGTCTGTCAGGTCTTTGAATGGCAGGTGGTGCCGATATACATGAGGCATGATACGATGCCTCCTTCCCATCTACTTCTCAGCCTGTTGGTCTCCACCCTCGCCAGCTGGCTCCTCTTTCTCTGGGACAGGCTCAGGTTCTGCAGGCCCGCCCCCCCCCGGGTTCCTGCTCGTACATGCTCAGTGTATCCCCCAGGGCTGCAGCGGCTAGGATGGTAGCAACCATGCCTGGTTGGATCCCGACATTCATTGTCTGCAGGGGGTAAAGTGCGGACATGTTAGCATGGTACGTACCCCTGTGCCCAATCAGGCCCAACGGGCCACACGGTGGCCCTGGCCTGCATTGCAGCCCCTGTCTCCGCATGTCACCCTCCACCCTGCCCTCCAGGGTGGGGGTCCAGGAATGTGGGGGTGGGGTGTGGGCACCCATAGGGCCAGTGTCACTCTGCGCAACCACCGCCCACGGTGGGCGGTCAGTGAGGTGTGCAGCAAGATGGTTGCCTTGGAGGCCATGGCAAGTGGCCCGTGCCTGGACACTTTGGTCCCGGTGGGTCACTCCGACCAAACTGCACATGCTCTGGTCACTCCCTGCTACTCCCCCTGCTCTTTCAGGCACCTCCCCCTCCCCCCCCCCCTCCCCCACAACCCGCAGCAGCACCAGCAGCCCACGGTTGTGCCTTTTGGAACATGTCCTACCTCCTCCCTCTCCCTCAGCAGCCAAAGTTCCTGCTTCCCGATTTTATATACCACAACTGAATTTCGCCATCGATAATTCCTCCTGGTGGAGGCGGAGCATCACTGAAGGCCTGGAGGATACTTGGTGAGCCGTTTAATGATATGCCAACGGTGTTCACTGTACAATTTGCATGGCCACACTGGAATGCAGCGTAGATCACATCCACACCGCTGTCGAGGGGCCGGAGCATGGCATCCCATTTGGTGCCCGGTGCAGGGCACGATTTGCAGCTGACGCGCGATTCTCCGCGCAATCTTGTTTGCCAATTCCGACGTCGGCCGACGGAGAATCCCGCCAATGAAGTGTCAGGGCCACGTATAAACAAATAACCTTTCTAGGGGAAGTTAATGAAACATAAAATAATTACTGGAGCATTCAACTACAACTGGACAGGCACTCCACAGAGTTTAAATTCGGCACAGGGGCTGATGTTTCAGACTTATCCAATGAAGTAAGTGGCTTAAATACATCACACTTCAATCATTATCCAACCAGGTAAAAGGTCGAGGACCCACTGCAAGTCATGGTTCAACACTTAGCAAGATTACGATACAAGGATAAAGAAAGCATTGTACTGCTGTGATACAGCATGAAAAATCATTGTTATGAAGCTGGAAAGCATGCTCACAATTGAGGCTGATGTATACGGTTGATGAAATTGCTGATGAGCAGGACAGTAACACATTCAGAAATGAATTTCCGCCAATATTTTCAGGTTTCGGAAAGCTGAAGATTGAATACCATGTAACCCTAAGAGCTGGTTCCGAACCAACTTGTCTCTTCACACCAGGAAGTGTCTCTCATTCACCCTTGGACAAAGTCAAGAATGTGGACTTAACTCAACTGAACAAATCAATGGAAGATGGGATGTGCCTGGAAGCCTGGGTGGATGGAAGTCTTCTCAACGAGCTTAAAGTGCACTATTCACCAAATTAGTTGCAAACAATGGCTTTTGGCAGTTGCCTCTGGATAAAGAATCCACATAACTAACCACTTTTATTATCCCATTTGGCCATTATTGTTTTAACAGGTTGAAATTTGAAATTGCTTCTGCACCACAGGTATTCCAAAGAATGTCTCAGACCCTTGAAGGTACGAAAGGAGGAATGTGATACATGGAAGGCACACTTGCACATGGCTCCATGAAGGGAGACAATGACCGTAGAGGGACAGCAGGGCAGCACGGTGGCGCAGTGGTTAGCACTGCTGCCTCACGGCGCCGAGGACCCTGGGTCGATCCAAGCCCCGGGTCACTGTCCGTGTGGAGTTTGAACATTCTCCCCGTGTCTGCGTGGGTCTGACCAGCACAACCCAAAGATGTGCAGGGTAGATGGATTGACCACGTTAAACTGGAAATGTTTTCTTAAGTTAAAAAAAATATGGTCGCGTAACAGCAGTCCTGAAAGTTCTACAGGATACAGGTTTGGCATTCAGAAATGCAAGTTTTGCAAATTCTGCAATTAATTTTTAGGGGCACATCCTGCAAGCCTCAGGAATCACAGCCGACCCACAGTAAACAGAAGTGATTCGAGAGTTCCCACCGCTTCGGAACATTACAGATTTTCTTTGCTCCCTTTGGATAATTAACCAAGTCGACAATTAACTACCACATTTGGTGGATATTAATGAGCCATTGGCACAGCTATTGAGACAAGGTCAACAGTGGTGCTGGAACAAGGACGACCAAAATGTTTTTGACAAGTTCGAAATTCTTCTTATTTTGCCTGAGATTCTCGCGCAGTGCAATCCAGAACAGCCAACAATTATACCAGTGGATAGGTTTGGGTGCCATGTTGTTTCAAGTTCCAAAAGACAGAAAAGAAGTGCTGTTTAACAGGCCTCAAGAACATTCACACATAGAGAAAGGGTGCACAGCAGATTGAAAGGAAGCATTGGCAGCAACATTGGTGTGCGAGAAATTCTCAGACTACGTGATGGGATTGAAGTTTTAAATTGAGACCAACCACGAGCCATTAGTCACTCTTCTTAACCTAAACGAGTTTGCTCAAATGTCAACTAGAAGCCAGCGTTTCAGACTGAGACTAATGAGGTATGTCTCAGTGACTGAGTATGTTCAAGATAAGTTGCCACATGATAGCTGATGCACCATAAAGAATACCAATGGAAGGAAGATAACTGAAAGAATAGAATTCCATTGATGGAGTGGAAATGTATACTTCACTCATTACCAAACACTTACCGGCTGCAGAAAAGAGGCTACGGGAGATGAGCAAGCATGCCAACAGGATATATCCAAATAAAGAGTACTGCCCGAAAGGATGGCCAGATTATATTCATAACAACCCAGTACTACTCTAGTACTTTGCACAGAGAGGACCTCTCACCATAATTGATGATACAAAGTTTTTAATGTCAGACTAGTGATCTCTAAAATGCTTTGATTCAAAATTCTTTGAATATGCCTGGTCACTTGGCAGAGAAAAATGCAGAGAAAGAGCCCAGCAGTCAGTTGATGGCCTGGCATTAGTCGTTCCATTGAAGAACGAAACTTGAAATGCCTTATGCGTGCAGTGAATAGCCAACAGCAGAGTGAACAACTGGCACCCTCCACTTTTCCATCAAGGCCGTGGGAGCGCCTGGGAATGGATTTATTTGAGTTTAAAGGTAAAGTATTTGTCATTACCATTGATTAATACTCCAGTTCGATTGATGTGAGTCGATTGCACAGCATCACAGTGGTGCCAGTCATTCAATCACTGAAGATAATCTTCACGACACCACGCCAGACAATGTGGTGTCAGATAATGGCTCCCAGCTTTGTCAATGTATTATTCCATAAATCTGCGCAGGAATATGGTTTCATGCATATGGCCAGCTCGCCTGGATATCCTCAGTCGATTTGGAAAAGCCAGAAAAAGGAGTTCGAGCAATCAAAGAACTAGTGTCAAAGAATGAAGATGTGAGCTTGGTCCTCCTTAGAACCGCACCACTACAAAACGGGTTCTCACCGTCTCGAGTTATTAATGGGAAGAGGACTGCAAAAAACAGCTTCCAGCTCTCCAACAGAAACTAGAAGGTTGCGAGACTGGAACTCTCTTCCTCAAAAGGCAGTGGAAGGCAGAGTCTTAGAATATTTTTAAGGCAGAGCTAAACAGATTCTTGATTAAAATGGGGGTGAAAGGTTATCGGGCGACGGCTGGAATGTGGGGTTGATCTTATTGAATGGCAGAGCAGGCTCGAGGGGCCGAGTGGCTTACGCCTGCTCTTAATCTGTATGTTCGTATGTACCCCTGTATGGAGGATCCATTGTCAGAGACCAGCGCCGCACAAGGTTTTTGGGTGTTATACAGCCACCGCATTGAGCCTGGCGTGGAGCTGGTGAATCCCTCAAGTGCACCAAATCGGGCTCCTTGTGGGTGGGAAATCTCACGTGAGTCACCCGGTTCGCTATGCCATTTGGCTCATTTGAACGCCTGGATGCAGCTTTCACCCGGAACTTCTGAGACCTCGACAGGTCGCCATTTTTAGCAATAGTTTCCACAATCGTGGACCAGGCGTGACGGCACCTCGGAACGTCTCACAGGCCATTGGACAGGGCAAGGTAGTACCCTGCCTCTCTCTCTGGTACCTGGGCACCTTGACACTGCCAGCCTGGCATCCTAACTGTGACATCCTGGCAGTGCCACCCAGGCACCCTGATGGTGCCATCCTGGCACTTCCAGGCTGCCAGGATCATTTCCAGCCTGGAAGTGCCAAGGTGCCCAGATGCCAGGTTGGCACTGTCAGTGGTCGGGCCCAGCGGGCCATGCCCATTGGTGGGGGTTGAGGGGGTTCTAGGGGCCAATAGAAGGTTAAGGGGTTAAAGCGGGAGGGGCAGAAAGTAGGGTAGGCCCGATGGTTGGGTGTGAAGATTGGGACTTCATGTCAAAATGGTGCCCCAATTGAAGCGGAACCATTCCTGCTGGCGAGCGGCCTCAGCAGGGAGAAAATCCCTGAGGCACAATAAACTGGAAGGTGGCTGTACACCCCGCCAAATGTGCCCAAAGATGGACTTAGTTTTAAGTCCGTTGAATCATGCCCAAATTGAACAAATCCCTTCACATCACTTGTCACTCTTGCGTCTGTTACGGCCGTAATAGAGAGCAGCAACAGCGTGCAATTTAAATTCGTAATTAAAGTATGTTGTTCAGATGGGGACCACAATCTTGTATTGCCATGTCCTTTGAACTGGAAAAAAATACACAAAAACATGTGGGGGGTGGCACAGTAGTTAGCACCACTGTCTCACTGCGCCAGGGACCAGAGTTTGATTCCGGCCTTAGGTCACTGTCTGTGTGGAGTCTGCACGTTCTCCCCGTGTCTGCATGGGTTTCCTCCGCATGCCACGGTTTCCTCCCACAGTCCAAAGATGTGCAGGTTAGGTGGATTGGCCATGATAAATTGGCCCCATTTGGGTTGCAGGGATGGGGTGAGGTTTGGGCCGCGATAGGTTGCTCTTTCATAGGGCCGGTGCAGACCCGATGGGCCGAATCACCCCTCTTGCACTGTCGGGACTGGATTTGCCGGTTTCCCAGTCTCGTCTTTTTCAGCGGCATGGCGTTCTCTGGTGTTGGGATTCCAGGTTCGATTCCCGGCTTGGGTCACTGTCTGTGCGGACTCTGCATGTTCTCCCCGTGTTTGCGTGGATTTCCTGCCGGGTGCTCCGGTTTCCTCCCACAGTCCAAAGATGTGCAGGTTAGGTGGATTGGCCATGATAAATTGCCCTTAGTGTCCAAAATTGCCCTTAGTGTTGGGCGGGGTTACTGGGTAATGGGGGTAGGGTGGAGGTGTGCGGTTTGGTAGGGTGCTCTTTCCAAGAGCCGGTGCAGACTCGATGGGCCGAATGGCCTCCTTCTGCACTGTAAATTCTATAAAATTTATGAAATCTATACCTCACCACTTGTCAATGCGATTTCCCATTGAAACCATTGAAGCCGGCTTCCAATGGGAAAAGTGAACCCGATGATTCACTTTCCAGGCACTCTCTATCTGTCTCATAGTGTGGTGTGGTTTCGTTCTCATGTTCCTCGTCAGAATGGATACTCAATTTTTGTTCATATACCTGACGATTGATCACAGAGCCATGATATGATTGGGGCCACCTTTCCTCTCCATAACTCCAAATCAGCAGCTTTTACTGGCGTCAGACAACATGCATCAATTGAGGTCTTCAATATAACCCTAGCTTGGGGAAACAAGGGTTATTCTCCTTCAAGAAGAGAAGGTTGAGAGAAGATTTGATAGAGAACAAACCGTGAGAGGTTTAGTCAGAGCAGACAGAGAGTGGCAGTTCCCCATTCACAGAAGAATTGAGAATCAGAGGACAGCGATTTAAGGTGATTTGCAAAAAAAAAAAGCAATCTTATTTTACACAGTGTGCGGTTAGGATTTGGAGTACACTGCCTCAGAGTCAGAGAGCATAGAACATACAGTGCAGAAGGAGGCCATTCGGCCCATCGAGTCTGCACCGACCCACTTAAGCCCTCACTTCCACCCTATCCCCGTAACCCAATAACCTCTCCTAACCTTTTTGGTTACTATGGGCAATTTAGCATGGCCAATCCACCTAACCTGCATGTCTTTGGACTGTGGGAGGAAACCGGAGCACCCAGAGGAAACCCACGTAGACACGGGGAGAACGTGCAGACTCCGCACAGACAGCAACCCAGTGGGGAATTGAACCTGGGACCCTGGCGCTGTGAAGCCACAGTGCTAGCCACTTGTGCTACCGTGCTGCTACTGAGTCAGGTGGAGGCAGAATCAATTGTGGCATTCAAAAGGGAATTGGATAAGCACCTGACGGGAAAATGAATGTAGCACCATGGGGAAAAGGTGAGGAGTGCGGTGAGTTCAATTGCTTTTGGTAGATGGCAAAACTGCTGCCCCCTACTTTTACACATGTCTGTATTTTGTGCGTCAAAGTATTGTGTAAATGACAATTTAAAAAAAAATTCTTTCATGGGATGTGGGTATCACTGGGAAGGTTGGCATTTGTTGTCCTTCCCTAATTGTCTTTGAAATGAGTGGCTTTCCACAACTTTTCAAAGGGCAGTTACAGTCAACCACATTGCTCTGGCTCTGGAGTCACATGTGGGCCAGACCAGGCAAGGACGGCAGATTTCCTTCCCTAAAGGATAATAGTGAACCAGATGGGTTTTTACCATAATCAACAACGGCTTCACGGTCACCATTACTTTTCAATTCTAGATTTATTAATTGAATTGAAATTCCACCAGCTGCTGTGGTGGGATTTGAAGCTGTAGACCACAAGACCATAAGACATAATAAAATAGCTTATTGTCACAAGTAGGCTTCAATGAAGTTACTATGAAAAGCCCCTAGTTGCCACATTCTGGCGCCTGTTCAGGGAGGCTGGTACGGGAATTGAACCTGCGCTGTTGCCTTGTTCTGCATTACAAGCCAGCTGTTTATCCCAGTGTGCTAAACCAGCCCCTGGTTTAGGAGCAGAATTAGGCCCCTCAGCCCATCGAACCTGCTCCGCCATTCAATCATGGCTGATATTTTTCTCATCCCCATTCCCCTGCCTTCTCCCCATAAACCCTGATCCCCTTATTAATCAAGAACCTATCTATCTCTGTCTTAAAAACACTCAGTGATTTGGCCTCCACAGCCTTCTGCGGCAAAGAGTTCCACAGATTCACCACGCTCTGGCTGGTGAAATTCCTCCTCATCTCTGTTTTAAAGGATCGTCCCTTTAGTCTGAGATAGTGCCCTCTGGTTCGAGTTTTTCTTATAAGTGGACACATCCTCTCCACGTCCACTCTATCCAGGCCACGCAGTATCCTGTAAGTTTCAATCAGATCCCCCCTCACCCTTCTGAACTCCACGAGTACAGACCCAGAGTCCTCAACCATTCCTCAGACGACACGCTCTTCATTCCAGGGATCATTGTGGCTATCCTGTGTTGAAGCTTTCCTGGTTTTCCTGCAAGCCAGCCACGAATTGTTTTTCTTTTGTAATCCCTGGACACTCCTAAGAGTAAAAAGTTAAAATCTACATTAGGTTGGAGCATCAAATACTGAAATTACAAGTCAATACTTACATTTGTGGTTCTGGACTTCCAACTTTGTCAGGAAGTTAGCATCCAACATCAAACAAATAGATTGTTGTCTCCCATATGATGACATTTTTATAGAAACGCGTTTATCCTCTCATACATCCTAAATTAAATTGCAAGCAGTTTAATAAGCTTACATCCACAATGTGTTTTTGTTGAAATCTCCTTACGATTCGGTGACTGGTATTCCATTTTCCATGGGTTAAATTATCCCAATTCACTTCATCCTTGGTGCTAACTCAGAAGACGACCTGCTGATGAGAACACTGCAGCCAGATTTAATGTGTAAAAATCAATACGGACAGCAATATTGTTCGTCATTTGGCTTATCCTTTGTTACTTCAATTAATGATCGAATTCTGAAATTACACTCAGAAGAATGAATTAGTGGGTATAACATGCATCAACTCCAAGCCAAATGTTTTATCAGATTGATGTTGTTTCAGTCTAACCTTGAAATTGAAGAACTACCATTGCATCTATCTAAGGTCATTCAGCGGGAAGTTCACATGAATTTCTTGCCAGTGAGATTGGCTTTGGGAGCACATCAATTAAAGCAGGTTTTTGAGAAGCGGGGAATGGCTGGCTGTTGGAGGGGAATTATTCCATGTATAAGTCTAGGCAGATATGCTTCAGACATTGATTTGGAACATTCCTGTCATGTAAATCTCCCAGCAATATCTGCGCTGCATGTTGTAACAAAAGCAATGTCATAATCGTGGAAGGACTTTAATCTTCATAGAAACTGTTCAAATGAAATTGGCAGAGGTAGTCCGAAAGGTGATTTTTTTTTTACAATGCTTTTGCAACAGTATACTGGAACAGAGTTGATATAAACTAGGGATAAAGCTATTTTAGATGTACTTAATTAATAATCTCACAGTAAAGGGATCCTCTGGAGTCAAAAATGATCAGAATACAATTGAGTTCTATATTAAGTTTGAAAGCAGATTCAGGTCCCCCAAAAAATCTTGAGCTGGATTCTCCGATCCTGCCGCTATGTCCTCAGGATCCGTCTGGCCTAACGACCAGAAAGTCGGTCCCGCCCCCCAACCAAACCTCCGCAAGGTGGGGGGCTAGCAGCCACGCAGCGTAAAGCACTTTACCTGTAATTACGGCCGCAGAATGGCCGGGTCCGTGGTCGCGCATGCGGCGGTCGACCCCCCGGACCATCCCCACAAGTCCCCCACCAAAGGCCCCCCACCAGCGGAACTGCCCCCCCCCCCCCCCCCCCCCGACTGTGACGGCGCTGGACACAGTCCGCAGTCGTCATGCGAGGTCCTGGAACGATGTGAGCACACACGAACGATGCTGTCGGGAACTCGGCCTATCAGGAGTGGAGCATCGGGGGAGGGCCTCAGGTGAGGCCGTCCATACTGCTTGAGGCGTACTCCACGAGTACACTGTTTTTGAGGGAGCGGAGCATCTCAAAAACGGCGCCGCCCCCGATTCCAGCATAAACGCAGATTCTCTGGCTGATCGCCTGATCCGATTTTGGTGTAGGCGATCGGAAATCCAGCCCCTTAAACTTAAACAAAGCCAGTTCCCATGTATGAGGGGAGATTTGCTTATGGTTGGTTGGGTAAGTAAATCAAAAGGTATGGCAATAAATGAACATTGGGAAATATTTAAGGCGTGATCCTTCGGCTTTCCAGCTGCCTGTTCCCTGGCAGAAGCAGACAGCACGCCGTTTGCTGGCGGCGAGATTCTCTGCTCCCGCTGCTTTCACCGGGAATTCCCATTGAAGCCACCCCATGCCCCAGGAAACCCCCAAGGTGGGGGTGCATTGCCGGTGGCACCAGAGAATCCTGTCACCAGTGAGCGTCCAGGGAATACCAGCCTTAAAGAAACAATTCAACATGCTCACCAAAATGCATGTTATATTTACAAGGGAAGTTAAGGAGAGAATGGATTTAGCTTACTATAAGTTTGTGAAGAATAGTAGTTCACTTGAGAATTGGAATGTTTTGAGAAACCACAAAAGGATAAGCAAAAGATTGATAGAATAGAATGAGAATGAAAAAGGGAGAGAGTAGCTAAAGTAAACATTGGTCCCTTTGCGATGTGGACAGGAGTAATTATCATGGGGCACGAGGAAATGGCAGAGAGGCTGAACAAATATTTTATGTCTGAATTCCCAGTAGAAGAAATAGACATAAATTATATGCTCGAAATAGAAGGTGTCCAAGAAGCTAATAAGAGGAACTCGGCAGAGAAAAGTATTGGGGAAACATGAGGGACTAAAGGTTGACAAATCTCCATGACTCGTTGGTCTACATCTTCAAGCTCTAAAAGAGGTAGCTGCAGAGATGCAATGGTTTTCCAGATTTTCCACAGTTGACTAGAACAATTCCAGAGTGTTGGAAGCTAGCAAACATATCCCCGCTATTCAAGAGAATAGAAAAGCGGAAAGAAAAAAATATGTAACCAGAAGCCAATTAGCCTTACATCAGTTCTTGAGAAAATACTTGAAACTAAGGAAGTCTTAACAATGCACATACAAAATCATAGTATGATTAGACAAAGTCAACATGAAAGGAAAAACATGTTTGAGGATGGAACTGATATTGTAGCTAAAGGGAAACCAGCATGTGTGTTTACTTGGATTTCCAAAATGCCTTCAATAAGGTACCACACAAAACGTTAATATATAAGATCGAGGTTTATGGAATTGGGGCAGAATATTAGCATGCTTGAAAGATTGGTTAATTGCATGAAATAGAAAGTAGTGAATAACAGGCATTTTCAAGTAGGCAAGCTCTCACTAGTAGAATGTCACAAGGATCAGCACTTTTTGCAATCTATATCAATTATTTAGACAGGACACCAAGAGTAATGCATCTAAGGTAATAATCATTATTAGGCTCACATTAATGTTGCAATGAAGTTACTGTGAAAATCCCCTAGTCGCCACTCTCCGGCGCCTGTTCGGGTACACTGAGGGAAAATTCGGAATGTCCAATTCACCGAACAAGCACGTCTTTCGGGTCTTGTGGGAGGAAACTGGAGCACCCGGAGGAAACCCAGGCAGACACGGGGAGAACGTGCAGACTCCGCACAGACAGTGACCCAATCCAGGAATTGAACCCAGGTCCCTGGCGCTGTGAAGCAACAGTGCTACCCACTGTGCTACCATGCAAACCCGAGACCTCTACCACTTAGAAAGACAGAGCAGCAGATGCATGGGAGCACCATTACCCGCAGGTTCCTCTCCAAGCTAAACACCATGCTGACTTGGGACTGGAAAACCATTCCTTCAATGTCGCTGGATTTAAATCCTGGAACACCCTTCCTAACAGCACTTTGTGTGTACCTACACCTTAGCACTGCAATGGTTCAATAAGGCAGCCCATCATTTCTTTCTCAAGGGCAATTAGGGATGGACAACAAATGCAGGCCTAGCCAGTGATGCCCAAATCATATGAAAGAATTTAAAAAAGTAATATAAAAAATGTTTGGTGAAATAAAAATAAAAAACCCAGTGGTTTTTATCTGGGCTGCTCAGGGCAGTGTACTGAATCATAATCTTTAATTCCTGGAGACTCCAGGGAAATCCTGGCGAGTTGATAATACTCGTTAAGCGTAATGATTCACAGACTTCATTAGTGAACATAAAAGGTATTTATTAATAAGAATTATGCAGCAGGCACATGGCTGGAGCTAGCTCCCAAAATGTCTCTTTGCCTAAGAGGGTTCCATCCCCCTAGGGTGATTCCCCAAACTGAGTCCCAATTGGTCACCCAGGCCAGGTGACCCTTACTCTGCTGTGTTGCCCTTAAAGGGGCAATCACCACAATAAACCTGTCACATTCGTAACATCATTACAATCTCTTGGGAACCAAAAAAGCACCATATTGTTAAAAGAAAAGAGGAAATCTAAAAGTATAACAGAAAATTCTCGAAAGGTGCAGCAGGTGTTGTTAGCATTTTTGCGGAGAAAATATGCGTTAGCATTTCAGTTGCAGCTATCGCATCAGTGCAGTTTCTTCTCCAGAGTTCATCTGACAAACGTTTTTGATCCTCATTGAACCATAGTCAAGTTTTCATCTGAAAAAGCACTCATAGTCAGGGTTTAAGGATCTATGTTATGCTGTGAATGTGCTAAGAACAAAACTCTTTCCTCCCATTAGTCTGCAAAATGAAATTAAAGCCTGAAATGAGATATGTTCGTGTAATCCAAATTTTATTGAATAGTTTCACAATGTTGCTGCATCTGAATGCATCATTACACTAGATTGAGAGGGAGGGTGTCCCATTTGAAATCAATTTACATAGGGATCAGTTTGCAGCCAACCAAATCCACACAATGGACTGTAATGGCCTCAAACTAGGGACCTATCGCAATGCAAATGCTTCCACTGCTGTTACATTTAAAGGGGCCTTCTCTTGGACACCAAGTGTATTCCCTAGGTTGGCCTAGCAAAAGAGAAAATTGACCCCAAAATCTGCTGTTTGGGCAGATCAAAACCAAATTTAGTTTTATTGTAAGTTTGCTTTGATTCCAGATTCTCCGTGTCCTTTTCCCTGTGTTCTGGTTTCCTGCTGATACAGTCATGTCCAATTGCTACTTAGCTGCAGGCATTTTAAAGAGTTTTGCCACTGACTTTGGAGTTCAAAGCTCCGAAAGGATTTGATATTTGCGTACATTCTTGTCCCAAAAATATTAAACTCAGAGAATTGAAGTGAGTAGCTATGAGCAGACTCAAAGCTAAACTTTCGAACGGAACACGAAGATCAAATTTCAGCTACAAAGTAGTATTTCGGATCCATTTAAGATCAAAAAATGGAGTCAACTCAGATACTGCAGTTCAAATGTTCCTGCCCTGGTAATTTTATCAAAAGAATAGCAGTGTGGTGTACGTGCAGAGATGCATAAATGTCTGTTTATAGATGACGATCATTGACTAATTGTAGTCAGTGCCTGCCTGAACTCTACTGGGCACGTGTAGACCATATGGGAACCAATGCTAAGCTGCCATGGTCATGTTGAAAACCCCTAAACGGGCATATAGTTGCCCACTTCCATTCTCCTTGAATAAGAAGCAGCCACAGCTGGGAAAAGAGGAGGTCCTGCCGCTCTGCAAACACTGATACCATTGGAAGGGGTACTGATGCCCTTGGCAAAGGACATGGGATTTGAAGATGGTCCTGAAATTGTTTTGGCATCTTTTCTTTTCTTTCACCTAAGAAGGTGGCACAGTGGTTAGCACTGCTGCCACACGGTTCCAGGGACCTGGGTACAATTCCAGCTCGAGTTTGCACTTTCTCCCCGTGTTTGCTGGGTTTCCTCCGGGTGCTCCAGTTTCCTCCCACAGTCCAAAAATATGCAGGTTAGGTGAATTGGCCATGCTAAAATGCCCCTTAGTGTCCAAAAGGTTAAGATGGGTTACTGGGTTACGGGTATAAGAACATGAGAACTAGAAGCAGGAGTAGGCCATCTGGCCCCTCGAACCTGCTCCACCATTCAATGAGATCATGGCTGATCTTTTGTGGACTCAGCTCCACTTTCCGGCCCGAACACCATAACCCTGAATCCCTTTATTCTTCAAAAAACTATCTATCTTTATCTTAAAAACATTTAATGAAGGAGCCTCTCCTGCTTCACTGGGCAAGGAATTCCATAGATTCACAACCCTTTTGGTGAAGAAGTTCCTCCTAAACTCAGTCCTAAATCTACTTCCCCTTATTTTGAGGCTATGCCCCCTAGTTCTGCTTTCACCCGCCAGTGGAAACAACCTGCCCGCATCTGTCCTACCTATTCCCTTCATAATTTTCTACATTTCTATAAGATCCCCCCTCATCCTTCTAAATTCCAACAAGTACAGTCCCAGTCTACTCAACCTCTCCTCGTAATCCAGCCCCTTCAGCTCTGGGATTAACCTAGTGAATCTCCTCTGCACACCCTCCAGTGCCAGTACGTCCTTTCTCAAGTAAGGAGACCAAAACTGAACACAATACTCCAGGTTTGGCCTCACTAACACCTTACAATTGCAGCATAACCTCCCTAGTCTTAAACTCCATCCCTCTAGCAATGAATGACAAAATTCCATTTGCCTCCTTAATCACCTGTTGCACCTGTAAACCAACTTTTTGCGACTCCTGCACTAGCACACGCAGGTCTCTCTGCACAGCAGCATGTTTTAATATTTTATCATATAAATAATAATCCCTTTTGCTGTTATTCCTACCAAAATGGATAACCTCACATTTGTCAACATTGTATTCCATCTGCCAGACCCTAGCCCATTCGCTTAGCCAATCCAAATCCCTCTGCAGACTTCCAGTGTCCTCTGCACTTTTTGCTTTACCACTTATCTTAGTGTCGTCTGCAAACTTGGACACATTGCCCTTGGTCCCCAACTCCAAATCATCTATGTAAATTGTGAACAGTTGTGGGCCCAACACTGATCCCTGAGGGACACCACTAGCTACTGATTGCCAACCAGAGAAACACCCATTAATCCCCACTCTTTGCTTTCTATTAATTAACCAATCCTCTATCCATGCTACTACTTTCCCCTTAATGCCATGCATCTTTATCTTATGCAGCAACCTTTTGTGTGGCACATTGTCAAAGGCTTTCTGGAAATCCAGATATACCACATCCATTGGCTCCCCGTTATCTACCGCACTGTTAATGTCCTCAAAAAATTCCACTAAATTAGTTAGGCACGACCTGCCCTTTATGAACCCATGCTGTGTCTGCCCAATAGGACAGTTTCCATCCAGATGCCTCGCTATTTCTTCCTTGATGATAGATTCCAGCATCTTCCCTACTACCGAAGTTAAGCTCACTGGCCTATAATTACCACTTTCTGCCTACCTCCTTTTTTAAACAGTGGTGTCACGTTTGCTAATTTCCAATCCGCCGGGACCACCCGAGAGTCTAGTGAATTTTGGTAAATTATCACTAGTGCATTTGCAATTTCCCGAGCCATCTCTTTCAGCACTCTGGGATGTATTCCATCAGGGCCAGGAGACTTGTCTACCTTTAGCCCCATTAGCTTGCCCATCACTACCTCCTTAGTGATAACAATCATCTCAAGGTCCTTACTTGTCATAGCCTCATTTCTATCAGTCACTGGCATGTTATTTGTGTTTTCCACTGTGAAGACCAACCCAAAAAACCTGTTCAGTTCCTCAGCCATTATTAAATCTCCCTTCTCATCCTCTAAAGGACCAATATTTACCTTAGCAACTCTTTTTTATTTTGTATATTTGTAGAAACTTTTACGATCTGTTTTTATATTCTGAGCAAGTTTACTCTCATAATCTATCTTACTATTCTTTATAGCTTTTTTAGTAGCTTTCTGTTGCCCCCTAAAGATTTCCCAGTCCTCTAGTCTCCCACTAATATTTGTTACTTTGTATGCTTTTTCCTTCAATTTGATACTCTCCCTTATTTCCTTAGATATCCACGGTCGATTTTCCCTCTTTCTACCGTCCTTCATTTTTGTTGGTATAAACCTTTGCTGAGCACTGTGAAAAATTGCTTGGAAGGTTCTCCACTGTTCCTCAACTGTTTCACCATAAAGTCTTTGCTCCCAGTCTACCTTAGCTAGTTCTTCTCTCATCCCATTGTAATCTCCTTTGTTTAAGCACAAAACACTAGTGCTTGATTTTACCTTCTCACCCTCCATCTGTATTTTAAATTCCACCATATTGTGATCGCTCCTTCTGAGAGGATCCCTAACTATGAGATCCTGAATCAATCCTGTCTCATTACACAGGACCAGATCTAGGACTGCTTGTTCCCTCGTAGGTTCCATTACATACTGTTCTAGGAAACTATCGCGGATACATTCTATAAACTCCTCCTCAAGGCTGCCTTGACCGACCTGATTAAACCAATCGACATGTAGATTAAAATCCCCCATGATAACTGCTGTACCATTTCTACATGCATCAGTTATTTCTTTGTTTATTGCCTGCCCCACCATAATGTTACTATTTGGTGGCCTATAGACGACTCCTATCAGTGACTTTTTCGCCTTACTATTCCTGATTTCCACCCAAATGGATTCAACCTTATCCTCCATAGCACTGATGTCATCCCTTACTGTTGCCCGGATGTCATCCTTAAATAACAGAGCTACACCACCTCCCTTATCATCCACTCTGTCCTTCCGAATAGTTTGATACCCTCGGATATTTAACACCCAGTCGTGACCATCCTTTAACCATGTTTCAGTAATGGCAACTAAATCATAGTCATTCATGATGATTTGCGCCATCAACTCATTTACCTTATTCCGAATATTACGAGCATTCAGGTAAAGTACACTTATGTTGGCTTTTTTACCTCTGTTCTGAATCTTAACACCTCGATCAGTAACCTCTCCTAAGTTATATTTCCTCTTAACCTTTCTCCTAATTTTCCTTGACGTTGAACCCATATCTTCATGTAACAACCTGCCGCGTCGCTTACCATTCATGTTTTCACTTCCCGTTTTATTCCTTTTAGTATTCCTGGTCCTATTCACTGAGCTCCCCTCAGTCACTGTATCTTGTACTGTCGCCCTTTTTGATTTTTGACTATGGCTTCTCTGCCTTCCACTTTCCCCCTTACTGCCTTTTGTTTCTGTCCCTGTTTTACAACCTTCCAACATCCTGCATCGGTTCCCATCCCCCTGCCACATTAGTTTAAACTCTCCCCAACAGCTCTAGCAAACCCCCCCCCCCCCCCCTAGGACATCGGTTCCAGTCCTGCCCAGGTGCAGACCATCCAGTTTGTACTGGTCCCACCTCCCCAGAACCGGTTCCCATGCCCCAGGAATTTGAATCCCTCCCTCTTGCACCATCTCTCGAGCCACGCATTCATCCTATCTATCCTGACATTCCTACTCTGACTAGCTCATGGCACTGGTAGCAATCCTGAGATTACTAGCTTTGAGGTCCTACTTTTTAGTTTAACTCCTAACTCCCTGAATTCAGCTTGTAGGACCTTGTCCCGTTTTTTACCTATATTGTTGGTGCCTATGTGCACCACGACAGCTGGCTGTTCACCCCCCCCCCCCCCAGAATGTCCTGCAGCCGCTCCGGGACATCCTTGACCCTTGCAACAGGAGGCAACATACCATCCTGCAGTCTCGATTGCGTCCGCAGAACCTCCTGTCTGTTCCCCTTGCAATTGAGTCCCCTATCACTATAGCCCTGCCATTCTTCTTCCTGCCCAGCTGCGTTGCAGAGCCAGCCACGGTGCCATGAACCTGGCTGCTGCTGCCTTCCCCTGGTGAGCCATCTCCCTCAACAGTATCCAAAGCGGTATATCTGTTTTGCAGGGAGATGACCACAGAGGACACCTGCTCTGCCTTCCTACTCTTGCTCTGTCTTTTGGTCACCCATTTTCTATCACCCTCAGTACCTTTCACCTACGGTGTGACCAACTCGCTAAATGTGCTGTCCACGACATCCTCAGCATCACATATGCTCCAAAGTGAGTCCATCCGCAGCTCCAGAGCCATCAAGCGGTCTAACAGGAGCTGCAGCTGGACACACTTCTTGCACGTGAAGGAGCCAGGGACAGTGGACATGTCCCTGAGCTCCCACATTGCCCATGAGGAGCATGACACGGGTCTGAGATCTCCTGCCATATCTTAAACCTTCGGTTAACTTCAACAATTACAATTTCCCCCCCCAAAATAAATAAATAAATAACGAAGAAAAAAATGAATAAATATACCAATGAAAAGAAAAAGAAAACAGAAACACTACTTACCAGACACTTACCAGGGAGAAAAAGCACTTCCTCCCTACCCAGCTTCGAATTCCCACCTAAATTCAAATTCCCAAACTCACTCTTGGGTCTGTCTCACTCTTGGTTGTAGGGTATAGGGTGGAAGTGTGGGCTTAAGTAGGATGCTCTTTCCAAGGGCCGGTGTAGACTCATCAGAAGGGCTGAGTGGCCTCCTTCTGCACTGTAGATTCTATGATTCTCACTCATATGCTCAGTGTGACTACCTGGTGATGCATTAGCTGCCATTCATCTGCTATTTACTGAGCAAATATGTGTCAGCCCTGGTCTGCTCTTCGTCAGGTTCATCAGGTGATTCAGACAATGGCCATCACAAGGGCCGAGGAGGACAATGCTCCCTAACATGCAGAATCACCTTGGCATAGCTGCTTGAGTTACAGGATTCCGCATTGGGTGTTTCACTGAATGGCAGTCAACCGGAGGTGGGAAGCACTGTCTTGAATCAACTCACCAGAGGACCAGCTGATGCCCGAACTCCACTGAAAAGCACCGAGGTGCAGATTCAAAAACAAGCTTGAATTGCTGAATTCAATGGATCACCTGTCAGGGAGCCTCTGCAACATTTTAGAGAGCTTGATGGAATGAAATTTCAATTGATTATGCAGAGTGGTGTTGACAGGTTTCAGAGAAGTATGGGCACCTCAGTAGATGCTACAGTTGGACTCTCCTTGCAGTAACAACTTGTCTCACTTGTACTTATATCGGTGCAGTGAGAGCTGGGGGACAGAACTCTGTCCTTTAACGCCAGCGGGAATCTCTGGCCACGCTGCAGTAACTGGAATTTTAGTTCAGCGTTAATTCTCCATTCTCGCTGGCAGTGGTGGTGGGGGGAATTCAGATCGCAGAATCCCATCTGTGGCCTCAACTATCTCCCCATCTTGGAGACGTTGGGAGGCCAATGGTTAGGAGTTTCAAACAGATCATAGATATCCTACAGATGTCCACCCATAGTTAATTAGTTAGGCCACAGCGAGAATATTGTTTGCAGTTCTGGAATCCACATAATGGGAGAGATTTGATAGCATCGGAAAGGGTGCAGAGGAGATTTACCAGGATGTTGTCAGGGCTGGAGAGCTTTAGCCGTGAGGATACATTGGATAATCTGGGGTTATTTTTCTTGGCACATAGGAGACTGAGGGAGGACATGATTGAGGTGTATAAGATTACAAGACGAATAGATAGAGAAGACAGGAAGAAACCTTTCCCTTTGGTGGAGGCGTCAATGGCCAGGGGGAATAGATTTAAGGTAAGGGGGCAGGAGGTTTAGAGGGAATGTCACGGAAAACGTTTACACCCAGAGGGTGGTGGGAGTCTGGAACTCACTGACTGAAAGGGTGGTGGAGGCACAGACCCTCATAACATTTAAGAAGTATTTATATGTGGACTTTTGATGCCAAGTATTATGGGCCAGGGTTTAGAGAACAACAAAGTGTATCATGGAGTTCACCTGACCCACGACTTTGAATAGATTTTGGTTATGGGGAGCACAAGGGCCCACTTTACAGGTGTGATACAACAGAAATCAAAAAGTATTTTTAAACAAAAACAATTTTTATTCCATGAATTCAGTTAACATTTTATAAACACACAGTAAACATCTTATCAACAACCAACACTGATAACCCGCCAGAATGATACAGTACTCTATAGGTAACCCTTAGTAACTTTCCGAACAACATCCATAAGCCAAAACACTTTTTAACAAGTCGACTTCTCTACAGAAACAGGTATTACTTTGAAATCATCAAGTGATCTGGAGATATTCTTTCGAGAGAGAGAAAAGGATGCTTGAACGGTTCATCAACTGAAAATCTACGAAATTCTGGAAAACTGAAATGAAAATGGAAAATGCTGTTGTATTTTGTGTCACCGTTCATCAAGCTTGAAATATGTTACATCCTTGAAATGCATTTGAACCAGTTGCCTTCTACAAGATTCATCTTGTTTGAATGCAGCTCTCCAACTGAAAGCGAAACCAAAACACAAAGCCAAAAAGAGCTTCCAACTCAAAACGAAAGTAAAAGCAGAATCACATTCCAGCTTCACCCATCAGTGACATCACTGCAGCCATTTGATAAAACACACTTTTCTTAAAGAGACAATCCCATGACACAAGGCATACAAGGCTGTGGGCCAAGTGCTGGAAAATTAGATTAGAGTAGTTAGGTGGTTGGTTTTCACCAATGCAGACATGATGGGCCGAAGGGCCTTTTCTTTGCTGAAGGTCTCTCTGAATCTATAGACCAATAAAAGTGCTGAATCACAGACCAGTGGCAGAGGTGTTACACCATCAAATGAAAATTAAACATGTTGCCCCCTAGGTGTGGGAAAAGCAGTAAAGCCAGGCTGTCGTGGTAGATGCGGAGTTACCACGGTCTGCAACCGATCCTGCCAGGCAGGACCGAAACATGGTTATTAAACGCAACCATTTTGTGAGCCCTAGGATGAGCCATAGCAAGCCTTTGATTTCCTGAGCCGAACCCATTGGCCTACACCTCAAATAAGCACTATATAGGGCAGCACGGTTAGTACTGTTGCTTCACAGCGCCAGGGTCCTGGATTCGATTCCCGGCTTGGGTCACCGTCTGTGCGGAGTCTGCACGTTCTCCCCGTGTTTGCGTGGGTTTCCACCGGGTGCTCCAGTTTCCTCCCACAAGTCCTGAAAGACGCGCTGTTAGGTAATTTGGACATTCTGAATTCTCCCTCTGTGTACCCGAACACGCGCCAGAATCTGGCAACTAGAGGATTTTCACAGTAACTTCATTGCAGTGTTAATGTAAGCCTACTTGTGACATTAAAGATTATTATTATTATATAAGTGAGAAAGCACTCGAGACAAGCACATTATGTATAATTGGTCCGAGGTGGCACCTTCTTAATGCAATCTTTCTGTAATTCCGATCATTGTCCATTTTCGAAAATGTTCAACATCTGGGTGATATTAGTCAACATCGGTGAAATCGAAGCAGATTAACACTTAAGAGCTCATTCGAGTTCCTCGTGACACAGTGCAGATGACGGGAGCTATTACGTCTGTACGGATTCCTATTCATTCCAGTGGCATAGCATCTCAGTTAATCGTTTAGATTTTCTCTCAGCTATGAATAGAGCCATTTCAATTCCAAAGTTCTAATTTCGCTCCAGCATTACATTCTAACATGTGTACAGCGTATGGTAGTTTCCTGCATTATGCAGAAAAGTCCAGTATCACTGTGGCTAAATCAAAGCATAATACCACCTCACTTCAAATCACAGGATTCCATTGTGATGACACCAAGCCACCTTCTCCTAGCTGTACAGAAAACAAACAACTTACTGAAAACAGCAGAAAATTACACCCACCCACAAGTTCCATTTATATCATGTAGAATGCAACTGGTTCAAATGCATTTCAAGGATGTAATATATTTCAAGCTTGATGAACGGTGACACAAAATACAACAGCATTTTCCATTTTCATTTCAGTTTTCCAGAATTTCGTAGATTTTCAGTTGATGAACCGCTCAAGCATCCTTCATCTGATCTGTGACAGGACCTATCCCCACAATGTGCTATTACCACGAGACAGTCACTGAATTAACCAATAGGTACTCAAATTACCTATTCATTTTCTTCAGTATTGTAATGCAGATGTAATGGAGAGACAAGTCAGCCTCCATTTAGTTCATTGGAAGCTGCGTCGTGCAGAAAGCAAAATCGTGCCCATGATACAAAGAACCAATAACAACATATATAGTGTCCTTTGAGGTCTTGTGGAGCAATGGGTACCATCGCTGCCTCTGAGCTAGAAGCTCAGAAGTATACAAGGCTACAGACCGAGTGCTGGAAAATGGGATAAGAATAGGTGGGTGCTTGATGGCTGGTGCAGACACTCTGGCCCCTTTCTGTGCTGTAAAATTCTGTGACTGTGGCTCCAGGGTCAATTCCAGGACTTGATGGCCAAGGAAGACCTTTATAACGCAGCCAGACAGGTTGAATATCAGCTTGTTAATGCCTCCACCACACATCAATGGCAGGTGATAAGAACGGGAGAGATTCCTGATCAACCATGTGGTGGGAAGAAAATTGGAGTCTTGACCACCACTATCCATAGCTCCAGACTACACCATGCCTGTAAGCGTGCACATTCCCACAGCAACTCCTTGGGGGGCAGGGTGGCTCAGATGGCTTGACAGCTGGCATGGAGCACATTGGTGGCAACAGTATGGGGTTTGATCCAACTGGTGTGAATTCAGGATCTTCCCTATCCATGGTGGAGATCATAACGCCTGGGCTCGGACCTTCATTCGGGCAGAGAACTGAAGAAAGGTAGTGCCATTTATGTAGTAAGCCAAAGGTACTTCACAGGAGGGGATGGCGCACTGTCCAGCACTGCTGCCTCACAGCGCTAAGGACCCAGGATCAATTCCGACCTTGGGTGATTATCTGTGTGAAGTTTGCACATTCGAAGAGTGCAGAGGTCTTGTCGGGTTGAAGGAGGTCACAGAGGTAGGGATGGGTGAGGCTGTGGAGTGATTTCAATGTAATACAAAGAACAAATAACTATACAGCACAGGAACAGGCCCACCAGCCCTCCAAGCCTGTACCGGTCACGACACCAACCTTTGCCAAAACCCTCAGCACTTCAATGTAATGATGACAGTTTTAAATTTGAGGCATTGTAGGCCTGTGAGTTGATGCAGGTAATTGAGCAGAGGTGTGCTGAATAAATGGGAATTGCTGCAAGTTAGTGTGTGGACAATTAACAATTAAACCAACATTAACAACAAACTTGAAATCTTTTTGTTGACGATAGAGGCAAGATTTTAACTTATTTAAAACCCACCCATTCGCACAGACTTATAATCAGCCCTAGGTGTTTGGATAGTGTCAAAATGGGCACAAGACAAAATACTATGCTTACTGAAGTGGCCTTTCAAATAAATCGCAATTAATCTATGTCAGTATAAACCCTCGATGAATTCATCCTATCAAACCTTTCCTTACATTGGGGGCGGGATTCTCCAACCCCCCCCCGCCAGGTCGGAGAATCGCCGGGGGGCGGCGCGAATTCCACCCCGCCACCCCAACGCCGGCTGCCTCGTTCTCCAGCGCCGTTTTACGAGCGGGGGCGGGACTCACGCCACGCCCACCCGACAATTCTCCAGACCCCGATGGGCCGAGCGGCCGTCCGTTTTTGGCCAGTCCTGCCGGCGTGGGTTACATCTGGTCCCACACGGCGGGACCTGGCAGGTAAGTCAGTGGGGGCAGTCCTCGGGGGGTGCAGGGGGATCCGACCCTGGGGGGGGTGGGGGGGGGGTGGGGGGTGCCCATGGTGGCCTGGCCTGCGATCGGGCCCACCGATCTGCGGGCGGGCCTGTTCCATGGGGACACTTCTTCCTTCCGCGCCGGCCCCTGTAGGGCTCTGCCATGACCGGCGTGGAGAAGAGAAACCCCCGTGCATACGGCAAAATACGCCGGCCGGTCTGCGCATGTGCGGAGCCGCGCCGGCCCTTTGGCGCATGCGCAAACTCGCGCCGTCCCTTCGACGCCAGCTGGAGCGCCGCCAACCCCTCCGGCGACCACCTAGCCCCCAAGACAGGTGAGGATTCCTCACTTAGAGGGCCCGTTGATGCCGGAGTCATTGGCGCTGGTTTTGCCGCCGGCGTGGGGGCTTAGTCCCCGGAAGGGAGAATCCCGGCCCATGTGTTAGTTCCATTACAATTAGAGCAATGGTTAACTTTTAAGAAGCATTGCCTTAGTGATCAACAAGAATTTCTGCAAATAAGATTCACTGGATGGACCTCTGTTATTTAACTGCTCTTCCAATTGCTTATGGCTTGGAACACAAAAACAGGCCATTCAGCTCCACAGGTCGATGCTGGCTCAAGATGAGTCTCCTCTTATTCATCTAACCCTATCAGCATATTTCATTATTCCGTTCTCCTCTGTGTGTTCATTCAGCTTCCCATTCAATAAATCAATTCTGTTCCCCTCAATGAATACTTATGATGGAGAGTTCCACCCCTTCTTGCCACTCGATACCTAAAGCAATTTATCCTAAATTGCTTATTAGTGATGATTCCAGATATACTTTGGTTTTGGATTCCTCCATAAGTAGAAACATTTATCTAGGCCTATCAAATCGTTTCACAATCATAAAGACTTTAATTAGGTCAACCTCCCAGCTTTTACTTTCGGTAGACAAGAGCTTCGCCAGTTCCGCCTGTTTAGTATATTCCCGTACTTCTGATATCTGTCTCTCTGATTTCAGCTCTGATATCAGCGTTCTTCTTTTTTGCACCTTCTCCAGTGCCTCTTTTGATATTATGGAGACTATGGAGCACTCTAACTGTGGTCAAACAAACATTAAATTTAGGCTGTACATAGCTATACTGTTTTTCAATTCTATTCCTCGAGAAATAAACTTCATTTTTTTTGCACTTTAAGGCTTTACTAATCTGGATCACTATTTTTAATTAATTAACTATCTTTTAATTAATAATCTTTATTGTCACAAGTCGGCTTACATTAACACTGCAATAAAGTTACTGTGAAAAGCCCGTCATTGCGACACTCCAGCGCCAGTTCGGGTCCACAGAGGGAGAATTCAGAATGTCCAATTCACCTAACAGCACGTCTTTCAGAGCTTGTGAGCAAAACCAGAGTACCCGGAGAAAGCCCACGCAGACACGGGGGAGAATGTGCAGACTCCACAAAGACAGTGACCCAAGTCGGGAATTGAACCTGGGAAGCAGCAGTGATACCCACTGTGCTACCAGTTATGTGTTTATCTCTACCACTAGGTTGCTTTGTCATTTCGCAATTTTGACTTCTTGTCCAAATAATAAGTGGCCTTCTTATTCTTCATGACAAAATATACGACTTCACATTTATCTCCATTGAAATGTATTTGCCAATTGCAGGCCCATTCTGCAAGTTTATCAATGTCTTGTTATATTTTGACACATTGGGTGGGATTCTCCGCCGGCGTGATTCTCCGTTTTGCCGGCGCCCGGGGGTTTCACAACGGTGTGGGGCTGCCTCACAATGGGAAACTCCATTGACCGGCTGGTGTAACGGGGAATCCCGCCGGCGGGTCGGGGCGGAAATGTGGCGTGGCGGGGCGGAGAATCCTGCCCATGATTCCTCAGTATTAGCTCGCCCCAAATTTGGTGTCAGCCATAATCTTTGAAGTTGTATTTCTGATTCCCCAATCCAAATTGCCTAAGTAAATGGTAATCATCTGAGGTATGAGGAACGGTTAAGGACTCTGGGTCTGTATTCGTTGGAGTTTAGAAGGATGAGGGGGGGATCTTATTGAAACATACAGGGTACTGCGAGGCCTGGATAGAGTGGACGTGGAGAGGATGTTTCCACTTGTAGGAAAAACTAGAACCAGAGGACACAATCTCAGACTAAAGGGTCGAGGCAGAAATGTGGCATGGCGGGGTGGAGAATTCGGCCCATGGTCTTTAATCCCAATGTCAGGGCCCCCGCAGCCGTTGGGAAAATTCAGCACGGATTGAAACGGCGATGCTGGATTCCATGAAGATTTATGACTTTCAGTATTGATCTTCTGGTGGTAAACTTGATGATAAATGCTCTCATGATAGTAATGAGTTTCCCTTGCTGATGGCCTGGGGATGTCAATGAGAAAGTTAGATGACACACAGGCAACTTTGATTAAAATTCAGATGAATTTACAATTAAGGAACTGCAGCATGTGAAAAATTGACTTCAATGTTTTCTATTCTCCCTTAAGTCTAATTAACAATCAATTTTTAGATGCACTTTGCACTTAGGATGTGGAGTGAATCGATGAAAGGGATGACAAAGGACATGAATAATTTAAGAATTAGTATAAAACCGATTATAAAGATTGTATTTATTTAAAAATTTGTAACGTCTAACTTCATTATGTGTGAAGTGATCATAGATTCATAAATAAAGCATTATGATGAAGATTGTGACTGATTTTGATAAATAATGTGTGGACAATTATAAGTGCTAATTTGTGCTTAATTAGCCTGTTGTCAACTTTTATCATGTCCTGCAACTGACTAATTACACACAATGTTTAATTAATGTTTCAGACAGTGATAATCTAGATAAAGAACTACTGAGGGCAAACACAGAGGGCTACGTTGGCTGCCTCTCATCGGTCCAATTCAATGGGATTACTCCGCTGAAAGTTGCATTGCATCATCCCGGCTCTCCCCTCGTCTCTGTAAAAGGACATTTGGTCGAGTCAAACTGTGGATCCTCCATTGCGGGTGAATTGATAACAGTCACTACATCGTACTCGTTAACAGGTATCTTTATTTTTAATAATAGGAACAACCAATCATTTGAAGGTAATGTTTTTGATATAGACATTTGATTACAATATGGCGAACAATTTGGCGCTGTGCTATTTTGTACTGAGACTAACTCGCTACTAATTCAACGACTTTGAAAGCGTATGTATCTTCATGTGGTACTGTACTGAACCATTTAAGGCCTTGCCATTTCCATAACAGAGGATCCAAAACTCCCACAAGCTAAGCCCAAACATCTTTGGACTGTGGGAGAAATCTGGAGAACCCGGAGGAAACTCACACAGACACTGGGAGAACGTACAAACTCCACAGTCACCCAAGGTCAGAATTGAACCTGGGTCCCTGGCCAAGGCTGGTGTAGACTCGCTGCAAGGAATGGCCTCCTTCTGCACTGAAGTGCTGCTCCTATTTTCTATGTTTCTATATGGAGCTGCTTATAGAGTTTAAACTAAACACTTAGCATCTCAACTCAAAAAGGATGCACTCGGTGCTCGTAAAACATTTTCTGCCTTCTTTACTGCCTGGACTGTGATGATGTGCATCAATATAAATGCATGTAAGCTAGCTAGACACTAGAGGGAGCACCGGAGACATCACACACACACACTCAACCAATAGATCAGTTAGATAGGACGCGATCAATGGACAGTCACGATACACAAGGAGGTGACACGACCACAGGGGGGCATTACACCAACCCATATATAAAGGACACCACACACATGATCTGGCTCTTTCCAGTGGAGACAGTCAGTGAGAACAGACACCGGGTTGATTCAATATTACACCCACCACGTGGATTGCAGCAGCTGGTTAGTCAGTCTGGGTAGCTATAGTAGGATTAGCAGTAGTATCGAACCCCAGAAATAGAAGTGTAAATAGTTTAATAAACGTGTTGAAGTTATCTCCACGTCTGAACCTTCCTTTGTCAAGTGCACCACAAGGAAGCTGCTTATGTTACACCTACAACATAACAAATGTTATGTACCAGGACTGAACTGTTTCAATCCATATAGCCATACCTCAGCATACAGTGACAACCAGCAACGATACCCAGGCAAGACGTTCGAGATCCGGGTTCCGCAGCAGATCCAGTGCCATGGCGATCTCCGCGGAAACTGGCAAGCATTCCGGCAAAAGTTTGAAATCTTCCTGGTGGCAGCCGAACTAGAAGAAGAGGCCGATCCTGGAAAAACAGAGCTTCTCCTCACCATCGCCGGTGCCAGAGCAGAAGAAATCTTTTAAAATTTCAATTTCTCCAAGGGTCAAAACAGGAACGGCTTCCAGGCAGTCCTGGACAAATTCGGCAAATACTGTGAGGAAAACACACTCCAACCAGCAAGAAAAGGTAAGAGAAGCACCAGTACTCACCTCAAGGCCAAAATCCCGGAGCAGAGAACGATTTTGATCGGCGGCCATCTTTCTAAAGGGACTGCCCTTGCACAGTTGTGTGAGAAGCGCGCAGAACGGGAAGGTCCGTTTGCGCATGCACGAGACGCCGCGCGTCATGACGTCAGAGAACCCAGACCAGGCCCATTTAAAGGGGAAACGTCCCAAATCAAAGAAAAAATCTTTTAAAGCTGTAAAACAACCTTCCTTCGCCAGGAATGACAGCACGTGGCCAGAACCAGTATGTACAGTTTTATCCAACTTCAACATATGGCACATCCATGACCTTGAATGATACTGTTTTTTTTTAAATAAATATTTTATTGAAAATTTTTGGTCAACCAACACAGTACATTGTGCATCCTTTACACAATATTATAACACAAATAACAATGACCTATTTTATAAACAAAAAATGAATAAATAATAAATAACAAAAATGAAAACTAACCCTAATTGGCAACTGCCTTATCACAAGTAACACTCTCCAAAAATATAATTTAACAGTCCAATATATAATTATCTGTCGCAACGACCTATACATATTATACAGTATATATTAACAACCCTGAGAGTCCTTCTGGTTCCTCCTACCCCCCCCCCCCCCACCCCCCCCCCCCCGATCCTGGGCTGCTGCTGCCTTCTTTTTTCCATTCCATCTATCTTTCTGCGAGGTATTCGACGAACGGTTGCCACCGCCTGGTGAACCCTTGAGCCGACCCCCTTAGAACAAACTTAATCCGTTCTAGCTTTATAAACCCTGCCATGTCATTTATCCAGGTCTCCACCCCCGGGGGCTTGGCTTCTTTCCACATTAAGAATATCCTGCGCCGGGCTACTAGGGACGCAAAGGCCAAAACATCGGCCTCTCTCGCCTCCTGCACTCCCGGCTCTTGTGCAACCCCAAATATAGCCAACCCCCAGCTTGGTTCGACCCGGACCCCCACTACTTTTGAAAGCACCTTTGTCACCCCCATCCAAAACCCCTGTAGTGCCGGGCATGACCAAAACATATGGGTATGATTCGCTGGGCTTCTCGAGAACCTCGCACACCGATCCTCCACCCCAAAAAATTTACTGAGCCGTGCTCCAGTCATATGCGCCCTGTGTAATACCTTAAACTGAATCAGGCTTAGCCTGGCACACGAGGACGACGAGTTTACCCTGCTTAGGGCATCTGCCCACAGCCCTTCCTCGATCTCCTCCCCCAGCTCTTCTTCCCATTTCCCTTTTAGTTCATCTACCATAGTCTCCCCTTCGCCCCTCATTTCCCTATATATATCTGACACCTTACCATCCCCCACCCATGTCTTTGAGATCACTCTGTCCTGCACCTCTTGTGTCGGGAGCTGCGGGAATTCTCTCACCTGTTGCCTCGCAAAAGCCCTCAGTTGCCTATACCTGAATGCATTCCCTTGGGGCAACCCATATTTCTCGGTCAGCGCTCCCAGACTCGCGAACTTCCCATCCACAAACAGATCTTTCAGTTGCGTTATTCCTGCTCTTTGCCACATTCCATATCCCTCATCCATTCCCCCTGGGGCAAACCTATGGTTGTTTCTTATCGGGGACCCCCCCAAGGCTCCAGTCTTTCCCCTATGCCATCTCCACTGTCCCCAAATCTTCAGTGTAGCCACCACCACCGGGCTTGTGGTGTAGTTCCTCGGTGAGAACGGCAATGGGGCTGTCACCATAGCCTGTAGGCTAGTCCCCCTACAGGACGCCCTCTCTAATCTCTTCCACGCCGCTCCCTCCTCCTCTCCCATCCACTTACTCACCATTGAAATATTAGCGGCCCAATAATACTCACTTAGGCTCGGTAGTGCCAGCCCCCCCCCTATCCCTGCGACGTTGTAAGAATCCCTTCCTCACTCTCGGGGTCTTCCCAGCCCACACAAAACCCATGATGCTCTTTTCAATCCTTTTTAAAAAAGCCTTCGTGATCATCACCGGGAGGCACTGAAACACAAAGAGGAATCTCGGGAGGACCACCATCTTAACCGCCTGCACCCTCCCTGCCAGTGACAGGGATACCATATCCCATCTCTTGAAATCCTCCTCCATTTGTTCCACCAACCGCGTTAAATTTAACCTATGCAATGTGCCCCAATTCTTGGCTATCTGGATCCCCAGGTAACGAAAGTCCCTTGTTACCTTCCTCAACGGTAGGTCCTCTATTTCTCTACTCTGCTCCCCTGGATGCACCACAAACAACTCACTTTTCCCCATGTTCAATTTATACCCTGAAAAATCCCCAAACTCCCCAAGTATCCGCATTATTTCTGGCATCCCCTCCACCGGGTCTGCCACGTATAGTAGCAAATCGTCTGCATACAAAGATACCCGGTGTTCTTCTCCTCCTCTAAGTACTCCCCTCCACTTCTTGGAACCCCTCAACGCTATCGCCAGGGGCTCAATCGCCAGTGCAAACAATAATGGGGACAGAGGGCATCCCTACCTTGTCCCTCTATGGAGCCGAAAATATGCAGATCCCCGTCCATTCATGACCACGCTCGCCATCGGGGCCCTATACAACAGCTGCACCCATCTAACATACCCCTCTCCAAAACCAAATCTCCTCAACACCTCCCACAAATAATCCCACTCCACTCTATCAAATGCTTTCTCGGCATCCATCGCCACTACTATCTCCGTTTCCCCCTCTGGTGGGGCCATCATCATTACCCCTAACAGCCTCCGTATATTCGTGTTCAGCTGTCTCCCCTTCACAAACCCAGTTTTGTCCTCGTGGACCACCCCCGGGACACATTCCTCTATTCTCATTGCCATTACCTTGGCCAGGATCTTGGCATCTACATTTAGGAGGGAAATAGGTCTATAGGACCCGCATTGTAGCGGGTCCTTTTCCTTCTTTAAGAGAAGCGATATCGTTGCATCAGGCATAGTCGGGGGCAGTTGTCCCCTTTCCTTTGCCTCATTAAAGGTCCTCGTCAATACCGGGGCGAGCAAGTCCACATATTTTCTATAGAATGCGACTGGAAATCCATACGGTCCCGGGGCCTTTCCCGCCTGCATGCTCCCAATTCCTTTCACCACTTCTTCTACCTCGATCTGTGCTCCCAGTCCCACCCTTTCCTGCTCTTCCACCTTGGGAAATTCCAGCCGATCCAAGAAGCCCATCATTCTCTCCCTCCCATCCGGGGGTTGAGCTTCATATAATTTTTTATAAAATGTCTTGAACACTCCATTCACTCTCTCCGCTCCCCGCTCCATCTCTCCTTCCTCATCCCTCACTCCCCCTATTTCCCTCGCTGCTCCCCTTTTCCTCAATTGGTGTGCCAGCAACCTGCTCGCCTTCTCCCCATATTCGTACTGTACACCCTGTGCCTTCCTCCATTGTGCCTCTGCAGTGCCCGTAGTCAGCAAGTCAAATTCTACATGTAGCCTTTGCCTTTCCCTGTACAGTCCCTCCTCCGGTGCTTCCGTATATTGTCTGTCCACCCTCAAAAGTTCTTGCAGCAACCGCTCCCGTTCCTTACTCTCCTGCTTCCCTTTATGTGCCCTTATTGATATCAGCTCCCCTCTAACCACCGCCTTCAGCGCCTCCCAGACCACTCCCACCTGGACCTCCCCATTATCATTGAGTTCCAAGTACTTTTCAATGCACCCCCTCACCCTTAGACACCCCCCCTCATCTGCCATTAGTCCCATGTCCATTCTCCAGGGTGGGCGCCATCCTGTTTCCTCCCCTATCTCCAAGTCTACCCAGTGTGGAGCGTGATCCGAAATGGCTATAGCCGCATACTCCGTTCCCCTCACCTTCGGGATCAACGCCCTTCCCAGCACAAAAAAGTCTATTCGCGAGTAGACTTTATGGACATAGGAGAAAAACGAGAACTCCTTACTCGTAGGTCTGCTAAATCTCCACGGGTCTACACCTCCCATCTGCTCCATAAAATCTTTAAGTACCTTGGCTGCTGCCGGCCTCCTTCCAGTCCTGGACTTCGACCTATCCAGCCCTGGTTCCAACACCGTATTAAAATCTCCCCCCATTATCAGCTTTCCCATCTCTAGGTCCGGAATGCGTCCTAGCATCCGCCTCATAAAATTGGCATCATCCCAGTTCGGGGCATATACGTTTACCAAAACCACCGTCTCCCCCTGTAGTTTGCCACTCACCATCACGTATCTGCCCCCGTTATCCGCCACTATAGTCTTTGCCTCGAACATTACCCGCTTCCCCACTAATATAGCCACCCCCCTGTTTTTCGCATCTAGCCCCGAATGGAACACCTGCCCCACCCATCCTTTGCGTAGCCTAACCTGGTCTATCAGTTTCAGGTGCGTTTCCTGTAACATAACCACATCTGCCTTAAGTTTCTTAAGGTGTGCGAGTACCCGTGCCCTCTTTATCGGCCCGTTCAGCCCTCTCACGTTCCACGTGATCAGCCGGGTTGGGGGGCTTCCTACCCCCCCCCCCCCCCTTGTCGATTAGCCATCCCCTTTTTCCAGCTCCTCACCCGGTTCCCACGCAGCTGTATCTCCTCCAGGCGGTGCCCCCCCGCCCATCCCCTCCCATACCAGCTCCCCCCCTCTCCCCAGCAGCAGCAACCCAGTAATTCCCCCCTCCCACCCCCCCCGCTAGATCCCCCGCTAGCGTAATTACTCCCCCCATGTTGCTCCCAGAAGTCAGCAAACTCTGGCCGACCTCGGCTTCCCCCCGTGACCTCGGCTCGCACCGTGCGACGCCCCCTCCTTCCTGCTTCTCTATTCCCGCCATGATTATCATAGCGCGGGAACCAAGCCCGCGCTTCTCCCTTGGCCCCGCCCCCAATGGCCAACGCCCCATCTCCTCCACCTCCCCTCCTCTCCCCATTACCACCTGTGGAAGAGAGAAAAGTTACCACATCGCAGGATTAGTACATAAAACTCCTCTTTCCCCCCTTTTTAACCTCCCTCTTCACCCCCCACATTCGCCCCACCACTTTGTTCAAACGTTCTTTTTAATAACCCGCTCATTCCAGTTTTTCTTCCACAATAAAAGTCCACGCTTCATCCGCCGTCTCAAAGTAGTGGTGCCTCCCTCGATATGTGACCCACAGTCTTGCCGGTTGCAGCATTCCAAATTTTATCTTCTTTGTATGATTAAAGCTCGATTAAAGCTCGCCCTCCTCCGCACTCCAGTCTTGATAAACGCGGATCACCGCGTTCTCCCATTTACTGCTCCGAGTTTTCTTCGCCCATCTAAGGACCATTTCTCTATCCTTAAAACGGAGGAATCTCACCACTATGGCTCTGGGAATTTCTCCTGCTCTCGGTCCTCGCGTCATCACTCGGTATGCTCCCTCCACCTCCAACGGACCCGCCGGGGCCTCCGCTCCCATTAACGAGTGCAGCATCGTGCTCACATATGCCCCGACGTCTGCTCCCTCCGCACCTTCAGGAAGACCAAGAATCCTCAGGTTGTTCCTCCTTGCGTTGTTCTCCAGTGCCTGCAACCTTTCCACACATCGTTTCTGATGTGCCTCATGCGTCTCCGTCTTCACCACCGGCCCTGTATGTCGTCCTCATTCTCGGCTGCCTTTGCCTTCACGACCCGAAGCTCCCGCTCCTGGGTCTTTTGTTCCTCCTTTAGCCCTTCGATCGCCTGTAGTATCGGGGCCAACAGCTCTTTCATCATTTCCTTTTTGAGCTCTTCCACACAGCATTTCAAGAACTCTTGTTGTTCAGGGCCCCATGTTAAACTGCCACCTTCCGACGCCATCTTGGTTTTTGCTTGCCTTCCTTGCCGCTGTTCTAAAGGATCCACTGCAATCCGGCCACTTTCTCCTCATTTTTTCATCCGTATCCAGGGGGGATTCCCTTCTGGTTTACCGCACAGTGTTTTTAGCCGTCAAAATTGCCGTTGGGGCTCCTATCAAGAGCCCAAAAGTCCGTTTCACCGGGAGCTGCCGAAACGTGCGACTCAGCTGGTCATCGCCACACCCGGAAGTCTCTGAATGATACTGTTGATGGTACCTCTTCAATGTCAACACCTTATCAGCTACAAGATGCCATCCGACAGCACCATCACAAACATTGAAAAAAGAAAGGGACTCCAAATCAGACAGCGAAGGGATTTGACCACTTCTTGGTTCCTGCGGCACAGGGACGTTGATGGCGTTCATAACCAAGAGAGACATTTGACCATGATGATTGATGGTTTTTGGACTCGCACGAATGATTTGGACTTATTATTTAATCACTGTTCCCATGACTTGTATATACCTTACCTTGTCTACCTGTTCTTTGTTCAATTTTCTCAAAGTGTGCAGAAAATATGTAACATATAAAAAAAGGGGGATGTGGTGATGTGCATCAATGTAAATACATGGAGGCTAGCTAGACACTAGAGGGAGCACCGGAGACATCACATACACACACTCAACCAATAGATCAGTTAGATAGGACGCGACCAATGGACATTCACGATACACAAGGAAGTGACATGACCACAGGGGGGCATTACACAAACCCATATTTAAAGGACACCACACACATGATCTGGCTCTTTCCAGTGGAGATTGTCAGTGAGAACAGGGTTGATTCAATATTACACCCACCACGTGGATTGCAGCAGCTGGTTAGTCAGTCTGGGTAGCTATAGTAGGATTAGCAGTTGTGTCGAACCCCAGTCACCATCATCATAGAATTTACAGTGCAGAAGGAGGCCATTCGGCCCATCGAGTCTGCACCGGCTCTTGGAAAGAGCACCCTACCCAAAGTCAACACCTCCACCCTACCCCCATAACCCAGTAACCCCACCCAACACTAAGGGCAATTTTGGACACTAAGGGCAATTTATCATGGCCAATCCACCTAACCTGCACATCTTTGGACTGTGGGAGGAAACCGGAGCACCCGGAGGAAACCCACGCACACACGGGGAGGACGAGCAGACTCCGCACAGACAGTGACCCAAGCCGGAATCGAACCTGGGACCCTGGAGCTGTGAAGCAATTGTGCTATCCACAAGGCTACCGTGCTGCCCAATATAATATAATAGAAGTGTAAATAGTTTAATAAACGTGTTGAAGTTATCTCCACGTCTGAACCTTCCTTTGTCAAGTGCACCACAAGGAAGCCGCTTATGTTACACCTACAACATAACAAATCATGGACATCATGATTCATAAACTTCAAATTACTTGTGACAGTCACGCCCAAATCCTTTTCAATGGTTGAATGTGCTGAAGGCTGGCTATCAATATGATGCTGTGAATTAGGATTATTGTGGCCAAAATGGAAAAATGAACACTTGCCACATTGAACGTAAATTACCACTCTGTCACTGCACCATCGTACAGTGTTTATTGTGGAGAAGTGCGTTGAGGAGCCCTGGATTATTTTTCTTCACTTCCAATTAAGTTTTAATACCATCCATATTTTTCAGAACTGTACTCTGCTGAATATGACCATCAATGTCAATATAAGCCACATTAAAAAGGGCCCAAGACACTCCTTTGAAGGACTGCAGAACTCATCTGTGTTGGATTTGATAATTTCCCATTAACAGTGACTACTTCTACATGGTCCAACAAAAATATTTTATCCACGAGTAAAGTTTGTCTTTAATCCCCAGTGCATGACAACTTGTTCAATAACCGCCTATATCGCTCTGAATTAAAGGCTTATGAATAATCCAAGCAAATTGCATCACACCATTGGCCTCTTTCAACTATAGCAGTCACCTTGTCTAAAAATTGAAGTAACTGTAAGGCCCATGAACCCTCAGGGATGAAGCCAAACTGGTTGCCCTCAGTAAGACCACATTCCTTCCAAAAGGTCCGGATGGTCTCTGCAACACAAGAGTCCATTAGTTTTCCAATGTGGCAGGGGCGGCACGGTGGCACAGTGGTTAGCACTACTGCCTCACGGCGCTGAGGACCTGGGTTTGATCCCGGCCACGGGTCAATGTTCATGTGGAGTTTGCACATTCTCTCCATGTCTGGGTGGGTGTCACCCCATGACCCAAAGATGTGGAGGATACATGAACAGCCACGCTAAATTCATAGAGTTTTCAGTGCAGAAGGGGGCCATTCGGCTCATCGAAACTGCACCGGCCCTTACAAAGAGCACCCAACTGAAGCCCACGTATCTACCCTATCCCCATAACCCAATAACCCCCACTTAACATTTTTGGACACTAAGGCCAATTTAGCATGGTCAATCCACCTAACCCGCACATCTTTGGTTTGGACTGTGGGAGGAAACCGGAGCACCCAGAGGAAACCCACGCAGACACGGGGAGAACGTGCAGACTCCGCACAGCCAGTGACCCAGCCAAGAATGGAACCTGGGACCCTGGAGCTGTGAAGCAACTGTGCGAACCACTATGCTACCGAGCTGCCCACATATTGCCCCTTAATTTGGAAACAAAAAAATTGGGCACTTACATTTTTTAAAAAAAGTTTTCCAATATGGCAAGGCAAACTAACCAGCCGACAATTCCCAATATTATTTCTGCTCCCTTTTTAAAAAAATAGGTACCAAGAGCAGTTTTCCATTCTTTAGGTATTTCTCCATCTTCACCTTTCGGTGTTTCTCCATCATTTAACGAGCAGACAAAGCAGGTGCAACAAAAATAATCCCCCTCTTTTCAGAACATAATATTATCTAGTCCAGGAGATGTAAAGTTCTTCCATCTGAACAGCCTTTATTGAAGACCATTAAGAGTGAAGTGTATTGTCTCCAATCAGTCGGCTGTACATAGAGAGGTGACTGAGGCTTGATCTAAATCTTCAACAGTGCAGACTGTTGAATAAAAATCACTAAATATCTGAGCACATTGTTGGGAATTATCAGTGACTCTCCCAGTTACTGGATTGAATAGTGGACCAGTAAAGAGTTTAACTTTCTGTTTGGACTTCACATAGTTCCAGAATAGTTTTCTGTCCCCACTTCCTGAAACCGTCCATTCAAAATTCAGCACTGCTTGTCGCACTGCAGATTTGGGATTGTCAGCAGCTATATTATGATTAATACAATTTTCTTCTCTCCTATGCACTCGATAAGTCAACTAGGCGATCCGCCGTTGTCACTTTGCTTCACATACTTGCTCTGTTTCCCAGAGTGGTTTTAATTTGGGACGCCATTTTTTTCGTTGCAACACATTCTCCAAGAGCCTCACAAATCGCTAATGACTGTAGAAAAGAATGGCTCACCAATTCCCATTATGTATGCTCAGCCGACAGCCAAGACAGCAATTAGAATACGCGAGTGATTGCTCCCCAGAGGAGAAGTGTTCGAGCTTGGCATAGGGGGCATGAGGGGATATATGGAGTCAGTGGAAGGACAGGAGTTGGCATAAGGTGTATGAGAGGCCATAGTGAGCAGGTGGAAGGACATAGTTTGGCATACGGGGCATGAGGCGATATAGGGGCTGTGTGTGCAGCATTAAGTGGCATGGATGGTGCATGGGGGGGGGGGGGTGTTTAGAAGGTGAAGGGGGTGCAAGTGGTGAGTGCAGGAGGACCTTTATGTTTTATTTTTTCACTGGGGCAAATTCACATGGCACTGAGACAGGCCTTTTAAACAGCCCGCCTCCACATCCAACTGCGCCTGTAGCTGCCTATGCACTTCCCGAGTCAGTTGGCCTGACTCCAGCCCACACTTGGTTCCCAGCAATGAACAAAAAACAAAGGACAGTACAGCATAGGAATAGGCCCTTCGGCCCTCCAAGTCTCCGCTGACCCTGATGCCTGTCTAAACGAAAATCGCCTACACACCTAGAATCCGTATCCCTCGATTCCCATCCGATTCATGTATTCATCACGATGTCTCTTAAACATCGCTGTCATATCTGCTCCCACCTCCCTGGCAGTTTATTCAAGGCATTCACCAACCCCTGTGTAAAAAACGTGCCTCACACATTTTCTCTAAACTTTCCCCCTCGCATCATAAACCTATGTCCCCGAGTATTTGACTTTTCCACCCTGGGAAAAAGCTTCCGACAATCCACATTGTCCATGCCACTCATAATTTTGTAAACCACTAGATGGTCACCCCTCAACCTCCGTTGTTCCAGTTAAAACAATCCGGGTTAATCCAACCTCTCCTCATAGCTTATGCCCTCCATACCAGATAATATCCTGGTAAACCTTTTCTGTACCCTCTTCAAAGCATCCATATCCTTCTGGTAGTGTGATGACAGAATTGTACGCAATATTCCAAATATGGCCTAACCAAGGTCCTGTACAGCTGCAACATAACTTGCCAATTTTTATACTCAACGTCCTGACCAATGAAGGCAAGCATTCTGTATGTCTTCTTGACTACCTTATCCACCTGCATTGCCATTTTCAATGGTCTGTGGATCTGTACACCAAATCTCTCTGCCTGTCAATGTTCCTGAGGGTTCTGTCATTAACTGTATAATTCCCACCTGTATTAGACCTTCCAAAATGCATTACCTCACATTTGCCCGATTAAACTCCATCTGCATTTCTCCGCCCAAGTCTTCAACCAATCTATATCCTGCTGTATCTTCTCACAATCTTCTTCACTATCCACAACACCACCAATCTTTGTGTCATCTGCAAACCTACTAAACAAACCAGCTAAAGATTCCTCCAATCATTTATATATACTAAAAACAACAAAGGTTCCAGCACCTATCCCTGCGGAACACCACTAGTCACAGCCTTGCATTCAGAAAAGCACCCTTCCACCACTACCCTCTGTTTCTATTTCTGTATCCATCTTGCCAGCTCACATCTGATCCCGTGTGGCTTCACTGTTTGTACCAGTCTGCCATGAGGAACATTGTCAAGGCTTTACTAAAGCCCATCTAGACAACATTCACTGCCCCTCCTTCATCAATCATCTTTGTCACTTCCTCAAAAATTCTATCAAGTTTATGAGACATGACCTCCCCTTCATAAAACCATGCTGATTATTGCTAATAAGTCCATTTGTTTCCAAATGTGAGTAGATTCTGTCCCTAAGAATCTTTTCCAATAATTTCCCTACCACTGATGTGAGGCTCACCGCCGATGATTTCCTGGATTATCCCTGTTACCCTTCTTAAACAAAGGAACAACACTGGCTATTCTCCAGTCCTCTGGGATCTCACTTGCAGGCAATGAGGATACAATGATATCTGTCAAGGCCCCAGCAATATTCTCACTTGCCTCCGTCAGTATTCTGGGGTGGATCCCATCAGGCCCTGGGACTTACCTACCTTAGTGCTTTTTAAAACACCCAATACCTCCTCCTTTTTGATATCAACATGACCCAGAATATCGATACATCTTTTCCTGGACTCATCATCCACTAAGTTCTTCTCTTTGGTGAATACTGATGCAAAGTACTCATTTAGTACCTCGCCCATTTCCTCTGGCTGCTCGCGTAGATTACCTCCCCTGTCCTTGCGTGGGCCAACCCTATCCCTGGCTACCCACTTGCTCTTTATATATGTGTAAAATGCCTTGGGATTCTCCTTAATCCTGTTTGCCAAGGACCTTTTATGACCCCTTTTAGCCCTCCTAACTCCTTGCGTAAGTTCCTTCCTACTTCCTTTATATTCTTCAAGGGCTTCATCTGTTCTCAGTTTTCTAGACCTTCTGAATGCTTCATTTTTATTTTTGAATAGGCTCACAATATCCCTCATTATCCAAGGTTCCCAAAACTTGCCATACGTATCCTTCACCTTCACAAGTACATGCTGTTCCTGAATTCTAATCAACTGAAGTTTGAAAGACTCCCACTTGTAAGATTTTGACTCCCGTCTTTGCAGGCACTTTCTCCCAAGGTGGGCAAGTTGAGTCAGGAATTTTCCCGACCAGCCCTACCTGCCTCAAGGATGAAAACACAGGTCTTCATCTCCATATTATTAATCCAAGCCTCTAGATTTCGAGTCCAGTAACAGCCACTATGTTATCATACTTCCATAGTCAGCTACATGATGGAATACTCTCCACTTATCTGGATGAGTGTAGCTCCAACAACACAGAATACGCTTGACAATAACCAAAGGAGGCCCTAGGTCGACATTCCATCCATCACCTAAACATTCACTACAGTGGCAGCAGTGTGCACCATCCACAAGATGAACTGCAGTGGCTTGCTAAGTCTTTTTCAATAGCATCTCTGCAAACCAACAACTTTGACTACCCAAAAGCACAAGGCAGCAGGCACATGGGAACAGCCCTATCTCCAAGTTTCCCTTCAAGTCACACACTATCGCGACTTGGAAATTTATCCCTGCACCTTCCTCACTGTGGAGCCAAAATTCTGGAACCCCCATCTTAATAGCACAGTGGTAGTCCCTTAACCAGATGGGCTGCAGCTGTTCAACAAGTTGGCTCAGCACTATCTTCCTAGGGATGTGCCATAAACGCTGGCCTTGTCAGCGATCATAGAATCATAGAATCCCAACAGTGCAGTAGGAGGCTATTTGGTTCATCGAATCTGCAGCAACCCATACTTGGGCTCACTCCCCCGCCCCACCTAACCTTTGGACACTGAGGGGAAAGTTAGCGTGGCAACCTTTGGACACTGAGGGGAAAGTTAGCGTGGCCAATCCACCTAACCTGCACACCTTTGGACTGTGGGAGGAAACCGGAGCACCCGGAGAAAAAACACACAGACTTGGGGAGAATATGCAAACTCCACACAGACAGTCACCCAAGATCGAAATTGAACCCGGGTCCCTGTTGCTGAGGGGCAGCAGTGCTAACCACTGTGTCACCACGCCGTGAGGGACGCTCACACTTATGTAGGAATAAAGCTTATGAATTATGATGCTTATGAAGGAATAAAGCAAATGTTTGCTTGCGTTGTTTGAATTCAAAGAGCTCCACTTCAATAGACCCAGCTGCACACTAAATAGCCTCCCATAATAAAAATATCAGTCAGTCCTGATGATATTGAATCATCCTTTAACAACCTCTTCATCATAGTGAGAATCAGCATGTTGACGATATTACAGCCTCACATAAAATGAAAGAGCAACACAAAGAAATAAAGACCGATAGATAGACACACATTTAGAGAGTACTTTTCATGACTCCTGGACACTTGAATATGTTTTATCTCCAATGAAGTGTAGTGATTGTTGTAAAGTAGAAGTTGCAACAGCCAATTTGGGCACTGCAAGATCCCACAAACCGCAATGCAATAATGACCATGTAATCTGTTCATGTAATGTGAGATTGTCACTGGACTAACCATTCAGAAGTCAATGACCTGGGTTTGAATCCCACCACAGCAGATGGTGAAATGAAATGAAAATGAAAATCGCTTATTGTCACAAGTAGGATTCAATGAAGTTACTGTGAAAAGCCCCTAGTCGCCACATTCTGGCACCTGTTCGGGGAGGCTGGTACGGGAATTGAACTGTGCTGCTGGCCTGCTTTAAAAGCCAGCGATTTAGCCCAGTGTGCTAAACCAGCACATAAATTTGAATCCAATAACGATTTAGAATTAAAAATCTTATGGATGACCATGAAACCATTGTCGATTGTCATAACAACTGATCTGCAAAGGCGGCATGTGGCGCAGTGGATAGCACTGGGACTGCATCGCTGAGGACCCAGGTTCATAATCCCGGCCCTGGGTCACTGTCCGTGTGGAGTTTGCACATTCTCCCCATGTCTGCGTGGGTTTCATCCCCACAACCCAAAAGATGTGCAGGTTAGGTGGATTGGCCACGCTAAATTGCCCCTTTATCTTAAAAAAAAACGATCTGCGTCACTAATTATACTTTGTATGTCCTGTAAATGTTTACAAAGGGGGAGGTGGTGGCATAATGGCATTGCCAATGGACTGGTAATCCAGAGACTCAGCCTAATGATCCTGGCACCTGGGTTCGAATCCCACCATGGCATATGGTGAAACTTGAATTCCATAAAGATCTGGAATTACAAGTCTCATTTTGACCATGAAATCATTGCCAATTGTTGTAAAACCCCATCTGGTTCACTGTGTCCTTTTGAGAAAGAAACCTCTCATCCTTACCTGGTCTGGACTCTATGTGATGCCAGACCTACAACAATGTAGTTGACTCTTAAATGCCCACAGTTCAAGGGCATTAAGGGATGGGTGATAAAGCTTCCGTAGCGAGAGATGCCCTCATCCCATGAATGAATAAAAAATAAATTGGGCAAAAAATATTATCTCGGGCCTCAGGGGCAAAGCAAAGCTTAGATGTAAATGATGTTGACATCGTTTTACTTACGTTTCTGCAAAAATGTCCATTTAAGTTAGTGCAGTAACCCAGGAGACATGAAGATAAATGTTGAACCAAATTTGTTTTAACTCAAAAATAAAGCCGCACTTGTGGCGTTTGACACCAGTGGCCCAGCCCAGGACGAGCAGGAATTCCCAGTCCGGGTCTGTGATGGTATTTAAAAGGCTCTATAATGAGTCCCAGCTGGATTGACCTCCGCCCGTTACCATGGGAACTTACACTCCCCAAGCCTCACGGGGAGAACAATGCATGATTCCCCATGGTCCTCATGAGGGTCATCAGAGGTATGATAGATGACAGAAGAACCTCCGCAGAATTCCATCCCAATTATATGTATGCATTAGGATGCTCGTAATTTAGCACACAGGTGGCGCGGCTGTAGATCTGCAATTCTATGGACCAAAGAATCAGAGTCCTTCTTGAAAGGGGGAGTAGTTAATGGACATGGACAAGAATAACAGATTGGACTGTTGACAGGGGAATTGGCCAAATTCTCTTTGCAGTCTCAACTGTGTAGCTCTGCGCTTGCAAAAAAAATGACTTGTGTCGGCAATTTGAATATGCCCAGTCTGCCACTTTACTTCAAAGTGGAACCCACAAAATCTGACAGTTCTCAAATTTCTTCATGGTTACCCTGTACTGGTTTCAAGAGATGACATAAGCAAAATTCCGCGGATGCTGGAAATGTAAAAGCTGTAAATGCTGGAAAGCACGTGCAGGTCAGGTCAGCATATTGAAAGGAATTGAAATGTTTACTGTGTTGCTCTTATAAATGCTGCCCGATCTACAATCATAGAAATGAAAAAAAAAATGAAATGAAAATCGCTTATTGTCACAAGTAGGCTTCAATGAAGTTACTGTGAAAAGCCCCTAGTTGCCACATTCCGGCACCTGTTACGGGAATTGAACCGTGCTGCTGGCTTGCCTTGGTTTGCTTTCAAAGCCAGCAATTTAGCCCTGTGCTAAACAGCCCCTAAGCATAGAAGCATAGAAACTCACAGCACAAAGGAGAGGCTTTTCAGCCTCTTACCTTTTCCAGCATTTTCTGTTCTTGCAAGGATTTACGAGATTGATGCTGTAGTATCTGCAACACTCTCCCTAACAGCACTGTGGGTGTACCTACACCTCGGGGTCTGCAGCGGTTCAAGAAGGCAGCTCACCACCACTTTCTCGAAGGCAACTAGGGAAGGGCAATAAATGCTGGTCTAGCCAGCGACAGCCACATCCCGTAAATGAATAAATAGAAATAACACTGACACTATGGGCGGAATTGCCATATTTTCTCAAAGAATTGAGTCTGGTGAGAAACGGTGCAAATCCCACTAGCAGCGGGAAATCTCATGGAATATTGCACCTCTTTGAAAAATTATGTGAATCATGCCGTGCTCTTGATGGCCTGCCGATGATTCGCTCGCCCTGGACAATTTAATCTCCGCAATCAGCGGGGACCTCCTCATAAATGTCTCCCCAGCGCTTGTTCCAGATGCAGTCTGGGGGATGGCTGCAGGAAGCCCACACCAAGATTCTCCAAGGAACCCTGACCAAACCTCTGGATGGTGTGCAGCAGAGGTGGACCGTCCCACAGCCACTTTCCCGCAGACGTCCTTCCACCAAGGTAACCACCCCCGCCTGGGAGGCAGTGACAGCCTTAGTCGGTGCCAGCCTGCTGCAGAGAGGATGGGGCAACAGTACTGCAAGAAGGTGAATGACCCTCTTCGAGCAGCGGTAAGTCTGCCTCCTCAAGTCTCCCGCTGCACCCCTTCACAGTCCCTTCACACCTCAGACTAAGCCACCTCATGGGCTATCAACTCAGAGCACAGAACATCTTGGGGCGTGGTTTGTGCAGTCACCCTGGCAGGGCATGACCTGATAGAGGCAGAAAGGCTGGCTCCACAAAGATTGCTGCACCATCATTAAAGGGTGCCCTGATCTGTGTTTAAAATAGGTTCCCCTCGTCCCGTCCCCCCACCTCCCAGGGACTCAGAGGATCAGCCCCCAAGCTTTGGAGTGAATAACCCTACCAAGAAGTATCGGGGTCCATTCAGCCCCCTCTCTCTTCATCTACCATGGAAGTACGATGAGGCACTATCCACCGTCTCCACTCCCCACCACGTGCTCTCACTGGGCCTCTTCCACTCTGCACTAGTGTTGGGACTCTTCCCCCCCCCCCCTTCCCCCACCCCCCGCTACCACCACACATAAGGGGTACCCCCTTCATAATGGAGGGGGGTTACCACCCCTACCCCTGCAGGATCCCACTTGGCAGTGCCCACTTCTGTGCCAACCTGGCACTGCCACTGGCACCCTGGCAGTGCCAACTTGGCACTGGCAGGCCATGCCCCTCACCACCCGGGGGCTATACTCCCTTCTGCATCCCCGGCATGATCACCAGGACTGGTTCCCATTTTTGAAAATCAACCGTGATTTGCGCCGGTGTGATATCCTGCCAACCGGGTGAGAGGTTAAGCATGGGCAGACAATATGGTGTAAAGCCTTTAAGTATATTTAAATTTATTAAAAATGGCGTGATCCAGATAACATCCCTGGCCGGGGACGGGGAAGATCTGAAACCGAGATCTTGCCGATACAAATCCCGTTATGGCCCTCTCGCGAGATTTTGCCCCCATAATGCAATTTGTACCCCTGGAGAATGAGCCCTCTAAATTCCGCCCACTGTCTCTTAAAAATGGTGTGCTCCTGTTTACACTACTTACCAAACCTCCAATCTTCATGCCATCAGCAAAATAAAACATCAGTTATAACTTAATCTTGTAAACAGACAATGACACATCTGGTCTACTTGTCAACTACCAAAAAATGTGTCAGAGCTTGGTATAATAAGCAGTCTATTCCACTTGTCTCCTTTCCCTGAGCCCTCAAAAAGTGAAGTCAAGACTCAATTATGCAGACAGATGACACCCGTGGCATTGCCTGCCAGGTTTCTAAACATTCATATCAAGGCTTGGCCTTAGAAACAGGTCATACCACTAGGGATCCGGTCTATCTTCCTCCAAGAACTTTGGTCAAAACTTGGTCTTAAAAACAAAAAAAATGTGGTATTTGCCTGGCAGGCTCCTGTTCTAGTGCAGTGGTTCTGTCATGATACTGAGGGATGGCTGGTGGTGCAGTTTGACAGTAGATTATAGAGTCGGTAGTGGATCAAAGCTTCGGGGGAAACTAAAATGCCATAGGTGGCAGATCAAAACACCAAGAGAAATGCAATGACATAACAGCACTGTTCAGATGGCCTGTCATTCTAGTCATTGCATTTTCCATTGAGTTTGCCTGTTTGTGGTCTTCATTTTATAAGTTTAGCAATCTTGGTAGAAGTAGTTAAGATTAGGAGTGATGAAATTAAACTTGGTAAGGGTGTAAAATAGGCGGTTGTGGCTCCGTCACCCATTAAAGTGCCCGCCCGATTTTCAGCTCAACTGGAGCAACAGAAAGACAAAAATAAAAACGCATGCTGCAATTGGTAACAAAAAAACAGAAAATGCTGGACAATCTCAGCAGGTCTGACAGATTCTGTGGAGAGAGAGGGGAGCTGACGTTTTCGAGTCTGGATGACATTGACGGAGAGTAATCCAGACTCGAAACGTTACCTCCCTTCTCTCCCCACAGATGCTGTCAGACCTGCTGAGATTGTCCAGTGTTTTCTGTTTTTGTTTGAAAAAGGAAGAAATATCTGGGACATTTAATGTGCAGGCACATCCTCTACTATCCATTTTACATCCCGCAGAAGTTGGCAGCAGAGATATATTTTCAAATATGAGATACACAGGACACAAAATAAACATTTTCCAGTGACATTGGCCAATAACCCCAATAACATGAGCTTAAGAATTCTAATTCAGGTCAGAAATGGTAAAGCTGATGTCAGGAGAAGTGACAATGCTGGATTGTCATAAAGAAACTACCGTGGACCACTTCAAGAAGTCATATCAGGTTAGTAGGATAGGCAAACAAATGTCAGATACATCTCAATGTGGATAGATTAGAGATAAATTGCTTGTGGGGAAAAAAAGCAAAGAATGGGAGTATATGTCGATTAACACTGAAGAGGTAAACAGCAAAACCTAGAGGATAATATGGACAGACCCTGAAAAATTCAAAGGAAACTCTCTGTAACCCCTGAACTGCTGTTTCTGGAAAATCTTTGGTAAGATTTGGAACGGATTGTATCTGACATTGTCACTGATGACAATGCATTTTGCATTTGGCAATTTGCATTTGGCACAATCTCTCACACTACGAACAAATCAACGTCCAGTAGGTTTCTCCAGTAGCTTGGGATTCTTGGAGGAAAGATTTTGGGAAGACAAAGAACAAAGAACAAAGAAAAGTGTAGCACAGGAACAGGCCCTTCGGCGCTCCAAGCCTGCGCCGACCATGCTGCCCGTCTAAACTAAAATCTTCTGCACTTCCAGGGTCCGTACCTCTCTATTCCCAGCCAATTCATGTATTTGTCAAGATGCCCCTTAAATGTCACTATCGTCCCTGCTTCCACCACCTCCTCCGGCAGCGAGTTCCAGGCACCCACTATCCTCTGTGTAAAAAACTTGCCTCGTACATCTCCTCTGAACCTTGCCCCTCGCACCTTAAACCTATGCCCCCTAGTAATTGACCCCTCTACCCTGGGAAAAAGTATCTGACTATCCACTCTGTCTATGTCCCTTATAATTTTGTAGACCTCTATCAGGTCGCCCCTCAACCTCCGTTGTTCCAGTGAGAACAAACTGAGTTTATTCAACCTTTCATCATAGCTAATGCCCTCCATACTAGGCAACATCCTGGTAAATCTCTTCTGCACCCCGTCTAAAGCCTTCACGTCCTTCTGGTAGTGTGGCGACCAGAATTGAACACTATACTTCAAGTGTGGCCTAAGTAAGGTTCTATACAGCTGCAACATGACTTGCCAATTTTTATACTCAATGCCCCAACCAATGAAGGCAAGCATGCCGTATGTCTTCATTGTGACCATGTGGAGAATTTACTTTGAGAATGAATCATTCAGGCTCAAAATGTTAGTTCCCTCTTCTCTCCACAGATGCTGTGAGACCTGCTGAGATTGTCCAGTATTTTCTGTTTATGGATAAATCACTGATCTTCTTTAGTTATCACTCAAGATTTATTTTTTAAGTTCATCTGAACAGACACTGAGGTCTTATTCACACAGTCTCCGGCACCGGATATTCGGCGGGGGCGGGAATCGGGCCGCGCCGGTTGGCGGGCCCCCCCGCTGGATTCTCCGGCCCAGATGGGCCGAAGTCCCGCCGATAAATTGCCTGTCCCGCCGGCATGGATTAAACCACCTTATGAACGGCGGGACAAGGCGGCGCGGGCAGGCTCCGGGGTCCTGGGGGGGGTTGCGGGGCGATCTGGCCCCGGGGGGTGCCCCCACGGTGGCCTGGCCCGCAAATCAGGGCCCACCAATCCGCGGGCGGGACTGTGCCGTGGGGGCACTCTTTCCCTTCCGCCTCCGTCACGGTCTCCACCATGGCGGAGGCGGAAGAGACTCCCTCCACTGCGCATGCGCGGGGAACTTTCAGCGGCCGCTGACGCTCCCGCGCATGCGCCGCCCCGAGATGTCATTTCCGCGCCAGCTGGCGGGGCAACAAAGGCAGTTTCCGCAGGCTGGCGGGGCCGAAATTCCTCCGGCGCCGGCCTAGCCCCTCAATGTTGGGGCTCGGCCCCTAAAGATGCGGAGCATTCTGCACCTTTGGGGCAGCGCGATACCTGTCTGATTGGTGCCGTTTTGGCCGCCAGTCGGTGGACATCGCGCCGTTTCGGGAGAATTTCGCCCATCATGTGAAAAATGAAGCACCACTGATAATCTCAACACTTCCACACTAAATATTGAAGAATCAGTAGAATGTATTTGCTCCAGTATTCATGGGAGCTTAGACCATAAGAGCTTAGGATGTAGGACCAGTAGTCCATTCAGCCCATCGAGTCTGCTCTGCTATTCAGTAAGATCATGACTGGTCTGAATCATAATCCGAAACTCAATTTTCCTGCCTTTTTCCAAGAGCCCTTGATTCCCTTACTGATTAAAAATCTGTCTATCTCAGCCTTGCCCATATTTAGTGATCCTGCGGCCCTTTGCAGTGAAAAATTGTACAGATTCATTATCATCTGAGAGAAGACGTTCCTCTCCATCTCTGCCTTAAATGGGCGACCCCTGACTCAGATTATGCCTTCTGATCCGCAACTCTCCCACAGGGGGAAACAACCTTAACAGATCTATCCTGTCAAGCCCCCTAAGACTCCAAATGTCTCAATAAGGTTGCCTCACTTTCGTCTAAACTCCAATGAGTACAGGCCCAACATACTCAACCTCTCCTCACAAGAAAATCCCTCCATACCCGGAAACAATATAGTGAATCTTCTCTGGGCTGCCTCCAACGCCAGCATGGCTTCCCTTCGATAAGGAGAACAAAACTGTTCACAGTAATTTAGGTGTGGAGCTTAAACACAAAGCCTTCTGATTCAGACAGGAGTTCGACCAACGTGAATTTTGGTTTGATTTATTATTGTCACATGTTTTAATATATAGTGAAAAGTATTGTTTCTTGCATGCTGCACAAACAATGCATACCGTACATAGGGAAGGAAGGAGAGACTGCAGAATGTAGTGGTACAGTTATAGCAAGGTGTAGAGAAAAGATCAACTGAATCCCAGTCAAGGACAGGGATGGGAAGTTGTGTGTAGAGTCTGAAGAGATAGGCGAGATACTAAATGAATATTTTTCGTCAGTATTCACTCAGGAAAAAGATAATGTTGTGGAGGAGAATGCTGAGCTCCAGGTAAATAGATTAGATGGCATTGAGGTAAGTAGGGAAGAGGTGTTGGCAATTCTGGACAGGCTGAAAATAGATAAGTCCCCGGGACCTGATGGGATTTATCCTAGGATTCTCTGGGAGGCCAGGGAAGAGATTGCTGGACCATTGGCTTTGATTTTTATGTCATCATTGGATACAGGAATAGTGCCAGAGGACTGGAGGATAGCAAATGTGGTCCCTTTGTTCAAAAAGGGGAGCAGAGACAACCCCGGCAACTATAGACCGGTGAGCCTCACGTCTGTAGTGGGTAAAGTCTTGGAGGGGATTATAAGAGACAAGATTTATAATCATCTAGATAGGAATAATATGATCAGGGATAGTCAGCATGGCTTTGTGAAGGGTAGGTCATGCCTCACAAACCTTATTGAGTTCTTTGAGAAGATGACTGAACAGGTAGACGAGGGTAGAGCAGTTGATGTTGTGTATATGGATTTCAGCAAAGCGTTTGATAAGGTTCCCCACGGTAGGCTGTTGCAGAAAATACGGAGGCTGAGGATTGAGGGTGATTTGGAGATGTGGATCAGAAATTGGCTAGCTGAAAGAAGACAGAGGGTGGTGGTTGATGGGAAATGTTCAGAATGGAGTTCTGTCACAAGTGGAGTACCACAAGGATCTGTTCTGGGGCCGTTGCTGTTTGTCATTTTTATCAATGACCTAGAGGAAGGCGCAGAAGGGTGGGTGAGTAAATTTGCAGACGATACTAAAGTCGGTGGTGTTGTCGATAGTGTGGAAGGAAGTAGCAGGTTACAGAGGGATATAGATAAGCTGCAGTGCTGGGCTGAGAGGTGGCAAATGGAGTTTAATGTAGAGAAGTGTGAGGTGATTCACTTTGGAAGGAAAAACAGGAATGTGGAATATTTGGCTAATGGAAAAGTTCTTGAAAGTGTGGATGAGCAGAGGGATCTAGGTGTCCATGTACATAGATCCCTGAAAGTTGCCACCCAGGTTGATAGGGTGGTGAAGAAGGCCTATGGAGTGTTGGCCTTTATTGGTAGAGGGATTGAGTTCCGGAGTCAGGAGGTCATGTTGCAGCTGTACAGAACTCTGGTACGGCCGCATTTGGAGTATTGCGTACAGTTCTGGTCACCGCATTATAGGAAGGACGTGGAGGCTTTGGAACGGGTGCAGAGGAGATTTACCAGGATGTTGCCTGGTATGGAGGGAAAATCTTATGAGGAAAGGCTGATGGACTTGAGGTTGTTTTCGTTAGAGAGAAGAAGGTTAAGAGGAGACTTAATAGAGGCATACAAAATGATCAGAGGGTTAGATAGGGTGGACAGTGAGAGCCTTCTCCTGCGGATGGAAATGGCTAGCACGAGGGGACATAGCCTTAAACTAAGGGGTAATAGATATAGGACAGAGGTCAGGGGTAGGTTCTTTACGCAAAGAGTAGTGAGGCCGTGGAATGCCCTACCTGCTACAGTAGTGAACTCGCCAACATTGAGGGCATTTAAAAGTTTATTGGATAAACATATGGATGATAATGGTATAGTGTAGGTTAGATGGCTTTTGTTTCGGTGCAACATCGTGGGCCGAAGGGCCTGTACTGCGCTGTATTGTTCTATGTTCTATGTCTAATACGAGGTAGGTCCATTCAAAGGTCTGATGGCAGTAGGGAAGAAGCTGTTTTTGAGTCGGTTGGTACGTGACCTCAAACTTTGGTAACTTTTTCCTGACGGAAGAACGTGGAAGAGAGTATGTCCGGGGTGCGTGGGGTCCTTAATTATGCTGGCTGCCTTTCTGAGGCAGCAGGAATTATAGATAGAGTCAATGGATGGGAGGCTGGTTTGCGTGATGGATTGGGCTACATTCACGACCTTTGTAGTTTCCTGCGGTCTTGGGCAGAGCAGGCTCCATACCAACCTGTGATACAACCAGAAAGAATGCTTTCTATGGTGCATCTGTAGCAGTTGGTGAGGGTCGTAGCTGACATGTCAAATTTCCTTAGTCTTCTGATAAATTAGAGTCGTTGGTGGGCTTTCCTAATTATAGTGTCAGCATGGGGGGACCAGGACAGGTTGTTGGTGATCTGTACACCTAAAAGCTTGAAGCTCGCGACCCTTTCTACTTTGTTCTCATTGATGTCGACAGGGACATGTTCTCCACTACGCTTCCTGAAGTCAATGACAATCTCCTTCGTTTTGTTGACATTGAGGGAGAGATTATTGTCGTCGCACCAGTTCACCAGATTCTCTATCTCATTCCTGTTGATATTCTCTACTATAATGATAATAATCTTTATTAGTGTCAGTTATTAGTAGGCTTACATTAACACTGCAATTACTGTGAAAACCTTCTATTTTCCACACTCCGGCGCCTGTTTGGGTCCATTTGGGAGAATTCCGAATGTCTAATTAACCTAACAGCACGTCTTTCTACACCTGTGGGAGGAAACCAGAGTACCCGGAGGAAACTCACGCAGGCACAGGAATGACGTGCAGACTCCAAACTGACAATGACCCAAGCCTGGAATCGAACCTGGGCCCCTGGCACTGTGAAGCAACACTGTGCTACTGTGCTGCTCATATGGCATATCTCAGAATAATCAATCAACAGGACGTGTTTGAGGAAATTCCCCATCAAAGATGATTTTGGGCTCCCACCAAACATTGGTGAAGTCAAAGTCTCAGAACTGGAAGAGTTTCAAACTTGAAGGAGAGGAGATCATCCGTCATCTCCATCGGCTGTTCCTGAAAACCTGCAACAGGGAATAAATCTCTGCTTCCAGAGGGATGTCGTCATAAACACCCTTCAAGAAAGGAGACAAAGCAGACTGTGGAATCAACCATGGAACCCCCCTACTCTCCATCGCCGGGAAGATCATCATCTCAATTCTCACAAGCTACCTTCTGAAATGAATAAAAAAATGAAATGAAAATCGCTTATTGTCACAAGTAGGCTTCAAATGAAGTTACTGTGAAAAGCCCCTAGTCGCCACATTCCGGTGCCTGTTCGGGGAGGCTGGTACAGGAATTGAACCATGCTGCTGGCCTGCCTTGGTCTGCTTTCAAAGCCAGCGATTTAGCCCTGTGCTAAACAGCCCCACCCCAGTCTCTGAAGAAATCCTTCCGGAAAGCCAATGTGACTTCCGACCAAACCATGGAACAATGGACATGATTTTTACTGCTTGAAATCTTCAGGTGAAATGATAGGAGTAAAGCAACAGCAATCACCGACATGGCCTTCATCGGTCTGACCAAGGCTTTGGTCTGGTCAATTGGGAAGTGCTATGGAAGACCCTGCCAAAGGCCGGCTATCAAGAGAAATTCATCAACAGCCTGTGACTCCTCCACGACAAGGTGGCGGCAACAGTCCTCACCAACGGAAATAAGAGAAAACTTTGAGGACAAAACTGGAGTCAAGCAGGAATGTGTCATCAACCCCACCCTTTTCTCCATCTTTATCACCACCATCCTTCACCTTGCAAGAACAAGCTTCCCAGTGGTGTGGAAAGTATCTACAGGGTGGATACAAAACCTTTCAATCTCGGCCGGCTGAAATTCAAGAAGAAAACGACACTAACATTGCTCGTGGAACTTCAGTATGTAGCTGACATTCTCTCAGAAGAGAGTCTCCAAGCCATGCTTGACATCTTCACGGAAGCATGCCGAAGAATTAGCCTCAACCTCAATCTCAAGGAGACTCATGTCCTTTACCAACCCACCCCAGGACAAGAGCCGATTCTCCCTCCATCAAGAACAATGCAGAGACTCTCTCAAGCGTGGAACATTTCCCCGACCTGGGGAGCCATCTCTTATTTAAAGCTAACATTGATGCCAACACAGTATCCACTCCATGAGCAATGCCTTTGGGCGCCTCAGGATGAGAGTCTTCAATGACTGTGATATCCATGCTGATACCAAGATCCTCATGTACAAGGCAGTCATCCTCCCAACGTTTCTATACAGCTCAGAAACTCAGACTATGAGCAGACACCACCTCAAGGCCCTGGGAAGGTACCAACAATGCTGTCTGATATGGATTATCTGCATCAGCTGGGAGGACAAGTGCACACTGAACGAGCAAAGAGCACCAACATCGATGACATGATCATCCAAAACCACCTCTGCTGGGCTGGCCATGTGTTCGGGATGCCAGACTCCCAACTGCCATAGCAAATCTTCTTTGACCAGCTGAAGGAAGGCTTCTGAACAAGAGAAGGACAAAGAAAATGCTTCAAAAACACCCTGAAGGCTTACCTCAAGAAATGCACCATTGACATCAAGGCCTGGGAGATCTTTGCTGAGGAACCTCCTGATTGAAGGGACACAATTCTTCGATGACACCCAACAGCAAGAGGAGGCCCAGAAAAGGAGTCTGAGAAAGGAATACTTGTGACCTAGGGTCCAAGTGTGTGACCGAAGATGCGACTCTAGGATCGGGCTCATCATCCACGAAAGGACCCACAAAACACATGACCAGTGACATGGAGTTTTTTAGGTGGACAATCATACTCGTTAGCGAGGGATCGCCGAAGAAGAAGAAGAAGACCATGATTGCATATCCCAGAATATTTAATCAAAAGGTTCATTGGCCCATTTCAATTACAGTACGGGCTTGTGTGTCCCTTTGAAAAGTATCTGTTTTCGTAATTTCATTGGGTTTCTTTACAAGTGACAAATGCATTTTTATTTAATAATGCTATCTGCGTATTCAGCTTTATAACATTTGACATATTTAAAGCATGGCCATTTTGTTCTTCGTTATTAACAAGATTATCCTTGAAAACATAAAGAAGATCAAGAATGAAAAACATGAATACTTTAAAATATTGCCCGCTATCAAGTGGTGCATCCAAACAATAGCAATCAGAGCAATTCATGTGTTGTGGATGGTGAGGCATGGAGATTGAATTAAAATGATGACACACGAAGGCTGATATAATGTAACCTAATATAATAATTTTACTGCAGCGCCTCGCTGAAGAATATTGCTGAGATACATTCACAACACCACAGAAAATCAAATCAAATGCATTTTGAATCCTCCGCTGCACGCTCGCAGAATAAATGTGGTGAGGGATCATGATGAGAGATTGGCCTCAGGGTGCTACTTTCGTAACATTGACTAAATTACTGGAACACACATATTTATTGTGATCGCTTTTACCCCCCACCCCCGCAGATAATGATCAGAGAGGTTTGTACAGATATAAATTCGGTGTCTGTAATCAATACCTTGCAGTAGGCAGAGTTAGTCACAGTTGCTTTGCCCAAATCTTAAAACAATAAGAGAAGGGTGGCAAGGTGGCGCAGTGGTTAGCACTGCTGTCTCACGGCACTGAGGACCCGGGTTCGACCCCGGCCCCGGGTCACTGTCCATGCGGAGTTCGCACCTTCTCCCCGTGTCTGCGTGGGTTTCACCCGCACAACCCAGAAAGATGTGCAGGTTAGGTGAATTGGCCAGGCTAAATTGCCCCTTAATTGCCAAAAAAAAAAAGAATTGGATGCTCTAAATTTATATTCAAAAAACTATAAGGATATCGCACGAACAGTGAGGTAGCCTGCATTCTTGTGTCCTTATTGATTCACGCTTTCCTTTGAAGGTTATTGCAGAGTAGGTGCAAATTATGTGCTTTTATCTTCTGTATCTGCTGAAATTGGAAGATTGAATGATCAAAATGGCACAATTGTACTTAATAGCAACAAGCATTAACTTTTAAGGAAATAAAGATGAATCTGATTTCATTATGAGTCACTTAGCCTCAATTAATGATAGAATTGGAATATAGAAAACTTCAACACATGATCATCTATCCATCATGGGTGTTCTGCTTCATGAAAGAGCAGTTAGGTTCAGACCCGCATCTCCTTGTTTTGTCAGTAACCCGATCAGTTCCTCATTCTCGAGAACCTGTTAAAATTATTGATGGAACCAGCTTCCACCAGCTGTTCACATAGACGTTCCAGAGCCTGACAACTCTTACAACTCAAATAATCCCCTTTTCTAAACTTTCTATCTCAGTCATTTGGTGAGTGTCACGTATTGTGGGGAGGGGGGAAGGAGAGGGGCGGGGATGCAGATCTGATCCCCTCCAGTCACTCCATATAAACTCAAGCCCCTTAATCCTGGTTATATTCCATTAAATATCCTTTGCACCCTCTCTGATATATATTGCATTCATAATAACTCAATAGGCAGCTAAATCATGTACAATATTATTTTCAATGTAACCTTTGACTTATTTCTGTGATATTGTAACCTGATGGTCTGTCACATTTGATTCATTTGTACCAGCAGACGTATCTGCTTCTTATTGCAGAACACAGAAATATGATTAGGAAACAGCTGAATTTAATTCGCAGGCCAGAAATGACAGCCATTTATTATTCGAGCCTAGCAAGCTTGCGAAATGCACTGTTTAATTGGCAGGTGTATGACAAATGGTTTCATAATGGATCAGACCTTGTGCCTCTATCAGATAGTTGATATCTTATCAAGTGCGTGTACATTAAGAAATATCATGGTTGGTGAGCTGATTGAATATATTTCCTCCTAAATGGGTCATATCCGAATACCAATAATTAATCAGGTTTTTCATTGATGTTTAGTGGCGTAACTCGAAATTCAGCTTTGTTAAATCTTCATTTCTTACATTATGCCTCAAATTGAAAGAAAAAAATTCATTTATATAGGACCTTTCAAAACCTCAGTACATCCCAAAGTGCTTTTACAGCCTTTGAAGTGTAATCACTGTACTAATGTAGGAAGGTGCCAAGCCAGTTTGTCGAAGCAAAGTCCCACGATTAAAATGTGATGTTGGCCAAGTAACTCACCTTTGTGGTGTTGGGCGAAGGATAAATATTGACGAGGACACTGGGGGTAACTCCCCTTCTCTTCTTTGCAACAGCACCATGCCACCATCTGACAAGTAGAAAATATTATGACTATTGTGAAAACTATTACATCGATGTAGACGTGCTAAGTCCCAATGACGGGCAACCGGGGTCTTATAACAGCAATAGTTTATTCAGTAATCTGAGCAGCTCTTACATGCCTCTACTCTGCCCACGCTCCGGGGACAACCTCCACGCTTCCATCATGCGATCCTTTAAGTAGTCGCGTTATCACGTGACCACTTGGTCTACAATAGAATTTACAGTACAGAAAAATAACAGAATTCATAGCACTTGACCCAAAGGTTCTCACTGGCGTTTATGCTCCACATGAATGTTCCCCTGCACTATTTCAGCTAAGGCTATTAGTATGACCATCTATTCATTTCTTCCTTACTGAGAGCAATAACATAGTGGTTACGTTACTGGACTAATAATTCAGCGGCCTGATCGACAGATATTGTGATGTGAGTTCAAATCCCACCATGGCAGATATAATAATCTTCATTATTGTTACAAGTAGGCTTACATTAACACTGCAATGAAGTTACTGTGAAAAGCCTCTAGTCGCCACAGTCCGGCACCTGTTCGGGTACACAGAGGGAGAATTCAGAATGTCCAATTCACCTGACAAGCACATCTTTCGGGACTTATGGGAGGAAACTGGAGCGCCCGGAGGAAACTCATGCTGACACGGGGAGAACGTGCAGTTCCGCACAGAAAGTGACCCAAACAGGAATCGAACCCGGGACCCTGGCGCTGTGAAGCAACAGTGCTAACCACTGTGCTACCTTGCCGCCCAGGGAATTTAAGCTCAGTTACTAAATTACTCCCTGGGAAAGGGAATTTCAGATTTAGTTATTTATTATCGAGTAAAATGCAAAGCCCTGAAGCCAAGTGACAACGCGTTTAAGGCGATTAGTCTGCCACTTATTCTGCAGAGGGAACACTCCTCGGCAATGTGCAGCTTTATTTCTGTCTCTCTCCTGGTGCAGAAGGAGTTTCCACTGAGACTCCAGTGGTGAAGGTTGCCGATACAGGCCCTGGCCTGTCCTGAACCTATTTAGCAAGGACCACTGTGGCCGTGGCAGTTTAAAGCCTGCCATTCGACAGATGGGGTTTGTCGCAAGGAAATGGCTGGCGACATCCCATGTTTCCCATTCCGTCACCCAGAGCGTGTTTGGCAGTAGATCTTGTTCAGGAATGGTGCTCCATATGGGCTGCTGAGATGGAAGGCGGGCAGTATTGGTTGAACAGCTTGTCATGGAATGGATAAGTGAGGTGTAGCACGCATGGTGTCCAGAAGCATCTAGGTTTTCATCAGTCGGCAGGTGTGTGGCGGAGTGATGTTTGCAAGGACTGAAGCGGTTATAGTTTGAGAGAAGAAAAACCTCCGCCATCTTGAATGGAAGACAAGTTTATTCTTAAACTGTGTCCCCCTCGTTCTAGTTGCTCCTATGGGGGGGGAAACATCCTCTCAAGTCCCGTCAAAGTCTTACATATTTCCATAAGATCATCTCTCATTCTCCTGAACTCCAATGAGAAGAGGCCCAACCATCCCTTACAAGGTAAACCCCTCATGACTGCAATCAAACTAGTGAGCTTCCTCTGGCCGGGTTTCAATCCAATTATTTCCCTCCTTAAATGAGGTGATCAAAACTCGATGCAATATTCGAGGTCAGGTTGCCAAAGCAGTGCTGCCAATCTTTTTGTGTGTACCCGGATCCCTCGAGAAGTAGCAAAACATACTTCAGCATATGTTGTTCCCTTCTGAGTAATGACTGTGCCAGCATGGTGGTGAACTCATCGCTAGATCTACCTGAGCTTGCTATTGGAGTTGTCAGCAGCTATGAAGGAAGTAGACCGTAATCTGCTATGGAGGACATCAAACCGTGTTTGCTGCGTTTGCTCTGGCGCACATCAGTTTGTGATATTTTTGTTTGGAAGGTTGCAGAGAGCGTGTACCGTAACATCGCAGTGAGGGTAAACCAGGCATCTGGAAACTGAATGATCAGGGCAAGTAACCTTCTTCTTCACCAATCAGATTCAAGGATTATAAAATTAACAGTGCAAAGGTTAAGAAGAAAATGGGTGAATATAATGACGGAAAAGAGTCCAGAGAAATAGAGGGTACAATTTGTTTCGAGGTTGTCAGTACCCCAATTTAAGGCTCGATTCCGGGTGCAGAATCTAGACATGGTTGTGGCAGGATGTTGCTCTCAATTTTCTCAGAGATGACTGTTATGGGCGAAAAAGCACTCTCGCATGACATGACTAATGTTAACTGGATTGTACAAAGTTTAAAACACTCCTCGGTCAGGCCATCATTATTAAGGTGAAGCCCTCGGCTTTGATAGTCTGCAGCTCCGTTTGTCACATCCCAGAGACCCCATGCTGGGGTGATGAAGAGGATGCATAAACAATGGTTCCCCTCAGGCCCTCCTCTGGGAGTCAATCTCCAAATAAATTAAGGACTCCAACATCAGCAGGGAGTTCATCTGCCATCAGAAAGATCCCAGAGGTGGTAGCGTCTTTCCCTCAATTGGTCCAATAATGGGCCCAATTTGTTACCCATCACTGGATTGGAAATAATCTCCATCACACTCACACCTCTGGCAAGATGGCTCCAAGATCAGAATGCCGGACACAGTATTTTATGATATTATTCCTAGGCCCACCAACTACCCCACCTTGCTGAAACCAAGAAAATTCAGCCAAAGAGAAAGACAGAAAGATTGGATTAAAAGAGAGGAAAAAGACAGAAAGGAGAGGTAAAAGAAAATATTTTTTTTCATCTTAACATTTACATTTTCAAAGACTCCAACAATTAAACCCTGAAGGAATGAGACTTCACACTTGCATTCTCAACTTATATTTACACGTAATAATAACTTATTATTTATCTTTAACAAAACAAAACATCTAAAGATACTTCACATCAGCATTGGTGCAAAGTATGAACAAAGTAAAATACAGCACAGTAACAAGCCCTTCGGCCCTCCAAGCCTGCGCCGAGCAGGCTAACAAGTATGGCACTTGTTAATTTCATTAATCGCATATTGAGGAAAGGATGAATCTGGAGCTAGTCTTTTCCTTAAGCCAGGTTTATTTTCCAAGATGAGAGAGCAGTGGCACAGACTCCTCTTGTTCCTTCCAACACCCAGTGTAAACTGTTTTTTATACACTGGCAATGGTTCCCTAATCGTTCCCCAGTTGGGGGCACCTGCTTTTACTTACTGACTTAAAGCTTTCACTCAATTGCAGCATGAATCAAAAGGAGTTATTCGGCCAGATAGCCAAACATTTGGTCAAAGAGGTAGGTTTTAAGTTGTACCTTAAAGATTGAAGCTGAGGTGCAGAGGCTGCAAGGTGGAAGGTGAATATTGCAGTGTTTGGGACCAAGGAAACTCAAAGCACAGCCACCAATAGCAGTGATATGAAAATTGGGGAACGCACAGCAGTTGTAGGGATGGAGGAAATTACAGAGATTGGGAGACCTGACCTAATAGCTAATTTCTAGGTGCTAGAGAAGTTAGCAGAGAGTAATTAACACTCATCTCATCGTTAAAAGTGTAAATGGACTGAAAAGGATTGAAGCTTACTTTCTATGTCAAGTTCAGCAGGTTCTTGTCTGCCACACAATACAGCAATTATGTAGCATTGAATGCTGGCCAGTCATGAGGTAAACGTCTGTGACTTCAACATTCAGACATTTGCATCTCTCTCTTCCCTTTAAGTGCTCAATCATTTGCACATAAATAACGGAAGTGTCATTAGCCTCACTATTATTTTGACAGCAATTTATATTCCAATGTTAGATTGGAAAATCGCAAGCTATTTTCACTTAGATTCAGACAGTTCTAAAGTAATAAATCTAAATTGGAAAGCTTTCATTTCGCAAGATGATAATTGCCTTAGAATTTCCCTTCTCTTACCTATAGTAGTCGTTGCATAAATGAAAAATAACTGCCTGATTTTATCAGTGGGAGCCCCCCAAAGACATCGTTGCTGAATTTCCCACAGGCTGCAACTTCAGCAGAAACCCTGGCCAAAATCTTCCGTGCTCGTTCGCGGCTGGGATTTTCCGGTGCCGCTGGAAGTGAATGGTGTTTTGGCTGGAGCGCCAAATTTTCCTTCTCGTTCGCAATGGGTCCCGCCATGGGCGAGACTGGAGGATCCAGCCCCCTGTTTCTGGACAACCTTTGGCAGTGGAGCGGGGGAAGGACCACTGGAAATGCGCAGCCTGTTTCAAATTGATTTACTCACCAATATAACAAGCTTTGGGATCAGGAGTAAAAATGTTGGGCTGGATTCTCTGTTTCAGCAACTAAGTACCTGCTGAAATGGAGAATTCACGGGCATTTTACGACGCCAATATCGGTGCCGAACCCTCACCGTTTCCGAGACCGGTGAGAGGCTAGCAGTGGCGCCGGGGAAACTCCTGCGGCAAAAACGGCCAGAGAATGGCCGGGTCCGTGGCCGCAAATGCGCATGGCAGCAACCTGCAGCAGTCGCGCCATACAACATAGCGCCGGCCTTGCGTGGACCCGATCCGCCAAACACAACCCCACAGGCCACCCCCCATCAGTCCCCTCAGCCCTCATGGAAGCCCCCCCCGACTAGCGGTCGAGGTCGAGTCTGGCGGTGCTGGATACAGTATGCAGCCGCCACACCGGGTTTCCGACCACTCAGACTATATGTCAACCGTGCGATCAGCAGCTCGGCCCATCGGGGGTGGAGCATCACGGGAAGTTCTTCTGATGATGGGCCAATGCTATTTCAATCCCTGCCGTTGGAAGGGATTCTTCGCTCAATCGCCAATTACAATATTGGCGTCGGGCAACAAAGAATCTCGCCCATTGTCTCTCATTTTACTGACAATGTGCGTTACACTTCCCATGACCTTCAAAACATTATTCAGCAAGGAAGGTCCATTGAGCCTGCACTGGCTGTTTGAAAGAGCTCTACAATTACTCTGCCACTCTTTCCCCTCAACCAAGTTTTATTTTCTCCTTAAAATATTAATCTAATTCCCTTTGGAAAGTGCCGTCTGAATATGCTTCCACCAATCTAGCTTTATCAAATAGTACTTGTAGCCTGAGAGCCTGGATTTTAAATCATAACAGAATGGGTGTGTGCAGCTGGCCAGGGTGAGTGACAAATTTGAATGTTGAGCTATGCTGAAATTTTAACCCCTTGGCCTTATCTGTGTTCAGTGACCAACGCCTGGTGATGCCCCACAGGAAGCACTGAACCATGCCTAGTTGGCAGAAAGAGCTTGGGAATCAGGCAGCAGGGAGCCACCACCCACACGAATGGACCCCAACTGCCTGACATGTGGTGAGGGGGATCCAGAGGTCAGGCGACAGCAAGATCTGGAGCAAAGGAGCTTCTGGGTTTTCCTGTGGCAGGTTTTCCCTCGATGAACACGCTTCCATTGCTCCCCTGTCAAAGCATCAGGTTGAAATAGCAGATAACAGGGGGGCCGATTTCTCCAGTCCCCCAACCATGTTTCTCGACGGCGTGCCGTTCACTGGTGGTAGGATTATCTTTTCCCACCGCTTGTCAATGGGATTTCGCATTGATGCCACCCCACACCTCCGGGAAACCTACGGGTGGGGATGCACTGCCAGTGGGAAAAGACAATCCCAACGGCTGGAGAATTCCGGCAGGGTCTCAGTGATATCATCTCCATTCCCACTGATTTGGAAAGGAAATATGCAGAGTTATGGGGAAAGAACAGGGAATTTAGGAAGAATTGGATAGCTCTTTCAAAGAACCAGCACAAACACTGTAATAATTCAAGGATGGATCATCAAATTTAGCACCAAAACAAACTATTTAGAATAAGGAATAAACTATGCACAGAGTATAAGAAATGTGCTACTAACTACTTTAACTCCAGTCCCAGGCTGGCTGGGAAAACTTGCACCCAGCTCCAAGAATTGTGCTCTCTGGCCCGATTGGCCAATCAGGTCATATGACCAAACAAAACCTCGCCCTCTTAAAGGGGCTCGCCACTACATTCCTATCCCCTTTAGTCTCCTATTATCACATTCAAACAAAGGTTAAACCATTTACAATAAAGCGACAATATACAAGTTCTTTAACGCAGTCCTTCATACGCGTGTCAGGTGACTTTCTCTTCCGCTGGGAGCGACGTAATTCGACAGGTGGTGTCTCCACAGCAGAGGTGGCTTCATTTTGACTCTCAACTTGTGAAGGTGCATCTGTGCTTCGTACTTTTTCAGTTCCCACGGAACATTACTTGGTCCTTCCTCAGGTTGTTGACTTGCTCCGATTCTTCATCCATTGACAATAGCATTAGCGGCAGGTGTACCCGGGGCAGGCCGCCCACTGGTTCTCTATCTTGCTGCGCACTCCACTGAATGCCTACCATGCCATGTGGTTGTGCAGGGCAACACCGGCCGTTTGGGTGCCCCTTCGCTCTCCATCACCGCACCCCCCCCCCCCCCGCCCCCCCCCCCACCCACAACGGCCACTCTACCCAGGAACAGCCAGCAATATAGGAATGGCCAGCTATATGGGAACAGCCAGCTATCTAGGAACAATCAGCTATTATAGAGGAACAGTCAGCTATATAGGAACCTCCGGCTATCTTCCAACAGCCAGCTATATAGGAATGGTCAGCTATATGGGAACAGACAGCTATCCGGGAAGAAACAGCTATTATATAGGAACAGCCAGCTATATAGAAACAGCCAGCTACCTAGGAACAACCTGCTATATAGGAACAGTCAGCTATGTGGGCAGCAAGGTAGTATAGTGGTTAGCACAGTTGCTTCACAGCTCCAGGGTCCCAGGTTCGATTCCCGGCTGGGTCACTGTCCGTGTGGTGTCTGCACGTTCTCCCCATGTCTGTGTGGATTTCTCCGGGTGCTCCGGTTTCCTCCCACAGTCCAAAGATGTGCGGGTTAGGTGGATTGGCCATGCTAAATTGCCCTTAGTGTCCAAAAAAGGTTAAGTGGGGGTTACTGGGATAGGGTAGATACGTGGGCTTGATTATTGCACTTTCACATTTTAGGATGACCCAGCTAACTTTTGTATTAGTTACTGATGCCACTTCAGTGAGCACTGTCAGTATGTTTGACAGCCTGTGGTTTCATTACGTTAAAAGTCATTCAACAGGGATCTTTGCCAGTTTTAATTCTTGAGATGTTGGTATTTGAAATATTGGATCACCTTAAAATAGCCATTATTCTACCTGCCCAAGACAGCAAATTGAATGCACAGGAAGTGAACCTACTGAAATAGCACAACAGGGAATGAAACAATTTAACTGCCTGTGATCGTATCGTTTAAAAAGCCGCTTCTATGGGTTATCATCTAGCGTGAAAATAGACGTAATTATCAAATTTATTCCGGTACCATAGCCTAAGGATTCACACATATCACTTTTAATTGTTGGTGTGCAGTGGAGTAGGATGTAAGGGTGCTTAAGTGTGTTAATTGTCTCATAATTGATTTTATTAATATATTATAAAAAGAAGAGATCATTTGTGTCGAAAGACGGAAGGGTATTTGGGGGATGGGGGTGACAATAAACTTTTTCTCATTTTTGTCAGTCTGCAACTTTCTCTCACAGCTAACCTTCAGAGGACATGCAGCGAAGTGCGCTGTGGCATTATATTAAAAACTTTCAAACTTGACACCGCATAGAATTGTGTAGCACATACAACACAGAAAGATGGGCTGCGGTTTAACGGCCTCATCTACCCGATTTGGTGCCAGGAAGAGGCAGTTGAATCTCGTAAGAGGCCTCTCGTGAAATTTGCGATGCTCGAAACGCCTCGTGATATTTCACGGAGTCTTGCAAGATGTCCTGACCTGGATCTTGCCCTCACTGGGCGTGATCCAGATCAGCATATTTAAATGAGCTGGGCCTGGGAGACCTCGCCAGCGCACCATTTAGTACTGGTTTCCACAAACATGGACCAGTCGTAATGGCAGCTGGGGGTGGGGTGGGGTCTCCCAGACCATTGGAGACACCCAGGTGGTTGGGGATAGGGCAAGGTGGCAGCCTTGCACTCCCTCTGACAACCGGGCAATTTGGCGCTGCCAGCCTGGTACCCTGGCAATGCAATCCCGGCACCCGGGCAGTGGCACGACTGGGCTGCCTGTATGGCAGGTTGGCACGGTCAGGGACTGGGCCGGGGGCCTTACCTGGGGTTTAGTGAGGAGGGGTGCTGATAACAGTGGGGGTGCTGAAAGTCGGTGGGGAAGGGGAGGGGTGAGATTGGGGCAGCTGGCCAAAATGACGTCCAGATCTGCGAGGGGCCTTTCCTGCTGCACTTGTCAGGAGGAAATTATTCAAGTGCGGTCTCGGCGGAGAGAAACTCCCCGAGTCCAACAAAAACGGCAAAGTGGAGGGCAGCACGGTGGCACAGTGGGTTAGCCCAGCAGCCTCACAGCGCCGAGGTCCCAGGTTCGATCCCGGCTCTGGATCACTGTCCGTGTGGAGTGTGCACATTCTCCCCGTGTTTCCGTGGGTTTCGCCCCCACAACCCAAAAAAAGATGTGTATGCTAGGTGGATTGGCCATGCTAAATTGCCCCTTAATTGGATAAAATGAATTGGGTACTCTTAAATAAAGTGCCGTAGAATAACTGGCTGTTTCTCGTTGCTGCAGCCACCAAGAAGCACCCCGCTAAACGCACCCAAAACCAGACATAGATGATTTCCAGTTAAATTAAGCCCATGGCATTCAGTCCAATCAGCCCATGCCCTTGTTTACGTTCCACTTCCTGTGCTAGCAAATCGCACAATCTGGAAACTTCTTCTGAATTTCCTATTTCATTTCTTGGTGCTTAGCTTACATTAAATAGCCCCTAGTTTTACCGAGCTCAGTTGAGAGATAGCAAATTGGATTCTTTGGGTGCGATTCACCAGCTGTTCACCGCGGCAGGATATTCCCATCCCACGCCGGCACGCGGGTTTCCCAGTGACGACGGGTGCAGTCACCAGGAAATCTCGTTGACGATGGCAGGACCAGAAATTCCCGCTGGGCGGGCCACCTGCGACCGGCGGGGTGGTCGGTAAATCCCGCCCTTTACCATAGAAAGTATCGCTAGTACATTAAGGCTGATATCTTGCTGCGGAAAGTAAGATGCGATAGCAAACCGAGAGAATATTCTCTTCACGTTTTTAAAACACTTGTTTCTCTGAACCTGCCTCACCAAATAATGAGAGTTCAAATGATCTCACTGAATCCCGTAAAGCCATTCTTCCTCAACCTATCTGATCTTACAACTCAAAGCCAGGCCAATGGTCCCACTGTGCATCTCGCAACTCAGTGAAATAGTTTTTATAGCTGAGACGAGGAAGAGGAATTTTTGTGTGGTCAATAAATGCAGATGTAACAACCGTTAAGGAGTAGGAATGGCTGTGACAGTTGATCACTCCTTTCGTTACCCTGACGATCAGACTGCACGATACGATAGGTGTCTCTTGCGAAGACTGGAAAGGATGAAGTCGGATAAACATTTCATATGTACTGTGCCAGCTTTCACCTTTACAAAAAGCACAAATTTTGAGCCAGACACTGCATGCGGGCTATTGAGTGATGGATGACATAACATAACACTGTAGCTAACTTTCTTGTGAAGTGGAGACAGTGAAGGCAGCTGCCTCTGATATCCCCAGGTACACCAGAAGGGTTTATTTTTAATGTATGTCTCAGGCTGTGAACAGACACCTCAGGCACAGTTGTTGTATCCTCATAAACTATGAGCCGCATTATCTCATCTCTCTGAGGTTTGCAGATCTGAGAAAACAGAGGAACTGATTCAAGACAACACGCTGCGTCATTGGAAAAAAGTAATTAATTGTTACCTATTTCCAAATCGAGTTTTAAAAATACCTTTTATTTGTGATGACTGAAGGCAGCTTGGTTGCAGGATCCTTCCATCTCCAATTCCCTCGAGTGTGCCTGCCTCCTCCATATTCAAACATAACACTGGTCAGTGAATAGGCTTCCTCATAAAGATGCCATCGTGTGAAAATGTCGACTGTTATCTGGTGACTTGTTGCAAAGAAAGAGTTAAACATGTAAGCTGATGTTGCACTTGGCTGTTCATTAAAAACGGGGCAACATGTTTTTGAAAATAAATAAAATCAGGTCGTCTGGAACGCAGAGGAAGTATAAAGAGTGCAAGTTCCGTTGCAAAATAGAAGAATGACAGGCGGCATCAACATTTCCTACTAATGTATGATTCTACCTTAGAATTCAAGTGTATCAGATTCTAAAGGCGACATGCTTGCTTTTCTTCGCAGTGTTTTTTATTTCTCCATTGGCATGAATGTTTCCGAGTGAGTAATCCTCACCGGAAAACTTCCGAGTGTTTTGTGAAAATGTGATCCAGTTCAGAAAAGCCTGACACCACACTGCCAAAAGCATCATGAATTGTATAATACTAGTGTTTATTTAATGAGGAAAGTCAGAATAACTGAATACATAGAAACACAGAAGATAGGAGCAGGAGGAGGCCATTAAGCTCTTCACACCTGCTCCGCCATTCGTCACGATCATGGCTGATCGTCCATCTCAATAGCCTAATCCTGCTTTCTCCCCATAATCCTTGTTCCATTCGCCTCAAGTGCCATATCTAGCCACCTCATGAATGTATTCATTTTTGGCCTCATGTCCGATTCACTGCTTTTGAATTTCCATGGAGAATCTCCTCCTCCCCCATTTTGCTGTGTTTCGGCATCAGCCTTTCCACTGCAACATCTTTGTTTAGGATAAGACTGAGTCAAGCTGGCATGACCGCAATAATTACAAATTGAGTTATTGGACAGTAGTAGTCATGGAGGATCTGCTGATTTCCCCCTGTAATGTTAGTGCAAGATCAACAGATACCCCCAGAAGAGTGGAGATGGTAGGCTATTAGACTGCGATGGACATCAAGACCACTAATTAGTTTTAACAACAAGGAAAATACATTTATTAAACAAGAAAGTTGAATTAGAATATGATAGTCCTTTGCTCTCCCTTAGCTTACCAAATACACAGAAATTTTAAGGTGAACACAGATTGCGAAGTACATCTTAAGCTACAATGCTCTCATTAACATAAAGTCCCTTTAAACACACAGATTCACTGTGGTCAAATGCATACATTCCGCTCTGAACGCAAGTGGTTTTGTCCTCAGAATCCTTCCAGATGATTGTCATATGAAAGTTTCCAACCTCCAACTCCCAAAAAACACACTTTAAATCTCCTCATATAATGAAATTCCCATGGCACAGTAGGAAGTCATTTGGCCCATCGTGTCTGCACCTTACCTCTAAAAAGAGCACCCGATCTAGGCCCCCCCCCCCTCCCCATAACCCCACCTAGCCTACACGTCCTTGGACAATGTGGTGCAATTTAGTATGGCCAATCCAACTAACTTGCACATCTTCGGACTGTGGAAGGAAGCCGAGCACCCAGACAAAACCCACACAGACACGGGGATAAAGTGTAAGCTCCACACAGTCACCCAGGGCTGCAATTTAATCTGGCGCAGCTGGTGCTTTGAGGCAGCAGGACTAACCACTGTGCCACCGTGCCACCCAAATAATGATTTGCCTTCGTGATTTGCATTCCAAAGTCCAATCCAGGTTTTCTAATTGACTCTTTTAAACAAAGCTTCGGTTCCACTTTTAACAGTAAATCCAGTCCAAGATTTTCAACTCCCCTTTTGATTTCTTTGGCCTGACTGCTTTAACTCTCCATTCCCTGAGTACAGTAAAATGACTTCAAACATTTAACTTACCTCTGATGTTTGTTGTCCTGCTTTAAATCTGGTCACTGTAATTTTCTATTTAACTCAGAACACTTTGTTTACTTTTCCTTGAATTTTTCTGAAAAGTACATTGGTCTCTGTTTTCTTAACTTCAGTCTCTGAAACATTCTTTATGTCCCAATTCTCTGGTTATCGGGATTATATAGTATTCCTTAGGAAACCTGCTTCTTTGCAACTCTCTTGTGCTGTCTAGCTACTCCTGGCAGAGTTGATAGATGTTCAGTCCTCTGTGTCCTCTCCCTTACTGCAATATGTCCGGCTAAAATTAAAACTTAAAAGCTTTTCATCCTTACAAGGGCCTCCAGTTTAGATGCAACCCCTGCTACTACTATTTGTTCTTCATACTGTAGCTCTCTCTAAGCACAACAGAAACAAAGTTTGAAATTAATCAACCACCACACATAAGAACACCTTTATCCAGCATGAATTTAATCATAGGTTTTACGCTTCCAGGCACAGAAACATTACATTAAATGCCCTTAAAACTATACCTTATTTATAATGTTTACCAGTACAAATATAAATCCCTTAAAACAACCTTTGCTTTCCTAACACAGGCAAGTTTTATGTGCCTTTACAACAATGATTGGCAACTCAGTGATTTGGAAAGCAATCTATTTAAAGTGAACTTCGTTCTTTCAAAAGAGAGATGTCTTTGAACTGGTCAACTATCTGTCTTGCAAACTCAAAATTTCAATAGAGATCATTCCTGTCAGGGCTCCACAATTAACTGATACTGCAGTAAAAATCCACATCGTACAGGTGTGGGTCAGAGACAGGCCCTGTCCCACAGAGATACATTCAGAGACAAACACATCAAAAGATCATGACAATCGGATCTGTACAAACTCTTGAATCAGAAAAGATTGTAACTCCTGAAGTAGCATGTCCAGGATAGGTGCGCAGTACTAGAAATCAGAACCCTCCAGTAAACCTTACCTTAATCTTTACTATATTCTAGCAAAGTCCTAATGGATAATTTATCAATGATCAACATAGTGTCCTTAATTTATTCATGAATTTATATTCGGAAATGTTGCCTCCTGTTTGGCTGTATGTGCGCATTGCGGAGTCAGGGTGAAAGGTTTTGTGAGCCTGCAGAGAATACGATCACTGTTATTTACAAAAGAAAACCTGCATTGATTTTGCCTGAGTTTCTACAACTCTTGATGTGTATAAATACCACAGCGAAATAAAGTCGGATTCTTTAATTTCCCAATGTGCTATATTTTATTAAAGTAAAATATTTGATTGTGGGACTATATTTTCCCCAAACTCAAAAATATTTTAAAAAAACATAAGCAATGGATATTAAATGAAAGTTTCCTTGAGCTATGTGACAGAGGGAACGACACACTTTACAATAAATCTTTTATTATGAAAATGTAAATTCAATCTCCGGATTGGATTGGATTTGTTTATTGTCGCGTGTACCGAGGTACAGTGAAAAGTATTTTTCTGCGAGCAACTCAACAGATCATTAAGTACATGAGAAGAAAAGGGAATAAAAGAAAGTACACAATAGGTAACACAACATATACAATGTAACTACATAAGCACTGGCATCGGATGAAGCATACATGGTGTAGTGTTAATGAGGTCAGTCCATAAGAGGGTCATTTAGGAGTCTGGTGACAGTGGGGAAGAAGCTGATTTTGAGTCTGTTCGTGCGTGTTCTCAGACTTCTGTATCTCCTGCCCAATGGAAGAAGTTGGAAGAGTGAGTAAGCCGGGTGGGAGTGGTCTTTGATTATGTTGCCCGCTTTCCCCAGGCAGCGGGAGGTGGAGATGGAGTCAATGGATGGGAGGCAGGTTCGTGTGATGGACTGGGCGGTGTTCACGACTCTCTGAAGTTTCTTGCGTTCCTGGGCTGAGCAGTTGCCATACCACGCTGTGATGCAGTCAGATCGGATGCTTGCTATGGTGCATCTGTCAAACTTGGTAAGGGTTAATGTGGACATGCCAAATTTCCTTAGTTTCCTGAGGAAGTATAGGCGCAGTTGTGCTTTCTTGGTGGTAGTGTCGATGTGGGTGGACCAGGACAGATTTTTGGAGATGTGCAACCTAGGAATTTGAAACTGCTAACCATCTCCACCTTGGCCCCGTTGATGCTAACAGGGGTGTGTACAGTACTTTGCTTCCTGAAGTCAATGACCAGCTCTTTAGTTTTGCTGGCATTAAGGGAGAGATTGTTGTCGCTGCACGACTCCCCTAGGTTCTCAATCTCCCTCCTGTATTCTGACTCGTAGTTATTAGAGATCCAGCCCACTATGGGCTGATAGATGGCAAACTTGTAGATGGAGTTGGAACCAAATTTTGCCATGTAGTAGTGTGTGTACAGGGAGTAGATTAGGGGGCTAAGTACGCAGCCTTGCGGGGCCCCGGTTTTGAGGACTATTGTGGAGGAGCTGTTGTTGCTCATTCTTACTGATTGTGGTCTGTTGGTCGAAAATCAATGGATGGGAGGCAGGTTCGTGTGATGGACTGGGCAGTGTAAGAGATGCACCATAGAAAGCATCCTATCGGGCTGCATCACAGCCTGGTATGGCAACTGCTCAGCCCAGGACCGCAAGAAACTTCAGAGAGTTGTGAACACCGCCTAGTCCATCACACGAATCTGCCTCCCATCCATTGACTCCATCTACACCTTCAGTCGTGATAAAGTGCTTCGAGAGGTTGATCATGAAGCGCGTCACCTCCATACTCCCAGAACGCCTTAATCCACTGCAATTCGCATACCGTTGCAACCGGTCCGCAGCAGAAGCCATTTCCCTGGCCCTACACTCATCCCTAGAGCATCTCGACAAAAGGACTCCTACATCAGACTCCTATTTATTGACGACAGCTCTGCCTTCAACACCATAATCCCAGCCAAGCTCATATCAAAGCTCCAAAACCTAGGACTTGGCTCCCCACTCTGCAACTGGATCCTCGATTTTCGACCAACAGACCACAATCAGTAAGAATGAATAACAACACCACCTCGACAATAGTCCTCAATACCGGGGCCCCGCAAGGCTGCATACTTAGCCCCCTAATCTACTCGCTGTACACACACTACTGCGTGGCAAAATCTGGTTGCAAATCCATCTACAAGTTTGCTGACGATACGACCATAGTGGGCTGGATCTCGAATAACGACGAGTCAGAATACAGGAGTGAAATTGAGAACCAAGTGGAGTGGTGCAGCGACAACAATCTCTCCCTCAATGCCAGCAAAACTAAAGAGCTGGTCATTGACTTCAGGAAGCAAAGGACTGTACACACCCCTGTCAGCATCAACGGTTCCGATGTGGAGATGGTTAGCAGGTTCAAATTCCTAGGCTTGCACATCTCCAAAAATCTGTCCTGGTCCACCCACATCGACGCTACCACCAAGAAGGCACAATAGCGCCTATACTTCCTCAGAAAACTAAGGAAATTTGGCGTGTCCACATTGACCCTTACCAAGTGTGGCGCACAAAGACTCCGTGAGACGAATAGAGTGAAGTCGATGAGGCTTTATTAAGCGCGTCTGTTCCCCAGCAGCCCGATAGTAAACTGGCCTGCGGGGGAAGGCACCGGCTTCTTATACTTCGCCTTCAGGGCGGAGTATGAGGTCAACGGCCAACCAGGACCCGGGATCTGTCAGCCAATGACATTAGGGCTTCCAGTCCCACATGACCCCCAATACATACTACCACATTCACCCCTTGTCAAAAATGAACCCGGCGGGGTGATGCTTCGTATGGTGGTAAGGGTTTACAGGGCTGGTCCTGGGAGGATAGAACATTCACATGGTAGTACAGTATTGGACAGTATCGTCCTGTTACAACTATTTACAGAGGATATAGGAAAAACAAAATGTTCATTGGACAGTCCATCTTTGTTTTACATCGACGCCACGAGTCGGTCGGGCGGTCTGGTCGTCCGTGTCGATCGCCTCGGCCCCGGCGGTGGTGATGGTGCTTGTACCAGCGTTGTCGCCTCCGGGAGCCGCACGGTTTCAGCTGTCGGCGCAAAGGGGAGGGGGACTGATCCTCCTGGGAAGGGGGCGGTCGCGGGGTGCGGCGGTGGCAGGAAGGGGGGCGGTTGGGTTAATGGTGCCGGGGGGGTGTGCGTGGTGCCGGTGGGCGCCAGATCCCGCAGGGAGACCGTGTCCTGTCGGCCGTCGGGGTACTCCACGTAGGCGTACTGGGGGTTTGCGTGGAGGAGGTGAACCCTTTCGACCAACGGGTCCGCCTTATGTGCCCGCACGTGCTTTCGGAGCAGGATGGGTCCTGGGGCCGCCAGCCAGGTCGGCAGCGACGTTCCAGAGGAGGACCTCCTAGGGAAGACAAGGAGACGCTCGTGAGGCGTTTGATTAGTGCTCGTACATAATAACGACCGGATGGAATGGAGAGCGTCCGGGAGGACCTCCTGCCACCGTGAAACTGGGAGATCCCTGGACCGTAGGGCCAGTAGGACGGCCTTCCAGACCGTGCCGTTCTCCCTTTCTACTTGCCCGTTCCCCCGGGGGTTGTAGCTGGTCGTCCTGCTTGAAGCTATGCCCTTGCTGAGCAGGAACTGGCGCAGCTCGTCACTCATGAAAGAGGACCCCCTGTCGCTGTGGACGTATGCGGGGTAACCGAACAGCGTGAAGATGCTGTTCAGGGCTTTAATGACTGTGGCCGCGGTCATGTCCGAGCAGGGAATGGCAAAAGGGAAGCGGGAGTATTCGTCCACTACATTAAGGAAATACGCGTTGCGGTCGGTGGAGGGGAGGGGCCCTTTGAAATCGAAACTGAGGCGTTCAAAGGGGCGGGAAGCCTTAATCAGGTGCGTTCCATCTGGCCTGAAAAAATGCGGTTTGCATTCTGCGCAGATTTGGCAGTCTCTTGTGACTGTACGGACCTCCTCTAAGGAGTATGGGAGATTGCGGGACTTGATGAAGTGGTAAAACCGAGTGACCCCCGGGTGGCAGAGGTCCTCGTGGAGGGCTTGGAGGCGGTCAATTTGTGCGTTGGCACATGTCCCGCGGGATAGGGCATCGGACGGCTCGTTCAGCTTTCCGGGACGGTACAAGATCTCATAGTTGAAGGTGGAGAGTTCGATCCTCCACCGCAAGATCTTGTCGTTCTTGATCTTGCCCCGCTGTGCATTATCGAACATGAAGGCTACCGACCGTTGGTCAGTGAGGAGAGTGAATCTCCTGCCGGCTAGGTAATGCCTCCAATGTCGCACAGCTTCCACTATGGCTTGGGCTTCCTTTTCCACTGAGGAGTGGCGGATTTCTGAGGCGTGGAGGGTTCGGGAGAAGAAGGCCACGGGTCTGCCCGCTTGGTTAAGGGTAGCCGCTAGAGCTACGTCAGAGGCGTCGCTCTCGACCTGGAAGGGGAGGGACTCGTCGATGGTGCGCATCGTGGCCTTTGCGATGTCCTCTTTGATGCGGCTGAAAGCCTGGCAAGCCTCTGTCGACAGCGGGAAAGTCGTGGTCTGTATTAGGGGGCGGGCCTTGTCTGCGTACTGGGGGACCCACTGGGCGTAGTATGAAAAGAACCCCAGGCAGCGTTTCAGAGCTTTTGGGCAGTGCGGGAGGGGAAATTCCATGAGTGCGCGCATACGTTCGGGGTCGGGGCCTATTATCCCATTGCGCACTATGTAGCCCAGAATGGCTAGCCGATCGGTGCTAAAAACGCACTTGTCCTCGTTGTACGTGAGGTTCAAGGCTTTGGCGGTCTGGAGGAATTTTTGGAGGTTGGCGTCGTGGTCCTGCTGATCGTGGCCGCAGATGGTTACATTGTCGAGGTACGGGAACGTGGCCCGTAACCCATGTTGATCAACCATTCGGTCCATTTCCCGTTGGAAGACCGAGACGCCGTTTGTGACGCCAAAAGGGACCCGTAGGAAATGGTATAACCGCCCGTCTGCCTCGAAGGCTGTGTACTTGCGGTCACTTGGGCGGATGGGGAGCTGATGGTAGGCGGACTTGAGGTCCACGGTGGAGAAGACTTTATACTGGGCAATCCGATTGACCATGTCGGCGCCTGCGGGTCGCACATGGCGTGCTGGGGGGGTTGGGAGGCATAGACTGCCTGTAGGGCTCCCTGTTCTCCCGGGACGGCGGCGACCACGCGGGATCGGCACACCACCGCATAGTGGCCCTTTTTCCCGCAGCTTTTGCAGATGGCTGCGCGGGCCGGACAGCGTTGTCGGGGGTGCTTCGCCTGGCCGCAGAAATAACAGCGGGCGCCCCCGGTGCGACTCGGCGTTTGGACTGCGCAAGCCTGTGGGGTGTCCGGGGGGGGGGGTAGGGGGTTTGCCGCAGCGGGTACGTACGGGGCCCAATGGCCTGCCGTGCGGTCGGGGCCGTAGGCGCGGGTATTACGCGCGGCTACGTCCAGCGAGGCTGCCAGGGCCCGTGCCTCTGAGAGTCCTAGCGACTCTTTTTCTAGAAGTCTTTGGCGGATTTGGGAGGATTGCATACCTGCAACAAAAGCATCGCGCATTAACATGTCCGTATGTTCGTTTGCATTCACCGACGGGCAACTGCAGGCTCTTCCCAAAATCAGCAGCGCGGCGTAGAACTCGTCCATCGATTCTCCGGGAGCTTGCCGTCTTGTCGCGAGCTGGTAGCGAGCGTAGATTTGGTTAACTGGGTGAACGTAGAGACTTCTCAGTGCTGTGAATGCCGTCTGGAAATCGCGGGTGTCTTCAATGAGGGTGACAATCTCCGTGCTCACCCTCGAGTGCAGGACCTGCAGTTTTTGTTCGTCTGAGACTCGGCCTGTGGTCGATGTGATGTAGGCCTCAAAGCAAGTCTGCCAGTGTTTGAAGGCTGGTGCCGCATTCACTGCGTGGGGGCTGATCCTCAGGCATTCTGGAATGATCCTGAGCTCCATAGTCCTTTTTAGGCACGCTTAATAAATTGTGGCGCACAAAGACTCCGTGAGACGAATAGAGTGAAGTCGATGAGGCTTTATTAAGCGTGTCTGTTCCCCAGCAGCCCGATAGTAAACTGGCCTGCGGGGGAAGGCACCGGCTTCTTATACTTCGCCTTCAGGGCGGAGTATGAGGTCAACGGCCAACCAGGACCCGGGATCTGTCAGCCAATGACATTAGGGCTTCCAGTCCCACATGACCCCCAATACATACTACCACACCAAGTTTAACAGATGCACCATTGAACGCATCCTATCGGGCTGCATCACAGCCTGGTATGGCAACTGCTCGGCCCAGGACCGCAAGAAACTTCAGAGAATCGTGAACACCGCCCAGTCCATCATACGAACCTGCCTCCCAATCATTGACTCCATCTACATCTCCCGCTGCATAGGTAAAGCGGGCAGCACAATCAAAGATCACCCCCACCCGGCTTACTCACTCTTCCAACTTCTTCCATCGGGCAGGAGATACAGAAGTCTGAGAACACATACGAACAGACTCAAAAACAGTTTCTTCCCCACTGTCACCAGACTCCTAAATGACCCTCTTATGGGCTGACCTCAATAACACTACACCCTGTATGCTTAATCTGATGCCAGTGCTTATGCAGTTACATTGTATATGTTGTGTTGCCCTATTATTTATTTTCTTTTATTCCCTTTTCTTCCCATGTACTTAATGATCTGTTGAGCTGCTCGCAGAAAAATACTTTTCACTGTACCTGGGTGCACGTGACAATAAACAAATCCAATCCAATGAAGTCAGGGCCACCGGACGGTAGTCACTGAGGCACGTTGCCTGGTTCTTCTTTGGCACCGGTCTGATGGTGGTCTTCTTGAAGCCGGTGGGGACCTCGGAGTAGAGTAGGGACAGGTTAAAGATATCCGCAAACACCTTTGCCAGCTGGTCCGCGCAGGCTCTGAGTGTACGACCTGGGATCCCGTCCAGGCCCGTCGCCTTCCAAGGGTTCACTTTCAGGAAGGTCAATCTGACTTCGGAAGCTGTGATGGTGAGTATGGGTGAGATATGGGCTGCTGGGGCACTCAACAGCGAATTGTTGGTTACCTGCTCGAACCGAACATAGAATGCATTGAGTTCATCAGGGAGGGATGCGCTGCTGACAGAGATAATGCTTGGCTTTGCTTTGTAGCCCGTTATGTTGTTTCGTCCTTGCCACAACCGCCGAGCGTCTGTCTGTGACTCTAGCTTGATTTGATATTCTCTCTTGGCATCTCGGATGGCTTTGTGGAGGTCATAGCTGGATTTCTAGTACAGGTCAGGGTCGCCTGACTTGAACGCCTCTGCTCTGTCCTTCAGTCGGGAGTCAATCTCGCGATTGAGCCCTGGTTTCCGGTCGGGGAATGTACGTGCTGCTTTCTTTGGCACGCAGGCGTCCACACATTTGCTGATGAAGTCTGTGATGGTGGTGGCATACTCATTTAAGTTGGTCGCTGAGTTCTTAAATATGGGCCAGTCCACTGTCTCTATGCAGTCACGCAAGAGCTCTTCTGTTTCCTCGGACCAGCACTGTAGCATTGTGGATAGCACAATTGCTTCACAGCTGCAGGGTCCCAGGTTCGATTCCGGCTTGAGTCACTGTCTGTGCGGAGTCTGCACATCCTCCCCGTGTGTGCGTGGGTTTCCTCCGGATGCTCCGGTTTCCTCCCACAGTCCAAAGATGTGCAGGTTAGGTGGATTGGCCATGATAAATTGCTCTTAGTGTCCAAAATTGCCCTTCGTGTTGGGTGGGATTACTGGGTTATGGGGATAGGGTAGAGGTGTTGACCTTGGGTAGGGTGCTCTTTCCAAGAGCCAGTGCAAACTCGATGGGCCGAATGGCCTCATTCTGCACTGTAAATTCTATGATTCTATGATCACTGCACGACCTTCTTAGCTGGATTCTCCTGCTTGAGTTTCTGCTTGTATGCCGGGAGAAGGAGCACCGTCTTATGGTCTGATTTCCCAAAGTGCGGTCGGGGGATAGAATGGTAGGCGCCCTTGATTTTTGAGTAGCAGTGCCAAGCGTGTTGTCACCCCTGGTGGGACAGGAGATGTGCTGGTGGAATCTTGGCAGTACACTCTTGAGGTTTGTCACTGGTTCGTGTTTGGTTGTCTGTTATTGTTCCGTCCCTGAAACTTAATCATCGTTTCCAATTTTTAAAAAACTTTTCACTTGCTTCTTCATTGTGCACCCAGAAGAAATGAGCATTGTGATGACAATCTTGCTGAGGGACTGCCCAACTTTTATAGCAGTCATCCAATTTTGATTCCGTTCCATTTCAGTAGAATGATAATCAGGTGAGCTCCGTAGCACAACTCACTCACCATCGCTGATGATTCGCTGTTCCTTCAATGTTGCTGGGTCAAAGTTCTGTGACTCCCTACCTAACAGGACTGTGTGTATACTTACACCACACAGAGTGGTGCAGTTCAAGAAGGCACCTCACCATCACCTTCAAAGAGAGCATTTTGAGATAGATGATAAATGCTGACCTTGTCAGCGACAAAAACAACCCATGAATGAATAAAAAAGATTTGGTCAAAAAGTAGTTGATTCTTTTCAACACAGGGGAAGACGCTTATGGGTGAGTAACTTGTATGTTACTCTATTTCTAATAAATAGTTTACGAAGTTAAGGCATGGCAGGGCTACTCAGGCAGTGAAATGTGCATCCTATGGCATTTGGGAAGACACGGTCTTACTATGTTCCTGGACAAAAACATTGTCACGAAGTGTCACGAACTACAAAAAGCTTCGGCGTGATGCGTACTCACCAATGGCGCCGTTTTGGAGGGGGCGGTGCATCTGAAAACAGGCGACGCCCCCAATTTCGGCATCAAAAGGGATTCTCTGCCCGGTCACCCAATACGATTTTGGCGTTGACAAGCGGAGGATCCCACCCTGAGGCGGTGGGATGGGAATCCCGCCCATTGTACCTGTCGTCATGGAGGAAGAAACTGAAAATCTCCCAGAAATACGAGAGAACCAAGGGACTTGTGAAAATGAGGAACTGAAATAAATTAGTCTAAAAAAAGTGGTAGTACTTGAAAAGTTAATTGGATTGAAGGTTAATAAATCCTCAAAACCAAATGAGTCACATCGCAGGGTTTTAAAGGAGTAGGCTATACAGATAATAAATGCATTGGTGGTTATCTTACAAAATGTGATGGTTTCTGGAAAGGCTTCTCCAGACAGGAAAGTGGAAAATGTAACTCCACTATTTAAGGAGGGAGGGAGAGGGAAAATGGAGAACGACAGTGTGACATTATGAGAAGGGTACAAAACTGTAAGGGTTAATGGTATGTCCAAATTAATCATGAGAGGGAGCTAGATGCAGAACTATATAAAGCATTGATGATAAGCCTTCTGGGAGAGTGTTGAGGAGAGGACTAGGAGGAAGACTGTAGGAAAGCTAGTGTGAGTGAGAACAGATCATAGTTATTGTATCAGTGCAGAGATTAGTGGTAGATGCGTGTAGCTTGTATGTTCATTGTTAATTGTTTAATATATAGAAGAGGTCGAATTCAATTAAGTAATGTCAATAAATCTTTAGCTTTGTTTAATGCAAAAGCTAGTTGTGGGGCGAAATTCTCCATTATCGGCGGAAAGTCCGCCGATCGGCGCAAAAAACGGCGCAAATCCCACTTGCGTCACGTCATAAAAATGGGCCGATAGTCTGCGGCCCGAAATGGGCAAGCAGCGACGTAACGGGATCCGCGCTTGCGCAGTGGTTCACGCCGTGCAGCGTCATACGTGCTGCACGGCGTGACGGCTCATAAGGCCGCGCAGCTCCCCCCCACCCGACCGGAACAGCCGACCGCAACACCCGACTTGATGGCTGGCCGTCGCTCAGCCCCGAGGTTCGAGTCACGCGATGTGGAGGCGCCCCTGGACGCGGTGGAGCAGAGGAGGGACGCCATGTATCCCGGGCACGGCCGCAGAGATGCCCCATGCCACAGCCGGCGTCTGTGGAGGGAAGTGGCAGAGGCCGTCACCGCTGTGGACCTGACACCACGGACAGGCACCCAGTGCCACAAGAAGGTGAACGACCTCGTCAGAGCAGGCAGGGTGAGCCTCCCCATATCCCCCCTCCCCCATATCCCCCCTCCCCCATATCCCCCCTCCCCCATATCCCCCCCTCCCCCATATCCCCCCCTCCCCATATCCCCCCTCCCCATAACCCCCTCCCCCATATCCCCCCTCCCCCATATCCCCCCTCCCCATATCCCCCCCTCCCCCATATCCCCCCATATCCCTCCCATATCCCCCCTCCCCCATATCCCCCTCCCCCATATCCCAACCTCCCCCATATCCCCCCTCCCCCATATCCCCCCATATCCCCCCTCCCCCATATCCCCCCTCCCCCATATCCCCCCTCCCCCATATCCCCCCCTCCCCCATATCCCCCCTCCCCCATATCCCCCATATCCCCAAATGAATCCAGCCCTAACCTTAACCTCTGCAATGCACGCGCAACTGATGGCGTGCATTCATATACCTGCCTAACACTGTTGCCTTTTACCCCTGCCCCCCCCCCCCCCCCCCACAGGAGAAGCGCGCACACACAATAGGGAGCATGTGAGGACTGGAGGAGGGCCCGCTGATGAGAGGCCACTGACCGTACACGAGGAATGGGCCCTGGAACTGGCTGGCGGACCTGAGGACCGGGAGGTTGCTGATGCAGAGGTCGGGGGCCCACGAGCAAGTGAGCCATCAACAGCCCGTCCCCATATCCCCCCTCCCCTATATCCCCCTCCCCCGTATCACCTGATCACTGCCTGATGTCTAACCATGCATGCTTCATTGTGTATCGCAGTACCAAACGTCCAGGCACCCATCCCCGCAGATGCACACCGCCCGCAGGATGCCCCTCGGAGACCACAGGAGACGGAGAGACCCGCACCCTCCAGCATGCGATGCCCGCAGGATGCCCCTCGCACACCACGGGAGACGGAGAGACCCGCACCCTCCAGCATGCGACGCCCGCAGGATGCCCCTCGCACACCACGGGAGACGGAGAGACCCGGACCCTCCAGCGTGCGACGCCCTCAGGATGCCCCTCAGAGACCACAGGAGACGGAGAGACCCGGACCCTCCAGCATGCGACGCCCGCAGGATGCCCCTCGCACACCACGGGAGACGGAGAGACCCGGACCCTCCAGCATGCGACTCCCGCAGGATGCCCCTCGCACACCACGGGAGACGGAGAGACCTGGAGCAACAGGGAGACGACACCCCCGTCACGTGCGGGAGCGACCACCCAGCGATGAGGGGGGCAGCCACAGGCCCCCGTCACACCCGAGCCAGGACACCACTACCCAGGACACCACTATCCAGGACACCCCTACCCGGGACACCACTACCCGGGACAGCACTACCCAGGACACCCCTACTCGGGACAGCACTACCCGGGACAGCACTACCCGGGACAGTACTACCCAGGACACCCCTACCCGGGAAGACGAAATACCGGACAGTGACTCAGAGTGGATGGGTGGAGACGAACCCCCACCCCAAAGTGCCATGGAGTCAGAGTGGGACGAAGAGCACGACACAACGCCACTGCTGTCACCAACACCCTCCACCATCGCAGAAACACTCACCGCGGTTGGGCACTTTAGTGATGAGGTCTCTGGTACACTCACTGGTGCGCACAACACAGCCGTCCCGGTACAGCAGGTGGAGGTAGGAGCAGCAGAGGGACCGGGCGGTCGGAGGGCAGCCCAGGCCAAGCGAACATCTGCCGCCCAGATGGATCCCGGGTTCCTGCAGTTACCACACCCACACATCGATCCGATGCAACCACCGACACGGAGACGAGCGGATAGGTTGATGGGTGGCTTGCGGCGGCTGCGGTCGCAGGTGGAGGAGTCCACCCACGTCCAGGAGCTGGGAGTGGTCCCGGTCATGCGTGCCACCCAGGCTGACACCGCACGGGTGGCGTCCGCGGTGGAGGCAATGGGTGCGACGGTGTCAGACATGGGGAACGGTTTGCGAGGCCTGGGGCCTTCCGTGCAGGCGGCGTCTGTGGCCCAGGAAATGGCTGCCCTCTCACAGAAGGCCATGAGCCAGTGCCAGCGCCAGATGGCAGAGGCGCTCAACGCCATAGCCCAGTCTCAGCAGGCCATGGCCCAGTCTCAGCAGGCCATAGCCCAGTCTCTGCAGGCCATGGCCCAGTCTCAGCAGGCCATGGCCCAGTCTCAGCAGGCCATCGCTGAGGGCATCGGCGCCAGTGGCCATGTGCGAGCCGGCGTCGCACTGTCACAGACAGGGTTTGACAACCCCCTGGGCTCCATGGCTGCAAACCTGCAGACCCCTGTCGATACCAGCACGGGCCTCCAGGACTGGCAGCGCCAGATGTCGGGGGCGCGTCGGATGACCAGTCCGTTCGCATCCCCCACCCATGTAGAGGCCTGGGGGCCATCGGGCACCCCGAGGGAGGAGGAGGTGGTGTGGTCCGTCCCGGCTCCCTCTGTAGGGGAGGTCCCGGTACACCGCGACACCTCGGAAACCCCCCCTTCCGTCCCAGGTGCATCAGGTCGGCAATGGGCAGGACAGGCTGGCAGCTCGCCATCCCAGTCGCCCGGGCCGCAGCCTGGCCCATCTAGGCCAGGACGCCCCAGGAAACGGCCGCCAAAGGGATCCAGTGTCAGAGGGCAGGAATCACAGGAGTCCACCTCCAGTTCTGCTGTACCGTCTGGGGAACCACGTAGACGTACTCAAAGGGCCCGTAAGGCCAAACAATTAGACACTGAGTAAGTTGGCATGGGTGCAGGGCACAGATGAGTTTTAGGGGCTAGGGCACGTGCATGAACTCCTTTGGTTATTAAAGTCAATGTTACACCTACCGAAGCTGCCTTTGTGCTCTGTCCAAAGTGTGCGGGCGTGTCATGTACGTTGAGCGCAAGTGTGTGTGTGACGGGTGGTCTTACCTCAGCCCCAGGTGAGTCTGCCCCCTTCCCCCTGGGCCGCCATCAACATCCCCCGGGCAGAGGACGGGACCGTGCGCTGCAGTGTCACAGCCGCATGCAGGGATGGTCCGGGTGGATGGTGGTACTGTGGCCATGGGTCAGACATAGTCCAACGATGTAGAGCCAGGAGCTCATCGGAGGCGGGTTGTCCTCATCCTCCATGGCCTGCGATAGACACGCGTCCACCCGCAACTGGGTGAGCCCGGCCCGTTGTGCCGCCGGTGGATCGGCAATTGGGGGGGGGGTGGTGTGCATGCGGGTGGGGTGTGTGGGGTTGGGGAGGGGGGTGAGGGTGCTGGGTGGGTGGATGGGTGGGGGGTGTGGGTGGTCGGCTGTTGCCATGGTGTGCGGTCTGTGGCCATACTACCCGATTCCCACGCCCATCTAGTCAGTGAAGCGGGCGTCTATCAGTCTGTCCCGTGCTCGCTGGGCCAGCCGGTAACGGTGGACAGCCACCCGCCTGTGTCTACCCCGTCTGCCCTGACCATTGCCCCCATCCCCCTCATCTGGGGAGGACTGCGCCTCTTCCTGCTGCTCCTCCACTCCGCCCTCCTCTGCCTGCGGCACATCGCCCCTCTGCTGGGCTATGTTGTGCAGGCCGCAGCTCACCACAATGATGCGGCCGACCCTATCTGACCGATACTGGAGGGCGCCCCCAGAGAGGTCCAGGCACCTGAAACGCATCTTCAGCATGCCAAAGCACCTCTCGATCACTCCCCTTGTCGCTACATGGGCATCATTGTAGCGGTTCTCCGCCTCATTGCGTGGCCTCCGTGTAGGCGTCATCAGCCACGATCGCAATGGGTAGCCCCTGTCGCCCAGCAACCAGCCCCTCAGCCGGGGATGGCGTCCCTCGTACATGCCGGGGATGGATGACCGCGACAACACGAATGAGTCGTGTACACTGCCTGGGTGACGGGCGCAGACGTGCAGGATCATCATGCGGTGGTCGCAGACCACCTGTACGTTCATCGAATAGGTCCCCTTCCTATTAGTGAACACGGCCCTGTTCTCTGCAGGTGGCCGCACGGCGACGTGCATCCCATCGATCGAGCCCTGGACCATGGGGAACACGGCAACGGCAGAGAAGCCCACGGCCCGGGCATCTTGGCTGGCCCGGTCCACAGGGAAGCGGATGTTGCGGTGCGCCATGGCATAAAGGGCATCTGTCACTGCCCGGATGCACCGATGCACCGATGTCTGCGATATGCCGGACAGGTCCCCACTCGGTGCCTGGAATGACCCCGTTGCATAAAGGTTCAGGGCCACCGTAACCTTGACGGACACGGGGAGAGGGTGTCCCCCGCCAGTGCCACGCGGTGACAGGTGTGCCAGCAGGTGGCAGATGTGTGCCATGGTTTCCCGGCTCATCCGGAGTCTCCTCCTGCATTCCCGGTTCGTGAGGTCCTGGTACGACTGCCGGGGCCGGTACACACGGGGCGCCCTCGGGTGCCTCCGTTGCCGTGGGGCCGCGACGTCCTCCTCCCCCTCCTCGTCCTGTCGGTCAGGTGTCCCTCCAACCTGGGCGGCTGCCGCCTGCCCCTCTGCGGCAGCCTGCGCCGCCTCTCTGGCACGCTCCTCCTCCTCCTCCTCCTCATCCAGGGCAACATAGACATGAGCGGCTGCCACCACGGCGGCCAACATCGCTGGATGGTCTGAAAACATGACGGCCTGGTGGGGGGGGGGGGGAGGGGAACGACGACATGTCATCATTGCCCATATCCCCTTCTCCCACCAGCCAGGTGGCATGGACCGCATGGGTCCAACTGTTGGAGGCTGGCACCTGGCCAGGTGGACCAACTCATTTACCCTCCCATCACCCACCCCGGCACGGACACCCCCCAACCCCCAACCTCCACCCCAGCACGGACCCCCCCCCCCAACCTCCACCCCGGCACGGACGCCCTCCCCAACCTCCACCCCAGCACGGACCCCCCCCAACCTCCACCCCAGCACGGACCCCCCCCAACCCCCAACCTCCAGCCCAGCACGGACCCCCCCCCCCAACCTCCACCCCGGCACGGACCCCCTCCCCAACCTCCACCCCAGCACGGACCCCCCCCAACCCCCAACCTCCACCCCAGCACGGACCCCCCCCAACCTCCACCCCAGCACGGACCCCCCCCCAACCTCCACCCCGGCACGGACCCCCCCCCAACCCCCAACATCCACCCCAGCACGGACCACCCCCCAACCGCCACCCCAGCACGGACCCCCCCCCAACCTCCACCCCAGCACGGACCCCCCCCCCAACCTCCACCCCAGCACGGACCCCCCCCAACCCCCAACCTCCACCCCAGCACGGACCCCCCCCATCCCCCATCCTCCACCCCAGCACGGACACCCCCAATCCCCAACCTCCACCCCAGCACGGACCCCCCCCCCAACCTCCACCCCGGCACGGACCCCCCCCCAACCCCCAACCTCCACCCCAGCACGGACCCCCCCCAACCTCCACCCCAGCATGGACCCCCCCCCAGCCCCCAACCTCCACCCCAGCACGGACCCCCCCAACCCCCAACCTCCACCCCAGCATGGACCCCCCCCCCAACTTCCACCCCAGCACGGACCCCCCCCCAACCCCCAACCTCCACCCCAGCACGGACCCCCCCCCAACCTCCACCCCGGCACGGACCCCCTCCCCAACCTCCACCCCAGCACGGACTCCCCCCAACCCCCAACCTCCACCCCAGCTCGGACCCCCCCCAACCCCCAACCTCCACCCCAGCACGGACCCCCCCCCCAACCTCCACCCCGGCACGGACCCCCCCCAACCCCCAACCTCCACCCCAGCACGGACCCCCCCCCCCCCCAACCTCCACCTCGGCACGGACCCCCTCCCCAACCTCCACCCCAGCACGGACCCCCCCAACCCCCAACCTCCAGCCCAGCACGGACCCCCCCAACCCCCAACCTCCACCCCAGCACGGACACCCCCCAACCCCCAACCTCCACCCCAGCACGGACCCCCCCCAACCTCCACCCCAGCACGGACCCCCCCCCCAACCTCCACCCCGGCACGGACCCCCTCCCGGCACTCCCCCGGAGCCCAGCCTACTCTAACCACCCCCCCCCCCCCCCGCTGCACACACACACACACAAGCCGAGACACACCTCTCCTCACGCAATCAGTCTGCGGCCACGCCATTTCCTGCCCAGAGCCAACCCCCCAGGCCGTCACTCACCTCCTCGCTGGTCGGCGTGAGCCTGGAGCACCGGGTCACGCCGATGAAAAGGAGGTTTGATTCACGTCGACGTGAGCGGTCATCACGTCGACGGGACTTCGGCCCATCCGGAAGGGAGAATATCGGCAGGCCGAAAATCGGCTGCCTTGCGCAGACCCGTGACATTCTCCGCGGCAGCGGGGCCATTAACGCCCCGCCGACTTTTCTCCCTTCGGAGACTTCGGCAGGGGCGGGGGCGGGATTCACGGCGGCCAACGGCCATTCTCCGACCCAGCGGGGGGTCGGAGAATGACGCCCGTGGTCTTTGTGAACACCCAGCCAACATCCTAAGATCTGAACCACAAAGAACACCACATACAGATCTGTTAATATAGAGCTAATCAGATCTTTGAATCTATTATAAAGGATGTGATAACTGGGCACTTTAGAAAAGAATACTTGGACAGAGTTAACATGGATTCATGAAAGGAAAATCATGTTGTCATGTGAGAGTGCCTTTGAGAAATGGGTGTTTATAAATGGGTGTGTATATAAGTATCTGTAGTGAGAGTACCTTTAAGAAATGGGTGTTTACTACGACAGTGATGTCAGAGAGTGGGTGGAGCTGGGCTCTCTGTCAGCTTTTTACTTCCATTTTTGAGCAGGCTGCAGGGTGTGTTTTAGTTTCGTTTTCAGAGCTGGATAGCTGCAGTCACAGCCAGAAGATGTATGAATCTCTCTCTGTAATCTAAAGACTGTAAATCGATCCTGGTGATTTAAAACTAATAACAGTAGTGATTTTAACCTGATGTGCTTCTGGTAAAAAGTGTTTTAAGTCATATGGATGTTAAAAGGAAAGCTTAAAGGTTTACTTATTGCTGTATTCTTTAGGGGTTGTATTTGAATTAATGGTTGCTAAGATGTTCACTGTATGTTTTAAAAAGGTTAACTTGAGTTCATAGAATAAACATTGTTTTGCTTTAAAAAATACTTTTCCATTTCTGCTGTACCACACCTGTAGAGTGGGCCGTGTGCTCCCCATACCACAATCTAGTAGAAATTGTGGGTAAGGTGAACTCCATGATACACTTTAGGGTTCTCTAAAATCTGGCCCATAACAAATTGTAGCTCTTCCGGGATAAAAGCCTATCTATTGGATTGGCTTAGTGAACCTAAAGACAGTGAGGGGTGAGCATATTATGGTTGCTTATCAGGTGTGGTATTCTAGTTTAAGTAGGGAGTGTGTTGTGGACAATGGCTCTTTCAGAGGCTCAGAAGTTTTTGGGGGTGGAGACGGTCACACGCAGTACCTTACGGACAGAGACTAAAAGCAGATTGTGAGATTTGGCAAAAACATTGCAGTAACATTACCTGACAAAATGCGAAAAGAGGAAGTAATTATGGCGGTGGCTAAGCATTTAATGTTGCCTGACGTACAGTTTGACTCATTGGAAATGGCAAAAACTCAGTTACGAATTAAACAAATGGAATATGAGAAAGAATTAAAGCAGTTTGAATAGGAGAGAGAGGAAAAAGAAAGAGAGAGAGAAAGAGATAGAGAGGAAAAAGAAGGAGAGAGAGAGAAAAAAGAAAAGGCGAGCGAAGAAAGGAGAAAAGAAAGAATAGCCCGAGCAGAACAAAACAAAAGAGAAAGGGAGATACAGATCAGGGAAAAAGATAAAGAGAGAGAGTTTGAACTTCAGAAAATGGCCGTGAAACATGGCAGTCAGTTAAAATGGGCAGATGTGAAGGGAAACGTACAGTTGGATGATCGTGATGAGGATAGTGAGAAAGAGCGTCAAAGTCGAGAGCTTGATGGGGATCTATTTAAATATGTCCAAGCATTGCCAAGGTTTGACAAGAAGGAGGTGGAAGCCTTTTTCATTTCATTTGAGAAGGTGGCTAAACAAATGAAATGGCCACAGGACATGTGGGTATTACTGATTCAAATAAAGCTGTTAGGTAGAGCTAGTAAAGTGTTTGCATCACTACCGGAGGAGGTATCTGAGACGTATGAGGAGGTGAAAAAATCCATCTTCGGTGCATATGAACTAGTGCCTGAAGCCTACAGACAAAGGTTTAGAAATTTAAGGAATGAATTTGGTCAAACATAAATGGAGTTTGAAAGGACCAAACAAGTAATTTTGCTAGGTGGATAAGGGCTTTGAAAATAGACAAAACGTATGAAGCTCTCAGAGAAAGTATACTGTTGGAGGAGTTTAAAAATTCAATTCCTGATGTAGTGAGAACTGAGAACTCATGTGGAAAAACAGAGGGTTAAAACTGTGAGATTGGCACCAGAAATGGCAGATGATTATGAATTAGTTCATAAATCAAAGCTTGGTTTCCGACATCAATTTCAGCCTGTGAGGGATAAAAACTGGGGACATGAGAAATACTCAAGTGATAAAGGTAAAGGTGATCTGATGGGAGATAATAAGGAGAGTGTACCTCAGATTAAAAAAGAAATCCAGGAGAGTGGAAAAGAAATGAAAAGTTTCAAATGTTTTCACTGCAATAAACTAGGCCATGTAAACTCACAGTATTGATGGTTGAAGAAAAGCACTGGGAAGGCTGATGTGGTAAAACAGGATAAGACAGTGGGGTTTGTTAAAGTGGTAAAGGAAAGCCCAAGTGAAGCGAAGGAGGTGCAAAAGATCGTACAGCCTGATCAAGAGGTGATTGATAAGAAGGTGTCAGATCTCTTGCAAGAATTTACTTGTATGGGTAAAGTTTACTCATGAGTATCAGGAGGAGCATGTAAAGAAGTCACAAATTTTAAGAGATACGGGAGCTAGTCAATCTTTAATGGTGAAAGATGAGGAGTTATGTAGTTTGGGAAGAATGTTGCCAGAAAAGGTGGTTATATGTGGAATTCAGGGTGAGAGGAGTAGTGTTCCATTATATAAGGTATGGTTGGAAAGTCCAGTGAAGAGTGGTGAAATGGTAGTAGGAGTGTAATAGAGAAACTATCTTGTCCAGGAATACAGTTTATCATGGGTAATGATATAGCTGGATCGCAGGTGGGAATGATGCCTACTGTGGTTGATAAGCCAGTGGAATATCAGACAACTGAAGTGTTGAAGGACGAATATCCTGGGATTTTTCCAGATTGTGTAGTAACAAGGTTGCAAAGTCACAGGCTAAAACAAGAGGAGGAATCAAAGAGTGAAGACAAAGTTGAAGTGCAATTATCAGAAACGATTTTTGATCAGATGGTTGAAAAAGAACAAGGTGGATGATGAGGCGGATATTTTTAGTTCAGGAAAATTGGCGAAGTTACAACAAAAAGATATAGAAATAAAACGGATGTATCAGAAAGCATACATGGAAGAGAAATCTGAGTGTATACCAGAGTGTTATTACCGTAAAAGTGATGTCTTGATGAGAAAATGGACACCTTTACATACATATGCAGGCGGATGAAAAGTGGGCAGAAGTTCATCAAGTAGTATTGCCGGTAGGGTATAGAAAGGAGGTGTTGCGAGTTGCACATGACGTACCAGTGGGCGATCATTTGAGAATAAGGAAAACTCAAGCTAAAATCCAGAAACATTTTTATTGGCCTGGACTACATAAAGATGTAGTTAAATTTTGTCAATCATGTCACACATGTCAAATGATAGGAAATCTCAAGCAGTGATAAAACCAGCGCCCTTAATACCCATTCCAGCATTTGAGGTACCTTTCACAAGGGTTCTAATTGATAGCGTAGCACCGCTTCCTAAAACGAAAAGTGGGAATCAATATCTTTTGACTATAATAGATGTGTCTACTAGGTTTCCAGAGGCCATTCCAGTACGCAATATTACAGCTAAAAAGATTGTGGAGGTGTTACTTAAGTTTGTGACTAGATATGGACTACTCACAGAAATACAATCGTATCAAGGATCAAATTTTACCTCAAGATTATTCAAAGAAGTTATGGATAGCTTCGGAATAAAACTATTTAAATCAACTGCGTACCATCCAGAATCGCAGGGAGCGTTAGAAAGGTGGCATCAGACATTAAAGACAATGTTGAGGGCTTATTGTCAAGATTATCCAGAGGATTGGGATAAAGGAATTCCATTCGTACTGTTTGCAATTAGGGATGCACCTAATGAGTCAACCAAATTCCGTCCTTTTGAACTAATTTTTGGTCATGAGGTAAGAGGACCACTTAAATTGATTAAGAAAAAATTGGAGAGTGAGAAATTGGAAATTACATTCTTGAATTACATGTCAAATTTTAGGGAATGATTATATAGAGCAGGTGAATTGGCGAGGCAACATTTAAAAGTTGCACAAAATGTGATGAAACGAGTAGCGGACAAGAAATCCAAAGTTCGTAGTTTTGCGATTGGAGATACAGTTTTAACGTTTTTACCAGTGGTAGGTGAACCTTTAAAAGCAATGTTTTGTGGACCTTATCAGATTGAAAAGAAATTAAGTGAGGTGAATTATGTGGTAAAAACACCAGACAGAAGGAAGACTCATCGAGTGTGCCATGTGAATATGCTTAAAAGGTACTTTGAAAGGGAAGGAGAGGAAAAGAAGTTTTTAATGATTCTAACACAAAGTGACAAACCAAATCCAGATGATTGTGAATTTGGCATACCTCAAATTAAATTGGAAAATGAGGATGTTCTTAAAAATTGGGATAAATTGTTGAGTTACCTTCCAGAGGAAAAACAAACTGACCTGAAAGAGTTATTGATATCACATGGGCAAGTTTGTAGAGGTAAATTGGGAAGTACTAAAATGCCTATACATGATGTAGATGTGGGAAATGCTGTTCCAATCAAACAACATCCATACAGACTTAACCCTTTAAAATTGGCACTGGTTAACAAAGAGATTGAGAGTATGCTTAAAAATGGCATAATTGAAGTGGGTTGCAGCCAATGGAGCTCACCCATAGTGATGGCAACAAAACCAGACGGTACCCAATGGTTTTGTGTGGACGATAGAAAGGTTAATGCAGTTACAAAAATGGACTCTTATCCTATCCCACGTTTGGAGGATTGCATTGAGAAATTGGGACAATCAGCTTTTATTTCCAAACTGGATTTACTTAAAGGTTACTGGCAGGTATCTTTATCCGAAAGGGCAAAGGAGATTTCAGCTTTTGTAACTCCAGATGGTATATACCAATTCAAAGTTCTGCCATTTGGCATGAAAAACGCCCCAGCCACATATCAACGGTTAACTAACAAAGTTGTTTCAGGATTACCCAATTGTGCGGTATACATCGACGATCTGGTAATTTTCAGCCAGACATGGAAAGAACATTTAAAACATCTGATGGAGTTATTCGATCGACTTCAGGAGGCGGGTTGGTGGTAAACCTAGCCAAAAGTGAATTTGGAAAAACCCAAGTCACTTTCCTTGAGGAGTTCCTGATACCCTTGAGACGAAGGGAAATAATGCGATTTCTTGGCATGTGTGGATTTGATCGAACATTTGTACAAAAGTTTTGTCGCGTGATTGCTCCACTGATGGCCTTGCTGAAGAAACGTCGAAGATTTCAGTGGACAGCGGACTTTCAACAGGCATTTGACTGCCTGAAAGCTGTGATAACCAATGCTCCTGTGTTGGAGAATTGCAAGGGACTCTGTGATCAAATTGAACTAAATATCTGACTTTAAAGAGAAATGCCAAGGTGTAGAGAAATGGACGGATCATGCAGAGACCTTCTTGTTCAAAGAGACTTTCAATCGAGAAGGATTTCAGTTGGAGGAAGGAGAACAACAATGGACTATATTATTGTACCTGTTTGCGCGTGTTGGTTTTTTTGAAACAAAAAAGCATATTTACTGTGTTCATTTCTTCAAGAATAGTGAAGGTGAAAAATAAAACCATCTTGAAGTTGATGGGTTTTTTTTCTTGGGGGGGGAGGTGTCATGTGAGAGTACCTTTAAGAAATGGGTGTTTATAAACAGGTGTGTATATAAATATCTGTAGTGAGAGTACCTTTAAGAAATGGGTGTTTACTACTGCAGTGATGTCAGAGAGTGGGTGGAGCTGGGCGGTCTGTCAGCTTTTTACTGTCGTTTTTGAGCAGGCTGCAGGGTGTGTTTTTGTTTGTTTTGCTTTAAAAAATACTTTTCCATTTCTGCTGTACCACACCTGTAGAGTGGGCCATGCGCTCCCCATACCACAATCTAGTTGTGGGTCAGGTGAACTCCATGATACACTTTGGGGTTCTCTAAACCCTGGCCCATAACAATGTTTGACATGATTTTTTATGATGATGTTACTTGTAGCATAGATAAAGGAGAACCAGGGGCTATGATGTATTTGGATTTTTAGAAGGTCCCACATGGGAGGCTAGTAAAAATGAGAGCACATAGGATTGGGTATACTAGTACGGATTAAGAATTTGTTAATGTAGTATAAGAGTCTGGCACATAAAGGTTAATGTGAGATTGAGTACAGTAGCGCTCAAACAGTGTTGTAAGAGAACACATGATCCGCCCTTACGGGTCAGTATAGTGCTGGACAGAGCCCTGTGTAAAAGCAAGCATGGAGACAGTTCCCAGCTTGCATCTTTAAAGTACCTGTGTATCTCGTTTCTGTTCATTAATAAGTACTTACTGTTGAACTATCTAAGACTACGAATACCTTATTAAGACTTATCAAGCTATGCGCAAAACTTTAAAACAGTTAACAAGCAGAAAACAGTGCAGGAATAAATGGGTCATTCTCAGGATGTCAGTCTGAGACTAGTGGGGTAGCAGGAGCACTGGGACCAAAGCTATTCCCAATCTATCTGAATGATTCAAATGTTGGGGCCAGATTTGTATTTTCAGATATGCTGATGACATGAAATTGGTGGGAATGTGAGTTGTGAGGTAGGTGCAAGGAGGCTGCAAGGAGATTTTTCAAGGTTACGTGAGTGGCTCGAGCATGGCAGATGGAATGCCAGGTAAATAAATGTGATGTTAACCACTTTGGTAGTAAAAACATGATGGCAGAGTATTTTGTAAATGATCAGAGGATGTATTAGAACATAAGAACATAAGAACTAGGAGCAGGAGTAGGCCATCTGGCCCCTCGAGCCTGCTCCACCATTCAATGAGATCATGGCTGATCTTTTGTGGATTCAGCTCCACTTTCTGGCCCGAACACCATAACCCTTAATCCCTTTATTCTTCAAAAAACTATCTATCTTTATCTTAAAAACATTTAATGAAGGAGCCTCTACTGCTTCACTGGGCAAGGAATTCCATAGATTCACAACACTTTGGCTGAAGAAGTTCCTCCTAAACTCAGTCCTAAATCTACTTCCCCTTGTTTTGAGGCTATGCCCCCTAGTTCTGCTTTCACCCGCCAGTGGAAACAACCTGCCCGCATCTATCCTATCTATTCCCTTCATAATCTTCTATGTTTCTATAAGATCCCCCCTCATCCTTCTAAATTCCAACGAGTATAGTCCCAGTCTACTCAACCTCTCCTCGTAATCCAACCCCTTCAGCTCTGGGATTAACCCAGTGAATCTCCTCTGCACACCCTCCAGTGCCAGTACGTCCTTTCTCAAGTAAGGAGACCAAAACTGAACACAATACTCCAGGTGTGGCCTCACTAACACCTTATATAATTGCAGCAGAACCTCCCTAGTCTTAAACTCCATCCCTCTAGCAATGAAGGACAAAATTCCATTTGCCTTCTTAATCACCTGTTGCACCTGTAAACCAACTTTTTGCGACTCATGCACTAGCACACCCAGGTCTCTCTGCACAGCAGCATATTTTAATATTTTATCATTTAAATAATAATCCCTTTTGCTGTTATTCCTACCAAAATGGATGACCTCACATTTGTCAATATTTTATTCCATCTGCCAGACCCTAGCCCATTCACTTAACCTATCCAAATCCCTCTGCAGATTTCCAGTATCCTCTGCACTTTTTGCTTTACCACTTATCTTAGTGTCGTCTGCAAAATTGGACACATTGCCCTTGGTCCCCAACTCTAAATCATCTACGTAAATTGTGAACAGTTGTGGGCCCAACACTGATCCCTGAGGGACACCACTAGCTACTGATTGCCAACCAGAGAAACACCCATTAATCCCCACTCTTTGCTTTCTATTAATTAACCAATCCTCTATTCATGCTACTACTTTCCCCTTAATGCCATGCATCTTTATCTTATGCAAACATTGTTTGCCATCTTTGTTTGGCACCTTGTCAAAGGCTTTCTGGAAATCCAGATATACCACATCCATTGGCTCCCCGTTATCTACCGCACTGTTAATGTCCTCAAAAAATTCCACTAAATTAGTTAGGCACGACCTGCCCTTTATGAACCCATGCTGCGTCTGTCCAATGGGACAATTTCCATCCAGGTGCCTCGCTATTTCTTCCTTGATGATAGATTCCAGCATCTTCCCTACTACCGAAGTTAAGCTCACTGGCCTATAATTACCCGCTTTCTGCCTACCTCCTTTTTTAAACAGTGGTGTCACGTTTGCTAATTTCCAATCTGCCGGGACCACCCCAGAGTCTAGTGAATTTTGGTAAATTATCACTAGTGCATTTGCAATTTCCCTAGCCATCTCTTTTAGCACTCTGGGATGCATTCCATCAGGTCCAGGAAACTTGTCTACCTTTAGCCCCATTAGTTTGCCCATCACTACCTCCTTGGTGGTAACAATCCTCTCAAGGTCCTCACCTGTCATAGCCTCATTTCAATCAGTCACTGGCATGTTATTTGTGTCTTCCACTGTGAAGACCGACCCAAAAAACCCGTTCAGTTCCTCAGCCATTTCCTCATCTCCCATTATTAAATCTCCCTTCTCATCCTCTAAAGGACCAATATTTACCTGAGCCACTCTTTTTTGTTTTATGTATTTGTAGAAGCTTTTACTGTCTGTTTTTATATTCTGAGCAAGTTTACTGTCATAATCTATCTTACTCTTCTTTATAGCTTTTTTAGTAGCTTTCTGTTGCCCCCTAAAGATTTCCCAGTCCTCTAGTCTCCCACTGATCTTTGCTACTTTGTATGTTTTTTCCTTCAATTTGATAGTCTCCCTTATTTCCTTAGATATCCACGGTCGATTTTCCCTCTTTCTACTGTCCTTCCTTTTTGTTGGTATCAACCTTTGCTGAGCACTGTGAAAAATCACTTGGAAGGTTCTCCACTGTTCCTCAACTGTTTCACTATAAAGTATTTGCTCCCAGTCTACCTTAGCTCATCCCACTGTAATCTCCTTTGTTTAAGCACAAAACACTAGTGCTTGATTTTACCTTCTCACCCTCCATCTGTATTTTAAATTCCACCATATTGTGATCGCTCCTTCCGAGAGGATCCCTAACTATGAGATCCTGAATCAATCCTGTCTCATTACACAGGACCAGATCTAGGACCGCTTGTTCCCTCGTAGGTTCCATTCCATACAGTTCTAGGAAACTGTTGCGGATACATTCTATAAACTCCTCCTCAAGGCTGCCTTGACCGACCTGGTTAAACCAATCAACATGTAGATTAAAATCCCCCATGATAACTGCTGTACCATTTCTACATGCATCTGTTATTTCTTTGTTTATTGCCTGCCCCACCATAATGTTACTATTTGGTGGCCTATAGACGACTCCTATCAGTGACTTTTTTGCCTTACTATTCCTGATTTCCAACCAAATGGATTCAACCTTATCCTCCATAGCACCGATGTCATCCCTTACTGTTGCCCGGATGTCATCCTTAAATAACAGAGCTACACCACCTCCCTTACCATCCACTCTTTCCTTCCGAAAAGTTTGATACCCTCGGATATTTAACTCCCAGTCGTGACCATCCTTTAACCATGTTTCAGTAATGGCCACTAAATCATAGTCATTCACGATGATTTGCGCCATCAACTCATTTACCTTATTCCGAATACTACGAGCATTCAGGTAAAGTACACTTATGTTGGCTTTTTTACCTCTGTTCTGAATCTTAACACCTCGATCAGTAACCTCTCCCAAGTTATATTTCCTCTTAAACTTTCTCCTAATTTTCCTTGTCGTCGAACCCATATCTTCCTGTAACAACCTGCCGCGTCGCTTACCATTAATGTTTTCACTTCCCGTTTTATTTATTTTAGTATTCCTGGTCCTATTCACTGAGCTCCCCTCAGTCACTGTACCTTGTACTGTCGCCCTTTTTGATTTTTGACTATGGCTTCTCTGCCTTACACTTTCCCCCTTACTGCCTTTTATTTCTGTCCCTGTTTTACTACCTTCCAACTTCCTGCATCGGTTCCCATCCCCCTGCCACATTAGTTTAAACTCTCCCCAACAGCTCTAGCAAACACCCCCCCTTGATGCCCAAAGGGACCTGGGTATTCTTGTTCACTAAAAGCTTGCATGCAGGTTCAGCAAGCAACTAGGAAGGCAAATGGTATGTTGGCCTCCACCACAAAGGGATTTGAGTACAGGAGTAAAGATGTCTTTCTGCAATTAGATAGGGCCTTGACGAGATCGCATCTGGAGTATTGTATACCATTTTGTTCTCCTTATTTAAGAAAGGATATACTTGCCATAAAGGGAGTGCAATGGAATCCATAGAACCCAGAGAATCCTGACAGTGCAGAAGGAGGCCATTTGGCCCATTGAATCTGCACCGACCCTCTGAAAGAGCACCTTACCGAGGCTCACTTCCCCTGCCCTACCTCTGTCACACCACCTAACCTGTCACTAAGGGGCAATTTAGAACGGCCTATCCACCTAACCTGAACACCTTTGGACTGTGGGACTGTGGGAGGAAACCGGAGCATCCGGAGGAAACCCACGCAGACACGGGGGGGAAAGTGCAAACTGCTCACAGTCACCCAAGGCCGGAAAAAACCGAGGTCCCTGGCGCTGTGAGGGAGCATTACTAACCAATGTGCCACCGTGTCGCCCCAGATCAAACCAAAAACGACACTGAAGACATATTTGGAGATAATGGAGGAATTCAACTCTCATAAAGAGGACTGGTACAATTATGAACAAAGATTACACGTTTGGCTGAAAGTGAATCGAGTAGTAGATGAGGAGAAAGTAAATGTTTCCCTCACAATCATGGGACCAGATGCTTTTGATGTAGCTTTTAACCACTGTTGTCTGAACAAGCCCAGTTCTATCGAATATGCTGATGTTAACAAAATTCTGCACTCATATTATGGTGTGACTACGAATAGGATTGCACTGAGAGTTGTTCTGTCAGAGGAAGCAGTTGCAGGTGAGACAGTTATGGATTACATTCTCAAATTACAGAAACAATATCGTCACTGTCGGTATGGTGCAAACTTGGAAATCAACCTTGGAGATGATTTCGTAGAAGGGCTTAAGAACAATGAAATCTAGGCAAAACTTTTGCACAAAGGCATTAAGTGGAAGGAAGCCTGTGATGAGGCTTCAGAATGCAAGGGAGTTGTTTTCCTGAGCCGATCGGGAATATCCACCAGATTTCGGTGAGGTTCAGACCACGGCAGCAAAGTTCAGAGTCAGAAATGTAGATACTCCCATTGCCATGGTAGCCATCAACCGTTTAAATGCCCCCATTCCCAATCAAAGGGCTGTGCCTTTGGGAAAGTTGGTCATGTCCAGATGACATGCAGCAGGGGAAAGAGTTACGTTCCGGATCGTGGGTAAGATCCACATGCACCAGGTTGAGGTTGTGGCAGATCTAAAGCGAGTTGAGTAGTCTGGAAACTTTCTCAAGTACATATGATGAAACAGAAGTCGACATTATCGAGCAGGAAGATTAAGAATTGTCCTCAGTCAGACAGAAAGAATTCTGAATGGAAGATGCAAGTCAAAGGGATGAAGGTATAATTCCAGTGTCCACAGTAGAAATGAAAGTCAGAGATTTACAATTTATTTTCAGCATTGATACAGTTGCATTGATACACTCTATCATCTCTGCAGTTGAGAACCTGTTTAATTATTCCACTAATTGTATTTTAGCATTAAATGAAGTTAATGTTCAGAGTTGAATACGGTTAAGAGGAATTGGCTTAAGAAGATACCCTGAAACTGGGCAGAGTTATTTACTGTTGTAATCAGTAAGAGTATTGTAGTGCACAAAGACTCCGTGAGACGAATCGAGTGAAGTCGATGAGGCTTTATTAAGCGTGTCTGTTCCCCCGCAGCTCGATATAAACTGGCCTGCGGGGGAAGACTCCGGCTTCTTATACTCCGCCTTCAGGGCGGAGCTAGAGGTCAACGGCCAACCAGGACCCGGGATCTGTCAGCCAATGACATTAGGGCTTCCAGTCCCACATGACCCCCAATACATACTACCACATTCACCCCTTGTCAAAAATGAACCCGGCGGGGTGACGCTTCGTATGGTGGTAAGGGTTTACAGGGCTGGTCCTGGGAGGAAAAAAACATTCACAAGGCAATACAGTATTGTACAATTTTGTCCTGTTGCAACTATTTACAGAGGGTATGGGAAGAAAAGCAAAATGTTCCTGTGAAAAGTCCATATTTAGTTTTAGATCGACGCCACGAGTCGGTCGGGTGGTCTGGTCGTCCGTGTCGATCGCCTCAGCCCCGGTGGTGGTGGTGCTTGTACAGGTGTTGTCGCCTCCAAGAGCCTTACGGTTTCAGCTTGGGCTTTATTCTTGGTCGGTGCTGAGGGGAGGGGAACCGATCCTCCTGGGAAGGGGGCGGTCGCGGGGTGCGGTGGTGGCAGGAAGGGGGGGGGGTTGGGTTGATGGTGTCGGGGGGGGTGTGCGTGTTGCCGGCGGGCGCCAGATCCCGCAGGGAGACCGTGTCCTGTCGGCCGTCGGGGTACTCCACGTAGGCGTACTGGGGGTTCGCGTGGAGGAGGTGAACCCTTTCGACCAACAGGTCCGCCTTATGTGCCCGCACATGCTTTCGGAGCAGGATGGGTCCTGGGGCCGCCAGCCAGGTCGGCAGCGACGTTCCAGAGGAGGACCTTCTAGGGAAAACAAGGAGACGCTCATGAGGCGTTTGATTAGTGCTCGTACATAATAACAACCGGATGGAGTGGAGAGCGTTGGGGAGGACCTCCTGCCACCGTGAAACTGGGAGGTCCCTGGACCGTAGGGCCAGTAGGACGGCATCCCAGACCGTGCCGTTCTCCCTCTCTACTTGCCCGTTCCCCCGGGGGTTGTAGCTGGTCGTACTGCTTGAGGCTATGCCCTTGCTGAGCAGGAACTGGCGCAGCTCGTCACTCATGAAAGAGTGTGGACGTAAGCGGGGTAACCGAACAGTGTGAAGATGCTGTTCAGGGCTTTAATGACTGTGGCCGCGGTCATGTCAGAACAGGGAATGGCAAAAGGGAAGCGGGAGTATTCGTCCACCACATTAAGAAAATATGCGTTGCGGTCGGTGGAGGGGAGGGGCCCTTTGAAATCGAGACTGAGGCGTTCAAAGGGGCGGGAAGCCTTAATCAGGTGCGCTCCATCTGGCCTGAAAAAATGCGGCTTGCATTCCGCGCAGATGTGGCAGTCCCTTGTGACTGTAAGGACCTCCTCTAAAGAGTATGGGAGATTGCGGGACTTGATGAAGTGGTAAAACCGAGTGACCCCAGGTGGCAGAGGTCCTCGTGGAGGGTTTGGAGGCGGTTAATTTGTGCGTTGGCACATGTGCCGCGGGATAGGGCATCGGACGGCTCGTTCAGCTTTCCGGGACGATACAAAATCTCATAGTTGAAGGTGGAGAGCTCGATCCTCCACCTTAAGATCTTGTCATTTTTGATTTTGCCCCGCTGTGCATTATCGAACATGAAGGCTACCGACCGTTGGTCCGTGAGGAGAGTGAATCTCCTGCCGGCCAGGTAATGACTCCAATGTCGCACAGCTTCCATTATGGCTTGGGCTTCCTTTTCTACTGAAGAGTGGCGGATTTCTGAAGCGTGGAGGGTCCGGGAGAAAAAGGCCACAGGTCTGCCCGCTTGGTTAAGGGTGGCCGCTAGAGCTACGTCGGAGGCGTTGCTCTCGACCTGGAAGGGGAGGGACTCGTCGATCGCGCACATCGTGGCCTTTGCGATATCCGCTTTGATGCGGCTGAAGGCCTGGCAAGCCTCTGTCGACAGAGGGAAGGTCGTGGTCTGTATTAGGGGGCGGGCCTTGTCTGCGTACTGGGGGACCCACTGGACGTAGTATGAAAAGAACCCCAAGCAGCGTTTCAGGGCTTTTGGGCAGTGCGGGAGGGGAAATTCCATGAGTGCGCGCATACGTTCGGGGCCGGGGCCTTTTATCCCATTGCGCACTACGTAGCCCAGAATGGCTAGCCGATCGGTGCTAAAAACGCACTTGTCCTCGTTGTACGTGAGGTTCAAGGCTTTGGCGGTCTGGAGGAATTTTTGGAGGTTGGCGTCGTGGTCCTGCTGATCGTGGCCGCAGATGGTTACATTGTCGAGATACGGGAACGTGGCCCGCAACCCATGTTGATCAACCATTCGGTCCATCTCCCGTTGGAAGACCGAGACCCCGTTTGTGACGCCAAAAGGGACCCGTAGGAAATGGTATAATCGCCCGTCTGCCTCGAAGGCTGTGTACTTGCGGTCACTTGGGCGGATGGGGAGCTGATGGTAGGCGGACTTGAGGTCCACGGTGGAGAAGACCTTATATTGGGCAATCCGGTTGACCATGTCGGATATGCGGGGGAGAGGGTACGCGTCTAGTTGTGTGCACCTGTTGATGGTCTGGCTATAGTCAATGACCATCCTTTGTTTCTCCCCTGTCTTCACTACTACCACCTGCGCTCTCCAGGGACTATTGCTGGCCTGGATTATGCCCTCCTTTAGTAGCCGCTGGACTTCGGACCGAATGAAGGTCCGGTCCTGGGCGCTGTACCGTCTGCTCCTAGTGGCGACGGGTTTGCAATCCGGGGTGAGGTTCGCAAACAAGGACGGGGGTTGCACCTTGAGGGTTGCGAGGCCGCAGATAGTGAGTGGGGGTATTGGGCCGCCGAATTTGAACGTAAGGCTCTGTAGATTGCATTGGAAATCTAATCCCAGCAAGGTGGGGGCACAGAGTTGGGGAAGGACGTTTAGTTTGTAGTTTTTGAACTCCCTCCCCTGCACCGTTAGGGTAACTATGCAGAATCCCTGGATCTGTACGGAGTGGGATCCTGCAGCTAGGGAAATCTTTTGTGCGCTGGGATAGGTGGTCAAGGGACAGCGTCTTACCGTGTCGGGGTGTATAAAGCTCTCCGTGCTCCCGGAGTCGACTAGGCATGGCGTCTCGTGGCCGTTTATTAGCACCGTTGTCGTCGTCGTCTGGAGTGTCCGGGGCCGAGCTTGATCGAGCGTAATTGAAGCGAGACGTGGTTATAGTAGTGGAGTGGGGTCCGTTGTTGCCGTCCAAGATGGCGTCGGGGATGGACAAAATGGCCGCCCCCATACATCGCACGTGGCTGGGGGGTCACAAGATGGCGGCGGGGGTGGACAAAATGGCCGCCCCCACACGTCGTACAGGTCTGGGGCGGTCCAAGATGGCGGCGCCCCTCCTCCCCTCGTGGTGGCCGGGACCCAAAATGGCGGTGTCTGCGTGTCGCACATCGGCGCCCCTCCTCCCCTCGTGGTGGCCGGGACCCAAAATGGCGGCGTCTGCGGGTCGCACATGGTGTGCTGGGGAGGCTAGGGAGCGCTAGGACCGCGAGCGCTAGGACCGCGCGGAGCTCCCTCACCGGGGACAGCGGTGGTCGGGGCCCAAGTAGGTTGCGCCGGCGGGTCAGGCGTGGGGCGCGGGATGGGGGTTAGGGTGGCGTTAGGGACACACAAAACTCCCTCCTCTCCATGGAGAGTGTTGGCCGGGACCCAAAGCGGTAGCGCCGGCGGCGGGTCATACATGGGCTGCGGGGAGGGGGTTTGGGGAGCGTAAGAGGCGTGCAGAGCTCCCAGTTCTCCCGGGACCGCTGTGGTCGGGACCCAGAGCGGCTGCGCCTGCGGGTCGTACATGGCGTGCTGGGGGGGTTGGGGTGTGTAAGCTGCTTGCAGGGCTCCCTGTGCTCCCGGGACAGCGGCGACCTCGCGGGACCGGCACACAACCGCATAATGGCCCTTTTTCCCGCAGCTTTTGCAGATAGCTGCGCAGGCCGGGCAGTGCTGTCGGCGGTGTTTCGCCTGGCCGCAGAAATAACAGCGGGCGCCCCCGGTGCGACTCGGCGTTTGGACCGCACAAGCCTGTGGGGTGTCCAGGGAGGGGGTAGGGGGTTTGCCGCGACGGGTACGTACGGGGCCCAATGGGTTGCCGCGCGGTCGGGGCCGTAGGCGCGGGTATTACGCGCGGCCATGTCTAGGGAGGCTGCTAGGGCCCGTGCCTCTGAGAGTCCTAGCGACTCTTTTTCTAGAAGTCTTTGGCGGATTTGGGAGGATTGCATACCTGCCACAAAAGCATCGCGCATTAACATGTCCGTGTGTTCGTTTGCGTTCACCGACGGGCAGCTGCAGGCTCGTCCCAAAATCAGCAGCGCGGCGTAGAATTCGTCCATCGATTCTCCGGGAGCTTGCCGTCTCGTCGCGAGCTGGTAGCGAGCGTAGATTTGGTTAACTGGGCGGACATAGAGACTTTTCAGTGCTGCGAACGCCGTCTGGAAATCCTCCGAGTCTTCCATGAGGGAGAAAATCTCCGTGCTCACCCTCGAGTGCAGGACCTGCAGTTTTTGGTCTTCTGTGACCCGGCCGGTGGTCGTTCTGAGGTAGGCCTCGAAGCAAGTCTGCCAGTGCTTGAAGGCTGCTGCCGCGTTCACTGCGTGGGGGCTGATCCTCAGGCATTCCGGAATGATCCTGAGCCCCATAGTCCTTTTTAGGCACACTTAATAAATTGTAGCGCACAAAGACTCCGTGAGACGAATAGAGTGAAGTCGATGAGGCTTTATTAAATGTGTCTGTTCCCCCACAGCTCGATAGTAAACTGGCCTGCGGGGGAAGACTCCGGCTTCTTATACTCCGCCTTCAGGGCGGAGCTAGAGGTCAACGGCCAACCAGGACCCGGGATCTGTCAGCCAATGACATTAGGGCTTCCAGTCCCACATGACCCCCAATACATACTACCACAAGTATGTCTCAGAAAGTGCTGAGAGGGCACAAACTGGTCTTTGAGCAAGAAGGACCGAATAATAAAATTCGGCATCACAAGGCCAAAGTCAAGATAAAAGACAAAAGTACAAGCAATATTTTGTGAGGTTGAACGAGTGCTCTGTGCACAGTGAGAAGTGGGTAAGTGATGAGTTTGACAGGTTAAAAAGAAGAGAGGCAATTGAGAAGGCGAAAAGTGTGTTGCAGAATGCAAAATGGTCCAACCACTTTTATTCCACAGAGAAACACAAGCAAACTGTGGAAATGAGTGCATGTGGATCCCTTTGAGCGGAAGGGGAAAGAGTACCTTGTTTTGACCGATAACTACAGCAAGTGGGTTGAGTCTATGCCCAATACCACAAATGCCAAACTATTGAGGTTTTGGGAAGTTGGTTTGGAACTTATGTGATGCCAGTGATGTTTGTGTCAGATAATAGTCCAAAGTTTATGCCAAGAGAGTTTGAAATATTTCTGAGTACGAATGGAGTCAAACACACACTAATACCGTCATATCACCCAGTGTCGAATGGTGCTACTGAAAAAAGGATACAGATTGTACTTTAAGAAGTATTTGCTTGGTGACAAGCTCGGCAGTAATTTTCTATGAATCATGCTTCTCTTTGACACAGGCTAGACGGTTTTCTGCTCTCTCACAGAATATCGCAATCTGCTTGTTCACCTTACGTGTTAGTGCTTAAACATGCATAACGCAAGGTTAACATGAAATCAAGAGAAAAACAAGACAAAATGAAGATGGGTCATGCTGCATGAGGGATGAAACTTAGAGAGTCCAGTGTTGGTCAGAAGGTCATGGTGAGAAACCACCGAGATGATAAGAAGTAGGCGACTGAAGTTGGAAGGAGACTAAATGCCTTCGGGTATCAAGGGAAGATTGGAGAGGGACATCTTCAATGCAATGTAGATTAAAAGAGAAAATCTGACAATCAGAGAGCATGAGAACCCTCTTATACGCCAAATTCTTCCAACGGTCCAAAGTGAAAGTCACAAATAAAGTGAAAGTCAAAAAGAAACTGAAAATGTGTTGGTATTAGAGAATACACCAGTAGAGCAAAGTGAGTCAGGATTGTTGATTAAGACGCATCAGTGTTCCAACCATTCAGTAGAGATACTAGTCAAAGTTCAGGTTTTACACAGTCAACAACCTGAGAGAACAAAATCAAACTAATGGAGTTAGGAGAAGGCACCATGAAAGAAAGAAGCCAGACAGATTCATGGAAAGTATGTAGGAGGAAGAAAAAATGTTTTCTTCTCAATACTTTTTTGATAGAATCCCGAGAGTGCAGAAGGAGGCTATTCGGACCATTGAGGCTGCACCGACCCTCTGAAAGAGCACCCTGCTGAGGCCAACTTCCCCGCCCAATCCCCGCCTAACCTGCGCAGATTTTGGACTGTGGGAGGAAACCGGAGCACCCGGAGGTAACCCACGCAGACACAGGGAGAATGTGCAAACTCCACACAGACAGTCACTCAAGACAGGAATTGAACCCGGGTCTCTGACGCTGTGAGGCAGCAGTGCTAACAACTGTGCAATCTTACTGACCGGCTGTCAAATAGTGATATTTTTGTTAACCATAAACTAGCATTAAAGAAAAACTATATTTTCCATGTAAATTGCTGTGGTGGAACCCCGGTAATATATATTTTAGTTGTGTTTCCAGTAAAAACTGGTAATCAGTCCAACTGGTTATTTTTCCACATACTGTTGATGTTGGTTTTCTCATACTGTATTCTGCGAACTCATGTACATGTACAGTTTTACATTTCAAGGTACAAATTGTTTTTTTTTAATGGGGAGATAGTGTGGTATATTGCAAGATCTGCCTTCTCTGCTGACTTCTTTGTTGGAGAGGTGTAAATAAAGTCAGTTGAAAAACAGCAGCCTGCAACTCTGCATGCGTTAGTCGTAGTGCCACACAATGCTGCCAGGCGCAAGAGTTCAATGTGAGATTGATTTGGAATGCCGCCATTTCCTAGTAGCTCCAAGCCAATAAAAAGTACAGGGCTTTGAGATAAAACATCGGTGTGCGTAAATAGCATAGGGCTAAATCGCTGACTTTGAGAGCAGACTAAGGCAGGCCAGCAGCACGGTTCAATTCACGTACCAGCCTCCCCCAACAGGCGCCGGAATGTGGTGACTAGAGGCTTTTCACAGTAACTTCATTTGAAGCTTACTTGTGACAATAAGCGATTTTCATCTTTCATAACAGGTATTTTTCAGAAACTTCATCTGCTTCCCCCAAAACGTGGGCTAAAATGTAACCCATACTTTTATCTGATGTGAAAGTGCAAGGTGTTCATCATGTAGCGGGGGAAGGGGTGACACCATTGAAAAAATATTCAATAGGCCATTCAGTCCCTTCCTTCAAATTGTTCAATCGTTCCCTCTCTTAGCACAAGGTATGCCTTTATTATTATTGTTGAAAATAGAAGGTCCTCCAATGTAATGGGGGCGATTTTCTGGCCGTCTTCTGCCTGGCACCGATTCCATTATGTCGGGAGAATAGCGGGAGAGCCCCAAAATGGGATTCGCGCCAGGCTCCAAACAATTTGTCATTCTCGTGGCCCACTCCAGCTGGTGTGATCAGGACAACGCACAGAAAGGGCGAGAACCTGATCACACCTCATTTGCATTCATTTTAACCTCATTAGCAAGGTTAAAGTAGAACTCAGCGCCAGCCGGGGAGCCACCGCCCCCCCCCCCCCCCCCCCAATGCGGGAAGTCACGCGGGCATCATTTAGTACTCCTCTACAAAACCGGGCACCAGGCGCCATGAACACAGAGGGGGAGCAAGGAGGTGAGTAGCCCTCTCCACTTACCTCCGTGCAGCTCAAGGACACTATAGCCTCTGGTTTGGTGCTGTGGAGGGGGGCTCCTTTAAGTTGGCTGGGAATTTAGAGGAGAAGAGGGAGCCAGGTTGGGTGTCACCTCTTAGCTGGGGGTTGGAATTTGAGTGTTTGAAGCGTTGAAGCCATCTTTATTTCTTGCGAATGCCCACAACAAGGCAAACCACAGCTGCAGGCTGTCTGTCCAACAAAGCTCTCCCAGGACAGAGCAATGCTGCCGCCTGCCTCTTGAAAGTCCATTTTACCTCACTTGACGTTTCCCCTTTGTACTGGCCAGTTTTAAGTCAATTTCAGCCCCCTTGACGTTGCTCCTTTGTAATGTCCAGTTTTAAGTCAATTTCAGCCCCCTTGAAGTTTTCCCTTTGTTCTTGCTTGTTTAAAGTCAATTTAAGCCCCTTGAAATTTCATCAGGCTCTGTGGTAGCAATGTTGCAATATGCCTTCTTTTCTGGGTTGTTTGTATTCCATTCACACCCCATTGACTGTGACAAGCCCCTCGCTTCACAGCTGAAGGCTATCTCAAAGGAAAGATTAGCCTTGCTAGCTGTGATAACCCTTGGCATTTCCTGAACTCTGAAGTGCCTCCTCGAAAGATCAGGTTCTCTGTCTGAGAGAAATATTTCTAGACTGGATGAGGGGAAGTGAGCTCAGCACCACCTCCCTGATGGTGCTGCCAGTGGTTTGGGGTCTATGAGTCCCTGATCTGGGTGGGAGTGGATATGCATGGTGACGTTTGCTAACAATGCGGTTCTGCGGCCTGAAGTGCTCTGGCAGTGCATTGCAGTACAGCCCCCAGAGGGCCTCCCGCTTTGTTACGGTCTCCTGTGCTCTTCCCAACCTGGGAAAGACTTTGGATGAGGAGGAGGAGGAGGAACATGTGGCCTCGTCTGAGGAAGACCAGGAGGGGGCAGAGGATATGCTCAAGGAGGACCCGGAGGAATGCAGGAGAGGCGATAGCAAGGTCCGACATGCTAGGAGGACAAGGTTATAGAACATAGAACAATACAGCGCAGTACAGGCCCTTCGGCCCACGATGTTGCACCGAAACAAAAGCCATCTAACCTACACTATGCCATTATCATCCATATGTTTATCCAATAAACTTTTAAATGCCCTCAATGTTGGCGAGTTCACTACTGTAGCAGGTAGGGCATTCCACGGCCTCACTACTCTTTGCGTAAAGAACCTACCTCTGACCTCTGTCCTATATCTATTACCCCTCAGTTTAAAGTTATGTCCCCTCATGCCAGCCATATCCATCCGCGGGAGAAGGCTCTCACTGTCCACCCTATCCAACCCCCTGATCATTTTGTATGCCTCTATTAAGTCTCCTCTTAACCTTCTTCTCTCCAACGAAAACAACCTCAAATCCATCAGCCTTTCCTCATAAGATTTTCCCTCCATACCAGGCAACATCCTGGTAAATCTCCTCTGCACCCGCTCCAAAGCCTCCACGTCCTTCCTATAATGTGGTGACCAGAACTGTACGCAATACTCCAAATGCGGCCGTACCAGATTTCTGTACAGCTGCAACATGACCTCCTGACTCCGGAACTCAATCCCTCTACCAATAAAGGCCAACACTCCATAGGCCTTCTTCACAACCCTATCAACCTGGGTGGCAACTTTCTGGGATCTATGTACATGAACACCTAGATCCCTCTGCTCATCCACACTTTCAAGAACTTTACCATTAGCCAAATATTCCGCATTCCTGTTATTCCTTCCAAAGTGAATCACCTCACACGTCTCTACATTAAACTCCATTTGCCACCTCTCAGCCCAGCTCTGCAGCTTATCTATATCCCTCTGTAACCTGCTACATCCTTCCACACTATCGACAACACCACCGACTTTAGTATCGTCTGCAAATTTACTCACCCACCCTTCTGCGCCTTCCTCGAGGTCATTGATAAAAATGACAAACAGCAACGGCCCCAGAACAGATCCTTGTGGTACTCCACTTGTGACTGTACTCCATTCTGAACATTTCCCATCAACCACCACCCTCTGTCTTCTTTCAGCTAGCCAATTTCTGATCCACATCTCTAAATCACCCTCAATTCCCAGCCTCCGTATTTTTTGCAATAGCCTACCGTGGGGAACCTTATCAAACGCTTTGCTGAAATCCATATACACCACATCAACTGCTCTACCCTCGTCTACCTGTTCAGTCACCTTCTCAAAGAACTCAATAAGGTTTGTGAGGCATGACCTACCCTTCACAAAGCCATGCTGACTATCCCTGATCATATTATTCCTATCTAGATGATTATAAATCTGGTCTCTTATAATCCCCTCCAAGACTTTACCCACTACAGACGTGAGGCTCACCGGTCTATAGTTGCCGGGGTTGTCTCTGCTCCCCTTTTTGAACAAAGGGACCACATTTGCTGTCCTCCAGTCCTCTGGCACTATTCCTGTAGCCAATGATGACATAAAAATCAAAGCCAAAGGTCCAGCAATCTCTTCCCTGGCCTCCCAGAGAATCCTAGGATAAATCCCATCAGGTCCTGGGGACTTATCTATTTTCAGCCTGTCCAGAATTGCCAACACCTCTTCCCTACGTACCTCAATGCCATCTATTCTATTAGCCTGGGGCTCAGCATTCCCCTCCACAACATTATCTTTTTCCTGAGTGAATACTGACGAAAAATATTCATTTAGTATCTCGCCTATCTCTTCAGACTCCACACACAATTTCCCATCCCTGTCCTTGACTGGTCCTACTCTTTCCCTAGTCATTCGCTTATTCCTGACATACCTATAGAAAGCTTTTGGGTTTTCCTTGATCCTTCCTGCCAAATACTTCTCATGTCCCCTCCTTGCTCGTCTTAGCTCTCTCTTCAGATCCTTCCTCGCTACCTTGTAACTATCCATCGCCCCAACCGAAACTTCACACCTCATCTTCACATAGGCCTCCTTCTTCCTCTTAACAAGAGATTCCACTTCCTTGGTAAACCACGGTTCCCTCGCTCGACGCCTTCCTCCCTGTCTGACCGGTACATACTTATCAAGAACACGCAGTAACTGATCCTTGAACAAGCCCCACTTATCCAGTGTGCCCAACACTTGCAGCCTACTTCTCCACCTTATCCCCCCCAAGTCACGTCTAATGGCATCATAATTACCCTTCCCCCAGCTATAACTCTTGCCCTGCGGTGTATACTTATCCCTTTTCATCATTAACGTAAACGTCACCGAATTGTGGTCACTGTCCCCAAAGTGCTCTCCTACCTCCAAATCCAACACCTGGCCTGGTTCATTACCCAAAACCAAATCCAACGTGGCCTCGCCTCTTGTTGGCCTGTCAACATATTGTTTCAGGAAACCCTCCTGCACACACTGTCCAAAAAACGACCCATCTATTGTACTCTAACTATATCTTTTCCAGTCAATATTTGGAAAGTTAAAGTCTCCCATAATAACTACCCTGTTACTTTCGCTCTTATCCAGAATCATCTTCGCCATCCTTTCCTCTACATCCCTAGAACTATTAGGAGGCCTATAAAAAACTCCCAACAGGGTGACCTCTCCTTTCCTGTTTCTAACTTCAGCCCATACTACCTCGGAAGAAGAGTCCCCATCTAGCATCCTCTCCGCCACTGTAATACTGCTCTTGACTAGCAGCGCCACACCTCCCCCTCTTTTGCCTCCTTCTCTGAGCTTACTAAAACACCTAAACCCCGGAACCTGCAACATCCATTCCTGTCCCTGCTCTATCCATGTCTCCGAAATGGCCACAACATCGAAGTCCCAGGTACCAACCCATGCTGCCAGTTCCCCTACCTTGTTTCGTATACTCCTGGCATTGAAGTAGACACACTTCAAACCACCTACCTGAACACTGGCCCCTCCTGCGACGTCAAATCTGTGCTCCTGACCTCTATACTCTCATTCTCCCTTACCCTAAAACTACAATCCAGGTTCCCATGCCCCTGCTGCATTAGTTTAAACCCCCCCAAAGAGCACTAACAAATCTCCCCCCCAGGATATTTGTGCCCCTCAGTTTCCGATGTAGACCATCCTGTCTGTAGAGGTCCCACCTTCCCCAGAAAGAGCCCCAGTTATCCAGAAATCTGAATCCCTCCCGCCTGCACCATCCCTGTAGCCACGTGTTTAAATGCTCTCTCTCCCTATTCCTCATCTCACTATCACGTGGCACGGGCAACAACCCAGAGATAACAACTCTGTTTGTTCTAGTTCTGAGCTTCCATCCTAGCTCCCTGAAAGCCTGCCTGACATCCTTGTCCCCTTTCCTACCTATGTCGTTAGTGCCAATGTGGACCACGACTTGGGGCTGCTCCCCCTCCCCCCTAAGGACCCGGAAAACACGATCCGAGACATCACGTACCCTTGCACCTGGGAGGCAACATACCAAACGTGAGTCTCTCACGCTCCCACAAAATCTCCTATCTGTGCCCCTGACTATAGAGTCCCCAATTACTAATGCTCTGCTCCTCTCCCCCCTTCCCTTCTGAGCAACAGGGACAGACTCCCTGCCAGAGGCCCATACCCCATGGCTTACCCCTGGTAAGTTCCCCCCCCCCACAAGTATCCAATGCGGTATACTTGTTTCTCAGGGGAACGACCGCAGGGGATCCCTGCACTGACTGCTTTTTCCCAGTCCCTCTTACAGTTACCCACCTATCTCCAATCTTTGGTGTAGGTTCTTCCTACTCCCTTGGGGTGCTCATGAGCCCCTGAGTTACTCTATGGGATGGTGGAGCAGCTGGACTGAGCTCCAGAAGTCTCTGAGTCATCCAGCGCTGCCAGTCCTGGAGGTGTCCCGTTGCCTGCACTCTGGTGTCGAAGCCCTCAGCGATGATCCTCAGTGACTGGGCCATGCTCTGGAGTGTCTCGGCAATGCCCATGTGTGTCTGGGACATGTCTCTCAACGATTGGGACATGATGTCGATGCCCTCAATCATGGTTGTCAGGGACTGAGCCATGCCTTGGACACCACCACTCATGACTCGGATTCCTTGCACCAGGATTTCCATTGTCACCACCTAGCAGTGTTGGTCTGGGTGGCATGCAATACTGGCACCATCTCCTGCACCTGAAGCATTTGCGACTCCTCCAATTGGCCTCGCAGTTCCAGGAATTTCGATAACACCTCTCCCAAATCTTATGGCTCTTCCTTACCATCTCCAGTTATTTAGGGAGAATCTTGTCCAGAGGCTCCGCTCTTGCTGGGGTCAGCTGAGTCCTGGGATCCAGCAGACCTTTGACTGCATTCTCCCTTGGAAATTCCTGCTTCAGCAGCTGTGTGGTGCTCACAAAATAGTAACCCAGAGGCCTATCAGCAAATCTCGCCCACTGAGGTGTGTGACTCTGCGATGTTGGATGGTGCAGGCGATAGCTATGATGCATTTTCGGTGTCGTCTTCGGAGCTCTTCTCTGAGGTGGTCCCTTGAGTGCTGAGAAGGGGGTACGATTCTGGATGGCCCAGCCTCATTAGATGGTAATCCTGCAAGACAAGGGACATGGGTTCAGTGAAAGGGGAAGACAAGGGGCGCGATTCTCCGACACTCCACCGGGTTGGAGAATCGCCGTGGGCAGGCTTGATTCCCGGCCCCACTGTGTCACGAATGCTCCGCCACCGGAGATTCGGCGGGGGCGGGAATCGCTCCGCGCCTGTCGGCGGAAATCCCCCAGCGATTCTCCGGTCCGCGATGGGCCGAAGTCCCGCCGCTGTCAACCCACGCCAGCCGGCGTGGATTGAACCACCTTTCGAACGGCGGGACAAGGCAGAGCGTGCGGGCTCTGGGGTCCCTGGGGGGGGGGGGGCGCAGGGCGATGTGGGGGATGCCCCCACAGTGGCCTGGCCCGCGATCGGGGCCCACCGATCCGCGGGTGGGCCTGTGCCGTGGGGGCACTCTTTTCCTTCCGCCTTCGCCATGGTCTCCACTATGGTGGCGGCGGAAGAGACCCCCTCCACTGCGCATGTGCCGGGATGCCGTGAGCGGCCGCTGACGCTCCCGCGCATGCGCCGCATGGCAAAGTCATTTCCGCGCCAGCTGGCGGGGCACCAAAGGCCATACCCGCCAGCTGGCGGGGCGGAAATCAGTCCGGCGCGGGCCTAGCCCCTCAATGTGAGGGCTCGGCCCCCCAAGATGCGGAGAATTCCGCACCTTTGGGGCGGCGCGATGCCCGACAGATTCGCGCCGTTTTTGGCGCCGGTCGGCGGACATCGCGCTGATTGCGGAGAATCCCGCCCAAGGTCTGGGAAATGAACAACTCACTTGAGGCAGGTCATTGGATGAAGGTGCAGTGGATCCTCACTTCGCTGGCGCAGAATAGCCTTGCCTTTGGTCGCTGCATGTCCCTTGGCCACACCCACAATCTCCAGGGTCCTTTCCTCATAGGGGGTGAGCACTATCTACTCAGGCCCCTCTAACACTGCCCCCCCCCCCCCCCCCCCAGCCCCAGTCTGGGTTTCTCCCTGTTTCTGCTATTATGGGCTATTCTCCCCTGCAGTGACACAAAGAGGATAATGTGATCTGCACAGCTGGCTGGTCAGAGGGCTCTGTGACAGGTTGCATCTGTGGGCACTGCGCCTGGACATAAAAGGCTTGTGATGATGAGCGCCAGGAGAACGACCTGGGAGGTCAGAGGTTGGGAGGGTGCAAGGTGTCAGACAGTGGTTTAGAGGGGTGGGGGAATTCAGGGGTGTCAGGCGGGACTGATGCCAAGAGGAGGAAGGTGGTAACTTATCCTTGCAGCCCATAGAACATTGTTCATCTTCTTCCTGCATTGGACCCTACCCTCTGTAGTGCACAAAGACTCCGAGAGACGAATAGAGTGAAGTCGATGAGGCTTTATTAAGCGTGACTGTTCCCCCGCAGTTCAGTAGTAGACTGCCTGCGGGGGAGGACTCCAGGTACTTATACTCCGCCTTCAGGGCGGAGCTAGAGGTCAACGTCCAACCAGGACCCGGGATCTGTCAGCCAATGACATCATGGCTTCACAGTCCCTCATGACCCCTAATGCATACTACCACATTCACCCCTTGTTAAAAATGAACCCGGCGGGGTGATGCTTCGCATGGTGGTAAGGGTTTACAAGCTTGGTCCTGGGAGGAAAACTTTTGCATGTTATTACAGTATGTACAAGGTTTTTGTTTGTTTCAAACTATTTACAGTAATCGTCAGGAAAATACAAAATGTTCTCGTTAAAAGTCCACATGTTGTACTGTTAGATCGACGCCACGAGTCGGTTGGGCGGTCTGGTCATCCGTGTCGATCGCCTCGGCCCCGGTGGTGGTGGTGCTTGTTCCGGTGTTGTCGTCTCCGGGAGCCTTACGGTTTCAGCTTGGGCTTCATTCCTGGTCGGGCCTGGGAGGAGGACTGATCCTCCTGGGAAGGGGGCGGTCGCGGGGTGCGTCGGTGGCAGGAAGTGGGGGGGTTGGGTGATTGGTGTCGGGGGGGTGTGTGTTGCCGGCGGGCGCCAGATCTCGCAGGGAGACCGTGTCCTGTCGGCCGTCGGGGTACTCCACGTAAGCGTACTGCGGGTTCGCGTGAAGGAGGTGAACCCTTTCGACCAACGGGTCCGACTTGTGCGCCCGCACATGCTTTCGGAGCAAGATGGGTCCTGGGGCCGCCAGCCAGGTCGGCAGCGACGTTCCAGAGGAGGACTTCCTGGGGAAGACAAGGAGGCGCTCATGAGGCGTTTGGTTAATGCTAGTACACAGTAGTGACCGGATGGAGTGGAGGGCGTCCGGGAGGATCTCCTGCCACCGTGAAACTGGGAGGTCCCTGGACCGTAGGGCCAGTAGGACGGTCATCCAGACCTTGCCGTTCTCCCTCTCTACTTGCCCGTTCCCCCGGGGGTTGTAGCTGGTCGTCCTGCTCGAGGCTATACCCTTGCTGAGCAGGAACTGGCGCAGCTCGTCACTCATGAAGGAGGACCCATTGTCGCTGTGGACGTATGCGGGGCAACCGAACAGTGTGAATATTGTGTTCAGGGCTTTAATGACTGTGGCCGCGGTCATGTCAGAACAGGGGATGGCGAATGGGAAGCGGGAGTACTCGTCCACCACATTAAGGAAGTATATGTTGCGGTCGGTGGAGGGGAGGGGTCCTTTGAAATCCAGACTAAGGCGTTTAAAGGGGCGGGAAGCCTTAATCAGGTGCGCACCATCCGGCATGAAAAAATGCGGTTTGCACTCTGCGCAGACGTGGCAGTTCCTTGTGACTGTACGGACCTCCTCTAAAGAGTATGGGAGGTTGCGGGACTTGATAAAGCGGTAAAACCGAGTGACCCCCTGGTGGCAGAGGTCCTCGTGGAGGGTTTGGAGGCGGTTAATTTGTTGCTTGGCACATGTGCCGCGGGATAGGGCATCGGACGGCTCGTTCAGCTTTCCGGGACGATACAAAATCTCATAGTTGAAGGTGGAGAGCTCGATCCTCCACCTTAAGATCTTGTCGTTTTTGATTTTGCCCCGCTGTGCATTATCGAACATGAAGGCTACCGACCGTTGGTCCGTGAGGAGAGTGAATCTCCTGCCGGCCAGGTAATGCCTCCAATGTCGCACAGCTTCCACTATGGCTTGGGCTTCCTTTTCCACTGAGGAGTGGCGGATTTCTAAAGCGTGGAGGGTTCGGGAGAAAAATGCCACGGGTCTGCCCGCTTGGTTAAGGGTGGCCGCTAGAGCTACGTCGGAGGCGTCGCTCTCGACCTGGAAGGGGAGGGACTCGTCGATGGCGCGCACCGTGGCCTTTGCGATATCCGCTTTGATGCGGCTGAAGGCCTGGCAAGCCTCTGTCGACAGAGGGAAGGTCGTGGTCTGTATTAGGGGGCGGGCCTTGTCTGCGTACTGGGGGACCCACTGGGCGTAGTATAAAAAGAACCCCAGGCAGCGTTTTAGGGCTTTTGAGCAGTGCGGGAGGGGAAATTCCATGAGGGCGCGCATACGTTCGGGGTCGGGGCCTATTATCCCATTGCGCACTACGTAGCCCAGGATGGCTCGCCGGTTTGTGCTAAAAACGCACTTGTCCTCGTTGTACGTGAGGTTCAAGGCTTTAGCGGTCTGGAGGAATTTTTGGAGGTTGGCGTCGTGGTCCTGCTGATCGTGGCCGCAGATGGTTACATTGTCGAGATACGGGAACGTGGCCCGCAACCCGTGTTGATCAACCATTCAGTCCATCTCTCGTTGGAAGACCAAGACCCCGTTTGTGACACCAAATGGGACCCTTAGGAAATGGTATAATCGCCCGTCTGCCTCGAAGGCTGTGTACTTGCGGTCACTTGGGCGGATGGGGAGCTGATGGTAGGCGGACTTGAGGTCCACGGTGGAGAAGACCTTATATTGGGCAATCCGATTGACCATGTCGGATATTCGGGGGAGAGGGTACGCGTCTAGTTGTGTGTACCTGTTGATGGTCTGGCTGTAGTCTATGACCATCCTTTGCTTCTCCCCTATCTTTACTACTACCACCTGTGCTCTCCAGGGACTATTGCTGGCCTGGATTATGCCTTCCTTTAGTAGCCGCTGGACTTCGGACCGAATGAAGGTCCGGTCCTGGGCGCTGTACCGTCTGCTCCTCGTGGCGACGGGTTTGCAATCCGGGGTGAGGTTTGCAAACAAGGATGGGGGTTGCACCTTGAGGGTTGCAAGGCCGCAGATAGTGAGTGGGGGTATTGGGCCGCCGAATTTGAAGGTTAGGCTCTGTAGATTGCACTGGAAGTCTAATCCCAGTAATGTGGGGGCGCAGAGTTGGGGAAGGACGTAGAGCCTGTAGTTTTTGAACTCCCTCCCTTGCACCGTTAGGGTAACTATGCAGAAGCCTTTGATCTGTACGGAGTGGGATCCTGCAGCTAGGGAAATCTTTTGTGCGCTGGGATGGATGGTCAAAGAACAGCGTCTTACCCTGTTGGGGTGGATAAAGCTCTCCATGCTCCCAGAGTCGACTAGGCATGGTGTCTCGTGCCCGTTTATCAGCACCGTTGTCGTCGTCGTCTGGAGCGTCCGGGGCCGAGCTTGGTCCAGCGTCATTGAAGCGAGACCTAGTTGTAGTGGTTGAGCGTCTTCTTCGAACCCCGTGGAGCCGTCGACACTGGGGTCCGTTGTTGCCGTCCAAGATGGCGTTGGGGGTGAACAAGATGGCTGCCCCCATGCATCGCACATGGCTGGGGGGTCACAAGATGGCGGCGGGGGTGGACAAAATGGCCACCCTCATGCGTCGCACAGGTCTGGGGTGGTCCAAGATGGTGGCACCCTTCCTCCCCTCGTGGTGGCCGGGACCCAAAGTGGCGGCATCTGCGGGTCGTACATGGGGCGCTGGGGGGGGTTGGGGAGCGTTAGGAACGCGCGGGGCTCCCTCTTCTCTGGAGACAGCGGTGGTCGGGACCCAAATTGGTAGCGCCGGCGGGTCATACGTGGGGCGCAGGGGGGGGTTTGGGGAGCGTTTGAGATGCGCAGAACTCCCTCTTCTCCGGGGAGAGCGGTGGTCGGGACCCAAAGTGGTAGAGCCGGCGGGTCATACATGGGGCGCGGGGGGGGGGTTTGGGGAGCGTAAACGGTGTGCAGGGCTCCCTGTTCTCCCGGGACAGCGGTGGTCGGGACCCAGAGTGGCTGCGCCTGTGGTTTGGGGAGCGTAAACGGTGTGCAGGGCTCCCTGTTCTCCCGGGACAGCGGCGACCTCGCGGGACCGGCACACAGCCATGAAATGGCCCTTTTTCCCGCAGCTCTTACAGATCGCTGCGCGTCCGGGCAGCGCTGCCGGGGGTGTTTCGTCTGGCCGCAGAAATAGCAGCGGGCACCCCCGGTGCGGCTTGGCGTTTGGACCGCGCAAGCCTGTGGGGTGTCTGGGGGGGGGGGTTGTCACGACGGGTACGTACGGAGCCCAATGGGCTGCCGCGCGGTCGGGGCCGTAGGCGTGGGTATTTCGCGCGGCCACGTCTCGGGAGGCTGCTAGGGCCCGTGCCTCTGAGAGTCCTAGCGACTCTTTTTCTAGAAGTCTTTGGCGGATTTGGGAGGAGTTCATACCTGCCACAAAAGCATCGTGCATTAACATGTCCGTGTGTTCATTTGCGTTCACCGACGGGCAGCTGCAGGCTCGTTCCAAAATTAGTAGCGCGGCGTAGAATTCATCTATCGATTCTCCGGGACTTTGCCGTCTCGTTGCGAGTTGATAGCGGGCGTAGATCTGGTTTACTGGGCGGACATAGAGACTTTTTAGTGCTGCGAACGCCGTCTGGAAATCCTCTGCGTCTTCGATGAGAGAGAAAATCTCCGTGCTTAACCTCGAGTGCAGGAACTGTAGTTTTTGGTCTTCTGTGACCCGGCCGGTGGCCGTTCTGAGGTAGGCCTCGAAACAAGTCTGCCAGTGCTTGAAAGCTGCTGCCGCGTTCACTGCGTGGGGGCTGATCCTCAGGCATTCCGGGATGATCCTGAGCTCCATAGTCCTTTAGTCACGCTTAATAAATTGTAGCGCACAAAGACTCCGAGAGACGAATAGAGTGAAGTCGATGAGGCTTTATTAAGCGTGACTGTTCCCCCGCAGTTCAGTAGAAGACTGCCTGCGGGGGAGGACTCCAGGTCCTTATACTCCGCCTTCAGGGCGGAGCTAGAGGTCAACATCCAACCAGGACCCGGGATCTGTCAGCCAATGACATCATGGCTTCACAGTCCCACATGACCCCTAATGCATACTACCACACCCTCCGTTTCAAGCTGCTGGCACTAATTGCAGCTACCGTTGCTTCCCAGGTGAGATTTGTCGCATTTCTCTGGGGTTTCCTACATCCTCATGGGTACAGAGCTCCCCGCCTCTCCTCCGCACTATCCAGAAGCGTGACTAGATTTGAATCCTGAAATTGTCTCTGTGCTGCCATCCTCCTGGATTGACTGGGCGTGAGTGGTGAGGAACTGTTTAAATGCTCCCTCTTGTTAGCAGTGAACAACTGAGCATGAGTCAGGTAAGTCAGATGCCTGGGGACTCTGGCTCAACATGATTCACGTGGGGGATCATTCTTTGCATCAAGTGTGGGTGAATTGCGATCCGGATCACGTCCATCCACCCAACGGGAATCACCCCGTGATTCCCGGCGGAAATGACACTTAGGGCGGCATTCTCCCGCTGTGCCCGCCTGGCCGTCGGAGAATCCTGCCCGAGGTCACTGGACATTTCCATTGTCCGCATCTCGCCCATGGCGATCTTGCAGTGGGCGGGGTAGAAGAATGCAGCCCTTGGTCATTTTTTGGGAGAATCGTGCCCAATATTTCTGACTGAGAAACCTTAAAATTAATTAAATTCTCTGAGCTACAGACAACATCAAAACCAAGGACTTGACTCCTCCCTCTTCAATTGGATCTTCGGCTTCCTAACCGATAGACCACAATTAGTAAAATAAACAACAATACCTCGTACTTAGCCCCCTACTATACTCCCTATACACACACGACTGTGTAGCAAAATTTGGTTCCAACTCCATCTACAAGTTTGCTGATGACGCGACTGTAGTGGACCGGATCTCGAATAATGATGAGTCAGAGTACAGGAGGGAGATAGAGAACCGAGTGGCCTGGTGTAATGACAACAATCTCTCCCTCAACATCGGCAAAGCTAAGGAGCTGGTCATTGACTTCAGGAAGCAAAGTATTGTACACACCCCTGTCTGCATCAATGGGGCCGAGGTAGAGATGGTTGACAGCTTCAAATTCCTAGATGTGCGCATCACCAACAATCTGTCCTGGTCCACCCATGTCGATGCTACAACCAAGAAAGTACAACAGCACCAATACTTCCTCAGGAAATTAAGTAAATTCAGTATGTCCACATGACTCTTACAATTTTTACAGATGCACCATAGAAAGCATCCTATCTGGCTGCATCACAGCCTGGTCTGGCAACTGCTCGGCCCAAGACCGTAAGAAACTACAGAGAGTTGTGAACACAGCCCAGTCCATCACACAAACCTGCCTCCCTTCATGACAGCAGGTGCTTTACAGCCAATGAAGTACTATTACAGTATAGTCACTGTTTTAATGGTGGAAATGCCGCAGCCAATTTGCACACAGCCAGCTCCCAGTAGCAGCAATGTGATAATAACCAGATAACCTGTATTGGTGTGGTCGATCAAGGAATAAATATTGGCCAGGGCTCTAGGGATAGCTCCCCTATTCTTCTTCAAAATATTGTCATGGGATCTTTTTAAAAATTCATTTACGGGATAGCTGGTTAGGCCAGCATTTCTTGCCCATCCCTAGTTGCCCTTCAGAATGGTGCCTTAATGAAGTGCTGCAGTCCTTGAGGTGTAGGTACACCTACTGTGCTGTTAAGGAGGGAGTTCAGGATGTTGCAGCGACAGTGAAGGAGCGGTGATATATATCCAAGTCAGCGTGGTGAGTGACTTGGAGGGGAATCTCCTGGTGGCGGGGTTCCCAGGTATCTGCTCCTCTTGTCCTTCTAGCTGGTAGTGGTTGTGGGTTTGGAAGGTGTTGTCTGAGGAACCTTGGTGAGTTACTGCAGTGCATCTTGTAGATGGTACACATGGCTGCCATTATTTGTCGGTGGTGGAGGGTTTGAATGTTTGTGGAAGGGGAGCAATCAAGGGGCTGCTTTGTTCTGGATGGTGTTGAGCTTCTTGAGTGTAGTTGGTGCTGCACTCATCCAGGCAAATGCAGTGTATTCCATTACACTCTTGACTTGTGCCTTGTAGATGGTGGACAGGCTTTGAGGAGCCAGGAGGTGAGTTACTCGCCGCAAGATTCCGAGTCTTTGACCTGCCCTGGTAGCCGCAGTATTAACGTGGCTAATTCAGTTCAGTTTCTGATCAATGGTAACCCCCAGGATGTTGATTGTGGGGGATTCAGCGATGGTAATGCCATTGAATGTCAAGGGGTAGTGCTTAGATCCTCTCTTGCAGGAGATGGTCATTGCCTGACACTTTGAGAATCAAATGCAAAGTTTCAAAAATCATGCCTGTCCAAATAAGCGTTTCAATTATAATGTTTTGAAACAGATCTGTTGAGATATCAGTTTGTTGCTGTTAGGGCTGGAATAGGCAGTGCTATTGTATAAATGTTCAGTATACTTTAATCAAATTCTCCTTTCTGCTATTTAATGGAAGATTAACTCATTTATGTCAGGCATTAAGCACCCATACAATAACATCAATAACAATTATTTCTACTCTTGGCATGGTGCTGAATGTCAGCTATATTGAGAATTAAATAATGTTGCTAGACTTAGGGAGAGATACCATTAAGCAAGCCTTGATTCAATATACATGTTATTTGAAAACTTCATACAGTTAAAATGATCAGGTTGCACTTGAACAGAGAAAAAATATTTGTTTTAATACAATGTAGTGTATAACTGAATAAGGATATTGAACTAAAATTAGGTACAGTGAAGTAGAGAGGAGGCGAGGGACGTGGTCACACATACTTCTCAACAAAATAAATAGCATAGCTGGTTTTGCATGATTGAAGTAGCAGTAATTACCAATTAGGGGTGCAATTTAATGGCCACATTGCACTTAAGCAAGAGTTTGACGAGGCCGTTAAATCATGGGATAGACCAGAAAGGAGAACCGTGCTGGGCGCTGATCTGCTTGTGACCTAACTGGCTGGATGGAGTGGCAGCTGCCCCTGCATCAACTGGCTGCGCTAAGCCTAGCAGCTCCCCAATGTGTGCATCATGGTGTCAACACCCTTCTTGGTGATGCTCCTCAGTGACTGGGACATGCCCTGGAGCAGCTCGGCTATGCCCACCTGAGAGTGAGACATGCTCCGCAGCGCCTCGGCAATGTCCACCTGGGACTGGGACGTGCCACGCAGCGCCTCATCAAGGTCCAACTGGTAGTGGGTGATGTCCCCCAGTGACTGGATCATGCTGTCGAGGCAGTCAGCCATGGCTGCCACTGACTGAGCCATACCTTGGACACCTCCTCTCATGCTGCCGATGTCATGTAACAGGCGTTCGCCACCTTAGCAGTGTTGGTCTTGGTGCCATGCATTGCCAGTGCCACCTTCTGCGCCCGTAGGTGAGGATGTGTCTGAGGGTCTGTCACATGGCCAAGGTTATATTGCACTGACTTCAACTTTTGTATCACTGGTTCCATCGAAGCACCCATACATTCATTAAGACATAGCTGATTAATTGATTCAGCATGTACCCAGCTACATAAACTTCCAAGAAGGAAAGACTTGCATTTTGACAGCACGGCCAATTCCAAAATTACTCTTGAAGGTGTCGCCACTGTTGTAATGTCAGAAAAAGGCCGGCAATTTGCTCAAAGCAAAAGCCCACAAATAGCAGTATACAGATAATCTGGGTTTTTTTTGTGATGATAGAGATATATGCGTTGGCCAGGACACCCAGATAACTCCTCTACTCTTCTTTGGAACAGTATCATAGGATCTTTTACATCCAGCCAAGCAAGCATATGAGGCCACAATTTAAACCATCACAGTAAATGGCAGAACCCTTAACAGTATTGATAAGCAGAGGGATCTGGGTGCACAGGTTCACAGGTCACTGAAAGTGGCAAAGCAGGTAGGGAAGGTAGTCAGGAAAGCATACAGCAGGCTTGCCTTCAACGGCCAGGGCATTGAGTATAAAAATTGGCAAGTCATGCTGCAGCTGTATAGAACCGCAGTTAGGTCACACTTAGTCGCCAGACTACCAGAAGGATGTGGAGGGTTTGGAGAGGGTACTGAAGAGGTTTACCAGGATTTTTGTGCTCAAGTCCTACAATGGGACTTGAATCCATAACCTTCTGATTCAGAGACAAATATGCTTTATTATATTTGGAGTCACTACAATGGCAGATGTAACTACAACACATTCACTTGGCTCATTTCTCTAAGGTATAAGGGAATGGTTGATTTCTATGTACTCAACTACATAGGGGCTTTTCACAGTAATTTCATTGAAGCCTACTTGTGACAATAAGCGATTTTCATTTACAGTTTCCAAAAATTTTACAGCAAACTACCAAGATGCGCATAATATGCCCCCATCACCAAAAATGAACAGCTAACATAGAATTTTTTTTCATAGTATTTGCAGTGCAGAAAGAGGCCATTCAGCCCATCTATTCTGCACTGGCCCCTGGAAAGTGCACCCTACCCAAGCCCATGCATCTACCCCATCCCCGTAATTCAGTAACCTCACCCAACCCTTTGGACAGTAAGGGGCAATTTATCACGGCCAATCCACCTAACCCGCACATCTTTGGACAGTGGGAGGAAACCGTAGCACCCGGAGGAAACCCACGCAGACACAGGGAGAACATGCAAAGTCACCCGAGGCCAAAATTGAACCCGGGTCCCTGGCGCTGTGAGGCAGCAATGCTAACCACTGTGCCACCGTGCCGCCAGGCTTTCCAGGCAAATTTCAAACAAGATTACACAACTCCATGAAGGAGAAGGAACAATTTGCATCTGGGTTGAACTACATCATCCAAACGTGGTTAACAGTTTCCCTGCACAGTAGAATCCAAATGCAAAACAACCATGGACAAACCAAACAACCTTCAATTATTTGGCTTGTTTAAGTCTTAATTCAGATATATAGATGATGGAGAAATGGGACTGTGGGAAGAAGTGGGACCTGGAGTAAGGAAATTGTAGGATCCAAACTGGGCCTGGGCCGCAGGCCATATGGTCGAGTCCGGTTGTCAGCCGCGGTTCAGTTGGCAGCACTCTTGCCAATGACTCATGGTTGAAGTCTGACTCCTGCGCTCGAACTCACAAATGTACGCTGAAACTCCAGTGCAGAAACTACACTGCCGTCTTTTGGATGAAACATTAAATTGAGGGCCCATTTGGATGCAAAAAGTGCCATGGTGTTATTTCAAAGAAGAACAAGGGAGTTAACCTCAGTGCCACGGTGTAGCACCGTTAATATGATGCGAGGCAGGTTGAGGTAATGTCAAGTGAAGGCTTTATTAAGCAGAACTTTATCCCCAGCAGCGTGGTTACAGAATACAACTGCTGAGGGAAATGGAGGGAAAAACTGGGTTCTTATACCGGCATTTCTGGGTGGAGTCCAGTAGGTGGCAGATCCTAAAAGGACCTGGCATCCCTCCACCAATAGCCTGTCGACACGTGGTGTACCGTATTACCCCTAATACATACCACCACATTCACCCCTTGTTGAAAATAAACTCGGCGGGATGGTGGTTTGCATGGTGGTAGGGGTTTACAGAGTCGGTAACTTTGAACAAAACACAAAATTATCGCTTCAACTGGGCCAACGGGCCAAACAGGGTCGGCATGATGCCATAACTATAACAAGACACAATAACTGAAAACGTTGAGAGTTAAAGTGATTCGATGAGCCGGATGGGCGCCCTGGTCGTCCTTTCCGATCGTCTTGGGCGTGGTGGTGATGGCGCTGGCTCGAGTCCCGTCGACTCTGGGAGCGTAGCGCTGTCCCCTGTGTCCTTACTCCTGGGTGGGTCTGGGAGGAGAACCGAACCCCCCGGGAAGGGGGTGGCTGCGGGATGAACCGGCGGGAGTGAGGAGGTGGTGATTGGTGTTGGGGGGTGTGGGTAGCTCCGGCGGGCGCCAGATCTCGCAGGGAGACCGTGTCCTGTCGCCCATCGGGGTACTCCACATAGGCGTATTGCGGGTTGGCGTGAAGGAGATGCACCCATTCCACCAACGGATCTGACCTGTGCGCCCGCACATGTTTCCGGAGCAGAATGGGTCCCGGAGCTGCGAGCCAGGTCAGAAGTGGCGTTCCAGAGGAGGACTTCCTAGCAAAGAGGAGGAGGCGCTCGTGAGGCGTTTGATTTGTGGTGGTGCACAGCAGGGACCGGATAGAGTGAAGGGCATCCGGGAGGACTTCCTGCCAGCGGGAAATTGGGAGGCTCCTAGACCGGAGGGCCAGCAGGACGGCCTTCCAGACCGTTCCATTCTCCCTTTCAACCTGCCCGTTCCCCCGGGGGTTGTAACTGGTCATCCTGCTCGAGGCTATGCCCCTACTGAGCAGGAATTGACGCAGTTCGTCACTCATAAAGGAGGACCCCCTGTCGCTATGGATATAGTCGGGGAAACCGAACAGTGTAAAAATGGCACCGAGGGCTTTAATGACCGTGGACGCTGTCATGTCGGGGCAGGGGATGGCGAAAGGGAAACGGGAGTATTCGTCAACGACGTTCAGGAAGTATGCGTTGCGATCGGTGGAGGGGAGGGGGCTTTTGAAATCCAAACTGAGGCGTTCAAAGGGTCGAGAGGCCTTAACCAGGTGCGCTCTCTCTGGCCTGAAAAAGTGCGGTTTGCACTCAGCGCAGATCTGGCAGTTTCTGGTGACTGTTCGGACGTCCTCGACGGAGTAAGGGAGGTTGCGGGCCTTAAGGAAGTGGTAGAAACGAGTGACCCCCGGGTGGCAGAGGTCCTCGTGGAGGGCTTGTAGACGGTCCACTTGTACATTGGCACATGTGCCGTGAGATAGGGCATCGGATGGCTCGTTCAGCTTTCCGGGACGATACAAGATCTCATAATTGAAGGTGGAGAGTTCGATCCTCCACCGCAAGATCTTGTCATTCTTGATCTTGCCCCGCTGTGCATTATCGAACATGAAGGCAACCGACCGTTGGTCAGTGAGGAGAGTGAATCTCCTACCGGCCAGGTAATGCCTCCACTGTCGCACAGCTTCCACTATTGCTTGTGCCTCCTTTTCCACTGAAGAGTGGCGGGTTTCTGAAGCGTGGAGGGTTCGGGAGAAGAAGGCCACGGGTCTGCCTGCTTGGTTGAGGGTGGCCGCCAGAGCTACATCCGATGCATCGCTCTCGACCTGGAAGGGGAGGGACTCGTCGATGGCACGCATCGTGGCCTTTGCGATATCCATTTTGATGCGGCTAAAGGCCTGGCATGCCTCTATCGTCAGGGGAAAAGTAGTGGACTGGATTAGTGCACGGGCCTTGTCTGCGTACTGGGGGACCCACTGGGCGTAATAAGAAAAGAAGCCCAGGCAACGTTTCAGGGCTTTGGCACAGTGGGGGAGAGGGAACTCCATGAGGGGGCGCATGCGTTCAGGGTCGGGGCCTATCACTCCATTACGCACTACGTAGCCCAGGATGGCTAGACGATCGGTGCGGAACATGCATTTTTCTTTGTTGTAAGTGAGGTTCAGGGCGTGAGCGGTCTGGAGGAATTTTTGGAGATTAGCGTCGTGGTCCTGCTGGTCGTGGCCGCAGATGGTGACGTTGTCAAGATACGGGAACGTGGCACGTAAACCGTGCTGGTCAACCATTCAGTCCATCTCTCGTTGGAAGACTGAGACTCCGTTCGTGACGCCGAATGGAACCCTTAAAAAGTGGTATAACCGCCCGTCTGCTTCGAAGGCAGTATAGTTGCGGTCACCGGGACGGATGGGGAGCTGGTGGTAGGCGGACTTGAGGTCCACGGTGGAAAAGACCTTGTACTGTGCAATCCGATTGACCATGTCGGATATGCGGGGGAGAGGGTACGCATCTAGCTGAGTGTACCTGTCTGACTATAGTCGATGACCATCCTCTGTTTCCCCCCGGTCTTAACAACTACCACCTGGGCTCTCCAGGGACTGTTGCTAGCCTGGATGATGCCTTCCTTCAGCAGCCTCTGGACTTCGGACCGGATAAATGCTCGGTCCAGGGCGCTGTACCATCTGCTCCTTGTGGCGACGGGTTTGCAATCCGGGGTGTGTTTCGCAAACAAGGAAGGCGGTTCAACCTTGAGGGTTGCGAGGCCGCAGACAGTCAGTGGGGGTATAGGGCCGCCAAATTTAAATGTTAAACTCTGGAGGTTGCATTGGAAGTCCAACCCTAGGAGTGTGGGCGCACAGAGATGGGGGAGGACATACAGCCGGTAATATCGGTACTCCCTCCCCTGCACCGTTAGGTTAGCGATGCAGAACCCCGTGATCTGAACGGAGTGGGATCCCGCCGCCAGGAGAATTTTCTGGGTGCTTGGCCGAATTACGAGGGAACAGCGCCTTACCGTGTCCGGATGAATGAAGCTCTCCGTGCTCCCAGAGTCGATAAGACACGGCGTCTCGTAGCCATTCACTAGGACTGTAGTGGTTGCAGTCTGGAGCGTCCGGGGTCGCGACTGGTCGAGGGTCGTCGAAGCCAGACGTGGTTGTTGAAGTTGAGCATCGTAATCAGGCAGTATATGGCCGTCTGTGTCGGGGTCCTTCAGCCAAGATGGCGGCGTCCACGGATCGAGCGCGGTTGGGGGTGGACAAAATGGCGGCGCCCATCTCTCCCTCATGGCGTCCGGGCTCCAAAATGGCGGCGTCCGTTGGCCACACGTGGATCGCTGGGGGGGGCTGGGTCTGTCTCCCGTTTCTTCCCCGGAGATAGCGGCGACCCCGCGGGACTTGCACACCGTCGCGTAGTGGCCCTTCTTCCCGCAGCTTTTGCAGGTAGCCGCGCGGGCCGGGCATCGCTGCCGAGGGTGTTTCGGCTGGCCGCAAAAATAGCAGCGGGGCCCCCCCGGTTGGTCTGGTGGTTTTGCCGCGCAGGTTTGCGGGGGTGGGGGGGGTGCGTCGCAGAGTCGACCGCAGCGGGGGTCCACGGAGCCCAAGGGGCTGTAGTGCGGTCGGGGGCGTAGGCGCGGGCGTTACGCGAGGCCACATCGAGGGATGCCGCCAGGGCCCGAGCTTCTGTAAGTCCCAGAGATTCTTTCTCCAGAAGCCTCTATCGGATCTGGGAAGAGGCCAAACCTGCCACATATGCTTCGCGGACCAGCAGCTCTGTGTGTTCACTCGCTGTTACCGCCGGGCAGTTGCAGTTTCGACCCAGGATCTGCAGGGCGTTATAAAACTCGTCCAGCGATTCCCCCGGAAATTGCCGTCGTGTGGCGAGCTGGTAGCGAGCAAAAACTTGGTTGGCGGGCCGGATGTAGATATCCTTCAGCGCGGCGATGGCACCGGTGAAACCGTCCTCGTCCTCGATAAGGGAGTAGGCGTCAGGACTCACGCTGGAATAGAGGACCTGCATCTTTTGTTCGTCAGTCGGTGTGCTGGGGGCCGTTCGGAGGTAGCCCTCAAAGCATGCCATCCAGTATTTGAAGATAGAGGCCGAGTTAGCTGCTTGGGGTGCGATGTGCAGGCACTCCGGGGTGATTCGGAGCTCCATGTTCCCACGTCGTTTTCTTCAATTTAAATTCTGCTTAATAAATTGTAGCACCGTCAATATGACGCGAGGCAGGTTGAGGTAATGTCAATTGAAGGCTTTATTAAGCAGAACTTTATCCCCAGCAGCGTGGTTACAGAATACAACTGCTGAGGGAAATGGAGGGAAAAACTGGGTTCTTATACCGGCATTTCTGGGTGGAGTCCAGTAGGTGGCAGATCCTATCAGGACCTGGCATCCCTCCACCAATAGCCTGTCGACACGTGGTGTACCGTATTACACCTAATACATACCACCACACACGGTCAATGTTTGACCTTCAATCAACTTCACAATAAGCAGGTTATCTGGCAATTACCACATTGCTGTTCGAATAAGGGTTTTGCAGTACGGTCTGCTGTGTTTCCTACATTACAACACCGTGACCACATTGAAAACATACTCCATTTGCTGCAAAGTGATTTGAAAGGTCTGGCATGGTGGCACAGTGATTAGCACTGCTGCCTTACAGCGCCAGTGACCCGGGTTCAATTCCGCCCTTGGGTGACTGTCTCTGTGGAGTTTACACATTCTCCCGTGTCTGCGTGGGTTTCCTCTGGGTGATCCGGTTTCCTCTGCAATCCAAATATGGGCAGGCTAGGTGCATTGGCTGCGCTAACCTGCCTCGAGGTGTGGCTACGGGGATAGGTGGGGGATTGGGCCTAGGTAGAGTGCTCTTTCAGAGGGTCGGTGCAGACTTGATGAGCCGAATGGCCTCCTTTTGCACTGTAGGAATTCTATGATTCTATAACTGCAAGTCTTTCTCTCTAAAACTGAGAAAAGGACAGAGGGCAATAGGTGTTCAGACCTCATAGAGAGGAATGCCTGAGACCATAAGACATCGGAGCAGAAGTAATCCAACCGGTCCATCAAGTCTGCTCTGCCATCCAATGGAATCATGGCTGATCTGCTGTGATAATCCTCAACTCCACTTTCCCACCTTATCCCCATAACCCTGATCCCCTTCCCGATTAAAAATCTGTCTATCTCAGCCTTGAACATAGCCAATAAGGTATGTGATTTGACATTGGGATGGGGAGAAATGTCCTTGGGCACAAAGGGTAAACCTGAAAGGGAAACATTTGTGATGCTAACCAGACTGTTTCAGGTGTCGGTGCTGGGGGCAAGGGCAATAAAGGGTGTCAGCAGAGATGTTAATTAAGTTAATGATTTTCACTCCCTGTTTTTTTAAACTCAAGGATCGAACGACATAGCTGCGAACAAGGTTTGGTGTCATTTCAATACAAATTTGGGTTATGCCTAGTTGCTATGAGAATGCTATAAATATACAGCCTCACCTCTGTTTTCCATCCCTGTGCATAATATTAAATGGTTTTATGCGGAAGTTGAAGGTAGGGATTGACATTAATTAAATTGCCACTGCAATTTTCTTTCGGTGTACCGAAATACATCCTCAGGGTAAAGCCTGAAGAACTAATTGGTACAGAGAGTTAAATCACTGCATCACCCTCTTGAGAAACAATTTCAGATTTAGTGGAAGGCAGAGAGATCAAGACCATTAATCATTGAGGTTTTTAACATTTATAGGTAAAACGATCATGGGTTCCGGTGCGATAGTTCTGAGAGCATCATTCTTGCAGTGAACCCACGTAGCCCAGGAAATATAATAATCATGTTCGCCGAAGCAAATTCCAACCAAAAGGATAATAATTGTTTGGTATCAACATGTCATTCAGTGATTATCTTGCTCATGTGTTGTCCCCGTGAAATTGTGATCTAAGTTGTTTGCAGTGTTAACCTCCAAATACAGTATTTGTTTTTAAAGATATTTCATTTATCACAGAGTTGATACCTAAATTAATTGTGGTGGCTCGAGACAATATAATGGACGCTTTCAGTAGTGAACAAGGGGGCTTCTTAACAATAGGCAGAGGCAACTACAGACAGACACAGAACAAAAATGCTTTGTTCTTAACCCTCTGGCTTCGGGCTCCACACTGGTCCCAGGGCCCAGCGCTTTCTCCCCATTGGTCGGGGTTCGAGCACCCCCGTGCGATAGGCCCCCGAGCCAGTCACATGGACCACGAGAACCCGCCCCTTAAAGGGGCTGTGCTGCCACAGGGATGGACATAGTAATTTTAGTATGCAGAGGCCATCCAGGTTCAATCACCCAAAAGTGACATTAAGCTACTGGTCATACTTATTCTTTGGAATTCCCTCCCTAAAGTTTGCAACCATTCTTTCCCCCTGTAAGACTCTCCTAAAAATCTACTTCTTTGCTGAGGCTTTTGGTCATCTGCGCAAATATCATCTCTTGATGTGCCTCGGTTTCACATTTTGTTCCATCGAACATAAGAAATAGGAGCGGGAGTAGGCAGTTCAACCCCTCGGGCCATCTCCGCCATTCAGTACAATCATGGCTGATCTCATCTCAACTTCAACTCCACTTTCCTGCCCAGTCTCCATAACCCCTTACTGATTTAACCTCTGTCTTAATTCAGCTTAAATTTACTCAGTATACCAGCATTCCCCATACTCTGGGGTAATGAATCCCACAGATTCACGACCCTTTGAGTGAAATAATTTCTCCTCATCTCTGTTTTAAATCTGCTACCCCTCATCCTAAAACTATGACCACTTGTTCTAGATAACCCCACAAGAGGAAGCATCCCCTCTATGTCTACTTTGTCAATACCTTTTATCAGCTTATACATCTCAATTCCTGTGAAGTGCGTTGGAACATTTCACCATGGTAAAGGTGCTACATTAATACAAGTGATTCTCTGCCCCACCAGACCCGTTTTCTGGTGACACCCAGCCGGCAACGAGATCCTCCATTCCGGCAGCTGGCCAATGGGATTTCCCATTGTGGCCACCCCTATGCCATCGGGAAATCCGCGGGAGTGAGTGCGCTGCCGACAAAATGGAGGATCATGCCGACGGATAATCACACCCTTGATTTCTCTTCCTTACCATCCTTGTGATTGAGCCACGTTGGTCGTTTAAGAGATTTTCAGTGCATGGGCTCAGCTTATGGGGTCACTGGTGGGAGGTCAGTCTTATGGAAGTATCTGGTGGGGTTTGGTGGGGAATTTGGGTCACCCTTGTACTGTGGGGGGGAGGTTGGGGGTGACCCAGAATATCCTGTGGTCGACGGGTGTGGGGGCACAGAATTGTGTTGCGGGAATGCACAGCGCTCGGACCTCCCTATCGAGCCACCCGCTCAAAATGGTGGCCCAATAGCCGGATTCACGAGGGGTTACCTTGCAATTCCCGCCATGTATAAATTTGTACGGAAAAGGATTGTGAATCTCTTCTGGACTTGCACTTCCAGAGCGAGCGCAAATCAGAGTCAATTCAGCTCTGGCAGGAGAACAATCCAAACGGAGAATTGTGCCCATAGTCTCCCAAACGGAGAACCCTGACCATAATATACGATGGTTAAAATCAAACAATGCGCTTACAATTCCCCTGATGCTGCAAACCTTTTGTCTGGTTTATCTATAACTACAGTTCCTAATATATTGTGAAGTAGATAACCTCCCAGTAGCAGGGGAAATAAATACTTCAGACCATGACAAACCGTTTCGAGCAAGGAAAATATGTACAACAGTTGCATAAATACAAATATGAACAGCTCCCATGATATGTGTGATAAGGAACGATACATTTACCAATGTCAGCTTTTACAGGACAAGCATTCATACACCATTGACAACTTAATTCATAAATTAAAAACGTACTTGCTTGGGATTTACTATGGAATGCACAATATTTATGGACACAATGATATTCAACCAGACCACTGGCAAATTAATTGAAAACCTAATTTCCAGCTGTTTGGTTGTAAATTGACTTATATATTAGCTTAAAATACAGGTCAAAACCGATGTTGTGTCAAAGGCATTGACTGTAAGATCAGAATCTGTGGAGTACAGGAGTTTATGCACTGACTCAAGGAAGAAGCAACGTAAACCACCAAAATAGTGTAATTCCAATCAATCCAAAAGATAAATGGGCACCATGCTCAAGATCAGCAACAGACCTAAAAATAAGGCAATTACTGAAGCCATTTTGGAGAACTTCTCTCTGCCGTTGAAGGCTCTTTATGCGAGTTGTGAATCCTTGTACATTCTTACAGCAATTAAAAAGGGTCACATCATATTTGTGTTGTGATTTTCTAAAACAAAACTGGACTCCCCCCATCTGTGAAATTCATCTTGGGCTGGAGTCTCCGGTCTCCCACCCCTGTGTTTCTTGGCAGCATGCTGTCTGCTGCAGGCAGGATTCGCTTTTCCCGCCGCTTGTCAGTGGGATATCCCAGTGAAGCCACCTCATGCAGCCGGGAAATCGTGAGCGGGAGGCCGCTGTTGGTGAAAAAACGAAAATCCCCCAAAACTGGAGAATTGCAGCCCTTTCATTACTAATATATTTGGAAAAATAAAGTAAAGAATCGACAATACAATTGACCGCAATGATGTTCATCTGTTTATATATCTTTCTTGAAGCCCAGTAAATATAATGGCCTACGAGTTTGGCTATGCAGAGTCTATTTTTCAGGGACTAAGTAGCCTACCAAGCAGGCAAGAATCATAGAATCCCTCCAGTGCAGAAGGAGGCCATTCGGCCCATCACGTCTGCTCTGACCCTCCGAAAGAGCACTCTTCCCAGGCCCACTTATCCATCCTATCCCCGCAACCCAGTAACCCCACCTAACCTTTTAGGACACTAAGGGACAATTTAGCGTGGCCAATCCACCTAACCTGCACATTTTTGTACTGTGGGAGGAAACCGGAGCACTCGGAGGAAACCCACGCAGACACGAGGAGAAAGTGCAAACACCACACAGGCAGTCACCCAATGATGGAATTGAACCCGTGTCATAAGACCATGAGAACTATGAGCTGGAGTAGGCCATCAGGCCCTTCGAGCCTGCTCTGCCATTTAATGAGATCATGGCTGATCTTCTGTGGACTGAGCTACACTTTCCCGCCTGAACACCATAACCCTCTATTCCTTTATTCTTCAAAAAACTATCTATCTTTATCTTGAAAACGTTCAATGGAGGAGCCTCAACTGCTTCACTGGTGATGTGTACTACTGTGAAGCGTAAACACATTTCTGGCTGGAAAGATACAACCTGCAATTTTTAGCAAAGGATATATAAAAGGCGGCGTTAACATAATGTTTTGAAAGGGCAATCATGTTTGAATAATTTGTGAAATGTTTTTCGAGGAAAGAACAAACAAGGTGGACAAAGGGGAACCTGTAGATGTGGTGCACTTGGATTTCCAAAAGTTGTCTGATAAGGTGCCATGTCAAACATTCCACTCGAGGAAACATCAGCTTTACATCCACCCTGTCAAGATAGCTGAGGATCAGATATATTTCAATCAAGTTGTCTCTTAATCTTCAGAACTCCAGCAGATACAAGCCTAACCTGTCTCACTTTTTATCATAAGGAAATGCACCAGGAATAGTCTGGAAAATCTTCTCGGATCAGCTTCCAATGTATTTATATCCTTCCTTAAATAAGGAGACCACACAAAACACAGTATTTCAGATGTGGTCTCACCAATGAGCAATATAACTGAAGCATAACCCCCCAACTTTTGTATTCAGTCCCCCTCACAATAAATGATAATGTTCTATTAGCTTGATGATGTTCTATCAGCGTTCCAAATTACTTGCTGTACCTGTGTGCTAACCTTTCTGTGATTCATGCATTAAGACACCCAGAACTCTTTGCATCACAAAGCTCTACAATCTCTCACTATTTAGATAATTTTTAAAAAACATTTCTTGCCAAAATGAATGATTTAACATTTTCCCATATTCTATTGCATTTACCAGATCTTTGCCCTCTCATATAACCCATCCAAACCTCTTAGTAACCTCCTTTTGTCCTGTTCACCATTTACTTTCCTACCTATATTTGTGTCAAAAGCAAATTGAGCAGCCATTCCTTCAGTCCATTTATATAAATTCATTTATATGAATTCATTTATATAAACTGCAAACCATTGAGGCCCCAGCATTGATGGTTGTAGCATACCATTTGTTACGCCTTGCCATCCAGAAAATGACCCATTTATGACTGATCTCTGTTTCCTATTAGCCCCTATTAGTCAATGCCAATGTTACCTCCTACACTACGAGCTTCTTTATTACGCAATAACCTTTGATGTGGCATCTTATCAGATGCCTTCTGGATATCTAAGATTGGTTATCCACCAGTCCCCCTTTATCCACAGCATACTTTAATTCTTCAAGTAATTCCAATACTACGCAATGTTGGTGCAAAATCTCCTCCAAGAAATCTATCGAAGGAATTAGATAAATCAAGTGAGTGGGCAAAAATTTGGAAGATGGAGTATAATGTGGGAAAATATTGGTCAGGATTCTCCGTTCTGGAGACTAAGTCCCCAGGCCGGCATGAAAACAGTGATGTTTTACGTCAGGAAAATTGGCACAAAATGGCCACTGATTCCTTGTTCCGGGAGAGGCTAGCAGCCAGGCAGCATAGAGCTCCCCCTAGCTGCCGATAGGGCCTGCAGAATTGCCGGGACCATGGCGTTACATACGCATGGTGACAGCCTGCAGCGGATGCACCATGCTTCATGGCGGATGCCGCACTCCGACCTAGCCTGCATAAATAGTCCCCCCTTCGGCCGGCTTATGCACCCTGGACCGCCACACCACAGTACCCCCAGCCCCGAATAATCCCCGACTGTCCATGAATTGGCCCTCTCCCGACTGTGGTGGCGCTGGACTGAGTCCGCAGCCACCAAGCTGAGTTCCCGACGAGTGAGACCACACGTGTCCCACATAATCGGGAACTCAACCATCGGGGCGGAGCATCGCAGAGCGGGCCTCAGCCATTTTAAGGATATGGCGCGCGCTAGGAGTACGCCGCTTTTGGACTTCCGGTTGCGGCTATGCGGAGTTAAGTCGCACATTCAGCTGCTCCCGCAAAAAAACGGATCTTTGGGTTCTTTTCAGGGCCCCCAACGGAATTTTTCCGACATTTGCTGTGGTGGGAAGGAGAGTACAATAATAGTTCCCCGACAGTATATGGCTTTTACCAGGAGCGGGGCGACTAAAAAAGTGGTGGTGGACACGAAGAAGGTGCGAGGAAAGAACAAAATGGCGGCAGGCAGGGACTAGGCAGCGTGGATGCAGTGGGCGCAGGAGCAACAGGAGGGTATCCAGCGCTGCTTCAGGGAGATTAAAGTAGACCTGCTTGAGCCGATGAAGGCTTCTATCGATAAGCTTCTGGAGACGCAGACTGTCCAGGGGGTGGCGATCCGCGAGGCCCGACAAAAGATCTCCGACAACGAGGACGGGATCTTAGGCCTGGCGGTAAAGTTGGAGGCGCACGAGGCGCTCCACAAGAAATGGCAGGAGCGGTTCGAGGAGGTGGAGAATTGGTCGAGGCGGAAGAATTTGCGGATTCTGGGCCTCCCGGAGGGGCTGGAGGGGCTGGAAGTGGGGGCCTATCTGGTCACCATGTTGAACTCGCTGATGGGAGCAGGGTCCTTCCAGGGGCCCCTGGAGCTGGAAGGGGCCCATAGAGTGCTGGCGAGGAGGCCCAAGGCTAACGAGCCTCCGCGGGCGGTGCTGGTGCGGTTTCATCGGGTCGCTGATCGGGAGTGTGTGCTCAGGTGGGCCAAGAAGGAGAGGAGCAGCAGGTGGGAGAACGCGGAGGTTCGAATATACCAGGACTGGAGTGCGGAGGTGGCGAAGAAGAGGGCCGGGTACAATCGAGCGAAGGCTGTGCTGCACAGGAAGGGGGTGAAGTTTGGCATGTTGCAGCCAGTGCGACTGTGGGTCACCTACAAGGACCGGCACCATTATTTTGAGTCTCCGGAGGAGGCGTGGGCCTTTGTTCAGGCCGAGAAGTTGGACACAGATTGAGGATCGGGATGGGCGTTTGGGAATTGCGGTTGATATGTTACTTTTTCAGTTGCTGCTGCTATGGTCAAGGGGGAGCTGGAGCGAGTGGGGGGGAGTCGAGACGGGGGTCTGCCACCGTGGGGAACGGGCCGGGCGTGGGGTGCGGGCGCGTGGCTGGCCGAGGAGGGGTTATGGCTAGTCGGCGGGGGAGGGGGGCGGGCAGCCCCCTGATCCGGCTGATAACCTGGAATGTAAGGGGACTGAATGGGCCGGTTAAGCGGGCTCGCATGTTCGCTCACCTGAAGGGGCTCAAGGCGGATGTGGTTATGCTCCAGGAGACACACCTGAAGGTGGCAGACCAGGTAAGACTGAGGAAAGGGTGGGTAGGTCAGGTGTTTCACTCGGGGCTAGATGCAAAAAATCGAGGGGTGGCGATCTTGGTGGGAAAGAAGATGTAATTCGAGGCGTCGAGCATTGTGGCAAACAATGGCGGTAGGTACATAATGGTAAGTGGTAAGCTGCAGGGAGAGAGGGTGGTACTGGTCAATGTGTATGCCCCGAACCGGGACGATGGGGGTTTTATGTGGCGCATGTTGGGTCGGATCCCAGACTTGGAAGTGGGGGGCCTGATAATGGGGGGGTCTTTAACACGATGTTGGATCTGGCACTGGATCGCTCCAGGTCTAGGACGGGTAGGAAGCCGGTGGCGGCTAAAGTGGTGAGGGGGTTTATGGACCAGATGGGAGGGGTGGACCCTTGGAGATTTGCAAGGCCGGGGGCTAGGAAAGAATTTTCATTCTTCTCACATGTCCATAAGGCTTATTCCCAGATCGACTTTTTTATTTTGAGCAGGGCGCTGATAGAGAGAGTAGAGGATACCGGGTATTCGGCGATAGCTATTTCGGATCACGCCCCGTATTGGGTGGAGTTAGAGCTGGGGGAGGAGAGAGACCAGCGCCTGTTGTGGTGCTTGGAGGTGGGGCTGTTGGCGGACGAGGAGGTGTGAGCGGGTCCGAGGAAGCATTGAGAGGTACCTGGAGGCCAACGGTAACGGGGAGGTCCGAGTGGGGATGGTATGGGAGGCGCTGAAGGCGGTGGTTAGGGGAGAGCTGATCTCCATTAGGGCCCACAAGGAGAGGAGGGAGCAGAGGGAGAGGGAGAGGCTGGTGGGGGAGATGGTGAGGGTAGACAGGAGGTATGCGGAGGTGCCCGAGGAAGGACTGTTGAGCAAGAAGTGCAGCCTTCAGGCCGAATTCGACCTGGTGACCACCAGGAAGGCGGAGGTGCAGCGGAGAAAGGCCCAGGGGGCAATATACGAGTATGGGGAAAAGGCGAGCCGGATGCTGGCGCATCAGCTTCGGAAGCGGGACACAGCTTGGGAGATCGGGGGAGTTAAGGACAGGGGAGGGAGTGTGGTGCGGAGTGGGGTTGGCATCAATGGGGTCTTCAGGGACTTTTATGAGGAATTGTATCGGTCTGAGCCCCCACTGGAGGAGGGAGGGATGGGCCGCTTTCTGGACCAATTGGAGTTTCCGAAGGTGGAGGAGGGACTGGTGGCAGGATTGGGGGCCTAGATTGGGCTGGAGGAGCTGACCAAAGGGATAGGGAGCATGCAGGTGGGGAAGGCACCGGGGTCAGACGGTTTCCCGGTCGAATTCTATAAAAAATATATGGACCTGTTGGGCCCGTTGCTAGTTAGGACCTTCAATGAGGCAAGGGAGGTGGGTGGGCTTTGTCCCCGATGATGTCCCGGGCACTGATCTCCTTGATCCTGAAGCGGGACAAGGATCCCTGCAGTGTGGGTCTTACAGGCCGATTTTGTTGCTAAACTTAGATGCCAAGGTGCTGGCGAAGGTCTTAGCCACGAGGATTGAGGATTGTGTGCCGCAGGTCATCCACGAAGACCAGACGGGGTTCGTGAAGGGGAGGCAGTTGAACGCGAATGTGCGGAGGCTTCTGAATGTTATCATGATGCCGGCGAGGGAGGGGGTGGCGGAGATAGTGGTAGCGATGGACGCTGAGAAAGCCTTCGATAGGGTAGAGTGGAGGTACCTGTGGGAGGTGCTGAAAAGGTTTGGGTTTGGGGAGGGTTTGTCATGTGGGTTAGGCTGTTGTATGAGGTCCCGATGGTAAGTGTGGCCACGAACAGGAGGAGGTCTGAGTGCTGACGGTTGCACCGAGGGACGAGGCAGGGGTGTCCCCCCTGCTCTTCGCACAGGCGATTGAAGCCCTGGCTATGGCACTGAGGGAGTCGAGGAACTGGAGGGGGTTGGTGCGGGGTGGGGAGGAGCATAGGGTGTCGCTCTATGCAGACGACTTGCTGCTATATGTGGCAGACCCGGTGGGGGGAATGCCAGAGGTAATGAGGATCCTCAGGGAAGTTGGGGATTTCTCGGGGTACAAGCTCAACATGGGAAAGAGCGAGCTGTTCGTGGTTCACCCAGGGGACCAGGAGAGGGGGATTGGCGAGCTCACACTCAAAAGGGCGGAGAGGAGCTTCAGGTATTTGGGGGTCCAGGTGACCAGGAGCTGGGGGGCCCTGCATAGGCTTAATTTCACAAGGCTGGTGGAGCAAATGGAGGAGGAGTTCAAGAGGTGGGACGCGTTGACGCTGTCCTTGGCGGGTAGGGTGCAGTCAGTCAAAATGACGGTGCTCCCAAGGTTTTTGTTCCTGTTCCAGTGGCTCCCCATGTTTATCCCGAAGGCCTTTTTTAGGCGGGTTAACAGGAGTATAATGGGGTTTGTGTGGGCGCGAGGGATTCCGAAGGTGAGAAGGGTGTTCCTAGAGCGGAGTAGAGATAGGAGGGGGGCTGGCGCTGCCCAACCTCTGTGGGTACTACTGGGCCGACAATGTGACGATGGTGCGCAAGTGGGTGATGGAGGGGGAGGGGGCTGCATGGAAGAGGCTGGAGATGGCATCTTGTGTGAGTACGAGTCTGGGGGCACTGGCAATGGCGCCGCTGCCGTTCCCTCCAAGGAGGTATACCACGGGCCCGGTGGTGGCGGCTGCCCTCAAAATCTGGGGGCAGTGGAGGCGGCACAGGGGGGAGGTTGGGGCCTCGGTATGGACCCCAATAAGGGGGAACCACCGGTTTGTCCCAGGGAGAACAGATGGAGAGTTTTTGGGGTGGCACAGGGCAGGGATACGAAGGTTGGGGGACTTGTTTGTGGACGGGAAGTTCGCGAGCCTGGGTGAGCTGGAGGAGAAGTATGGGCTCCCCCCCCCCGGGGAACACCTTCAGCTACTTACAGGTAAGGGCGTTTGCCAGGCGGCAGGTGGTGGAATTCCCGCGGCTGCGGCCATGCACAGTACAGGTCAGGGTGCTCCTGGCCTTTTCATCAGTTGAAAGGGATTCCATCCCGCAATATGGAAACTGGTTAGTGACCACAGGATGTGCTTCATACAGCTCAATGCCTTGTGTCACAGCACCAACTCATGATTCTTTCATCTTGCGCTACGGTGGCACGGTAGCATAGTGGTTCGCACAATTGCTACACAGCTCCAGGGTCCCAGGTTCAATTCCCGGCTTGGGTCACTGTCTGTGCGGAGTCTGCACGTCCTCCCCCTGTTTGCGTGGGTTTCCTCCGGGTGCTCCGGTTTCCTCCCACAGTCCAAAGATGTGCAGGTTAGGTGGATTGGCTTTGCTAAATTGCCTTTAGTGTCCAAAAAAGGTTAGGTGGGGTTACGGGGTTAGGGTGGAGTTATGGGCTTAGGCATGGTGCTCTTTCCAAGGGCCGGTGTAGACTCGATGGGCCGAATGGCCTCCTTCTGCACTGTAAATTCTATGATTCTATGATAATGCGCCATGCAGTTTTATTCCAAAAAGCCCGCCAAGTTATCAGCTGGCTATTGGACCACTTGGGATATTCTGCAGTGGGCTGTGCTCGTGGATCCAGTCAGGGACCCACCCACAGCGACTGAGCAAGTCACATTCGAGAGCCACACTGCCGCAAAGAACTTTAAAAAATAAATCGAGAGTGCCCAATTCATTTTTTCCAATTAAGGGGCAATTTAGCGCGGCCAAGCCACCTAGCCTGCACATCTTTGGGTTGTGGGGGCGATACCCACGCAAACACGGGCAGAATGTGCAAACTCCTCACAGACAGTGACCCAGAACCGGGATCGAACCTGGGACCTCGGCGCCGTGAGGCAGCAGTGCTAATCACTGCGTCACAGTGCTGCCCTCACAAAGAACTTTTAAAAAGAAATTCAAGGGATGTGGGCATCGCTGGCTGGGCCAGCATGTGTTGCCCATCTCTAATTGCCCTTGCAAAGGTGGTTGTGAGCTGCCTCCTTCAACCACTGCAGTCCATATGCTGCAGGACTACCACGGTGGGTTTAGGAAGGGAATTCCAGCATTTTGACCCAGTGACAGTGAAGGAACGTCACTGGAGTAAATTGGACCATTCTGGAGGAGTTTTACAGTACAGTCCTGAACAAATATCTAGAAACTGATATCTAGATTTATTATTCGCTCCACGACGTCATCATTGTGATGAGCCAACAATTAGCACCACCTGGGCGTACCAGTCCAGGAAGAGGAAGAGGAGGCAGAGATGCAAAAACTACCAAACGCCCCTATCTAATTGAGCTCTCATACATAAGCTCACCCAAAAGTGCTTCAACTGAATTAGCCTTCGCCTTCCCGACTGAAAAATAATCCCTTCCTCCAGTCCAAACTTCGGAATCTCACCGTCATGTCTCCCCAACGGGGTAGTACAATGTCAGATACACAACAACAAAAACAATCAGCAAACCAATCATTTATAGAGAAACATACATAGAAAATAGAAGCAGGGAGGGGCCATTCGGCCCTTCGAGCCTGCTCCGCATTTGATTTCAATGTTGACAGGAAGAAAATTGCCAAATGCCCGTGTGCTTGTCTTACTTGCTCATTTTCCTATCCTGCTGGTTCCCCTGGCTGCTTCTGCCCTGGCTGTAGTTTGAGAGATTGAGAAAAAGCAGAAAGCTGCAATGGAGGATTCTCAGATGGCTGCATTGGGCAACATCGAGCACTCGCCTTCTGTCAGATCTCTCGCTGTGTGCTGGGGCATCAGGCCCATCTGGTTGTGCCTTGCCCTGATCAAATGGGCACGGTCAAATTCTTAAGCTAGCAAACTGACAAGACATCCTGAAAATGCTGCAGAAATGTCAACTCTTTCTTTGCTGCACCTTATTGTTCTGTAAACAAGCCCAACATACGACCGTTATGTCAGCAATACAGAATTCATATTCACCGTAGATTTTTCGAAAAGAGCTTTAGCTAATTTTCCTGTAAATACATTTGCATCCTGAAGGCCCAGATGAATATATTCCTTTGTCATTGATTATATTTTATATTCCAGACATAAGGGCAGCACGGCAGCACAATGGTTGGCACAGTTGCTTCACGGCTCCGTGGCCCTAGGTTCGATTCCCGGCTTGGGTCACTGTCTGTGCGGAGAATCTCGGCCAAATTGCAGCAGACAGAATAAATAAATAATCAATAAGTATGGAAGATAAAAGTAGCGGAGGACATAACTGCTTCTAGTTGTGTAAATACCGGTTTAGTTGTCCTCTCCCCAGGTATTTGAAGAAGACAGACAGGGGCCCTGTCCGCCAACAGTAAAGCAGACAAAATAGGCAGAATGAATGACAGTTACAAGTAGAAATCTGTGCGAAAACAAGCACCTACTGAACTCGTCCGCAAACTAAATTCTGAACATAAAAAATAATTAGCCATTTGAAAAACTGTTTAACAATTGCACTGTAGACGAAGGAGTTCCATGCACAAAAGTCCTCCCACACAACCTGACCCCCTGTTATAATACACTGGAGTGTGATTTTTTTTGCAAATTGGAAACTGATACATTTCTAATTATTTCCCAGATTCTTTAACGCGTGCAACTTTCAAAAATAAGTTTGCTATCTTACTGAGGTCTTGCAACAAGTATGGCAACTTGAGAAAGTAAAAATGAACTTAATTACAGCTGGAACAGGACAAGTGACAATCCAATTTGTTGTGTGGCATCAAGGATGATTGACAATGTTAGAGAAACAATATGATCTGTTAAATGTATACTTTGCTGTCTCAGCTGGATCTTTGTTTGTCACCTCTCATGTAGGGAAAGAACCACTGAGATGAAAAGCTATTTCATGGTTGAACTTCATGCATGATCTAACACAGATGAGACTCTTTAGTTGGATTTGGATTTTGTTTATTGTCACGTGTTCCGAGGTACAGTGAAAAGTATTTTCTGCAAGCAGCTCAACAGATCATTAAGTACATGAAAAGAAAGGAAATAAAAGAAAATGCATAATAGGGCAACACAAAGTACGCAATGTAACTACATAAACACCGGCATCGGGTGAAGCATAAGGGGTGTAGTGTTAATGAAGTCAGTCCATAAGAGGGTCGTTTAGGAGTCTGGTAACAGCGCGGAAGAAGCTGTTTTTGAGTCTGTTTGTACGTGTTCTCAGACTTTTGTATCTCCTGCCCGATGGAAGAAGTTGGAAGAGTGAGTAAACCGGGTGGGAGGGATCTTTGATTATGCTGCCCGCTTTCCCCAGGCAGCGGGAGGGAAAGATGGAGTCAATGGATGGGAGGCAGGTTTGTGTGATGGACTAGCTGTTTCATGGAGTGGAGTTGAATTCCCGCAGTAAGTCTTTCACAGAATAGTGCAGAAGAGGCCCTTCGGCCCATCGAGTCTGCACCGACAGGTGAAAAACACCCGACCTGACCGACCTATCTAATCCCATTTGACCCATAACCTTGAATGTTATGAGCTGCCAAGTGCTCAGCCAGGTACTTCTTTTTTTTTCCTTTTTTGTTAAAATTTAGAGTGCCCAATTATTTTTTTTTCCCAATTAAGGGGCAATTTAGCGTGGCCAATCTACCTAACCTGCACATCTTTGGGTTGTGGGGGCGAAACCCATGCAGACACGGGGAGAATGTGCAAACACCACACGGACAGTGACCCAAGGCCGGATTCGAACCCGGCTCCTCAGCGCCGCAATCCTGGTGCTAACCACTGCGCCACGTGCCGCCCCGATCCAGGTACTCCTTAATGGATGTGAGGCAACCTGCCTCTACCACCCTCCCTGGCAGTGCATTCCAGACTTTCAGCACCCTCTGGGTAAAAGGATTTTCCTCACATACACCCTAAACCTCCTGCCCTCACCTTGAATTTGTGTCCCCTTGCCATGATCTTTGCTGCTTGTTCCTGTTTTTCCCTTATTTCCCATTTCTTCTATTTTAGCCGTTACATTTGATTTGATTTGATTTATTGTCACACGTACCGAAGCACAGTGAAAAGCATTTTTCTGTGACTGAGGAACGTACAGAGTGCGTACATAGTAGACACAAGAATAATCAACAGAGAACATTGACAAATGGTGCATTGACAAAACAGTGATTGGTTACAGTGCGGAACAAGGGGCCAAACAAAGCAAATACATGACCAAGAGCAGCATAGGGCGTTGTGAATAGTGTTCTTACAGATCAGTCCGAGGGGGAGTCATTGAGGAGTCTTGTAGCTGTGGGGAAGCATTTTTGATGCCTGGATGATTTGTGGACATGCGTCTTTAAGGCAGCCTGTATCTTTAATTCAAGCAGAAACATCCAGAAGGCTGTGTTGTGTTAGACTGGCTGATGTCGGTGATAACTCAGTTTGATTGATTTGGCTGGTGGTCAATGAATTGGCCCAAAGGGCTACGCTCTGCTCGGTAATAGGTGGTGATTGGATCTGATCTCACTGGGATATTTTGAAAATCACAATGTTCCAGTTTAGTTTCACTTCTGATTCTTTAGCATGGATGGTGGGTTCTAATTAACTATCTCCCAAAATAAAATTAAAAATTTTTAAAAACTGTCTCCCAAAATATACAGCTGAACTCTCTTCAGACGGCCACTGTAAGGGCTGACTCTTTCTCCAACAATACTCAGTGTCATTCTCTTGAGACTGCAGAAGCTTGAAGTCAAAGCACGAACTGAAGGCCCAGTTTGATCAGAAATATTGGGCGGAATTCTCCGACCTCCCGCTGGGCGCCGCCGGAACGCCATTCTCCGATGCATGGCAAAACGGGCACCCGTGCATGGCGCCCGGCCGCATGGAGAATCGCCGAAAATGGTCGCAGTGGCGATTCTCCGCTGGAGCAGGGATTCTCCGGGCAGGATGGGCCGAAGTCCCGCCGGCGTGACCGGATGTCATGTCGGCCCCGTTCAAACATGGTACAAAGCAGCGTCAGCCAATCGTGCTGGCTGAACGCTGCGGGAGGAGGTGGGTGACGGCATGGAGTGGGCCCCCAGTGGGAGGGGGGGGAAGGAGCAGTGGGGGCAACAAAGGCTGCGGGCGGCCACGGCCCACCATGGCAGGGCGGCTCCAACGGCCAGACGCCATGACGGCAGACACGCGGCTGTCCACCCAACCCGTTCGCTTTGCGGCGCAGGCTGCCCGGCCGTCCTGGCCTGTACCAGACACCCGCACCCCCCCCCCCCACCAAACTGGCGGCTCCCACCAGCGGGTATGTCCAGGGCGGCACACACGGGAGCCCCCCGGTGCAGGCACTGCCATCAGACGGTGGCCCTGGCAGAGGGGACGGCCGACAGGTCTCAGGGCACCGAAGGGGGCAGGGGTGGGGCGCGTGCTGGCAACCAGGCCGGCCATGTAGCCCGTGGCACCTGGTTGTGGAGGGATGTATACCAATGCTGAAACCCTGTCTATCCCACCCCCTACAGATAGTACAATGTTTAGCCACCTTCCAGCGTTGTTTACCGCCGTGGCGGGGGCTGCTGCCCTGCATGAGGCCCAGTGGGAGCTGGAGCACGGGCGTGACAGGGAGCTGGCGGAGCCTGTTGTCGAGCAGCGGGCTGCAGTGGGGCACATGCAAGCCACCCAGGCCGCTTGTCCACATGCCTGAGAGGCACAGGAGGAGCACCACGCCGTGCGGGAGCCACAGCAGGAGGATGACGAGGAGGAGGGTGTTCCACGGCCACGGAGGCGTCCGATGCGACAACGAGTGTACCGGCCCCGCATGTCCTTCGAGGACCTCCCGGACAGGAGGAGACTCCAGCTGAGCCGGGAGACCGTCGCCCACATCTGCCACCTGATGGCGCACCTGGCACCACGTGGGACCATGGGTGGACATGCCCTCCCGGTGGCTGTCAAGGTGACGGTCGCCCTCAACTTCTTCGCGATGGGGTCGTTCCAGTCACCGAGTGGGGATCTGTCCGGCATCGCCCAGCCATCGGTGCACAGATGCATCCGGGCCGTCACCGACGCGCTGTATGATATCGCGGACCATACATAGAGTTCCCTGTGGACCGCGCCCACCAGGATGCCCGCGTAGCGGGTTTTGCTGCTGTTGCCCGGATACCCATGGTGCAGAGGATGATCGATGGAGTGCACATTGCCATGCGGCCCACGTCGGAGGAAAGGGTCATGTGCCTGAACAGGAAGGGTACATAATCAATGAACGTGCAGGTGATCTGTGACCACAGGATGACGATCCTGCACGTCTGCGCCAGGTACCCTGGCAGTGTGCATGACTCCTTTATACTCTCCCTATCGTTATCCCCGCCATGTTTCAGGGACACCACCCCTGCCTGCGGGGCTGGTTGCTGGGCGACAGGGGTTATCTCTTGTGGTCGTGGCTGATGACGCCTCTCCGGAGGCCACAGACCGACGCGGAGCGCCGCTACAATGATGCCAATGCAGCGACCAGGAATGTGGTCAAGAGGTGCTTTGGGCTGCTGAAGATGCGCTTCAGGTGCCTGGACCGCTCTGGGGGGGCCCTCCAGTACTTGTCAGAGAGTGTCAGCCGCATCATCATGGTCTGCTGCGTCCTGCACAACACAGCCCAGCAGAGGGGCGATGTGCTGGAGGAGGATGGTCAGGATGAGGGGAAACTCTTCTCCAGATGAGGGGGATGGCGAGGAGGAAGCAGATGCACGGGACATGGGGGATGGACGGAAACAGGAGGCTGCCCAGTGCCGCCGGCTGGGCCAACAGGCACGGGTGTCGCTGGTAGCTGCACATTTCGCCGACCACGTTCGGCGTCAGCAGTGATGGGCAAGGGCACAGGCAGCAGAGTTCGGCACCTCCCCCACCACCGACCACCCTCACCTCCCTCACCACCGACCAGCCTCACCTCCCCCACCACCGACCACCCTCACCTCCCCCAACACCGACCACCCTCACCTCCCTCACCACCGACCACCCTCACCTCCCTCACCACCGACCACCCTCACCTCCCAACACCACCACATCACCCGCATGCATACAACCCCTCCATGACATATTCAACTGCGGCACAACGGGATGGGGGTAAACAGTTGATTAAGCGGGTCTGGTACAAGCATGGAGGATGGTGACAGTCCGCCATGCGATGGGCTCCGAGCCATACATCGTTCGACAATGTCTGACTCATGGCCACATCAAGACCCTCCACCTGGGTGGACCCTGCACGCGGCCCAGACACTGTGTCCCATCACCCTGGCGTATGGCTGGGGGCGGATTGGCATGGGAGAACCGTGGGGTGGGGGGCGCGGGGCCGCACGTCACACGCACTGGAGCTCAACTTCTATCGCAGCGCCCCTCACACACTGGCACTCAGTCCCCACCCGCATCGGACAGAGTCCAGAGGCAGCTCACGTACGTGCGGAATGTGTTTAACAACAGACATCTTGTACATGTGCCCTAGCCCATCTAACTATTCTGTGCCCAGCACCCGTGCCAACTTACTCATCAGTGTCTACCTTTCTGGCCTTACGAACCCTATGACTATGCCTTGGTGTTCCCCCAAACGGTACAGCAGAACTGGAGGTGGACTCCTGTGATTCCTGCCCTGTGACTAGAGTCCCCTTTGCCAGCCGTTTCCTGGGGCGGCCCGGCCTGGATGGGCCAGGCTGCACCTCGGGCAATTGGGATGGCGTGGTGCCACCCTGTTCTGCCCGCTACCCACTAGATGCACCAGGGACGGTATGGGGGGAAAGTCCGAGGAGGCGCGGCGTTCCGGCACCCCCCCTGCAGGGGGAGCTGGAACGGGCCCCAGCACCTCCTCCTCCCTCGGGGTGCCCGGTGGCCCCCGGGGCTCTCCATGGCATGGGGGTGCGAGCGGATCCAGCACCCCTGGCACCACCATCACCTGGCGCTGCCAGTCCTGGAGGCCCGCCCTGGTATCGAATAGGGTCTGGATGTTCGCAGCCATGGAGCTCAGGGAGTTCGCCATCCCTGTCTGGCTCTGTACAACGCCGTCCATCACCCGGGCAATGGCGTTGATGCTCTCAGCGATGGCCTGCTGGGACTGGGCCATGGACTGCTGAGACGGCAGCCCTGTCCTGGGCCGCGGAGGATGTGTGCACAGATAGCCCCAGGCCTTGCAAACTCAGTGCCATGCCCGACACCGTTGCCACCATTGTCTCCACTACGGACACCACCCGTGCGGTGTTGGCATGTGTGGCACTCATGACTGGCACCATTTCCTGCTCCTGGATGCGGATGCACTCCTGCACTTGCATCTGCAGGTGCTGGAACCCGGCCGTCACACTATCACTCCCCTGGGTCCCTGACTGCATCGGGTCAATGGGTGGGTGGGGGAACTCCAGGCACCCGGGACCCGTCTGAGCGGCAGGTGTTTGCCGGGGCTGGGCTGCCCTCCGACCGTCCGGCCCCTTGGCTGCTCCTACCTCCACCTGCTGTACCGGATCGGCTGTGTGGTGCGTACCAGTTAGTGACCCAGAAGCCACATCACTAAAATGGCCAACCAAGGTGAGGGTATCTGCGGTGGCGGAGGGTGCAGGGGACAGCTGTGCCACAACCTCGGTGTCTTCATCGGACCTGCGGTCGGGGGTACCCTGGGGTGCCATGTCCCCTATGTTCGTCCCCTCCGTGGTGGTGTCGTGTTGTGTTCTTTCATGTCTGTCTGCCCCCTGTGTGCTAGTGTCCTGTGTCGTCGTGTCGTGCCTGTCCGTCCACTGTGTGCCTGTGCCCTGTGTCGTCGTGTCATGCCTGTCCGTCCACTGTGTGCCTGTGTCCTGTGTCGTCGTGCCGTGCCTGTCCGTCCACTGTGTGCCTTTGCCCTGTGTCGTCGTGTCATGCCTGTCCGTCCCGTTTGCCTGTGTCCTGTGTCGTCGTGCTGTGCCTGCCTGTGCCCTGTGTGCTTGTGTCCTGTGTCGTTGTGTCATGCCTGTCTGTTCCTTGTGTGCTTGTGTCCTGTGTCGCCGTGTCGTGTCTGTCTGTTCCCTGTGTGCTGGTGATTTGGGTCGTGCCTGCCTGTGCCCTGTGTGCTGGTGTCCTGTGTCGTTGTGTCATGTCTGTCTGTTCCTTGTGTGCTTGTGTCCTGTGTCGGCGTGTCGTGTCTGTCTGTTCCCTGTGTGCTGGTGTCCTGGGTCGTGCCTGCCTGTGCCCTGTGTGCTGGTGTCCTGTGTCGTTGTGTCGTGTCTGCCTGTCCCCTGTGTGCTGGTGTCCTGGGTCGTGCCTTTCTGTCCCCTGTGTGCTTGTGCCCTGCATCTTGTCATGTCTGTCTGTTCCCTGTGTGCTGGTGTCCTGGGTCGTGCCTGCCTGTGCCCTGTGTGCTGGTGTCCTGTGTCGTCGTGTGGTGCCTGTCTGTCCCCTGTGTGCTTGTGTCCTGGGTCGTGCCTGTCTGTCCCCTGTGTGCTTGTGCCCTGCATCTTGTCATGTCTGTCTGTTCCCTGTGTGCTGGTGTCCTGGGTCGTGCCTGCCTGTGCCCTGTGTGCTGGTGTCCTGTGTCGTCGTGTCATGTCTGTCTGTTCCTTGTGTGCTTGTGTCCTGTGTCGGCGTGTCGTGTCTGTCTGTTCCTTGTGTGCTTGTGTCCTGTGTCGGCGTGTCATGTCTGTCTGTTCCTTGTGTGCTTGTGTCCTGTGTTGTCGTGTCTGTCTGTTCCCTGTGTGCTGGTGTCCTGGGTCGTGTCTGCCTGTCCCCTGTGTGCTGGTGTCCTGGGTCGTGTCTGCCTGTCCCCTGTGTGCTGGTGTCCTGGGTCGTGTCTGCCTGTCCCCTGTGTGCTGGTGTCCTGGGTCGTGTCTGCCTGTCCCCTGTGTGCTGGTGTCCTGGGTCGTGTCTGCCTGTCCCCTGTGTGCTGGTGTCCTGGATCGTGTCTGCCTGTCCCCTGTGTGCTGGTGTCCTGGGTCGTGCCTGCCTGTGCCCTGTGTGCTGGTGTCCTGTGTCGTCGTGTGGTGCCTGTCTGTCCCCTGTGTGCTTGTGTCCTGGGTCGTGCCTGTCTGTCCCCTGTGTGCTTGTGCCCTGCATCTTGTCATGTCTGTCTGTTCCCTGTGTGCTGGTGTCCTGGGTCGTGCCTGCCTGTGCCCTGTGTGCTGGTGTCCTGTGTCGTCGTGTCATGTCTGTCTGTTCCTTGTGTGCTTGTGTCCTGTGTCGGCGTGTCGTGTCTGTCTGTTCCTTGTGTGCTTGTGTCCTGTGTCGGTGTGTCATGTCTGTCTGTTCCTTGTGTGCTTGTGTCCTGTGTTGTCGTGTCTGTCTGTTCCCTGTGTGCTGGTGTCCTGGGTCGTGTCTGCCTGTCCCCTGTGTGCTGGTGTCCTGGGTCGTGTCTGCCTGTCCCCTGTGTGCTGGTGTCCTGGGTCGTGTCTGCCTGTCCCCTGTGTGCTGGTGTCCTGGGTTGTGTCTGCCTGTCCCCTGTGTGCTGGTGTCCTGGGTCGTGTCTGCCTGTCCCCTGTGTGCTGGTGTCCTGGGTCGTGTCTGCCTGTCCCCTGTGTGCTGGTGTCCTGGGTCGTGTCTGCCTGTCCCCTGTGTGCTGGTGTCCTGGGTCGTGTCTGCCTGTCCCCTGTGTGCTGGTGTCCTGGGCCATCGTGTCATCACTGGACTGGGCCGGAGGGCTGTTGCTGGTGCTGCCCTTCCCATCGCTGCTAGAGTCCCTGTGGGCTGGCCGCCCAGGCGCTGGCCGGGGGCGGTGTCTGCCAGGTGCGCCCGGTTGGTCTGCGTCGGCTGGCAGTCCAGATGCTGGATGCGGGCGGTGTCTGCCAGGTGCTCAGGGTCGGTCACGGCATGGCCCTGCGACACACAATGCACCATCATGGTTAGCAAGTGGAGGGGGGGTCGCGGTACGGGGAGGGAGTGCTGAGGGGGAACGGCTGGGGGTAGCTAAAAGCTGCTCATTTGCAATACAATGGGCTAAATTCTCCAGTATCGGCGCGATGTCCGCCGACCGGCGCCCAAACCGGCGCAAATCAGTCGGGCATCGCGCCGCCCCAAAGGTGTGGAATCCTCCACATCTTGGGGGGCCGAGCCCTAACGTTAAGGGGCTAGGCCCGCGCCGGGCTAATTTCCAGCCCGCCAGCTGGCGGAAAAGGCCTTTGGTGCCCCGCCAGCTGGCGCGGAAATGACATCTCCGGGCGGCGCATGCGTGGGAGCTTTAGCGGCCGCTAACGGCATCCCCGCACATGCGCTGTGGAGGGAGTCTCTTCCGCCTCCGCCATGGTGGAGACTGTGGCGAAGGCGGAAGGAAAAGACTGCCCCCACGGCACAGGCCCGCCCGCGGATCGGTGGGCCCCGATTGCGGGCCAGGCCACTGTGGGGGCACCCCCCGGGGCCAGATTGCCCCCCCAGGACCCCGGAGCCCGCCCGCGCCGCCTTGTCCCGCCGGTAAGGTAGGTGGTTTAATCTACGCCGGCGGGACAGGCATTCTAGCAGCGGGACTTCGGCCCATCCGGGCCGGAGAATCACGGGGGGGGCCCCGCCAACCGGCGCGGCGCGATTCCCGCCCCCGCCGAATATCCGGTGCCAGAGAATTCGGCAACCGGCGGGGGCGGGATTCACGCCAGCCCCCGGCGATTCTCCGACCGGGCGGGGGGTCGGAGAATCTCGCCCAATATCATTAACCAATATGTGCATCATAAGACCATTGAATAGGACATTGAAATATTTCCGAACAGTATTCTCCCAAGTGGATTAATCGGGCTCACCACTAAAACTGGTGGCAAAAGCTCTTGCTGCATTGAATATAGAGCGGAGGATGCCCATGAAGTCTATAATGTCCACAAGACCACCTGCCCATGTCTGCTGCTCCTGATGCTTAAGCTGTTGAATTTGCTCTTCCATAAGCTCAGCTTACTTCTGAGGGGAAAGGTCTGAGGGGTGAGTGCTGAGAGGAAAGGGATGAGGGGAGAGTGCTGAGGGGGAACGGCTGGGGGTAGTGCGCTGAGGGAAAAGGGCTGAGGGGAGAGTGCTGAGGGGAGAGTGCTGCGGGAAGAGTGCTGGGGGGGAGTGCCGAGGGGAGAGTGCTGAGGGGAAAGGGCTGAGGGGAAAGGGCTGAGGGGGGAGTGCTGGGGGGGGAACAGCTGGGGGGTAGTGTGCTGAGGGAAGAGGGCTGAGGGGAGAGTGCTGAGGGGAGGGTGCTGAGGGAAGAGGGCTGAGGGGAGAGTGCAGAGGGGAGAGTGCTGAGGGAAGAGTGCTGGGGGTAGTGTGCTGAGGGGAGAGTGCTGAGGGAAGAGTGCTCGGGTAGTGTGCTGAGGGAAGAGTGCTGAGGGGAGAGTGCTGAGGGGAAAGGGGCCAGGCAGGGAGGGGATCTCACTTGGTGGCATGCCCCCGATCTCGGCAAGGGCAATCTCCCGGTCCTCGGGTGCACCAGCTATATCCAGGTCCCTCTGCTCGTGCACGTGAGGGGCCGCAAGTCAGGTTCACCCACTGTGGTTATAGAACATAGAACATAGGGGCAGCACGGTAGCCTTGTGGATAGCACAATTGCTTCACAGCTCCAGGGTCCCAGGTTCGATTCTGGCTTGGGTCACTGTCTGTGCGGAGTCTGCCCATCCTCCCCGTGTGTGCGTGGGTTTCCTCCGGGTGCTCCGGTTTCCTCCCACAGTCCAAAGATGTGCGGGTTAGGTGGATTGGCCATGATAAATTGCCGTTACTGTCCGAAATTGCCCTTAGTGTTGGGTGGGGTTACTGGGTTATGGGGATAGGGTGGCGGTATTGACCTTGGGTAGGGTGCTCTTTCCAAGAGCCGGTGCAGACTCGATGGGCCGAATGGCCTCCTTCTGCTCTGTAAATTCTATCTATGAACATAGAACGATACAGCGCAGTACAGGCCCTTCGGCCCACGATGTTGCACCGAAACAAAAGCCATCTAACCTATACTATGCCATTATCATCCATATGCTTATCCAATAAACTTTTAAATGCCCTCAATGTTGGCGAGTTCACTACTGTTGCAGGTAGGGCATTCCACGGCCTCACTACTCTTTGCGTAAAGAACCTACCTCTGACCTCTGTCCTATATCTATTAGCCCTCAGTTTAAAGCTATGTCCCCTTGTGCCAGCCATTTCCATCCGCGGGAGAAGGCTCTCACTGTCCACCCTATCTAACCGCTGATCATTTTGTATGCCTCTATTAAGTCTCCTCTTAACCTTCTTCTCTCCAACGAAAACAACCTCAAGTCCATCAGCCTTTCCTCATAAGATTTTCCCTCCATACCAGGCAACATCCTGGTAAATCTCCTCTGCACCCGCTCCAAAGCCTCCACGTCCTTCCTATAATGCGGTGACCAGAACTGTACGCAATACTCCAAATGCGGCCGTACCAGAGTTTTGTACAGCTGCAACATGACCTCCTCACTCCGGAACTCAATCCCTCTACCAATAAAGGCCAACACTTCTTCACAACCCTATCCACCTGGGTGGCAACTTTCCGGGATCTATGTACATGGACACCTAGATCCCTCTGCTCATCCACACTTCCAAGAACTTTACCATTAGCCAAATATTCCGCATTCCTGTTATTCCTTCCAAAGTGAATCACCTCACACTTCTGTACATTAAACTCCATTTGCCACCTCTCAGCCCAGCTCTGCAGCTTATCTATGTCCCTCTGTAACCTGCTACATCCTTCCACACTATCGACAACACCACCGACTTTAGTGTCGTCTGCAAATTTACTCACACACCCTTCTGCGCCTTCCTCTAGGTCATTGATAAAAATGACAAACAGCAACGGCCCCAGAACAGATCCTTGTGGTATGCCACTTGTAACTGAACTCCATTCTGAACATTTCCCATCAATCACCACCCTCTGTCTTTCAGCTAGCCAATTTCTGATCCACATCTCTAAGTCACCCTCAATCCCCAGCCTCCGTATTTTCTGCAATAGCCTACCGTGGGGAACCTTATCAAACGCTTTACTGAAATCCATATACACCACATCAACTGCTCTACCCTCGTCTAGCTGTTCAGTCACCTTCTCAAAGAACTCGATAAGGTTTGTGAGGCATGACCTACCCTTCACAAAGCCATGCTGACTATCCCTGATCATATTATTCCTATCGAGATGATTATAAATCTTGTCTCTTATAATCCCCTCCAAGACTTTACCCACTACAGACGTGAGGCTCACCGGTCTACAGTTGCCGGGGTTGTCTCTGCTCCCCTTTTTGAACAAGGGGACCACATTTGCTATCCTCCAGTCCTCTGGCACTATTCCTGTAGCCAATGATGACATAAAAATCAAAGCCAAAGGTCCAGCAATCTCTTCCCTGGTCTCCCAGAGAATCCTAGGATAAATCCCATCAGGCCCCGGGGACTTATCTATTTTCAGCCTGTCCAGAATTGCCAACACCTCTTCCCTACGTACCTCAATGCCATCTATTCTAATAGCCTGGGTCTCAGCATTCTCCTCCACAACATTATCTTTTTCCTGAGTGAATACTGACGAAAAATATTCATTTAGTATCTTGCCTATCTCTTCAGACTCCACACACAACTTCCCATCCCTGTCCTTGACTGGTCCTACTCTTACCCTAGTCATTCGCTTATTCCTGACATACCTATAGAAAGCTTTTGGGTTGTCCTTGATCCTACCTGCCAAATACTTCTCATGTCCCCTCCTTGCTCGTCTTAGCTCTCTCTTTCGATCCTTCCTCGCTACCTTGTAACTATCCATCGCCCCAACTGAAACTTCACACCTCATCTTCACATAGGCCTCCTTCTTCCTCTTAACAAGAGATTCCACTTAGAATAACATAGAATAACATAGAACATAGAACAATACAGCGCAGTACAGGCCCTTCGGCCCACGATGTTGCACCGAAACAAAAGCCATCTAACCTACACTATGCCATTATCATCCATATGTTTATCCAATAAACTTTTAAATGCCCTCAATGTTGGCGAGTACACTACTGTAGCAGGTAGGGCATTCCACGGCCTCACTACTCTTTGCGTAAAGAACCTACCTCTGACCTCTGTCCTATATCTATTACCCCTCAGTTTAAAGTTATGTCCCCTCGTGCCAGCCATATCCATCCGCGGGAGAAGGCTCTCACTGTCCACCCTATCCAACCCCCTGATCATTTTGTATGCCTCTATTAAGTCTCCTCTTAACCTTCTTCTCTCCAACGAAAACAACCTCAAGTCCGTCAGCCTTTCCTCATAAGATTTTCCCTCCATACCAGGCAACATCCTGGTAAATCTCCTCTGCACCCGCTCCAAAGCCTCCACGTCCTTCCTATAATGCGGTGACCAGAACTGTACGCAATACTCCAAATGCGGCCGGACCAGAGTTCTGTACAGCTGCAACATGACCTCCCGACTCCGGAACTCAATCCCTCTACCAATAAAGGCCAACACTCCATAGGCCTTCTTCACAACCCTATCAACCTGGGTGGCAACTTTCAGGGATCTATGTACATGGACGCCTAGATCCCTCTGCTCATCCACACTTTCAAGAACTTTACCATTAGCCAAATATTCCGCATTCCTGTTATTCCTTCCAAAGTGAATCACCTCACACTTCTCTACATTAAACTCCATTTGCCACCTCTCAGCCCAGCTCTGCAGCTTATCTATATCCCTCTGTAACCTGCTACATCCTTCCACACTATCGACAACACCACCGACTTTAGTATCGTCTGCAAATTTACTCACCCAACCTTCTGCGCCTTCCTCTAGGTCATTGATAAAAATGACAAACAGCAACGGCCCAAGAACAGATCCTTGTGGTACTCCACTTGTGACTGTACTCCATTCTGAACATTTCCCATCAACCACCACCCTCTGTCTTCTTTCAGCTAGCCAATTTCTGATCCACATCTCTAAATCACCCTCAATCCCCAGCCTCCGTATTTTTTGCAATAGCCTACCGTGGGGAACATTATCAAACGCTTTGCTGAAATCGATATACACCACATCAACTGCTCTACCCTCGTCTACCTGTTCAGTCACCTTATCAAAGAACTCAATAAGGTTTGTGAGGCATGACCTACCCTTCACAAAGCCATGCTGACTATCCCTGATCATATTATTCCTATCTAGATGATTATAAATCTTGTCCCTTATAATCCCCTCCAAGACTTTACCCACTACAGACGTGAGGCTCACCGGTCTATAGTTGCCGGGGTTGTCTCTGCTCCCCTTTTTGAACAAAGGGACCACATTTGCTGTCCTCCAGTCCTCTGGCACTATTCCTGTAGCCAATGATGACATAAAAATCAAAGCCAAAGGTCCAGCAATCTCTTCCCTGGCCTCCCATAGAATCCTAGGATAAATCCCATCAGGTCCCGGGGACTTATCTATTTTCAGCCTGTCCAGAATTGCCAACACCTCTTCCCTACGTACCTCAATGCCATCTATTCTATTAGCCTGGGGCTCAGCATTCTCCTCCACAACATTATCTTTTTCCTGAGTGAATACTGACGAAAAATATTCATTTAGTATCTCGCCTATCTCTTCAGACTCCACACACAATTTCCCATCCCTGTCCTTGACTGGTCCTACTCTTTCCCTAGTCATTCGCTTATTCCTGACATACCTATAGAAAGCTTTTGGGTTTTCCTTGATCCTTCCTGCCAAATACTTCTCATGTCCCCTCCTTGCTCGTCTTAGCTCTCTCTTTAGATCCTTCCTCGCTACCTTGTAACTATCCATCGCCCCAACCGAAACTTCACACTTCATCTTCACATAGGCCTCCTTCTTCCTCTTAACAAGAGATTCCACTTCCTTGGTAAACCACGGTTCCCTCGCTCGACGCCTTCCTCCCTGTCTGACCGGTACATACTTATCAAGAACACGCAGTAGCTGATCCTTGAACAAGCCCCACTTATCCAGTGTGCCCAACACTTGCAGCCTACTTCTCCACCTTATCCCCCCCAAGTCACGTCTAATGGCATCATAATTGCCCTTCCCCCAGCTATAACTCTTGCCCTGCGGTGTATACTTATCCCTTTCCATCATTAACGTAAACGTCACCGAATTGTGGTCACTGTCCCCAAAGTGCTCTCCTACCTCCAAATCAACACCTGGCCTGGTTCATTACCCAAAACCAAATCCAACGTGGCCTCGCCTCTTGTTGGCCTGTCAACATATTGTTTCAGGAAACCCTCCTGCACACACTGTACAAAAAACGACCCATCTATTGTACTCGAACTATATATTTTCCAGTCAATATTTGGAAAGTTAAAGTCTCCCATAATAACTACCCTGTTACTTTCGCTCATATCCAGAATCATCTTCGCCATCCTTTCCTCTACATCCCTAGAACTATTAGGAGGCCTATAAAAAACTCCCAACAGGGTGACCTCTCCTTTCCTGTTTCTAACTTCAGCCAATACTACCTCGGAAGAAGAGTCCCCATCTAGCATCCTCTCCGCCACCGTAATACTGCTCTTGACTAGCAGCGCCACACCTCCCCCTCTTTTGCCTCCTTCTCTGAGCTTACTAAAACACCTAAACCCCGGAACCTGCAACATCCATTCCTGTCCCTGCTCTATCCATGTCTCCGAAATGGCCACAACATCGAAGTCCCAGGTACCAACCCACGCTGCCAGTTCCCCTACCTTGTTTCGTATACTCCTGGCATTGAAGTAGACACACTTCAAACCACCTACCTGAACGCTGGCCCCCTCCTGCGACGTCAAATCTGTGCTCCTGACCTCTATACTCTCATTCTCCCTTACCCTAAAACTACAATCCAGGTTCCCATGCCCCTGCTGCATTAGTTTAAACCCCCCCAAAGAGCACGAACAAATCTCCCCCCCAGGATATTTGTGCCCCTCAGGTTCAGATGTAGACCATCCTGTCTGTAGAGGTCCCACCTTCCCCAGAAAGAGCCCCAGTTATCCAAAAATCTGAAACCCTCCCGCCTGCACCATCCCTGTAGCCACATGTTTAAATGCTCTCTCTCCCTATTCCTCATCTCACTATCAAGTGGCACGGGCAACAACCCAGAGATAACAACTCTGTTTGTTCTAGTTCTGAGCTTCCATCCTAGCTCCCTGAAAGCCTGCCTGACATCCTTGTCCCCTTTCCTACCTATGTCGTTGGTGCCAATGTGGACCACGACTTGGGGCTGCTCCCCCTCCCCCCTAAGGACCCGGAAAACACGATCCGAGACATCACGTACCCTTGCACCTGGGAGGCAACATACCAAACGTGAGTCTCTCACGCTCCCACAAAATCTCCTATCTGTGCCCCTGACTATAGAGTCCCCAATTACTAATGCTCTGCTCCTCTCCCCCCTTCCCTTCTGAGCAACAGGGACAGACTCCGTGCCAGAGGCCCGTACCCCATGGCTTACCCCTGGTAAGTCGTCCCCCCCACAAGTATCCAAAGCGGTATACTTGTTTCTCAGGGGAACGACCGCAGGGGATCCCTGCACTGACTGTTTTTTCCCAGTCCCTCTTACAGTTACCCACCTATCTCCAATCTTTGGTGTAACTAATTCCCTGAAGCTGCTATCTATGACCCCTTCTGCCTCCCGAATGATCCGAAGTTCTTCCAACTCCAGCTCCAGTTCCCTAACTCGGTCTTGGAGGAGCTGGAGATGGCAGCACTTCCTGCAGGTAAAATCAGCAGGGACACTAACTGCATCCCTCACCTCAAACATCCTGCAGGAGGAACATTGCACTCCCTTCCCTGCCATTCCTCTAACTTTCTACCAAGATCTGGCTAACAACTAAATTAAATTTTTATAAAAAATAATAATAATATAATAAAAATATGGTACTTACCTTCTTTGGTAAACCACGGTTCCCTCGCTCTACGCCTTCCTCCCTGCCTGACCGGTACGTACTTATCAAGAACACGCAGTAGCTGATCCTTGAACAAGCTCCACTTATCCAGTGTGCCCAACACTTGCAGCCTACTTCTCCAACCTATCCCCCCCAAGTCACGTCTAATGGCATCATAATTGCCCTTCCCCCAGCTATAACTCTTGCCCTGCGGTGTATACTTATCCCTTTCCATCACTAACGTAAACGTCACCGAATTGTGGTCACTGTGCCCAAAGTGCTCTCCTACCTCCAAATCCAACACCTGGCCTGGTTCATTACCCAAAACCAAATCCAACGTGGCCTCGCCTCTTGTTGGCCTGTCAACACATTGTGTCAGGAAACCCTCCTGCACACACTGTACAAAAAACGACCCATCTAATGTACTCGAACTATATCTTTTCCAGTCAATATTTGGAAAGTTAAAGTCTCCCATAATAACTACCCTGTTACTTTCGCTCTTATCCAGGATCATCCTCGGCATCCTTTCCTCTACATCCCTAGAACTATTTGGAGGCCTATAGAAAACTCCCAACAGGGTGACCTCTCCTTTCCTATTTCTAACCTCAGCCCATACTACCTCGGAAGATGAGTCCCCATCTAGCATCCTCTCCGCCACCGTAATACTGCTCTTGACCGAATGCAACTGAAATGAGCAGTTTGAGGGGCTCCATTGATGGTTCAGAAAGTTTCATTAGGAGTGTCACAGATTTGCTAAATGAGCTGGTATCAGTGGGACAAAGTGGGATCAATTGAATTGGTCTCCATGCTCCACATTAAGGAAGGAGCAGATACCTGCATTCCTTAATTCTATTCCATGTCCGATACTCCTTGTTGGAACTGTACATATGCAAACCTTCAGTGAAGCAAGGATTCCACATGCAGAAACATGTCCTACTCAACCCCATGAGCTACTTCCTCCGATTAATGTGACTAGGGCAAATTTGTACCTCAGCTCCATTTATCTGCCTTGTTCCATAATCTTTCCCAAACAAAAAACACAGTGCTGACTGTCTGAAAATTTGGATTGGCCCAGCATCTACAACTATTTGGAGGAGAAAGTTCTGCACTTCCATTATCCCCTGTGTGGTAACATGCATTCGGGTTTCACTCCTTAATGGGCTTGCCTTAGTTTTATGATCCTGTTCCAGATTTCTCCACCAAAAGAAATGGGGCGCGATTCTCCGTTCGCTGACGCCGATTGGGCGAAGAATAGCTCCGTTCCGCCTCCTCGAAAACGGCGTCAATGCGGCGCACAAAAACACCATTCGCATATCATTAGCGGGTCCACCCGCGATGCTCTGCCTCCGATGGGCCGAGTTCCTGACGGCGCAGTCCACGAAATGGAGAGTCTGGCCCATGGTCTGTCTGTGACTCTACTATCAAATCCCTCTATTGAATGAAACACCTCAACGCAATCACTTCTCAACCTTCTTCACTCACTTGTAACCTCTCCACACTGTCCCAGTGATCATTGGAGAATCGTGATTATTTTGAGGTCAAATTGAGATCTGCTACCATTTAATGGGTCACCTCATCCATGACAGACTGGTGCTAGAGGAGCATGTTCAGCCATGACGCATCAAGCGTTAGGAACTAAAGTTCCTCAATTTTCTTCTCAGTACATGGGCAATTTATTTAAGTGCACAGCCCCCATATTCTTTTTGTGTGGACACACCTGAGCAAACATTTAAATTGGCCGAGGTTCTGTCCGGGGAACATTTGGATTGCTGAATAGCGAATGGTCACACATCTTGGAGGGAATGTTATTAGGAGCACGTACATTGTACCGTTAACAAAATTACAAACTGTGGTTAAGAAAGTTATTTGTGGCATCAAATGATTTGACAACGCTCAAAGTCACTCAGAAATTAATTGTTTCGCTGTCTCTGGAAATATTATGTGAAACCGCCCAAATTGCAATCTCTGCTGCGTGTATGAAGTGTCAAATTTTGTGAGATTTATTGCGGAAAAGCGCAGCACACCACCCACCAACATTGTATATTTATCACACAAGGTTGATGTAATCCTTTGCTGTTAGGGGTTTTTTGTAGATGCACAGGATAACAAATTTCTGCCCGAACCAATTACTCAGTATTTGTTATTCTCCAAATAATATTCCAAAATGGCTGCTTACCAGAGAATGGTATGAATGATGATTTTTCTGTGGTCAGATACCAATGTGAATGTTATCCGTAGAGACCGATAATGTTTAATGAGAAATTTGAACTTCCGGCTGTCAGATGAAAGAATGACACCACAGGATTTCACTTTTTAAATCTTCTGCTGTGCCAAATGACTAAAACACTATTGCCTCAACATTGGTTTCTCTCGTAGGCAACTCATATTTTAAATTGTAGAAATAACTGGTTCCTTTTTACATGTCACACATTGCATTCACCATGGAAATATCACTCTTCCCACAAACAGTTCACAATTGCTCCCAGCTTCCTTTCGTTTCACATTCCCAGCCTGGTAATTCCTAACCCAAGAACTGTCTCTTACTGTGAAGGTTATGATGTACATTTCTTTCCTCTATCTCCAAGTTAGGCAAATCTTCCAGTCCCCTTCAACTCTTCACAAACTTAAATCTGATTGCAAGTTCCCAGGAGTATCCTATACGGTGAGAAACAGAGTCAGTATTATCTCTCCTTAAGTCGCAGTGCTGGCTGGTTCCAACACTTGCTGTATACTTCTCAGTTGGCTACAGACTACAACTCCTGTCTGTCTGTGGTATCCTTGGGATTAAAGAGAATTAGAGACTGTAGCCTTATCTCAAACTGGCTTCCGCTACCCTGTTCCTCATGGCAAGAGGAAACATCTTGTATCTCAATAGAAATGTTCATTCGGTACCCCTGATCCCAATTTCCTTTCACCTTGGAAGCAAAGGAATAGTTTAAAACACAACTGACTGTTTACAACATATTTTCATAACACCTTTGGGAAACTCAGAATTTAATCACTGTGGACTTAGAAACCACTGTCATTGTCCCCAAACATAAGTACCTTACATCTCACTTTCAAGAAACCAATCTGAATCTCCTTCAGTTCTCAAACAATGAAAGTATCCACGCAGACTCTCAAGCAGACTCCAATATAGGTCACATGCTCCCTTTTACCTACCCCATATTTAAAACTACAGTCCAAAAAAATAGTAATCTTATAAACCGAAAGTTATACTCCGAACACATAATAATGCCTTAAAAACCTCACAACTGTAACAAACATTAATTGAGTGCAAACTCTTACTTCTCATGGAGCCCCTAAGACCACGATTTTTAAATAAATAATCTTTATTGTCACAAGTAGGCTTACATCAACACTGCAGTGAAGTTACTGTGGAAAAACCCCAGTCGCCACATTCCGGCACCTGTTCGGATACACTGAGGGATAATTCAGAATGTCCAAATTACCTGACAGCACGTCTTTCGGGACTTGTGGGAGGAAACCGGAGCACCCGGAGGAAACCCATGCAGGCACGGGGAGAACGTGCAGACTCTGTAGAGACCGATAACGTGCAGACTCCGTAGAGACCGATAATGACAGTGACCCAGCCGGGAATCGAACCTGGGACCCTAGCACTGTGAAGCAACAGTGCTAACCACTGTGCTACCATGCTGATTGTGCAAGCCTTTGATTGGGTAGACGTGGAAATATTTTTACTTGCAGGCAAAGCCAGAACGAGGGGTCATGAATATAAAATATTGACTGATAAATCCAATCGTGGGTTCATGAGAAACCTCTCTACCCGGCGAGTAGTTGGAATGTTGAACTTGCTTATAAGAAAGAGTAGTTAAGAGAATAGCAAAGGGTTTTGTTCAATTTGTTCATTCAACATGGACATTGCTGGCAAGGCCAGCATTTGCTGCCCATCTTTAATTGCCCTTGAGAAGGTGGTGGTGAATCTTCTTTAACCGCTGAAGTCCAGGTCGTGAAAGTAGATTCATAATGATGTTAGGATGGGAGCTAATTGATTCTGACCCTGTGACAGTGAAGGGATAGTGATATATTTCCAAGTCAAGATGGTATGTGCCTTGGTGGGGAACATGCAGGTTGTGGTTTTCCCTTATCCACTGGGAGGTGATGTCAGAGAAGGCTTTGAAGTTGCTGCAATGCATCTTTCAGATGCTACACACTGCTGCCACTGTGTTCCAGTAGAGGAGGGAGTAAATGTAAAAGTGGTGCCTGAGTACCGATCAAGCGATTAGGATTTGTCCTGTACAGTGTCAATCTTCTTAAGAGTTGATGGAGCTGCACTCATCCAGACTATTATATCAGACTCATGACTTGTGCCTTCTGGATGATGGACTGGCTTTGGGGAGTCAGGAGGTGAGTTACTCGCCAGAGAATTCCCAACATCTGATCTGCTCTTGTAATCACAGTATTTATAATAATAATCTTTATTAGTGTCACAAGTAGGCTTACATTAATATTACAATGAAGTTACTGTGAAAATCCCCTAGTCGCCACATTCTGGTGCCTGTCTGGGTACATGGAGGGAGAATTCAGAATGTCCAATTCACCTAATAAACACACGTCTTTCAGGACTTGTGGGAGGAAACCGGAGAACCCGGAGGAAACCCACGCAGACACGGGGAGAACGTGCAGACTCCGCACAGCCAGTGACCCAAACCAGGAATCGAACACGGGTCCATGTCGCTGTGAAGCAACAGTGCTAACCATTGTGCTACCATTGTATGGCTATTCCAATTAAGTTTTTCATCAATGGTCACCCCCTGGTTGTTGATGCTGAGAGATTGAGCAATGGTTATGTTGTTGACCATGGAGGTGGGCGAGATCGTTTTCTGTTGCAAATGATCATTTCCTGGTATTTGAATGGCGCAAATGCAACTCCATTTTTATTAGCCTAAGCCTCAATGTTGTCAACATCTTATTGTATACAGGAATGGACTGCTTCATTATCTGAGTGCAATCATCAGTGAACATCCGCATTTCTAATCTTATGATGGAGCAAAGATCACTGATAAAGCCGCTGAAGATGGCTCAGCCTAGGATCCAGTTAAGGGGAAGTCAGATTAACATGAAGGAAAATGGACCAGAAAGATTTGCTGATGTGGTTCGATAAAGAAGGGTGGGAGGAAGCTTGTGTGGAGTCATGGACATGTTGAGTCGAATGGGCTGTTTCTCTATCAGATATAAATTGCAAACCTTTGTCATGAGGTTACCCTGAAGAGCCCTAAATGCCGAATGAGTATCATGTATGAGAGTCTCGGGCAGTTGTTGAACATTGTGCACAGCTGATGCTTCCTTTCCACAAGAAAAGAGATTAAGATGTTGCTCCCAGCACCACAGTCCCTGCCGTGGAACTGTAGCAGTGTTCACTGCCGTGGGGCGTGATTGCCTGTTATAGCAGTTGTCTCCTGATTTAGCTGAGAAGAGTGCAGCAGCAGGAACACCTGGTGGCCTTTCCCTGCTCTGTGGTACCTGGACTCCAAGAGTACGAGGAGCCATTACACAAACTGTGCAAAATGTAGACGATGAATGGTGATGTGATTGAAGTCTTCAAGATATTAAGGGGAACAAACATGGTAGACATTGAAACTGTCAGCATCTGCAATCATTTCCCATCTGAAATCGACAGAACCAGAGTCTATACACATGCAGTTGAACGCAGAAACTGCTGTCAGTGATTCCGTGCTTCTATGGAGGATGTGCTGTTAAATTCACCTCGTTTGAGATCAGTTTGAAATCAATGAATTTGTGAGAACTTTCACTTTCAGGCAGCTTACCTATTGAATGAGGTACAACTGTGTTTTTAACAGCATACCAATAATTATGGCCGTAGAACCTCTTTGGCTCTGAAAATTAATTTCATATTTGCCGTAGGTTGAATCTCTCCATTATGATAAAAAAAATCCCTTTTTTAAAAAAAAGATATCAGGCTGAAATCTCCGCTGTCGGGATTCTCTGTTTCACCAGCAGCTCGAGGATTTCCTGACGGCATGGGGCTACCCACAATGGGAAACCCCATTGGGCGGCTGGCGAGACGGAGAATCCGGGGGCATCTTTTTTTCATGATACTTTGGCTTCCGCCTTAATCCCATGAGTATGTCCCAATCTTCATTTCATTCTCTGTAAAATGATAGTATAAGGTGAAGAATAATCAATGCTTTCAACTTGCTGGTTTGCAGCCTGTGGGAATTCTTCAATCTGATAGGCTGCTTACCTTGCTTCATGGCATCACTGTAGCTGGAGACCTGGAGGTCCCCTTGACTTGGCATCAGATTCAAATTAACGTTGATAAAAGGGAAATCCTAAGCAGAGTGACCACTAGTCCTTTGTGGGTACCTTTCTTTGAGATCAGTGATGGACGTCATTGCTTCGCTCCAGACCACAATAACCAGACGTATATTTCTTTGCAAATGTTGTGATGTCAATTAAGACCTATATTCAGTGGAGCACGGATTATCTGAATTTATACTATTTGCACTCTTGAATATCTATCAGAATGTTTGCAGGTCTCAGAAGCTTTGAATCATTTATTTTCAGCCAAGAGCAAATGGGTATCTCGAATTCCGAAAAACAGAGAAACAAAAATGTAGCAGTCATAAAACAAAGCAGTTTATGCATATTGTTTAAATGACCTATTACAGGGGATTTAGAAACTCTTGATTGTTTGCATTTTCGATTAGCATTCGAAGATGGCTTCATTTTAGTCTATGGTTGAGGGGAGATTTCCAGCCAGTGCAGCTTGGCAATTGATTTTTAAATCAACCATTCACAAGTCAACTCCATTCACATCTCCATTGATTCCAGAATTCTAAATTGATCGACATATTTACTACAACATTTGCAAGGTTTTAGTCCATTCATATCTATCACAAGCTCTGCAACTGATACTTATTGTCATTCAAAACGCATGAAAGACCACCCACCTATTGATACAGTGGGCTACATTCTATACTGGACGGACGCTAACTGGCTCTAGAACACAGTGCAGAGGCAGCTGGGGGCAGAAGCAAGCGGACCCCTCAGTTTCCGTTCCACCTCTCCGACCCGGCCAGTGAAATCCAACCCCTTTCATCAGTCCTTTGCTTTAACTGAGGAAACTGTTTTGCCAAGCAGTCACTGATTAGAATGGATAAATTCCTTCATGTCACATTTACTCAGACGATTGCATCCTATTCTACAATATGTTAATCACCTCTCTTAAATGTTTGGTGAACTACCTCAATTGTTACAATTGTTACTCACAGCATTTAAAAATAGTCTTTGAGTGTCATGGTGCAGCATTACTGTGTAAATGCAACGATCCAACAACCAGGAACAGGCCGGGATTCTCCAAGCCTTCGCGCCATAATCGCGCTCGGCGCGGGGGCGGAGAATGGGGCATCAGACCCGCGATCGGATCCGACGCCTTCCCGCGATTCTCCGGGGACCGCGCGATCGACGCGGCGGCAGTAGGGGGCCATTGAAAGAGGCCCCCCGGGCAATTCTCAGCCGACAACTGGCCAAGTTCCCGCCGGCGTGGTTCACTCATGGTTCCACCCGGCGGGCACTCAGAGTGGCGGCTGCGGACACAGTCCGCGGCGGCCCTGGTAGGGGCGGGGGGGTCCATCACCGGGTGGGAGGGGGGCCTCCAGGACGGCCAGGGCTCCGATCGGATGCCACCGATTGGCGGGCGTGCGTGATCTGGGGGGCGGGGGCTATATTGTGGGGGCTGGCCCGCTGTGTGGGTCCGCCATGTTGCGCGGGGCTGCCGCGCTCAGGCGCGGACCCGCGGCCGGAAGTGGAGGGCCCCGTTTCAGCAGCCGGAGCTGTGTGGACTACTCCGTGGCCCTGCTGGTCCCCTTCAAAATGGAGAATCACTCTGGACTTTCTCCAAGTAAGTACAGAGTGATTCGCGCCCGTTTTCTAGCGGGCATGGGGACATAGCCCCATTATGAGAGAATTCTGCCCATAGAGTCATAGTCATAGATGTTTACAGCATGGAAACAGGCCCTTCAGCCCAGCTTGTCCATGCTGCCCAGTTTCTATCACGAAGCTAGTCCTACTTGCCTGCATTTGGCCCATATCCCTCTATTCCCACCCTGTCCATGTAATTGTCTAACTACTTTTTAAAAGACAAAATGAGACCCGCCTCCACCACTGCCTCTGGAAGCCCATTCCAGATGCTCACCACCCTCTGTGTGAAGAAACTTCCCATCTGGTCTCTTTTGTATCTCTCCCCTCTCACCTTAAACCTATACCCTTTAGTTCTAGACTCCTCTGCCTTTGGGAAAAGAGGTTGGCGATCTACCTTATGTATGCTCCTCATTATTTAATAGACCTCTATAAGTTCACCCCTAAGCCTCTTAAGCTCCTGGGAAAAAAAGTCCCTCCAACCTCTCCTTGTAACTCAGACCATCAAGTCCTGGTAACATCCTAGTAAATCTCTTTTGCACTCTTTCTAGTTTAACAATATCATTTCCATAATAGCGTGACCCGAACTGAACACAGTATTCCATGTGTGGCCTTACCAACGTCTTGTACATCTGGCATTGATCCAGCCAGAAGAGTTGGGAAATATTCCCTAATTATAATAATCTGGGTCAAGAACTGTACCACCAGCTGTCATATCTGAGGTGCCAACTAGTTTGGCAATGCCGCAAAATATGGCAGAGACGGCCTGCTCTGGAGAGGTGCATGTGATGGGATGCGCCCTGGAGATATGTTGATTATAGCCCATCTGCTAGGTTTGGAAGGGATCCAGATAAATATATCCCCCACCCCAAGGTGGGTTTTGCTTCCGCTAATTGGTATCTTTCTTTAACTGCGTACATCAGTCTCCAGGTGTATTCCCAATTTTGGAATGAATAGAGATCTTGACCTGAACGAACGCCTGTTGAAATTGTCGGGAAAGACTGGAATCCACATATCTAGATCCCAACATTACTCCTAGCTCCTTCACTGCCCTCCCCTATTGGATGAAAGGTTGGATTGTGACAAATATGCCATAGGCATTCAGTCCTGAGGTTACCAACTATAGTTTGATCAATTCCCTTATGAGAGGGAAGGATGATGATGGCGTTTAAAGTGAAACTTGAAGCTTCCGAAAGTGATCTGGAGAATCTGAATGCTGGCAAATAATGTGAGGATGTGGCGGTCAATTGTGTCATATTTATTGAACAAGGCCCTGCTTTAGATCCATGTTATCGGTGAGACCCGCTTGAAATGCAAATGAGAATGAACAGATGTGGACTGTGGTTCAGGCAACAATACCAGTAAAAGTGTCACAATGAGTTAACTGCTGATAATTCTAATGTTGATTTTTTATTCAACTGCAGATCATTCTGGGGCAATAGATGTGGGGCACCCATTGAAAAATTCAGTCAGAAGTGACTCAGCAGTCATTGGAGGTAAGCGTGTGATCTGACCCCAAGACTATAACATTTAAATCTCAGAAATTCCACATCCTTGTTTTCAAATCCACCACGGCCTTGCTCCTCCCTATCTCTGTAAACTCCTCCAGCCCTACAACCTCCAAAATGCCTGCACTCCTCCAATTCAATCCTCTTGGGCATCTCTGATTTTCCTCACTCCACTATTGGCAGCCATGTCTCCAGCTGCCTAGGCCTCAAGCTCTGGATATTCCTTTCTATACCTCTCTGCCTCTCCTCCTCTCTCGCCCCCTTGAAGATATTCCTCAAAAGGGACATGGTAGCATAGTGGTTAGCACTGTTGCTTCACAGCGCCAAGGACCCGGGTTCGATTCCCGGCTTGGGTCACTGTCTGTGTGGGTTTCCTCCAGGCACTCCGGGTTCCTCCCACAAACCCCAAAAGACGAGCTTGGATTTAACATTCTGAATTCTCCCTCCGTGTACCCGAACAGGTGCCGGAAAGTGGCAACAGGGGCTTTTCACTGTAACTTCATTGCAGTGTTAATGTAAGCCTACTTATGACACTAATAAAGTTTTATAAAAACTGACCTTTTTGACCACTCTTTTGGTATCTGTCCGAATATCTGTTCATGTGGCTCTATTACAAATTTTGTTTGACAATCACTTCTGAGGATGCTGTGAGATGTCTTACTATATTAAAGGTGTGAAATAATTGCACGTTTCTGTTGTTATTGAAAAGTGTAAGTATCTACATGGCTCGAGACATGAATGTGATGGAATGCTCTCTACTTGCCCTAATGAGTGCAGCCGCAACAACACTCAAGAAGCTTGACACCACATACTATTGCCGATACTGCAAAGGCTATGGGCCCTGACAATATTCCGGCAATAGTACCAAAAACCTGTTCTCAAGTACTTGCTAAACTCCTAGACAAGCTGTTTCATTACAGCTACAACACTGGCATTCACTCGGCAATATGGAAACACTCCTAGCTATGTCCTGTCTGCAAAAAGCAGGCCAAATCCTACTTGGTCAATTAACGCCCGATCAATCTACTCTGAATTATCAGTAAAATGGTGGAAGGGGTCATCAACAGTTTTATCAAGCGGCACCTGCTTAGCAATAACGTACGGATTGACGCTCAGTTTGGATTCCGCCATGCCCACTCAGCTCCTGACCTCATTACAGCCTTGGTTCACACATGGAGAGAAGAGTTAAACTACAGAAGTGAGGTGAGAGCAACTGCCTTTGCCATCAAGGCAGCATTTGATCGAGTACGGCATCAAAGAGCCCTCGCAAAACTGGAGTCAATGGAAATTGGGGGGAGGGGTGGCGGTAATTTACCACTGGTTGCACTCAGACCTAGCACAAATGAAGGTGGTTGTGGTTGTTCGAGGTCAATCATCTCAGGCCCAACTAGACCCAACTACCTCCAGCCGATTCATCAATTACATTCCTTTCATCACTAAGCCAGGAGTGGGGATGATCGCTGATGAGTGCACAATGTTCAGCACCATTCGAGACTCCTCAGGTACTGAAGCAGTCCTTGTCCAAATGCAGAAAAACATGGACAATATCTAGATTTGGTCTGACCATCACACATTTAAATCATAGATCACAGAATTTACAGTGCAGAAGGAGGCCATTTGGCCCAGCGAGTCTGTACGGCCCTTATAAAGAGCACCCTACATAAGCCCACACCTTCGCCCTATCCCCATAACTCAGTAACCCCACCTATCCTTTCTGGACACTAAGGGAATTTAGCATGGCCAATCCACCTAACCTGCACGTCTTTGTATTGTGAGAGGAAACCGGAGCACCTGGAGGAAACCCACGCACACACGGGGAGAACGTGCTGACTCTGCACAGTTGCCCAAGCTGGGAATCGAACCTGGGACCCTGGAGCTGTGAAGCACCAGTGCTAACCACTGTGCTACCGTGCCGCCCACGTGGGCACAATTGGCAAGTAACATTTGCATCACACAAGCGCCAGGCAATGACCATCTCCAACAAGAGAAAATCAAACCAATGCTCCTTGATTTTCAATGGCATTACCATTGCTGAATCCCCCACTGTCAACCTTATGGGGGGTTACAATTGACCAGAAACAGAACTGAACTAGTCACATAAATACTGTGGTTATAAGAGCAGGAACCTTACAGAGCGTAACTCACCACCTGATTCCTCAAAGCCTGTCCGCCATCTCTACTTCTTCGGCGATCACTCGCTATCGAGTATGATTGTCCACCTAAGAAATTCTGTGTTATTGGTCATTGGTTCTGTGGTTTCTTGCATGGTCAATGAGCCCGATCTGCATTTTCGACCGCACACACAGAAACATTGAAACATAAAAAATATAAGCAGGAGGGTGGTATTTGGCCCTTCAAGCCTGCTCCACCATTCATTACGATCAAGGCTGATCATCAAGCTCAATACCATGATCCTGTCTTCCCCCCCATAACCCTTGATCCTTTTAGCGCCATGATCATTATCTAATTCCTTCTGGAATTCTGAAAAGTAGTCAACTACTTTCTGTGGTAGCAAATTCCACAGACACACCACTCTCTGGGTGAAGAATTTTCTCCTCACCTCAGACCTAAAAGGTTTACCTTTTGGCTAGCTGAAAGAAGACAGAGGGTGGTGGTTGATGGGAAATGTTCAGAATGGAGTTCAGTTACAAGTGGCGTACCACAAGGATATGTTCTGGGGCCATTGCTGTTTGTCATTTTTATAAATGACCGAGAGGAGGGCGCAGAAGGGTGGGTGAGTAAATTTGCAGACGACACTAAAGTCGGTGGTGTTGTCGACAGTGCGGAAGGATGTTGCAGGTTACAGAGGGACATAGATAAGCTGCAGAGCTGGGCTGAGAGGTGGCAAATGGAGTTTAATGTAGAGAAGTGTGAGGTGATTCACTTTGGAAGGAATAACAGGAATGTGGAATATTTGGCGAATGGTAAAGTTCTTGGAAGTGTGGATGAGCAGAGGGATCTCGGTGTCCATGTACATAGATCCCTGAAAGTTGCCACCCAGGTTGATAGGGTTGTGAAGAAGGCCTATGGTGAGTTGGCCTTTATTGGTAGAGGGATTGAGTTCCGGAGTCATGAGTTCATGTTGCAGCTGTACAAAACTCTGGTACAGCCGCATTTGGAGTATTGCGTACAGTTCTGGTCACCTCATTATAGGAAAGACGTGGAAGCTTTGGAACGGGTGCAGAGGAGATTTACCAGGATGTTGCCTGGTATGGAGGGAAAATCTTATGAGGAAAGGCTGATGGACTTGAGGTTGTTTTCGTTAGAGAGAAGAAGGTTAAGAGGAGACTTAATAGAGGCATACAAAATGATCAGAGGGTTAGATAGGGTGGACAGTGAGAGCCTTCTCCCGCAGATGGAAATGGCTAGCACGAGGGGACATAGCCTTAAACTGAGGGGTAATAGATATAGGACAGAGGTCAGAGGTAGGTTCTTTACGCAAAGAGTAGTGAGGCCGTGGAATGCCCTACCTGCAACAGTCGTGAACTCGCCAACATTGAGGGCATTTAAAAGTTTATTGGATAAGCATATGGATGATAATGGCATAGTGTCGGTTAGATGGCTTTTGTTTTTTGACTTCCCATGTCGGTGCAACATCGTGGCCGAAGGGCCTGTACTGCACTGTATCGTTCTATGTTCTATGTTTACCCCTTATCCTCAAATCATGACCCCTAGTTCTGGACTCCCCCACCATCGGGAACATTCTTTCTGAATCTACCCTGTCTAATTCTGTTAGAATTTTGTAAATTTCTATGAGATCCCTTCTCACTCTTCTAAAGTCCAATAAATATAATCCTAACCGACTTAGTCTCTCCTCATATGACAGTCCCGCCATCCCACGAATCAGCCTGGTAAACTTTTGCTGCACTTCCTCCATAGCAAGAACATCCTTCCTCAGGCAAGGACACCAAAACGGCACATTATACTCCAGGTGTGGCCCTATACAATTGTAGTAAAGCATCTCTATTCCTATACGTAAATCCTCTTGCTATGAAGGCTAACATACCACTTTCCATCTTTACTGTCTGCTCTACCTGCACACTTACTTACAGCGACTGATGCACAAGGACCAAGGTCTCGCTGAGTATCCACCTCTCTCAATGTACACCCATTCAAATAATAATCTGCCTTCCTATTTTTGCTACCAAAGTGTATAACCTCACATTTATCCACATTATAACACAACTCACCCTCCCACCCAACTTTGCAGCATGTGCAAATTTGGAGATAATACAATTAGTTCCCTCGTCCAAATCATGAATATATAATATGAATAGTTGGGGTCCTCGCACAGATCCCTGCGGTACCCCACTAGTCACTGCCTGCCAATCAGAAAAAAGACCCATTTGTTGCAACTCTGTGCTTCCTGTTTGCTAATCAGGGGCAAAATTCTCCCCCAACGGCGCGATGTCCGCTGACTGGCGCCAAAAACGGCGCCAATCAGACGGGCATCACGCCGGCCCAAAGGTGCGGAATGCTCCGCATCTTTGGGGGCCGAGCCCCAACATTGAGGGGCTAGGCCGGCGCCGGAGGGATTTCCGCCCCGCCAGCTGGCGGAAATGGCGTTTGTTGCCCCGCCAGCTGGCGGAAATGGCGTTTGTTGCCCCACCAGCTGGCACGGAAATGCGGCGCATGAGCGGGAGCATCAGTGGCCGCCGACAGTTTCCCGCGCATGCGCAGTGGGGAGAGTCACTTCCGCCTCCGCCATGGTGGAGGCCGTGGCGGAGGCGGAAGGGAAAGAGTGCCCCCACAGCACAGGCCCGCCCGCGGATCGGTGGGCCCCGATCGCGGGCCAGGCCACCATGGGGGCGGGGGCGGGATTCACGGCAGCCAACGGCCATTCTCCGACCCGGCGGGGGGTCGGAGAATGACGCCCCTGCTTTCTATCCACCTCAAGACACTACCAGTAATTCCATGCGCTTTAACTTTATTAATCTACTCTGTGAGACCTTGTTGAAAGTCTTCTGAGGTTCTAAATAAACTACATCTACCGTTCTCCCTGGTCAACTCTCCTAGTTACATCTTGAAAGAATTCCAGTAGATTTGGCAAGCATGATTTTCCTTTCGTAAATCTATGCTGACTTTATCTGATTACACCACTGCTTTCCAAATTTTGTGCAATGAAATCCTTCATAATGGACTCCAGCTACTTCCGTACTACCATCATTAAGCTCACTCTCCTTTCGTTCCTTGTTTTCTCTCTACCTCCCTTTTTGAATAGCGGGGTTACACTCGTTAACCTCCAATCTGTAGAAACCATTCCGGAGTCTAAAGGCAGCTGTTTCTGGGAGGTGGAATCGGTCCTTGGACTCTGGATTGTGGGTATTCCTTTCTCCTGCTCCTTTTCCAGACCTCTTCTTGCCGTTGAGTGTCCTCGAAGGATTGTGTCCATTCAATCAGGAAGTTCCTCCAAGTAGGTCTCTTTTGCGCAAGGGTCTCTCAGGTGTTGAAGTCTATCTTGCATTTCTTGAAGTAAGCCTTCAGGGTGCCTTTGAAGTACTTCCTTTGTCCTCCTCTTGTTCGGAAGCCTTCCTTGAGCTGGGCAAAGAGGATTTGCTTTGGAAGTCACAACTCTGATGTCCTGAACACTTGGACGGCTCAGCGGAGTTGGATTCAGATGATCATGACCTCTATGCTGTTCCTCTTGGTATTACACCTGTCCTCCCAGCTGTTGCGGAGAACCTATCCCAGCCACATTGATGGTACCTCTCCAGGACCTTCAGGTGCTGTCTGTATGTAGGCCAAGTTTCTGAGCCATAGAGTTTGGAGGATGCCTTCCTTGAACACTAGGATCCTGGTGTCAGCACAGATGTCACGGTCGTGAAAGGTCGTTCTTAGGCACCTGAAGGAGGCGCTCACGGATTGGATATGATTTTAGATCTCTGCATCGATGTCAGCCTTAGAGGAGAGGTGACTCACCAGATATGGGAAGTGCTCTACATTTGGGAGAGTATCCCCATTGATCTTGATGGAGGGAGAGACTGGATCTTACCCTGGGCCAGGTCGGTAAAGCACTTGAGCGTCCATGAGGTTGAGGCTGAGACTGATTCTTTGATATGCTTTATGAAGGTGTCAAGCATGTCTTGGATATTCTTTTCTGAGAGAGTGGAGATGGCAATGTCATCCACATACATCAGCTCCATGAGCAATGTTAGTGTTGTCTGCTTCTTGGATTTCTACTGGTCGAGGCTGATATGTCTTCTGTCCATCCTGTTGATGTCCACTCCACTGGGAAGCTTGTTCTTGACAAGGTGAAGGATGGTCACGATGAAGATGGAGAAAAGATTGGGGGGGGGGGGGGGGGGGGGGGCAACACCTCCCTGCTTGACTCCAGTCTTGACCTCAAAGCTTTCTGTCTTGTATCCGTTGATGAGGACTGTCACCTACATCTTATCGTGAAGAAGTCCGAGGCTGTTGATGAATGTCAATGGATAGCCGGCCTTTAACAGGGTCTTCCATAGCACTTCCTGTCCACCATGTACAAGGCACAGGTCAGGGGTGTGATGGAATACTCTCCATTTTCCTGGATGACTGCAGCTTCAACAACACTCAAGAAGCTTAACATTGTGCAGTGCAAAGTAACCCACTTGATTGGCACCACATCCACAAACATTCCACACTGATAACCAGGGACTCCAATGTCTACCATCTTCCAAACCCACAACTGCTACCATCTAGAAGCACAGTAAGAAGTCTTATAACACCAGGTTAAAGTCCAAAAGGTTTGTTCCAAACACTTGCTTTCGGAGCACTGCTCCTTCCTCAGGTGAATGAAGAGGTATGTTCCAGAAACATATACACAGACAAAGTCAAATATGCAAGGCAATGCTTTGAATGCGAGTATATGCAGGTAATTAAGTCTTTACAGATCCAGAGACTTATCCAGAGACCCATAACACTTCAGCAGTCAAGGGCATTCAGCCTCTGATCTCCGGGTAAGCGTTCTCCAAGGCGGCCTTCAGGACGTGCGACAACGCAAAATCACCGAGCAGAAACTTATAGCCAAGTTTCGCACACATTAGTCTGGCCTCAACCGGGAACTTGGATTCATGTCGCATTACATTCACACACCCCCCACCATCTGGCCTGGGCTTGCGAAATCCTACCAACTGTCCTGGCTTGAGACAATTCACACCTCTTTAACCTGGGGGTTATCCCTATCTCTGGATCTGTAAATATTTAATTACCTGCAAATGCTCGCATTCAAAGCATTGTCTTGGATCTTTGACTTTGTCTATATATATGTTTCTGGAACATACCTCTTCATTCACCTGAGGAAGGAGCAGTGCTCCGAAAGCTAGTGTTTGAAACAAACCCGTTGGACTTTAACCTGGTGTTGTCAGACTTCTTACTGTGCTCACCCCAGTCCAATGCCGGCATCTCCACATCATGGCTACCATCTAGAAGGACAAGGGCAGGGGTACAGGGGAACACCATCACCAGCAGGTTCCTCTCTAAGACACTCACCACCCTGACGTGGAAATATATCGCCATTCCATTCAAGAAGCCAGCTCACCTGCCACCTTCTGACTAGCAACGAAGGATGGGCAATAAATACTGGCCTGGTCAGCAACTCCTACACCCCATGAAACTTTTTTTAGAAAGTTAACTATTTTTAAAATCAGCGTGCATTACACACCCCAAAAACTGTGTAAAGTTGACCACAGTGAATTAATAAGAAATTTCATTTTGTTAAATACTGGTTCTTGGGAAAAGACTGGATTTATTTCCAATCCTTGCTACCCTCAGCTGTCTTCTTGAATTCCCCGAAAATTGTGGGCGGGGATTCTCATGTCCGCCGGCCGTATTATCCGGCGCGGTGCTTCTCCGCCGGCAGCGGGATTCTCCATTCCCGCTGCCGGCCAATGGGGTTTTCCATTGTGGCCACCAATGGCCATCGGGAAACCCGCGGACGTGGGTGCACTGCCGGCAAATTAGAGGATCCCACCGACGGAGAATTTGGCTGTGGTCTTTGGTGTTCCTTCCTTAGTTTTCGGTCAGCATGATTAGAGTCGGAACTCACGAAAAGTTGATTCTGTGTAATTGAAAGACAAAGACAGCTCAATTGAACTGAAGTACTTTAAGATCGGCCGTTGAAAATGTCAGATGACAATGTCTCGTTTCTAGTCCTATTACTTTGAGTTATGAGCAAGAGATAATTCAGGTCAATTTGGTGCTCAGTCATATATTTTTATGCTTTTTATGAGTACTTGTACAAATTGAAGGTCTGCAGCAAGTGTCATTCCTCACTTCCATATTTCTTCCTGATCATGAAAGTATTGGTATTAATACGACACCATAAATTTGAGAGAAACTACAACTCAATTCAATGTATCCTGTCGAGCTGAAGCCTCTTGCCCACAATAAAAATGACAAAGAATCGGCTCTTTGCAAATATTTGTTTGACCTGTTTATTGCACTGAAGATTTTTGCAGGTCCAACAGTCATGCTTCAGCAATTCCAACACCTGCTGCACCCAGGATACGTCACCCCGTTTAGAATAATAATAATAATCACTTATTGTCACAAGTAGGCTTCAATTAAGTTGTTTAGCACAGGGCTGTTTAGCACAGGGCTAAATCGCTGGCTTTGAAAGCATATCAAGGCAGACCAGCAACACGGTTCGATTCCCGTAACAGCCTCCCCGAGCAGGTGCTGGAATGTGGCGACGAGGGGCTTTTCACAGTAACTTCATTTGAAGCCTACTTGTGACAATAAGCAATTTTCATTTTTTCAAGTTACTGTGAAAAGCCCCGAGTCGCCACATTCCGGCGCCTGTTCGGGGAGGCCGGTACGGGAATTGAACCATGCTGCTGGCATTGTTCTGCCTTACAAGCCAGCTGTTTAGCCCACTGTGCTAAAATAGATTAGATTAGAATCTCTACAGTGCAGGGGGCCAATCAGCCCATTGAGTCTGCACCAACCCATCGAAGGACCACCCGACCTAGGCCCAATCACCCGCCCTATTCCAGCAACCCCACCCTAGGGGGGCAATTTAACATGGAGGAAACCGGAGCACCCGGTGGAAACCCACGCAGACACGAGGAGAACATGAAAAGTCCACACAGACACCTGAGGTAGGTCCCTGGCACTGTGAGGCAGAGTGCAGGCCTGGTGCAGGATGAGGAGCAGGTTGGATTTGAATGGAGCAGGTTAGGGGCGGCACGGTAGCACAGTGGTTAGCACTGTTGCTTCCCAGTGCCGGGGCCCATGTTTGATTTCCGGCTTGGAGCACTTTCTGTGCGGAGTCGGCACGTTTCCCCGTGTCTGGGTGGGTTTCCTCCGGGTGCTCCGGTTTCCTCCCACAAGTCCCGAAAGACGTGCTTGTTGGGTGAATTGGACATTCTGAATTCTCCCTCTATGTACCCGAAAAGGGGTCGGAATGTGGCGACTAGGGGCTTTTCACAGTAACTTCATTGCAGTGTTAATGTAAGCCTACTTGTGACAATAATAAAGATTGGTATTAGTTTTCAGGGGTGATCAGCTGTTCGCCCCCCCCCCCCCCCCCCCCCCCCCACCCTCAACCCTACTAGGACATGTGGGCACTCAGAAAACATCACCCAGATGGTTGCTTGTGTTTTGAGACAGCCAGTCAATGTATTTCTTGGGATGATTGGTTTACATTCTGCAAAGCACAATTCAGATGAAACTGGTGAAAAACCTTCGTCCTCATTCGCAGCTGGGATTTTCTGGTGCCACTGAAAGTGAATGGAGTTTTCGTAGGGACGCCAAATTTTCCATTCTCGCTCATAACCGATCCCGCCACAGAAAACACTGGGAAATCCCTTCCATTCTCTCTGCAGGCTGTGGCATCCATTTAAGAAGTAATTTCCATTAATCCCAAATCAGTTCATAATTGGCACACATTGATAATTTTCTAATTGCCAATGATAATTTGTCTCCTGCTGCTGTTGCCCCTTTTGTTTCTGGTGACCCTCCACTGTCGTGTTATTCACTCTGGGGTAACACAGACTGCAACTGGATGCAGTTGTACTGGAAAGCAGACACCAAACTTAGACGTTAGTTCAGTACTTTTTATTGAACTTCTGTAGCAGGGCACACAGCTTGCTGTGGGCTGACGCTCTACTAAACTAAGTGTGCTAACTATAACTTACTAGACCAGACTAGCTCTGAGCCACGTGTAGAAGGTGCTAACTGATATATACACCCTGACTGTCACTATAGTTGTCACCAGTGGAAAGAGGCAGAGTGCTGATGCCTTGCGTGTTTTATAGTGGGAGACCACCTTCTAGTATTCTGTCTGGTGATTGGTTGTGTTCTGTCCTGTGTGTTGGTTGGCTGTACTGGGTGTCTGTCACTGCCTGTCTGTATCTCATTATGTGCATGAGTGCATGTCATGACACTCACCGCTATTAGCTGTTTTTAATCCCTATCCTCTCCTCTTGGGAACATTCACCCTGGACCTGAGGGATCAGAACTCCTTTATCTGTAATGTAAGTGGCTTCTGATGATGACCATTTTCTGGTGATTGGCAGTCTACAAACTGAATTGATGTAGGTAGCCAGATGGCTTCTTCCTCTAGTCCAACAGCAACAGTAACAAGAGCATGCACATAGACACCAGCTGGAATAGTGAATAGTGTCAACAGGAGTTGGGGATGGTAGGAGTTGAGAGAAGAAATGAAAGGGCCGCATAGCAAGACAAGGTGGGGAGGTGTTAAAAGAAGCAACAAGCTACTGGACTACAAGAACAACTTGATTTCTGTAGCGTTTTTTACTTGGCGTCCTGTTCCAGGGTGCATTCATTGCTGACTCTTCGGATGGTGGTGGGTCCTGAAAATCCTGTCCTAGGACTTCGGAACAAGAATAGATTGTTTGCCCCTACAAACCTGCTCTCCCATCTGCCCCCCATAACCCATGACTCCCTTGTCTGTCAATGATCTGTCTAACTCAGCCTTGAATAAATTCAATGACCCACTGCTCTGTGGGGAAGAGAAATACACAGATTAACGATCCTCTGGAAGAAAAAACATTCTCCTCATCTTCAATCTTAAAAGGGAGACCTTTCACTCTTAAATGCTGTCTATGTTTCTTTGCAAGTCCTCCCAGGATCCTCATATGCTTTGTCCAGCCATTTGTGACTTTTGAATTTCTCTATCAAATCTCTTCTCTCCAAGGGGAACAGTCTCAATCTCTCCAATTTATCCTCCGAACTGAATATTCTCATCCATAGACCCATTCTTGAAAAGCTCTCCTGCACTCCCTCCAAATCATTTACATCGTTCCTATAGTGTGGCACCCAGAACTCCAGCTGAGATCTAATTAATGTCTAATAAATTCAGCATAACCTTTTTTCTCTTGTATTCTACGCCCCAATAATAAAGACCGGGGGCGGGATTCTCCGACCCCCCGCCGGGCAGGAGAACTGCCGGGGGATGGCGTGAATCCCGCCCCCGCTGGCTGCCGAATTCTCCGGCGCCGGGGTTTTGGCTGGGGGTGGGAATAGCACTGCGCCGGTCAACAGCCGCTGGCAGCGGCCCCCCCCGCCGATACCCCAGCCCGCGATGGGCCGAGTGGCCGCCCGTTTTCGCCCAGTCCCGCCGCCGTAAATCAAACCAGGTCCAAACCGGCAGGGCCTGGCTCTATGGGCGGCCTGCAGAGTACTCGGGGGGGTGTGGGGGGATCTGGCCCCGGTGGGTACCCCCACGGTGGCCTGGCCCACTGATCCGCGGGCAGGCCTGTGCCGTGGGGGCACTCTTTCCCTCCGCGCCGGCTGCTGTCAACCTCCGTGATGGCCGGTGCGGAGAAGAACCCCCCTGCGCATGCGCTGGGATGACATCAGCACACGCTGGCGCTCCCGCGCATGCGCCAACTTGCACCGGCGGGCAGAGGCCCTTGACGGTGGTTGGCGTGGCACCAAGCCCTTCAATGCCAGCCGGTGCGGCGCCGACCCTGCCGGCGCCGGCCTAGCCCCTGAAGGTGTGGAGGATTCCGCACCTATTGGGTGGCCCAATGCCGGAGTGGTTCATGCCACTCCTTGGTGCCGGTACGGCCCACCCGCCGGGTAGGGGAGAATCCCGCCCCAGGATACTCTGGGGTGCTCGAATTGCCTCAAAGTGCCCGAGTCGGTGACGCAACAAGGCCGCCAAATCTCATGAGACGTCTCTCTCTCAAGATTTACGATATTCGGAATGCCTTGCGATCTGGGTCTCATCTAAATATGTTGACACCCGTGTCTCCCGAGGCGCGTTAACGAACGCCTGTGCTTGGGGGACCTCGCCATGTTGCCAGTTAGCACATATCCACACAAACGCTGATTGGGCATAACGGCACCTGTGGGGGGTGGGGGGGGGGTGCCTCCCAGGCCATTGGATACCCCCATTGTGAGGTTGTGCACTTTGGAAGGAGGAATGGAGGCATAGACTATTTTCAAAATAGGTAAAGGCTCAAAAATCTGAAGCACAAAGGGACTTGGGAGTCCTCGTTCAAGATTCTCTTAAGGTTAACGTGCAAGTTCAGTCAGCAATTCGGAAGGCGAATGCAATGTTAGCATTCATGTCGAGTGCAAGAGCAGGGATGTACTTCTGAGGCTGTATAAAGTTCTTGACAGACACATTTGGAGTATTTTGAGCAGTTTTGGGCCCCGTATCTAAAGAAGGATGTTGCTGGCCTTGGAAAGTGTCCAGAGGAGGTTCACAAGAATGGTCCCTGGAATGAACAGCTTGTCATATGAGGAACGGTTGAGGACTCTGGGTCTGTACTCGTTGGAGTTTAGAAGGATCAGGGGGTATCTTATTGAAACTTACAGGATAGTGCAAGGCCTGGATAGAGTGGACGTGGAGAGAATGTTTCCACTAGTAGGAAAAACTAGAAGCAGAGGCCACAATATCAGACTCAAGGGACGATCTTTTAAAACAGAGACGAGGAGGTATTTCTGCGGAACTCTTTGCCGCAGAAGGTTGTGGAGGCCAAATCACAGGCAAAAAAACAATGTCTTGTTTGATAGCTGGGTCGTTCTCGGCGCTGTCCCAAGAAAGACTCCGTTATTAGCACCCAAAACGAGACGCTGTTTTTTGGACATTAAATCACACCGGTAATGCTTTATTGATTGCTCCCTCCACCTGTCCCTCCACCTTCAATGAGCTATGTACATGTACACCCAGGTCCTTCTGCCCCTGCACCCCTTGAAGAATTTTATCTCTTATTTGATACATGTTCCCTTATGTCCTGCTTCCTTGTGACTTCCTCTGCAAACTCAAATAAATTAGTTAAACAAGATTTTCCTTTCACAAAACCATGTTGACTCTGCCTGATGTCATTATGATTTTCTAAGCATGCTGTTATAACATCATTGATAATGGATTCTAACGATTTCCCTGTTTTCCTTCTTGCCATTGGAACTGATACTTCGCCTGCTGTATCTATTCCTTACTCACCTGTTCAACCTCACTTCCTTCTTCTCATCCACAGGTGTGATAGCGATCGTGATCTTCGTCATCCTCTGTGTCATTGCTGTAACGGGACGTTTGTTGTACCGACACAAAGGCACCTACCGCACCAATGAAACAAAGGGAGCGGAATATGCTGAGAATGTTGACGCCAATCTGAAGAACCATGCCAATTACCAGGAATCCGTTAGTGAAGGCAAGAAGGAGTATTTCATCTGACAGAGATACAGGCTTCGCCTCATTACTGCACAGCAGAAGATTAATAAGACACGAGCTGGGACTCACTGATGACACAATGAGTTAGCCGCAGACTCTCCAGACTAAATGGTCAAAAGCTCAAAGTCTTGTACATGGCATAGAACTGGTTTACATGATCAGATAGGGCAGAATTTATTGTTTTATGTTAATTGTGAGTGAGCTCTGGGGAGTAGAAATGCAAATTCTTTAGAATTTAAAAAAAGTTTAGAAGCAGCTATTGACAGATGAAACCTTTAAATTTTCGTGGCCCAAAGCAGATATCCTGTTTATTCCAGTAGCATTATTTTAAAAGCTGGCTGGGGAAAGGTGGTGCACTTTTCCAAAGACGTTGAGTGATACAAAAAGAAACTCAAACCAAACCAGAGCCTTCTGAGATTCTGATCATTGGAAATTCAATGTTGATTAAATTAATGCAACTTTGATGGAAATCATCTTATTTTTTGCAGTGATCTTCTCCAATTGTTTCATCTACAGAAGGGTCCATTGATTTATTCCTCCCGTTTTCAAGCTAAAATCGCAACAACATTGCTCCTGCATATGTTGATAACTGTGCAGAGATCCACCAGGGAAAACTGGGCCATCAATTAGCACAAGTCACAGAAAGGTGGTCAGATTCTATTTTCCAATGAATTTGACTTCTGGAACAGTGAAAACAGACAAAGTTTAGATCACCAACTTTACAAACTGCAACTGGTGTGTTGTAACCCAAACAGCAGCAGGCAAACAGGGCCCTATTCTGTGTGTGTGCCATCCACAACTCAATTACTCATCTTAAGACCACAGAGAGTTGACCATGGACCGCCACACGGTTGGATTAAAACAAAATTGCTTGTTGGCTGTCTCAACACAGCTTGCGTATCACAAAGCTGCCCCATTGCAATTAGATTTGATACTGAACTAGCAATCCTTTCAGAGAAGCCCCAGATAGACGGTGTGGGCATTAAATACACATCTCACTGTTGCAGGAAGGGGCTGCTTCACACAGTGCTGGTCCCAGAGTGGAGGGAATCTGGCCCTAAACCTAATGATCCCATGCCTGAGCTGTGAGTGCTCGATGTGAATACTGGGTATCTCAAATGGAAAGTGTTCCCTTCCCCAAATACTAACATTGTGCAAATAAATGTGATATTGTTATAAAATTGTGATCGTCAATAATATGGTCAGGAGTTAATGAGTGGAGTCGTCCACTTTGCGTAGATAGTTTTCTATTTAAGCTCTTTCATTATAATATATAATCTGCCCTTTATTACAGTTTGTCTTTGTTGGTTAAATACAATCAATGATATTTAAGACCAACATCAGACCAATTTATAAGAATTGATACCTTTTTCGTTTCTAGAATGTGACTAAAGTACGATGACGCTCAACTTAAAATGACTGCTGCAGCCTTACATATATTTATAAAAGTGCTTTGTAAAGTCTTGTTATGTGTTCTGACTTCTTGGAGTACCTCCTTGTGTGAAGATTTTACAACTCTTTTGTAAGAAAAAGAACATTCAAAACCGTGTTAATACTAATAATGGATTCAAAGTGCTCAAGTGTAATTTCAGACAATGGTTGCCCTCATCCTTGTATTTTACATCTACAAGATACCTTTTACCTTTATGATTAAAGTAATACCGTGAAAACTGACAATATGACATCTTTTCAGCGCAGAAATTTTGTTTGAATTTTTACTGGGCTTTGCCCAGGGTTCGAGCCAACAGAACTATTCCACTGGTTATTGAGATGGTTTATTTGAAATTAAACCAACCTTTGCAGAAAATTGTGTGCTTGTGACAGTCTTAAATGCCACAGCAGTTCTCTAACCCCATGCCCAGTTAAGCTTGTTGCAAACTTAATTTTGACACAGAGCAAACAAACTGCAAAAATGTATCTGATCAAATGTTATTGGTAGCTTGGAAGCGTTGGAACCAGTCAAGGTGGAAACTAAGAATTGTGAAATTGGGAGAGAGAATGCTTCTAGTTATGGAAGTATTGTTATTTACATATTTCTAGTGATGGAGATAGAGAATTATCCAATTAAGCATCAGTTAAGGTCCTCAATCCGCCTTCATTGCCATAATACACGGGGAAGTATTTAAGAGTGGGAAATATGTTTTCTCATTAAAGTTGGTGAAAACGTGGGAAGGAAGGTAGAGGATATCCTTTGGGGGCTTCCTTTTCTCATAGAATTTACAATGCATAAGGAGGCCATTCGGCCCATCGAGTCTGCACCGGTTCTTGGAAAGAGCACCCTACCCAAGGTCAACGCCTCCACCCCAGCCCCATAACCCAGTAACCCCACACAACACTAACGGCAATTTTGGACACTAAGGGCAATTTATCATGGCCAATCCACCTAACCTGCACATCTTTGGACTGTGGGAGGAAACCGGAGCACCCGGAGAAACCCCACACAGACTCGAGGAGAATGTGCAGACTCCGCACAGACAGTGACCCAAGCCGGAATCGAACCTGGGACCCTGGAGCTGTGAAGCAATTGTGCTGTCCACAATGCTACCGTGCTGCCCTCCAAGGGGCCTCCTTGCAGTTCCAGCAGTGCCCACCACTTTCTCCTGGCGATGCTGGGACTTCAAAGAGCCGCTGATCTTGGGGGTGGTGCTTCCTTCTTTGTTAAATCCAGCCCACACCTTCAAATTGAATCAGAGCAGCTGTGGAATTTAAATTCTGTTGATCAAATAAATCGGTAATTAAAAACTAGTATCGGGATGGTGACCATGAAACTCTTAAATGTCCCAACAGATATATTCAAGAAGATGGATCACTACCACCCTCTCTAGGACAATTAGGGATGAGCATAAACTCCAGCCTTCCCAGTGCCCGTGTCCCTTGAATAATTCTTTTTTGGAATTGCCATGGAGGTTTAATTTTCAGAGAGAACTGTGACCTTTTTGATGCGCTAAGCGTCAAGAACCACAAAGACATGTGAGACTTTAACTCAGGCTTTAATATACTACATGGGAGGCTTACCCGACACAGACGACCCCAGACAGAATGGGGCCTGTCCCAGAAGAGGTTCTTATACTGACTCCCGGGGGAGTGGCCAGGTCGGCAGCTCCTGCAGAGCTCTCCGTGGCCAGGTCGGGTTACCTACCAGTGACCAAACCTCTGCAGAGTTACAGTACAATACACAGTATTACAGGGCCACGTTATGCACAACTATTATATACTATGTACAATGGTAGGGAGGTACAGTGGTGTATCACCACATTCACCCCTTGTTTAGAAGGAAGTCCGGGGTGAAAATTTGGAGCAGTGAACAGAGTCCATCAGGAGATTCCGTGTCGTCAAAGTTCGAGACGAACGATGGGTTTGGTCGATCTCTTTGAACGTCGGCGCTGAGGTAGTGTCCGGTGGTATCCGTGCGGTCGGTGGTGCTGGGTCGCGAGGCGGCATGACTTCCCCCACCGCTTCGGCTGGCTCGAGGCGAAACTGTGGGATGACAGCGGCTGGCACGGAGTAGTAACAGACCGAGGGATCGACGGGAGCAGAGAGGGAGTGGGGTGGAGGCTGCGGGCGGGGGCGGCAGGGGCCCCAGATGGGGCCAGGTCCTTGATGGAGACGGTCTCCTCACGCCCGTCGGGGTACGCTATGTACGCGTACTGTGGGTTGGCGTGGAGGAGATGGACTCTCTCCACCAGGGGCTCCGCCTTAGAGGTCCGCACGTGCTTGCGGAGCAGGACGTCTCCCGGGGACAGGAGCCAGGATGGAAGCGATGTCACGGATGCCGATCTCCTGGAGAAGAGAAACATCCGCTCATGAGGGGTAGCATTCGTTGCAGTACACAAAAGAGACCGGATGGAGTGGAGTGCGGCCGGGAGGGCCTCCTGCCAACGGGAGACTGGTAGGCCTTTGGACTTGAGGGCTAGCAGCACGGCCTTGCAAACAGTCGCGTTCTCCCTCTCCACCTGTCCGTTCCCCCGGGGGTTGTAGCTGGTCGTCCTGCTCGAGGCAACGCCCCTGGTGAGCAGGTACCGACGCAGCTCCTCGCTCATGAAGGAGGAGCCCCGGTCACTGTGAACGTAATTGGGGTAACCGAACAGCATGAAGAGGTCGTGCAACGCTTTGATGACGGTGGCGGAGGTCGTGTCGGGGCAGGGAATGGCGAAGGGGAACCGCGAGTACTTGTCGATGACGTTGAGGAAGTACGTGTTGCGGTTGTGGGTGGGGAGGGGCCCTTTGAAGTCAATGCTGAGACGTTCAAAGGGGCGGGTGGCCTTGATTAGGTGCGCCTTGTCTGGCTTGTAGAATTGCGGCTTGCACTCCGCATAGACCTGGCAGTCCCTAGTCATGGCCTTGACCTCCTCGACTGAGAAGGGTAGGTTGTGGCCCTTGATGTAGTGGTAGAGCCGCCTGACGCCCGGGTGACAGAGGTCATTATGTAGTGCCCGCAGCCGGTCATCCTGTGCATTGGCACAAGTACTACGGGACAGGGCATCAGGAGGATCATTGAGCTTACCTGGCCGGTATACGATAGTATAATTGTAGGTGGAGAGTTCGATCCTGCACCGTAATATCTTATCATTTTTGATTTTACCTCGTTGTTTGTTGTCGAACATGAACGCAACTGATCGTTGGCCAGTAACGAGGGTAAATGGTTTTCCGGCCAGGTAGTGCCTCCAGCGCCGGACGGCTTCCACTATGGCTTGTGCCTCCTTCTCAACAGAGGAGTGGCTGATCTCGGGGCCTTGGAGTGTGCGGGAAAAGAAGGCGATGGGCCTGCCCGCCTGGTTGAGGGTGGCACCCAGGGCAAAGTCGGAGGCATCGCTCTCGACTTGGAATGGTGCAGACTCATCTACCGCATGCATGGCGGCTCTGGCGATAGTGGTTTTTAGGAGGTGGAAGGCCAGGCAGGCCTCGAGCGGGAGGGGGAATGAGGGGGAACGGAGGAGGGGTCGGGCCTTGTCAGCGTACTCGGGCACCCACTGGGCATAATAGGCAAAGAACCCGAGGCATCGCCTCAGTTCTTTGGGGCAGGTGGGAATGGGGAGTTCGAGAAGGGGGCGCAGACGGTCGGGATCGGGGCCGAGGACACCGTTCTCCACCACGTAGCCGAGTATAGCGAGGCGGGTGGTGCCGAAAACACATTTTGCCTCGTTGTACGTGAGGTTGAGGCGTTTGGCAGTTTGGAGGAATTTCGTGAGGTTGACGTCATGGTCCTGCTGGTTGTGGCCGCAGATGGTGACGTTGTCCAGATACGGGAAGGTAGCCTGCAGTCTGTTCTGGTCCACCATTCGGTCCATCTGCCGTTGGAAGACCGAGACTCCATTGGTGACGCCAAAGGGTACCCTAAGGAAGTGGTAGAGGCGGCCGTCCGCCTCGAAGGCCGTGAAGTTACGGTCCTCTGGGCGGATAGGGAGCTGGTGGTAGGCGGATTTCAAGTCTATGGTGGAGAACACCCGGTACTGTGCAATCCAGTTGACCATGTCAGATATGCGGGGCAGGGGATACGCATCAAGCAGCGTGTACCGGTTGATGGTCTGACTGTAGTCAATGACCATGCGGTGTTTCTCACCAGACTTGACTACCACCACTTGGGCTCGCCAGGGGCTGGTGCTGGGAGCAATGATATTTTCCGAGAGAAGGCGCTTAATCTCCGCTCGAATGAATTGGCGGTCCCCGAAACTGTAACGCCGACTTTTAGTAGCCACGGGCTTGCAGCCGGGGGTGAGATTAGCAAACAGTGAAGGGGGGGGGATCCTGAGCGTGGAGAGACTACAGGTGGGACCCGGGGGTGAATCAGGGAAGAACTGGGGGTTGGAGACCGTGAGGGGGGGGAGGGGGCCGTTAAAATGCAAGGTGAGGCTGCGCAGGTGGCATTGGAAGTCCAGGCCGAGGGGCGTGGGGGCGCAGAGGTGAGGGAGGACCATGAATTTGAAATCCTGGAACACCGCGCCGTTCACTGAGAGGGTGACGACGCAGTAGCCCAAAACCTCGGCTGACTGGGAGTTGGAGGCCATGAAAATATGCCTGCGCGTGGGTAGTACCTTGAGGGAGCAGTGGCGCACGGTGTCCGGGTGCAGGAAGCTCTCCGTGCTGCCGCTGTCGAAGAGGCAGGTAACAGTGAAACAATTTACCTGAACCTCCATGGTGGATCTGGTGAGCTGATGCGGTCGGTCCTGGTCGAGGACGATGGATGCGATGGTGGAGCTGTTGGAGAAGGGTGCCGGATCCGAGGAGCGGCCTGTGGGAGAAGGTGGCAGCGCCCAGGCGTCGTAGGCTGCTGTTGGAGGCCAGGTTGCTGTTGGTGGCTGCATCTCCTTTGTTTGCAGCATTTCGGTCCAGTGCGCAGGACCGGAAGTGACGATCGGCGGTGGACTGGAAGTGACGTAATTCGGTGGCGGGCGGACCCGGAAGCGACGATCGGCGACGGACCGGAAGCGACGATCGGCGACGGACCGGAAGCGACGATCGGCGACGGACCGGAAGCGAAGATCGGCGAACCGGAAGCGACGATCGGCGAACCGGAAGTGGCGATCGGCGAACCGGGAGTGAAGTGAGCCGGGCCGGGGATGATCAAAGATGGCGGCGCCCTTGTGTCGCACATGTTGAACAGCGAGCCGGGAACGGAGGACGGCAGCACCCCGGAGTAGCAGGCCGCGGCGTTGGACCCCGAGGCAGCAGTGGAGCGGCAGACGTTTGCAAAGTGGCCTTTCTTGCCACAGGCTGAACAGGTAGCATCTCTAGCAGGGCAGCGTTTCCTGGGGTGTTTTGCCTGGCCACAAAAGTAACACTGGGGCCCAGGCATTTTTACTGCTGGAGTGGCTGGGTGGGCCGTGACTTGCAGGTTTTGTTGCTGGGAGGTAGCGGCCACGTAGGGAGCGTGGACAGGAGCATAGGAAGTTTGTGCAGGCGTGTAGGACGCATTATTGTCGTAGGCTGCCTGTTGAGCCTCTGCCATAGTGACTGCCATGTCCAGAGTCAGGGTAGTTTGTGCCAGAAGGAGTTGGCGAATTGGGACGGAAGCGATGCTGGCTACAAAGGCATCAAGCGCCAGGGCCTCAGTGTTCTGCTCAGCGGAGACTGCTGGCGCGTTGCAGGTGAGCGCGAGGGCACGGAGGTCCCGAACAAACACGGATAGGGGTTCACCCGGCTGCTGGTGCCGGGAGGCGAGGCGGTGGCGGGCGTAAATAGAATTAACAGTTCGTGCATACCGGCTTTTGAGCTTCACGATGGCCTCGGCGTAGGTCGTTGTTCCCGTGATGAGGTCGAAAAGCCCGTAGTCGAGCCGTGAGCACAGGAGATTGAGTCGGTCGCGTCCGTTTTGGCGAAGGCGGAGGATGCTTCCAGGTAGGCCTCGAAAAACCGGAGCCAGCAGTTGAAAAGGTGGTCCGCGCATGGAGCGTGGGGGTCGAGCGAGAGCTTGTCGGGTTTCAGAGCAGCCTCCATTATAACTGTAGTATATTAAATTGATGCGCTAAGCGTCAAGAACCACAAAGACATGTGAGACTTTAACTCAGGCTTTAATATACTACATGGGAGGCTTACCCGACACAGACGACCCCAGACAGAATGGGGCCTGTCCCAGAAGAGGTTCTTATACTGACTCCCGGGGGAGTGGCTAAGGCGGAGCTCTCCGTGGCCAGGTCGGGTTACCTACCAGTGACCGAACCTCTGCAGAGTTAAAGTACAATACACAGTATTACAGGGCCACGTTATGCACAACTATTATATACTATGTACAATGGTAGGGAGGTACAGTGGTGTATCACCACACTTTTCATCAACTATTAATGGGCTGGAACCGGCGTCACTTGGAACACAATTGATTCCAATGAAAAACGGTGTCGGATTCACCAGGGTTGGGATTGACACTCGAGAGGCTGACAAACTGCGACCGCATTTCAGCCACTCCACTCCCCACACCTACTCATCCCAGCAAACAAGGGGGCAGCACAAAGAGCGCCACCCCGGTTCGTGGACGCTGAATTTGAGACTCTGCTGGACGCCGTGGAGGAGAGGTGGGCTACCGTGTACTCCAGCGTGAGAAGGAGGTTGCCACCCATTGACATACACTGAGCATGGGCACATGTGGCAGAGGTCATGCGCACCGTGGGCCCCACTACCGGACAGCAGTGCCAGGAAAAACTGCACAACCTCTTCAGGTCAGCCAAGGTGAGTAGGCAGCATTGTGCCCCTGGCACTAAACCCCATCTCAGCCACCCGTAACCCCCACCCCCTTCCAGGGCGACCGAACCTCCACCCTGCACCACCTGTCAGCACCCATACCGGTCCCCATGGCTGGATGCCATGGCCACAAAAGCCACCAGCTACCCACCCCCTGTGCTGCATGCGCCGACTATCTAATACTGTGAAATTTCTGTCTCCCCCCTCCTTCCCGCCGCCTCGCCCCCCCCACCAAGCGAAGGTGGCCCAAAACTGCCGGGAGAGGGAACGCCGGAACTGTGGCCCCACACTGCAGCAGAGCAGCGAGCACTGGATTGGTCAGTGGGACCGGAGAGAGGGCAGCCAACAGGGCGGAAGTCAGCATCGGGGGAGCAAGTGAGACCCTGCTGAGATGCGGTTCCCCATGGCAAGTGTGTCGCCATCACCAACCCCACTCCACCACCACCGCACCCACAGCCCCAGAAGACGTCTGCCAAAAGGGATCAGGGTCACAGGGCGGGAATCGCAGCAGGTCTCCTCCACTCCTGATGTGCTGCCTGGGGATCCACCTTGACGTAGGGTTAGGGTCCCCGATGTTACTTTTGCAGCCAGCAGAAACAACCTCTCCAACGCTGCCCGGACCCGCGCTGCCCTTTGTAAGGCTTGCGGTAAGAAGGGGCACTTTTCCGCAGTGTGCCAGGCCCGTGCAGTCGCCACTATTGCCCCCCCACCCACCTCATTTACGGACAATTGGCGCCGCCATCTTCCCCTCTGCGCAACACGTGCGGGCCATGGGCGCCACCATCATGTTGAATCCCACCACGTGCGGCCCATGGGCGCCACCATTTTGTCCTCCTCAAGATCTTCAGGCGCCGCCATCTTGTCTCCCCCACAGCACATGGGCACCGCCAGCGTTCCAGGACCTGTGCCCCCCGGGCTCCCCATCATCTGACACCAGCGATGACCGACCACGACTCGCCTCTTGTGACCATCGACCAGTCTCGTCTACACAACCTGGCCACCGCATCGACCAGCATTAAAATCAACAGACACGTGACCTCTTGCCTGCTGGACTTGGGGAACACCGAAAGCTTCATCCATCCGGATACGGTAAGGCGCTGCTCCCTCGCGGTACACCCCACCAACCAAAGAATCTCCCTGGCCTCCGGATCCCATTCCGTGGCGATCCGGGGGTACTGTATGGTCACACTCACGGTCCAGGGCATAGAATTCAGCGGCTTCCGCCTCTACGGCCTCCCTAATCTCTGCGTTGCCCTACTACTCAGCCTGGACTTCCAGTGGAACCTCCAGAGCCTAACGCTGAAATTCGGTGGGCCCCTACAACCCCTTACTGTGTGCGTCCTGGTGACCCTAAAGATCGATCCGCCTTCCCTCTTCGCAAATCTAACCTCGGATTGCAAACCCGTCGCCACCAGGAGCAGACGGTACAGCGCCCAGGACAGGACCTTCATCAGGTCTGAAGTCCAGCGGCTGCTTCGGGAAGGCATCATCAAGGCCAGCAACAGCCCCTGGAGAGCTCAAGTGACAGTAGTTAAAACTGGGGAGAAACAGTCGTGGACTACAGCCAGATCATCAATAAGTACACACAGCTCGATGCGTACCCCCTCCCACGCATATCTGATGTGGTCAATCAGATTGCACAGTACCGGGTCTTCTCAACGGTAGACCTCAAGTCCGCCTACCACCAGCTCACCATTCGTAAATCGGACCGTCCATACACTGCCTTCGAGGCAGACGGTCGCCTCTATCACTTCCTCAGAGTTCCTTTCGGCGTCTCCAATGGGGTCTCGGTCTTCCAAAGGGAGATGGATCGAATGGTCGACCTGTATGATTTGCGGGCCACCTTTCCGTACCTAGACAACGTCACCATCTGCGGCCATGGTCAGCTGGACTGTGGTGAACCACTGTAGTAAGGGATGTAAGGTAGGACCTGCATTACAGGTTCGCCGGTAGCTCCTGCTGGCTGGCTCCGCCCACGGAGAACTGTATAAATATGCATGACCTCCAGTGCCCTGCCATTTCGCCAGCTGCAGCAGAAGGCCACGCATCTGACTGTAATAAAGCCACAGTTGTACCCAACTTTAGTCTTTGTGCAATTGATCGTGCATCAATTTATTACAGTCAGATTTTCCACAGAATGGCTATCAGAATTAAGCCCGGTCGCCTGCAGCTGGATTCGCACTTGAAGCCAGAAAAGACTTTACTCACTGGCTCGCATGTTTTGAGGCCTACATCAACGCGACGGACCCCGCGCCAACGGAGGCTCAGAAGATAAACGTCCTGTACTCCAGACTGAGCTCCAGCGTGTTACGTTTGATCCAGGACGCCACGAATTACACAAAAGCAATGGAACTCCTTAAGGAACACTACGCGCAGAAGGCGAAAATGCTCTTCGCCAGGCATATACTCACCACCCGCTCGCAACTACCTGTGAGTCCACCGAAGTCTTCTGGTGGGCCCTAATTCCACTCGTCTGGGACTGTGACTGTCAGGCCGTTATGGCCGGCGAAAACTCGAACTTCCTCATGCGCGATGCTTTCGTGATGGGTATTGCATCGGACCGCACGCCGATCCGCGCACCCCAGGGGTCCCCGCTGCTACTTCTGTGGTCAGTAGAAGCACCCCCACCAACACTGCCCGGCCTGCACTGCTGTTTGCAAAGCCTGCAGTAAAAAGGGCCACTTCGTGGCTGTGTGGCAGGCCCGTGCAGTCACTGCGATCGTGCCCGCTATCGCCCCCACCCCCACCCCAGATGCGCAATGGGAGCCGCCATCTTCTCCTCCCAGGTCCATGTGCGACCAATGAGTGTCACCATCTTGTCCCCCTTCGGCCATGGGCACCGCCACCTTTCCCGACCCCGCAATGTGCGCACCATGGGCGCCGCCATCCTGTCCCGACCCCGCCATTTGCACACCATGGACGCTGCCATCTTGTCCCCCACAGGATCTCCGGACATCCCGCCACATCGGAACCGCTCACGCTCGCCACCCAAAGCATCCGATGGCTACCCGCAGCTCGCTTCGATGACGCTGGACGACGGTGAAAATCAACGGCCACGCGACCTCGTGCCTGCTGGACTCCGGGACCACCGAATGCTTCGTTCACCCAGAAATGGTAAGGCGCTGCTCCCTCGCGGTCCACCCTGCCAATCAAAGGATCTCCCTAGCCTCCGGATCCCACTCCGTCCCGATCCGAGGCTTTTGTACAGTCTCCCTCATGGTCCAGGGCGTAGAATTTATTAACTTCCGCCTCTATGTCCTTCCTAATCTCTGCGCTGCACTCCTGTTGGGCCTGGACTTCCAGTGCAACCTCCAGAGCCTCACCCTCAAATTCGGCGGGCCCTTACTGCCCCCTTACCGTTTGCGGCCTCGCGACCCTCAAGATTGATCCCCCCTCCCTTTTTGCCAATCGAACTGCGGATTGCAAGCCCGTTGCCACTAGGAGCAGATGGTACAGCACCCAGGACAAGACCTTCATCAGGTCTGAAGTCCAGTGGCTGCTTAAGGAGGGTATTATCGAGGCCAGCAAGTGGTAGTGGTTAAAACTGGGGAAAAACACAGGATGGTCGTGGACTACATCTGACCATCAATTGGTACACGGAGCTTGAAGCGTACCCCCTTCCACGCATATCTGATATGGTCAATCAGATTGCGCAGTACCGGGTCTTCTCAACAATTTACCTGAAATCCGCCTACCACCAGCTCCCCATCCGGAAGTCGGACCGGCCATACACGGCCTCCGAGGCGGACGGTCGCCTCTACCACTTCCTTCGGGTCCCTTTCGGTGTCACAAATGGGGTCTCACTCTTCCAAAGAGAGATGGACCGAATGGTCGACCAATACGGTTTGCGGGCCACCTTTCCTTACTTAGATAACGTCACCATCTGCGGCCATGACCAGCAGGACCACGATGCCAACCTCGATAAATTCCTCCGCACTGCCACTCATCTCAACCTGACCTATAACAAAGAGAAGTGTGTGTTCAGCATGACCCGGTTAGCCATTCTCGACTATATAGTCGAAAACGTACTTCTCGGGCCCGACCCCAACCGCATGCGACCCTCATGGAACTTCGCCTCCCCCACTGCCCCAACGCCCTCAAACGCTGCCTGGGGTTCTTTTCCTACTACGCCCAGTGGGTCCCAAACTATGCGGACAAGGCCCGCGCACTAATTTAATCCGCCCAATTCCGCCTCGCAGCTGAGGCTTTCGCCTGCATCAGAGCAGACATCACCAAGGCCAGGATGTGCGTAATGGACGAGTCACTGCCTTTCCAAGTAGAAAGCGACGCTTCAGACGTCGCCCTTGCTGCCACTTTAAACCAGGCGGGCAGACCCGTGGCATTCTTTTCCCGTGCCCTTCAGGCCTCTGAAATTCAACACTCATCCGTCGAAAAGGAGGCCCAAGCTATCGTTGAAGCTGTGCGGCATTGGAGGCATTACCTGGCCGGTGAGAGATTCACTCCCCTTACGGACCAACGGTCGGTAGCCTTCATGTTCAATAACACGCAGCGGGGCAAGATCAAATATGATAAAATCTTGCGGTGGAGAATCAAGCTCTCCACCTATAATTACGAGATTTTGTATCGCCCCGGTAAACTCAACGAGCCCCCAGATGCCCTCTCCCGAGGTACATGTGCCAGCGCACAAGTGGACCAACTCCGGGCCCTACACGACAGCCTTTGTCACCCGGGGGTCACTCGATTGTTCCATCTGGTCAAAGCTCGCAATCTGCGCTACTCCGTCGAGGAAGTAAGAACAGTCACCAGGGGCTGCTAGGTCTGTGCGGAGTGCAAGCCGCACTTCTACCGGCCAGACCGTGCGTGCCTGGTGAAGGCTTCCCACCCCTTTGAACACCTCAACGTGTTTTTCAAAGGGCCCTTCCCCTCCACCGACCGTAACACGTACATTCTCAGTGTGGTCGACGGGTACTCCAGATTTGCCTTCTCCATCCCATGCCCCGTTATGACGTCTGCCACCGTCATCAAGGCCCTCAGCACCATCTTCGCTCTGTTCAGTTTCCCCGCCTACATCCACAGTGACAGGGGATCCTCATTCATGAGCGATGAGCTACGTCAGTTCCTGCTCAGCAGGGGTATAGCCTCCAGCAGGACGACAAGCTACAACCCCCGGGGAAACAAGCACGTAGAACGGGAGAATGAGACGGTTTGGAGGGCTGTCCAGCTGGCCCTACGGTCCAGGAACCTCCCAGCCTCTCGCTGGCAGGAGGTCCTCCCTGACGCTCTGCACTCCATCCGGTCACTATTGTGCACCGCCACTAATAACACATCCCATGAATGTGTTTTTAGCTTCGCCAGGAAGTTCACATCTGGGGTGTCGCTCCCGACTTGGCTCGCATCTCCAGGACCGGTCCTTCTCCGTAGCCATGTCCTACTCCACAAGGCGGACACCTTGGTGGACAGGGTTCACCTGCTCCACTCCAACCCTCAATATGCCTACGTTGAGTTTCCCGACAGCCGCCAAGATACTGTCTCACTCAGGGACCTGACACCATCAGATTGCACCCCAACACCCCACCCCCCCCCCTATACGCACCCCGCCCACCGCGGCGCCAATATTCACCCCACCAGACCACCCCCCCCTCCCCTTTTCCGCACAAGAGGACGAAGAGGACTTCTGCATGCTTCCGGAGTTCCCCGATGACTGGCCAGCACCAACACCGCCATCGGTGTTACCTCCACCACCGCCAGCACCGACTTCGCCGCCACCGTTACGCCGCTCCCAACGAAGCACCAAAGCACCGGAGCGGCTGAACCTTTGACGGACTCCGGACCGTCAACATGGACTTTTCTTTTTCCTACCACTGTATATAGTTGCACTAATTGTATATAGTTTCATGTCACCCCCGCCGGACTCATTTTTAACAGGGGGTGAATGTGGTGAACCACTGTAATAGGGGATGTAATGTAGGACCTGCACTACAGGTTCGCCGGTAGCTCCTGCCAGCTGGCTCCGCCCATGGAGAATTGTATAAATATGCATGACCTCCAGTGCCCTGCCATTTTGCCAGCTGCAGCAGGTGGCCATGCATCTGACTGCAATAAAGCCACAGTTGTACCCAACGTTAGTCTTTGTGCAATTGATCGTGCATCAAGGACCACGATGCCAACCGTGCCAAATGTCTCCACACCGCCACTCTCCTGAACCTCACCTACAACAAGGAGAAGTGCGTGTTTAGCACGACCCGCTTAGCCATCCTCGGCTATGTGGTCCAGAACAGAGTTCTGGGACCCCATCCCGACCGCATGCGCCCCCTCATGGAGCTCCCCCTTCCCCACTGCCCCAAGGCCCTCAAACGCTGTCTGGGGTTCTTCTTGTACTACACCCAGTGGGTCCCAACTATGCGGACAAGGCCCGCCCACTCATACAGCCCACCCATTTTCCCCTGACGGCCGAGGCACAACAGGCCTTCGACCGTATCAGAGCCGATATCGCCAAGGCCGGGATGCATGCAGTAGACGAGACACTGCCCTTTCAAGTAGAGAGCGACGCATCAGACGTCGCCCTAGCCGCCACCCTCAATCAGGCAGGCAGGCCCGTGGCATTCTTTTCCCGCACCCTTCATGCCCTCGAAATTCGGCACTCATCCGTCGAAAAAGAGGCCCAAGCTATCATTGAAGCTGTGCGGCATTGGAGGCATTACCTGGCCGGAAGGAGATTCACTCTCCTCACTGACCAATGGTCGGTAGCCTTAATGTTCAATAACACACAGCGGGGCAAAATCAAGAATGATAAGAACTTGGGGTGAAATTCTCCCCAAACGGCGCGATGTCCGCCGACTGGCGCCCAAAACGGCGCCAATCAGACGGGCATCGCGCCGCCCCAAAGGTGCGGAATGCTCCGCATCTTTGGGGGCCAAGCCCCAACATTGAGGGGCTAGGCCGGCGCCGGAGGGATTTCCCCCCACCAGTTGGCGCGGAAATAACATGTCGGGGCGGCGCATGCGCGGGAGCGTCAGCGGCCGCTGACAGTTTCCCGCGCATGCACAGTGGAGAGAGTCTCTTCCGCCTCCGCCATGGTGGAGACCGTGGCGGAGGCGGAAGGGAAAGACTGCTCCCACGGCACAGGCCCGCCCGCGGATCGGTGGGCTCCGATCGCGGGCCAGGCCACCGTGGGGGAACCCCCCGAGGTCAGATCGCCCCGCGCCCCCCCGAGGACCCCGGAGCCCGCCCACGCCGCCTTGTCCCGCCGGTAAGAAAGGTACTTTAATTTACACCGGCGGGACAGGCAATTTATTGGTGGGACTTCGGCCCATCCGGGCCGGAGAATCCAGCAGGGGGGCCCGCCAACTGGCGCGGCCCGATTCCCGCCCCCGCCGAATATCGGGTGCCGGAGACTTCGGCAATTACGAGATTTTGTATCGCCCCGGCAAGCTCAACGAGCCCCCAGATGCCCTATCCCGAGGTACATGTGCTAGCGCACAAGTAGACCGACTCCGGGCCCTGCACGACAGCCTTTGTCACCCGGGAGTCACACGGTTGTACCATTTTATAAAGGCCCACAATCTGCCCTGCTCCGTCGAGGAAGTCAGGGCTATCACCAGGGACTGCCAGGTCTGCACGGAGTACAAGCCGCACTTATACCGGCCGGATTATGCGTGCCTGGTGAAGGCCTTCCGCCCCTTTGAGCGCCTCAGCATGGATTTCAAAGGGCCCCTCCCCTCCACCGACCGTAACACGTATTTTCTCAGAGTGGTCGATGAGTACCAGATTCCCCTTCACCATCCCATGCCCCAACATGATGTCTGCCACCGTCATCAAAGCCCTCAACACAATCTTCACTCTGTTCGGTTTCCCCGCCTACATCCACAGTGACAGGGGATCCTCATTCATGAGTGATGAGCTACGTCAGTTCCTGCTCAACAGGGGTATCACCTCCAGCAGGATGATAAGTTATAACCCCCGGGGAAATGGACAGGTTGAGAGGGAGAATGGGACGGTCTGGAGGGCCGTCCAACTGGCCCTATGGTCCAGGAACCTCCCGGCCTCCCGCTGGCAGAAGGTCCTCCCTGATGCACTACACTCCATTCGGTCACTGCTGTGCACCGCCACTAACAACACACCCCATGAAGTCCACATCCGGGGTGTCGCTCCCGATTTCGCTCGCAGCTCCGGGACCCGTCCTGCTCCGTAGGCACGTCCGACCCCACAAGGCAGACCCGTTGGTGGAGAGGGTGCAATTGCTCCATGCAAACCCCCAGTGTGCCTACGTGGCATACCTCGCCGGCCGCCAGGATACTGTCTCCCTCAGGGACCTGGCACCAGCAGGTTCCACACACACACACCCTCCCTTCCCCCGGCGCTCCCAGCATTAACCCCACCAGGACCATCCATCCTTCCCCTGCCCACGCCCGAGGATGAAGAGGATTTCGGCACACTCCCGTAGTCACCGAACAACAGACCAGCATCGGCACCGCCGCCACCACTACGTCGCTCCCAGCGGCACATCAAGGCCCCGGACCGGTCAAACCTCTAACTGGTCCACTGGACTTCAAAAGACATTTTTTTTCTCTCAAAGATTATAAATGAAAAACCCATTTGCTGTATATAGTTCTCCACCACCCCCGCCAGACCTCAATTTTAACAGGGGGTGAATGTGGTAAACCACTGTTGCACCTCTATTAGGTGATGTACGGTAGGACCTGTACTACAGGTATGTTGGTAGTCCCTGCCTGCTGGCTCCACCCAATCGGCGGAGTATAAATGTGTGTGTGCTCCATGCTGCAGCTATTTCGCCAGCTGCTGTGGGAGGCCACACATCTTAGAGCAATAATGCCTCAGTTGTATCCAACTCAAATCTTTGTGCAATTGATCGTGCATCACAGCTGGTGCCAAATCCCTGAGGGAGACTGTGTCTTGGCGGCCGTCGTGGTATGCGACGTAGGCGTACTGCGGGATCGCATGGAGTAGCTGTACTCTCTCAACCAACGGGTCCGCCTTGTGGAGCCACACGTGCTTGCAGAGGAGAACAGGTCCTGGAGCTGCCAGTCACGTTGGGAGCGAAACCCCGGAGGTGGACTTCCTGGGGAAGGCAAAGAGACGTTCATGGGGAGTCTCGTTAGTCGCCGTGCACAGGAGCGACCGAATGGAGTGAAATGCGTCGGGGAGGACCTCCTGTCAGCAGGAGGGCAGGAGATTTCTGGACCGTAGGGGCAGCTGGACGGCCCTCCAGACCGTCCCATTCTCCCGCTCCACCTGCCCGTTTCCCCTGGGGTTGTAGCTGGTCGTCCTGCTGGAGGCAATGCCCCTGTTGAGCAGGTACTGGTGCAGCTCATCGCTCATAAATGGGGAACCCCGGTCGCTGTGGACGTAGGCGGGGAAACCAAACAGAGTGAAGATGGTGCTGAGGGCCTTGATGGAGGTGGCAGACGTCATATCGCGGCATGGGACGGCGAAGGGGAATCGGGAATACTCGTCGACCACATTAAGAAAGTACGTGTTGCGGTTGGTGGAGGGGAGGGACCCTTTGAAGTCCATGCTGAGGCGTTCAAAGGGGCGGGATGGCTTCACCAGGCGCGCACGGCCTGGCCGGTAGAAGTGTGGTTTACACTCCGCGCAGATTTGCCAGACTCTGGTGACAGCCCTGACTTCCTCGATGGAGTAGGGCAGATTGCGGGCCTTAATGAAGTGGTAAAAGCTGGTGACTCCCGGGTGAGATGGTCATGCAGGGTCCGGAGGCGGTCCACTTGTGCGCTGGCACATGTACCGCGGGACAGTGGATCGGGGGGGCTCGTTGAGCTTACCGGGGCGATACAAAATCTCGTAATTGTTGGTGGAGAGCTCGATCCTCCACCTCAAGGTTCTATCATTTTTGATCTTACCCCGCTGTGTGTTAACATGAAGGCAACCGATCGCTGGTCTGTGAGGAGAGTGAATCTCCTGCCGGCCAGGTAATGCCTCCAATGTCGCTCAGCTTCAACGATCGCTTGGGCCTCCTTTTCAACGGAGTAGTGCTGAATATTGGAGGCATGGAGGGTGCGGGAAAAGAATGCCACGGGCCTGCCTGCCTGGTTGAGGGTGGCGGCCAGAGCGACGTCTGATGCATCGCTCTCAACTTGGAAGGGGAGCGTCTTGTCGACCGCGTGCATCGCGGCCTTGGCAATGTCAGCGTTGATACGGTTGAAGGCCTGGTGAGCCTTGGCTGTCAGTGGGAAAGCGGTGGATTGAATGAGTGGGCGGTCCTTGTCCACGTAGTTTGGGATTCACTGGGCGTAATACGAAAAGAACCCCACGCATCGTTTGAGGGCCTTGGCGCAATGGGGGAGGGGGGTTACATGAGGGGGCCCATGCAATTGGGGTCGGGCCCTCGAACTCTGTTCTGAACCACATAGCCGAGGATGGCTAATCGGTTTGTGCTGAGCACACACTTCTCCTTGTTGTAAGTTAGGTTGAGGAGTGTGTCGGTGTGGAGAAATTTGGAAAGGTTAGCGTCGTGGTCCGACTGGTTATGGCCGCAGATGGTGACATTGTCCAGGTACGGGAAAGTGGCCCGCAGCCCGTACCGGTCAACCATTCGGTCCATCTCCCGTTGGAAGACTGAGACCCCGTTACTGATGCTGAAGGTAACCCTAAGGAAATGGTAAAGGCGGCCGTCTGCTTCAAACGCAGTATATGGGCGGTCCGCCTTACGGATGGGGAGCTGGTGGTAGGCAGATTTCAGGTCCACTGTCAAGAAGACCCGGTACTGTGCAATCTGATTGCCCATATCAGATATGCGTGGGAGGGGGTACGCGTCGAGCTGCGTGTACCGCTTGATGGTCTGACTGTAGTCAACGACCATCCTGTTTTTCGCCCCGGTTTTCACCACTACCACTTGGGCTCACCAGAGGCTGTTGCTGGCCTCGATGATACCTTCCCGCAGCAGCCGCTGGACCTCAGACCTGATGAATGTCCTGTCCTGGGCGCTGTACCGTCTGCTCCTGGTGGCGGCAGGTTTGCAATCCGGAGTGAGGTTAGCAAACAGGGAAGGCGGGTCGACCTTAAGGGTTGTGAGGCCACATACAGTAAGGGGTGGTAAGAGCCCGCCAAATTTCAGGGTTAGGCTCTGGAGGTTGCACTGGAAGCCCAGGCCGAGTAGCAAGGCAGCGCAGAGGTTGGGGAGGATGAAGAGCCGGAAGCCGCTGAACTCTACGCCCTGGACTGTGAGGGTGGCGATGCAGTACCCCTGGATCGCCACAAAGTGGGATCCGGAGGCCAGGGAGATTCTTTGGTTAGCGGGATGTACCGTGAGGGAGCAGCGCCTTACCGTATCGGGGTGGCTGAAGCTCTCAGTGCTCCCGGAGTCCAGAAGGCAGGATATCTCGTGCCCGTCGACCTTCTCCTTTGTCGAAGCAGTCGCGAGATTGTGCGGTCGAGACTGGTCGATCGCGACCGAGGCGAGACGCGGCTGGTTGCCGGCGGTTGCAGGCGATGAGCGGCCCAATGAGGTGCCCGACGGGCAGAGGTCCTGAGGCGGGTAAGATGGCGGCGCCCATGGGCCGCTCGTGTCCTGGGGCAGGCAAGGTGGCGGTGCCCATTGTTTCTGAGGCAAGCAAGATGGCGGCGCCCACGGGCTGCACGTGTTGTGAGTGAAGCAAGGTGGCGGCGTCCAAGGGCCGCACGTGCGGCTGCCGGGACAATAGCAGCAATTGAGCGGGCCTGGCACACTGCAGCGAAATGTCCCTTCTTGTCACAGGCCTTGCAGAGGGCGCTCTGCGATGGGCAGCGCTGCCGGGGGTATTTTGTCTGTCCGTAGAAGTAGCACTTGGGTCCACCAGGGTTGGTTGGCTGCCGCGCGGCGAGGGCGTGGGGTTGGCTGAGGGCGGTCGCTGATGGGGTCCACGATGGGGTGGCCTCTGGCAGGGTCCATGATGCACAGGGAGGGGTGGGCCATGCGGTCAGGGGCATAAGCCTGTACGTTGCGTGAGGCGACCGTGAGCGAGAGTGCTAGTTTCTTGGTCGCCATGAGATCAAGCTTGGCCCCTTCTAAGAGGCGCTGGCGGATGTAGCCAGACCCTATGCCGGTAACGTACGCGTCTCTCATTAGCCGGTTTGAATGTTTAGTGGGCGAAATGGCCTGGCAGTCACAGTCTCTCACCAGGGCGAGCAGGGCACGCCAGAAATCTTCCACAGACTCACCGGGAAGTTGGTGCCACGTGGATAAGCGGTGCCTGGCATAGATCTTGTTGGTCTGCTGAGCATAATTCTCCTTCAGTAGCGCCATGCCTCTGTGTAGGTAGACGCGTCCTGGACGAGGGGAAAAACATTGGAGCTCAGCAGCGTGTACAGAATCTGGAGCTTCTGTTCTTCTGAGATTGGATCTGGCTCAGACCCGATGTATGCTTCAAAGCAAGCTAGCCAATGTTCAAAGTCCTTTTTGGCGTTGTCTGCTTGAGGATGCAGCTGCAGGCGATCTGGCTTGATGCGGAGGTCCAACTCTGAAAAATCTCTGTATAATAAATTGATGCGCTATCAATTACAACGAGACGAGAGTAGAATGTAATCGGGGCTTTATTACACAGAGATGAATGAATGAAATGGATGAATGAAATGAAATGAACGAAAATCGCTTATTGCGACAAGTAGGCTTCAAATGAAGTTACTGTGAAAAGCCCCTAGTCGCCACATTCCAGCGCCTGTTCGGGGAGGCTGGTATGGGAATTGAGCCATGCTGCTGGCCTGCCTTGGTCTGCTTTCAAAGCCAGTGATTTAGCCCTGTGCTAAACCTCATACTGCAGCTTACGAAATGGCTGCTGTTTGGAGAGCACACACATTTATACTCCGCCTACTGGGAAGAGCCAGCAGGCAGGGATCTACCCCCGTACCTGTAGTACAGGGGCCTTACCGTAATACCCATATATGCAATATAATACAACAGTGGTGACTACCACACTTACCTTTGCAAACCTGGGGTGTGGGAATCCCTGCCACTGGTCCGAGTTCTCCAGAACCTGTAGTAAACCTGTAGGCTCGTTAAGTCTATCAAAATGAAGGCGCCGCCACTGCCAGGATTGTCCACTCCCTCCGAATGTCAATTGACCTTTGCTGGGTTACTCAATCTCCTGTGGCAAGTCACCACCCATTCATATTTTTTCTTTTCAACATTTTTTTCCAATGAAAGGGGTAATTTAGCGTGGCCGATCCACCTACCCTGCACATCTTCGGGCTGTGGGGGTGAGAACAACGCTGACATGGGGAGAATGTACAAACTCCACACCAAGGCCGGGATCGAGCTCGCGTCCTCGGCGCCGTGAGGCAGCAGTGCTAACCACTGCGCCCCTGTGCAGCCCTTGGTCACCACCCTTTCAGTCAGCGAGTTCTAAATTCCAGCACCCTTGGATTGAAAACGTTATCCCTCAAATTCCATCTAATCTCCTGCCCCTGACCTTAAACCTCTATATAGACGATATATTTTCATACTTAACATTAACTCTTTAAACTACAAAAAAACAGATAGTAAGACCATAAGGCGTGGGAGCAGAATTAGGCCACTCGGCACATCAATTCAGCTCCGCCATTCAAGCATGGCTGATATTTTCTCATCCCCATTCCCCTGCCTTGTCCTCATAACCCTTGATCCCCTAATTAATCAAGAACCTATCTATCTCAGTCTTAAAGAAATTGAGTGATTTGGCCTCCACAGCCTTCCACAGATTCACCATCCTCTGGCTGAAGAAATTCCTCCTCATCTCAGTTTTAAAGGACCATCCCTTCAGTCTGAGGCTGTGCCCTTGGGTTCTAATTTCTCCGACCAGTGGAAACATCCTCTCCACAGCCACTCTATCTTGGCCTCTCGGTATTCTGTTAGTCTCAATGAGATCCCCCCCCCCCCCCCCCCCGCTCTCATACTTCTAAACTCCAGCCAGTACAGACACAAAGTCCTCAACCGCTCCTCATATGCCAAGTCCTTCATTCCAGGGATCATTCTTGTGAACCTCCTCTGGACCCTTTCCACGGCCAGCACATCTTTCCTTAGATACGGGGCCCAAAACTGCTCAGAATACTCCAAATGGGGTCTGACCAGAGCCTTATACAGCCTCAGCAGTACATCCTTGCTCTTGTATTCTAGTTAGGTTATATCAGTGGATTTGGAGTTAAACTGAAAGTGGCAACATACGCAAATAATGTAATAAATTATCTGTGTTTTTTTTATCTTGTCGTTGGTGAGATTGTCTCTGGAACAGAAATGTACAGATCAGGGTATTGATTCACAGCACTATCTGCAGAATGCAGCTGAATCCCATTCACTGTACTTGTAACAATTGAGTTTAGCTAATCTGTGCTGTGACTAACAATTAAACTTTTGTAGCTCACTTTGACTTTGATGTCTCCAGGCCCAAATGTTCCAAAGCTCTCCTGACTGGCCTCCCATTTTCTATCCTGAGTAAATTTTAGTTTATCCAGCGTTATGTTGTCTTATGGTCACCTGCACCAAGTCGTGTTCATCCATCAGTCACTGGCTATATTTGCTCCTGATAGGCTGACTAGTGTGCATATCAGCAGCAAATGAGGGAAAGAAACGGGGGACAGTGTGTGAGAAAATTAAAGTCATGTCGGGCTGGAACCCAAACAACAGCAGGGCTGGTGCCCGGGCAAACAGGCGGGGCTGTAGCTTGGGGGCACAGGCGGAGTGGGGCAGGAGCTCGAGGAGACAGGCGGGACAGGGCTGGAGCCTGGGGTGGGAGGCCGGAAGGGGCTGGAGTGGGATTGGAACCTGGGGAGATGGGCGAGTGGGGCTGGAGCTCACGGAGTCAGGCAGAGTGGGTTGGAGCATGGGGAGACAAACAGTTCAGGTTTGGAGACCAGGGAGACAGGTGAGGCTGGAGACCGGGGAGAGAGGCTGGGAGGGGCTGGAGTGGGATTGGAACACGGGGATGTCATGATATCCACATTAACATATCATGGTGCAATCACACACACACACTGATGGACAGGTAGATGGACGAATCAACACACACACAACATCGCAGCCAATCACCAGTGAGAGCACACGCACTACAAAACAGGGAACACTACATTTCCCGCTCATTCTACCAGGAGATAGCTCAGAGCAAAGAGCTCACAGCGTGCCACTCAGACATACACCATGTGCTGAGTGCCTCACTAAGGTAGTGCTAGGGCTGGGTCCACAGGTTAGCTGGTGAAGTACGAACCACAGCCAGAAGTTAATAGTTATTATTGTACAGAATAATAAAACAGAGTTATACCATCTACAACCGTGTTGGTTCGTTTGTGTATCGGAACACCCAACACGGCAGGGGAGTCAGGCAGAGTGGGTTGGAGCCCGGGGAGAAAGACAGGGCGAGATGGAGCCTGAGTAGACAGACTGTTCGGGTTTGGAGGCCAGGGTGTTAGGTGGGGTTGAATCCCGGAGAGACAAGCAGGGCAGGATGGAGTCCCTGGAGACAGGCGGGGTGGAATAGGGCCTGGTAAACCAGGAGGTCAGGGAGACTGGTGTTGCTGGGCTGGAGCCTGCGGTAATGGGCAGGATGGGATTGGAGGCATGGGGCCTGGTAAAATGAGGCTGGAGCCTGGCCAGGATGGGACGGGGGAGTTGGGAGGCCTGAGCTGGCAGGGCCCAAGCCTGAGGAAGACAGGCAGGGCTGGGGAGGGCAAAGTCATGGTCGGCCAGTGAGGGAAAGCTGAATTAATTCAAAGGAGGCTGTCATTAGGTGGGACTGAGGAGGTGACAGTGACTGAGTGGGTGTGTTGGACAAATTGAGTGAGTGAGTGATTGACTGAATGGGTGTGTGTGAGAGAGTCAATGACTGACTGATGGAATGTGTGTGAGTGAATTTGTATGAGGAAGTGTAGGAGTGAGTGGGTGTGTGGCGGTGAATGACCGCATGACTGTTTGATGGGAGGAAGGGGGGGTGGTGATGGGGGTGAACCATGGGGCCGGGTGACCCTCCACGGGACTGGGGCTGTGCCCAGCCATGGCCTGCCATTGCCGCAGCCTGCAAGGCAGCCATCCTGCTGCGCACCCCACTGACCACCCACCTCGGCTCCTGGTTCTGCAGACTGACACTGGCCATAAGGATGCTCCCACCCCCGCAGCCCAGCCTCCACTCACCCACCGCACAACCCTCGCACCCCACCCTCTGCCATACCGCAGCCCCCAGCAGCTGGCCACCTGCCGGGTGGGCATCACGCGGCCCACCCAAGTGCAATGCTCTTAAAACTGCTACAGGGAGGTGCCAGACGGGGGTCATGAGCATACTGCTGACAACGGCAGGAGGGCTGGGCGCCAGGGCCAGTGGTCCTCATGGTCCGTGGTGCAGATATGGGGGAGGGAGGATATGCGGAGCAGGGTGCGCATTGCCACCTGGGGCCAACGTTGGGCATGGGCATATGCACAATGGATATTGGAATACAACCAGAAACTGTAGCCTTCCTCCTAGTCACCGTAGCCCCGAGGATTGGATTCAATTCAATTTCCGTTTAAGTTTGATTTAATGTCACGTGTACCGAGGTACAGTGAAAAGTATTGTTCTGCATACAGTTCAGACAGATCGTTCCATACATGAAAAAAAATATAGGGCATACATAAATACACAAAGTAAATACATCGACACAGACATTGCGTGAAGCAGACAGGAGCGTAGTACTACTCTGTAGGGAAGGTGTGTGAAGAGAGCAGTGCAGTCCATAAGTGGCTCATTCAGGAGTCTGGTAAAGTGGGGAAGAAACTGTTTTTGAATCTCAGTGCATGTTCTCAGACTTTTGTATCTCCATGGAAGAGGTTGGAAGAGAGAATAACCCAGGTGGGAGGGGTCTTTGATTCCATACCAGGCTATGATGCAGTCAGATAGGATGGTTTCTATGGTGCATCTGTAAAAGGTGAGTCAGTGTGGACATGCCAAATTTCCTTCGTTTTCTGAGGTGCTTTCTTGGTCTTGGCTTCAACGTGGGTGGACCAGGACAGATGTTTGATGATGTGCACACCGAGGAATTTGAAGCTGTCAACCATCTCCACCTCAGCCCCGTCAACCATCTCCACCTCAGACAGGGATGTGTACATTATTTTGCTTCCTGAAGTCAATGACCAGCTCCTTAGTTTTGCTGATGTTGATGGAGAGATTGTTGTCATTACACCATGCCACTAGGTTCTCTATCTCCCTCCTGTATTCTGACTCATCATTGTTTGAGATCCAACCCACTATGGTCATGTCATCAGCAAACTGGTAGATGGAGTTGGAGCCAAGTTTTCTCAAACCGTCGTGTGTTTTCAGGGAGTATAGTTCGGAGCTAAGTACGCAGCCTTGTGGGGCTCTGGTATTGACGACTATCGTGGAGGAGGTGTTGTTATTTATCCTTACTGATTGTGGTCTGTGGGTCAGGAAGTCGAGGATCCAGTTGCAGAGGGAGGAGCCCTCTGGAGTTTTGATATGAGCTTGCCTGAATTGGTGTGTCTCATGATCAATCTCTCGAAGCATGGGAATTCCCTGCCCAGTGAAGCAGTGGAGGCTCCTTCATTAAATGTTTTCAAGATAAAGATAGATAATTTTTTGAAGAATAAAGGAATAAAGGCACATGGTGTTCGCGTGGGAAAGTGGAGCTGAGTCCACAAAAGATTAGCCATGATATCATGGAATGGCGGAGCAGGCTCGAAGGGCCAGATGACCTACTCCTGCTCCTAGTTCTTATGTTCTTATGTCAAGACCATCGGATGGTAGTTGTTGAGGCACGCTGCCTGGATCTTCTTTGGCACCGATATTGTGTTGGTCTTCTTGAAGCAAGTGGGAATCTCGGATTGGAGTAGGGAGAGGATGAAGATGTCCGTGAACACAGCCATCAGTTGGTTCACGCAGGATCTGAATGCACGGCCAGGGACTCTGTCAGGCCTTGTTGCTTTTCATGGATTCATTTTCAAGAAGGCTGATCTGGCTTTGGAAGTTGTGACGGTAGGTATGGGTGAGTCCGAGGCTGCTGGGGCAATTGACAATGGTTTGTTGGCTTCTTGCTCGAAACAAGCATAGAATGGATTGAGTTCATCAAGGAAGGGTGCGCTGCTGCCAGAGATTCTACTTGGCTTTGCTTTGTAGCCCATTATGTTGTTAGGTTAGGTGGGGTTACTGGGTTATGGGGATTGGGTGAAGGCATGGGCTTAAGTTGGGTGCTCTTTCCCAAGGTCAGTGCAGACTCGACGAGCTGACTGGCCTCCGTCTGCACTCTAAATTCTAAATTAAGCATTGCCACAACCGATGAGATTCTGGGTCATTAATCGGTCACTCAAGTTAGCCTGGTATTGTCTCTTGGCATCCCGGATGGTTTAGCGGAGGTCGTACTTGGATTTCTTGAGGTCAAGGTCGCCTGTCTTGAACGCCTCAGACCCGCTCTTCAGTAGGGCGTGAAACTCCCGATTAAACCATGGTTTCCGGTTGGGAAATGTACCTTCTTTGGCACACAATCTTCCACACACTTGCTGGTGAAGTCTGTGACGGTGGTGGCATACTTGTCTCGGTTGGCCACTGAGTTCTTGAATATGGACCAGTCCACTGACTCCAAGCAGACACCTAGGAGCTTTTCTGTTGCCTCGGGCGAGCGTTGCACGACCTTCTTAACTGGACTCCTGTTTAAGTTACAGCTTTTACGCCGGGAGAAGGAATGCTGTCTTATGGTCCAATTTTCTGAAGTGCGGTCAGGGCATGGATCGCTAGGTGCCCTTTATGTTTGTGTAGCAGTGGTCGAAGATGTTGGTGCCCCTCGTGGGTTGGGTGATGTGTGTGGTGATATGCATCACTCTATATACACAAGGGATTAATGTAAATACACTACAACCAAGTAAACACTAGAGGGAGCACCGGAGATGTCATGACATGCAGACATACAGCTAATGAACATATAGAATAGGACACAACCAATGGGCAGTCAAGGCACCCAGAGGTGACACTACCACAAGGGGGCATTACACAACCTATATAAAAGGACAGGGCACATATGCTCTGTCTCTTTCTACAGGCGACACTTAGAGAGTAGGACAGGGGCAGATCAGAAGCATCACACCCACCACTTGGCTTAGATCAGATTGGTTAGTTAGACTGAGTTACTATAGCAAGATTAGCAGGAGAGTCGAACTCATAGAGAACTGTGCTAATGGTTCAATAAATCACATTGAACTTACTTCAAAGTCTGGAGTATCTTTTGGTCAAAGCTGCATCGAGTTGCAGCATGTGTTACCCCAGAGTACATATCACATCAAAGTGTAGGTGGAATTTTGGCAGTACATTCTTGAGCTTGGCCTGGTTGAAGTCCCCGGCCACGATAACCAGGCCACCGGGTATTCTGTTTCATTATTATTTATAGCAATGTACAATTCATCAAGTGCCTTCTTCACTTCCGCCTGGGGTGGGGTGTAGACCTCCGTGATGATGGCACAAGTGAACCCTCATGGAAGGGAGTATGGGCGGCACTTGACAGTCAGGTATTCCAGGTCCGGGAGCAGTAGTTCACCAGGGTCGCCACATCCGAGCACCAGGAGGAGTTGATGAGGCGGCAAATGCCTCCATATTTCGCCGGCCCACCTGATGCACCAGGGACAAGAGGGGGGGATGCACTGTGGCTGTACGAGCTGGAGCTGCTCGAGGAGGAGGAGGATGCTGAAGCAGTGAAGCCTGCCCCAGAGGAACACGAGGCAGTCAATGAGGATGGAGAACCAGTCACCCAACAGGTCGAGGAGGAGGAGGAGGTGCAAAGGAGGTGCGGCATGAGGCCTCGCGTGTACCGGCAACGCCTGTCCTTTGAGAACCTGCCAGACCGGGCATGTCATTGAAGACTCCGGCTGAGCAGGAGGACAGTGTGACGTATAGGGGTTGGTTTAGCACAGTGGACTAAACAGCTGGCTTGTAATGCAGAACAAGGCCAGCAGCGGGGGTTCAATTCCCGCACCGACCTCCCCGAACAGGCGCCGGAATGTGGCGACTAGAGGCTTTTCACAGTAACTTCAATTAAGTTTACTTGTGACAATAAGCGATTATTATTATTGATATTATTCTATATCTACCAGATGATGGCACACCTGGTGCCGTAGGGAAATGAGAGAGGATACCTGCTCCTGGTGGCTGTCAAGGTAATGGTCGCTCTGGACCTTTACATCACGGAGTCCTCCAAGGCACCGAGTGGGGACCTGTCCGGGTTCTCACAGAGCTCAGTGCATAGGTGCATCCGCGCCATCATGGGGGTCCTATATGCCCAGTTGGAACAATACATTAATTTCAATGTGGATCAAACCCATCAGGATGTCCAGGCAGCGGGGTTCACCGCCGTCCCCGAGATGCCTTGGGTCCAGATCATGATCAACGGGATGACTGTCCACCTATGTGCACCTGCAGATAAAAGGCCGCTCGACATTAACCGAAAGGGGTTCCACTCGATGAACGTGCAGCTAGCTGGTGGGTGACCATCAGATGTGCATCATGCACGTCTGCACCCGATACCCAACCAGTGTGCACAACGCCTTCACCCTGGCACACTCGGTGATTCCCGGTCTCTTCAAGGTGCCTCCCCAGTTGAGGGGGTTGCCTCCTGGGTGACAGGGGTTATCTGGCGCAGTCTATCCTGAGGCCACAGACTGTCCTGGAGACCCACTGCAACGATGTCCATGCCGCCACCAGGGGCGTGATCGGGTGATGCTTTGGGATCCTGAAGATGCGGTTCAGGACCCTGGACCGCTGTGGAGGGGCCCTCCAGTATGGCGCTGGGAGGGTTGCCCACATCGTGGCAGCCTGCTGCGTCCTCCACAACATTGCGCAGCAGAGTGGCGACGTACTGGAGGAGGAGTGTCAATCGCGAATCCAGCGAATCTGGCACCATTTCTCATTGGAATCGATTGTGTTCCACGTGGCGCACCTGGTGATAGCCCCTCAACGGTCACTGAATCGGTCTAAGTGTGGCGCCAATTTTGCTCTTGTAAAAGTCCACAAATTCAACCCAGGCATCAACACTTAGTCTCAGGAACAGAGAATCCCGCTGCTTCTCTTTCCAAATTTACTTGCCCCTTGAGTGAGAAAAAGATGCAAATTTATCGCCCCGAGAGAGGATGTTGGACAAAGGGCAGCATGGTGCTACAGTGGTTAGCACTGCTGCCTCACGACGCCGAGGACCCGGGTTCGATCCCGGACCCGGGTCGCAGTCCGTGTGAAGTTTGCAGATTCTGCCTGTTCAACCCGAAGATATGCAGGGTAGGTGGATTGGCCATACCAAATTGTCCCTTAATTGGAAGCATTTTAGAAAACAAATGTTGGACAAGCTTGCCCAACAACTCAAAGAGTTGTCTTTCAGCACTCTGGAATGTAAATCATCAATTTCTGGGAATTTATCATCCTTCAGTCCCAATGCATTTCTCCAGTAATACCCTTTTCACTGATACCAGAATATATTACAGTTGTTCAATTTCACTAGTTTCTTAGATCTCTTGTAATCCTGGGAGTTTTTTAAAAATATCTTCCTCTTTGCAGGTAGACACAAGGGCCAGAATATCCACCCCACCCAGCGTGGGAAAACCCACGATGAAGGTAGCGAGCTATTGGCTGCTAACATGATTCCCCGATCCCGCTAAAGTCAAAGACAATTTGCCACTGGGGAACCCATATCAGGAGGTTGCCTTCGGTGGACTGGAAGGGCTGACAAATTCTGGCCAAAGTATATGTTTAGTTTCTCTGCTATTTCCTTATTCCCGTTAGAAATGTTCCTGTCTCTACCTGTCATGGACTTGTCTTTGCTGATCGTTTTCTTTTGACATACCGATGGAAAATTTGAATATCCTATTTTTTATGCTTCTCTCTTTATCAGATTCAGAGAATAGAATCCCAACAGTGCAGAAGGAGGGCATTCAGCCCATCAAGTCTGCACTGTCCCTCGGCTCACTTCCCCACCCTGTCCCCGCCACCCCATGCACCAATCATGGTCAATCCACCAAATCTGCCATTTCCTGGACATTAAGGGGCAATTTATCATGGCCTGTCCATCTAATCTGCACGTCTTTGGACTGTGGGAGGAAACCAGAACAGCCTGAGGACACCCACTCAAACACGTGGAGAACATGCAAACTCCATACGGAGAGTCATCAAAGCCAGATTTGAAACCTGGTCCTGGACTGATCTCTGTATATGTATATACATGAAGGATTAATGTGTCATCAGTACAGTCAGAAGATCACTAGAGGGCAATATTAACAGGGAGTATAAATACAAGCTCAATCTATTTTCCCGCTCTCTTCGCGTGTGTTGTGGCTAGAGAACAAAAGTGTATAGTTAGCTCGGAGTGCAAAGTATAGCATTCATAGTTAATCTCATTCTATCTTGTTTAATTTAACTACTGGTAAAAGTATTGAAGAATCAAACTCACAAGTTAATTGATTAGTTACTCAATAAATTATTTGTTATCACTGGATGACTTTGAGTATTCATCATCAAAGTTAAGTACATCTTGGCATAAAAAAATGAGTAACATATATTACTCCAAGTAATATAACAGGTCCCAGCACTGTGAGGCAGCTGTGCTAACCACTGTGCCACCGTGCTTCTTGGTTTTCCTTTGCTGAATCCTAAAATGCTCCAAATCCTCATGCTTACTATGCTTGTGGCAACTTTGTAAGTCTCTTCCTTTGATATAAAATAAAATAAATAAATAATCTTTATTGACATAAGTAGGCTTACATTAGCACTGCAATGATGTTACTGTGAAAAGCCCCTAGATGCCATATCCCGGCGCCTGTTCGGGTACACAGAGGGAGAATTCAGAATTCTCACCTTGTACAGGAATTGAACCCACACCACTGGCCTTGTTCTGCATCACAAACCAGCTGTCTAGCCCACTGAGCTAAACTGATTTCAGTCAATCTTTAATGTCTCTTTTAGCCATAGTTGGACTGCCTTTCCTACAGGGTTTTTATGCATGAAAGGAATGTGATAGTTGTAAACCATGCATTAATTCTGTACATTGCCTGCTAAATTCCATTGCCTAGTCGCCCATCTTGACTTTTACTTAAGTTTCCCATCCCCCGCAGCCAGTTTGTCCCTCATACCTGTGTAGTTTACTTTGTTTCGATTTAAGATCCTAGTTTTGAAATTAACTACATCAATACATATTATGATCACTCTTCCCCAGAGGCTCCTTTACGGTAATGTTATTAATTAGCCCTTTCTGTCACTCAGGATCTAATTCCTGAACTGCGCACTCTTAAATGCTTTGAACCAGACAGAAGAAGTAGTCTGCATATTGAAATTAAGTTTTCAATGCAGGCACAAACATTAAAGCTATTATTTCATATGATAATAAATAATGGAAATGCACTTTGCACCAAGTAAATTAATTGAGGTGGGATCATGCACATAGGTGCAATAAAAAATATAATTCTTCAGTGAATCCAAGTGTGTCCAGGAAGGTTTTTTGGAACAATATGTGGATAGACCGAATAGAGAGAGGGCTATATTGGACCTGGTACTAGGGAACGAGCCCAGCCAGGTCATCAACGTTGTAGTGGGAGAACATGTGACGAACAGTGATCACAATTCTGTAAGCTTTCGGATACTCATGGAAAAGGACGAGTGTTGTCCTAGGGTTAAGGTGCTAAATTGGGGGAAGGCTAATTACAACCAGATTAGGCAAGATTTGGGGGCTGTTGTTTGGGAGAGGGGAGGGTAAATCCACATTTTGCATGTGGGAGTCTTTTAAGGAGAAGTTGATGGATGTGCAGGACAGGCATGTGCTGGTTAAAAAGGAAGGACAGGAAAGGCAGGATTTGGGAACTATGGATGACCAGGGAAATTGAGGATATTGTCAAAAAGAAAAATGATGCATGTGTGAGGTACAGACAACTGAAAACAGATAAAGCACTTGAGGAATACAAGGAAAGTAGAAAAAAGCTCAAGGAAGGAATTAGAAGGGCAAAAAGGGTTCACAAAATGTCTTTGGCAGGCAGGAATCCCAAGGCATTTTCGGAACAAGATAGTAGCGAGAGAAAGAGTTGGCCCACTCAAGGACAAAGTAGGCAAATTATGTATGGAACCAGAGGAAGTAGGTGAGGTCCTTAATGAGTACTTTCCATCGGTATTTGCAAAGGCGAGGGACATGCTGATTGGTGGTGTCTCAGAGGGATGTGTAGACACTTTAGAACAGGTTATCATTACGAGGGAGGAAGTGTTCGGTGTGTTATAAAACATTAAGGTAGACAAATCCCCAGGGTCAGATGGCATCTATCCCAGATTGCGGAGGGAGGCAAGAGATGAAATCGCTGAGCCTCTGACAGAAAGCTTTGTGTCCACATTGGCCACAGGTGAGATCTCAGAGGATTGGAGAATAGTCAATGTTGTACCCTTATTTAAGAAGGGTTGCAAGGATAACCTGGGTAATTATAGGCCAGTGAGATTGATGTCAGTGATAGTGAAATTGTTGGAAAAGATTCTCAGAGATAGGAGGCGGGATTCTCTCAGCCCATGCCGAGCCGGGGAATCACCGGCGCAGCGCCGGTCGGGGGCCGCTCTACGTGGCAGCCCAGCGATTCTCTGCCCGGGATGGGCCGAGTGGCCGCAAAAAACATCCGAGTCCCGCTGGCACCGTCCATGTGTGGTCTTACCCGGTGGGACCTCGGCGTGCACCTTTCGGGGGCGGCCTGGTGGGGAGAGAGGGGGGGGGTCCGACCCCGGAGGGGGCCTCCGCTGTGGCCTGGCCTGCGACCGGGGCCTATTGATCAGCGGGCCGGCCTCTCGGGCTGGGGGCCTCTTTTGCTCCGCACCGGCCCCTGTAGCCCGACGCCATGAAGCGTAGGGGCGGCACGGAGAACGAAGCCACTGCGCATGCGCACAATCGCGCCGGTCGCGGTGCACATGCGCACAATCGCGCCGGTCGCGGTGCACATGCGCACATTCGTGCCGGCCGCAACGCACATGTGCAGACCCGCGGCACCCATTTGAGGCCAGTATTGAAAAAAATGAAAATTGCTTATTGACACAAATAGGCTTCAAATGAAGTTACTGTGAAAAGCCCCTAGTCGCCACATTCCGGCGCCTGTTTGGGAGGTTGTTACGGGAATCGAACTGTGCTGCTGGCCTGCCTTGGTCTGCTTTCAAAGCCAGCGATTTAGCCCTGTGCTAAACAGCCCCATATTGGCAGCTGGAGCAGCGTGGGTCACTCCAGTGTCGTACTAGCCTCTTGTAGGGCTCAGAATAGCTGATCCTGGGGGCCTGTTGACGCCGTCGTAAAACGCGAAGGCGTTTACGACGGTGTCAACACTTAGCTTCAGGATCAGAGAATCCTGCCCAGGATCTCTGCACATTTGGAAGTGAATGGTTTTCTTTGTGACAGACAGCATGATTTTGTACGAGGGAGGTTATGTCTCACTAATTTGATTGAGGTTTTTGAGGAGGTTACAAAAATGATTGACGAGGGAAAGGCTGTGGATGTTGTCTATATGGACTTTAGTGAAGCATTTGATAAGGTCCCTCATGGCAGGCTGGTGCAAAAGATTAGATCACATGGGGTAAGGGGTGAACTAGCTGGATGGATTCAGAACTGGCTTGGCCATAGAAGACAGAGGGTAGCAGTGGATTGGATTGGATTGGATTGGATTTGTTTATTGTCACATGTACCGAGGTACAGTGAAAAGTATTTTTCTGCGAGCAGCTCACCAGATCATTAAGTACATGAGAAGAAAAGGGAATAAAAGAAAACACATAATAGGGCAACACAACATATACAATGTAACTACATAAGCACTGGCATCGGATGAAGCATACAGGGTGTAGTGTTAATGAAGTCATAGATCATAGAATTTACAGTGCAGAAGGAGGCCATTTGGCCCATCGAGTCTGCACCGGCCCTTGGAAAGAGCACCCTACCCAAGGTCAACAACTCCACCCCATCCCCATAACCCAGTAACCCAAACCAACACCAAGGGCAATTCTGGACACTAAGGGCAATTTATCATGGCCAATCCACCTAACCTGCACATCTTTGGACTGTGGGAGGAAACCGGAGCACCCGGAGGAAACCCAAGCACACACGGGGAGGATGTGCAGACTCCGCACAGACAGTGACCCAAGCCGGAATAGAACCTGGGACCCTGGAGCTGTGAAGCAATTGTGCTATCCACAATGCTACCGTGCTGCCCGTCCATAAGAGTCCATAGGTCCATAGACCAGAGGTCAGTCCATAAAAGGGTCATTTAGGAGACTGGTGACAGTGGGGAAGAAACTGTTTTTGAGTCTGTTTGTGCGTGTTCTCAGACTTCTGTATCTCCTGCCCGATGGAAGAAGTTGGAAGAGTGAGTAAGCCGGGTGGGAGGGATCTTCGATTATACTGCCCACTTTCCCCAGGCAGCGGGAGGTGTAGATGGGGTCAATGGATGAGAGGCAGGTTTGTGTGATGGACTGGGCGGTGTTCACGACTCTCTGACGGTCCTGGGCCGAGCAGTTGCCATACCAGGCTGTGATGCAGCCTGATAGGATGCTTTCTATGGTGCATCTGTAAAAGTTGGTAAGAGTCAATGTGGACATGCCAAATTTCCTTAGTTTCCTGAGCAAGTATTGGCGCTGTTGTGCTTTCTTGGTGGTAGCGTCGACGTGGGTGGACCAGGACAGATTTTTGGAGATGTGCATCCCTAGGAATTTGAAACTGCTAACCATCTCCACCTCGGCCCCGTTGATGCTGACAGGGGTGTGTACAGTACTTTGCTTCCTGAAGTCAATTACCAGCTCTTTAGTTTTGCTGGCATTGAGGGAGAGATTGTTGTCGCTACACCACTCCACTAGGTTCTCTATCTCCCTCCTGTATTCGGACTCATCGTTATTCGAGATCCGGCCCAGTATGGTCGTATCGTCAGCAAACTTGTAGATGGAATTGGAACCAAGTTTTGCCACGCAGTCGTGTGTGTACAGGGAGTAGAGTAGGGGGCTAAGTACGCAGCCTTGTGGAGCGCCGGTGTTGAAGACTATTGTGGAGGAGGTGTTGTTGTTCATTCTTACTGATTGTGGTCTGTTGGTCAGAAAACCGAGGATCCAGTTGCAGAGTGGGGACCCAAGTCCTCGGTTTTGGAGCTTTGATATGAGCTTGGCTGGGATTATGGTGTTTAAGACGGAGCTGTAGTCAATAAATAAGAGTCTAATGTAGGAGTCCTTTTTTTCGAGGTGCTCTAGGGATGAGTGTAGGGCCAGGGAAATGGTGTCTGATGTGGACCGGTTGCAGCGGTGTGCGAATTGCAGTGGATCAAGGCGTTCTGGGAGTATGGAGGTGATGTGCTTCATGATCAACCTCTCGAAGCACTTCATTACGACTGAGGTCAGGGCAACCGGTCGGTAGTCATTGAGGCATGTTGCCTGGTTCTTCTTTGGTACCGGTATGACGGTAGTCTTCTTGAAGCAGGTGTGGACCTCGGAGTGGAGTAGGGACAGATTAAAGATGTTCGCGAATACCTCTGCCAGCTGGTCCGCGCAGGCTCTGCACGACCAGGGATCCCGTCCGGGCCCGTCGCCTTCAGAGGGTTCACTTTCAGGAAGGCCGATCTGACTTCGGAAGCTGTGATGGTGGGTATGGGTGAGTTATGGGCTGCTGGGGCACTCGCCAGCGGATTGTTGGTTACCTGCTCGAACCGAGCATAGAATGCATTGAGTTAATCGGGGAGAGGTGCGCTGCTGCCAGAGGTACTGTTCGGCTTCGCTTTGTAGCCCGTTGTGTTGTTTAGTCCTTGCCACAACCGCCGAGAGTCGTCTGTGACTCTAGCTTTGTTTGATATTCTCTCTTGGCATTCCTGATGGCTTTGCGGAAGTCATACCTGGATTTCTTGTATAGGTCAGGGTCGTCTGCCTTGAACGCCTCAGATCTGTCCTTCAGTAGGGAGTCAATATCGCGATTGAGCCATGGTTTCCGGTTGGGGAACGCACGTACTGCTTTCTTTGGCACGCAGTCGTCCACACATTTGCTGATGAAGCCTGTGACGATGGTGGCATACTCATTTAAGTTGGTCGCTGAGTTCTTAAATATGGACCAGTCCACTGTCTCTAAGCAGTCACGTAAGAGCTCTTCTGTCTCCTCGGACCCGCACTGCACAAGCTTCTTAGCTGGATTCTCCCGCTTGAGTTTTTGCTTGTATGCCGGGAGAAGGAGCACCGTCGGATGGTATGATTTCCCAAAGTTCAGTCGGGGGATGGAACGGTAGGCGCCCTTGATTTTTGAGTAGCAGTGGTCAAGAGTGTTTATCGCCCCTGGTGGGACAGGAGATGTGCTGGTGGAATTTTGGCAGCACACTCTTGAGGTTGGCCTTGTTGAAGTCTCCGGCCACGATGAACAAGGCCTCCGGGTGTTCTGTTTCGTAGTTGTTTATTACTGTGTCTCGTTCGTCCAGCGCCTTCCTCACTACTGCCTGGGGTGGGATGTAGACCGCTGTGATAATGGCTGAAGTCAACTAACGTGGAAGATCATATGAGCGGCACTTCACGGTCAGGTATTCCAGGTCTGGGGAGCAGTAGGTCGCCAGAGTCGCCACATCCAAGCACCAGGAGGAGTTGATGAGGAGGCAAACCCCTCCACCCTTTGTTTTGCCTGATGATGCCGTGCAGTCCGCCCGGTGAATTGAGAAGCCTTCAGGTTGTATTGCACAGTCTGGTGAGGCGGGGGTGAGCCATGTCTCTGTGAAACAGAGCACACAGCAGTCTCTTACTTCCCTCTGAGAGGTAAGTCTGGCGTTAAGTTCATCCAGCTTGTTTTCGATCGCTTGTACGTTTGCCAGGAGTATGCTGAGGAGAGGGGTCTTGAAACCGCGTTGCTTCAGTCTAACCTGCAGACCGACCGCTGCAGTGGAAGGATGTTTTTCCGAATGGAGGTCTGTAACTAGTGGTGTTCCACAGGGATCAGTTCTGTGATCTCTTTGTAATATATGTAAATGAATTGGAAGAAAACGTAGTGGGTCTGATTAGCAAGTTTGCGGATGATGCTAAGACTGCAGGAGTTGCGAATAGTGATGAAGATTGTCAGAGAATACAACAGGATAGATAGGCTGCAAAATTGGACAGAAAAATGGCAGATGGATCTTAACCCGGACAAATGCGAGGTGATGCATTTCGGTAGATCCAATTCAGGTGGGAGCTATAAAATAAATGGCAGAACCATCAGGAGCATAGACACACAGAGAGGTTTGGGTGTGCAGGTCCACAAGTCCTTAAAAGTGGCAGCACAGGTGGAAATGGTGGTACAGAAAGCATATGACATGCTTGCCTACATAGGACATGGTTTGGAGTATAAAAGCTTGAAAATGATGTCACAATTATATCGAACATTGGTTAGGCCACATTTAGAATACTGTGTCCAATTCTGGTCATCGCACTACCAGAAGGACGTGGAGGCTTTGGAGAGAGTACAGATACGTTTTACCAGGATTTTGCCTGGTATGGAGGGTATTAGCTACGAGGAGAGATTGAATAAACTGGGAATGTTCTCCTGAGAGAGATGGAGGCTGAGGGGCAACCTGATAGAAGTTTATAAAATTATTAGGGGTATAGAGAGCATGAACAATTGGAGGCTTTTTCCCAGGGCAGAAATTACAATTACAAGGGGGCACAAGTTCAAGGTGAGGGGGGATAGGTTCAGAGGAGATGTGCGGGGGAATTGTTTTACACAGAGGGTGGTGGTGGCCTGGAATGCACTGCCAAGTGAGGTGGTTGAGGTAGATACGTTAGCGACCTTTAAAATTTATCTGGATAGGCACATGAACAGAAGGAGTATAGAAGAATACAGGTCATTGGCCTAGATAGGACACGTGATTGGCGCAGGCTTGGAGAGCCAAAGGGCCTGTTCCTGTGCTTTATTGTTCTTTGTTCTTTGAATGTTAGGAATAATGTCATTACACCAAATAACTTCAGCTGCTCTTTTTGAATACTTAACTGATCAGTTATTCATGGAAGTTTGCTGGTATTAAATTCTGTGAGCTTGTCATTGCTAAATAAATACATCAGTTGTATTGCTAAGCTAGTCTTTATAAATCCTTTATCCACTATGTTAAAAAAAACTCCAGAGCTCCAGAAGTAAAAACTCTATATTGTTGGGGGTGGGGTAGGGTTTGAGGTGTGCTGATGGAGGTGTAAGGTTTGGTTTTTATTTTGAATATTGCTTTCAATGAAAAGCTATATAAAGTCTGTTATCTGTAGGGATGTGTGGGTTTGAACTCTGCTATATCTGGGAGTTTCTCTTTCATTTCAAAGCAGTAGAATGCCCACAAACAATTAGAAAATGAGGACCGGACAAGGCCATTTGATCAGGAAACATTGGGATGCAATGCAGTCAAATGCACTACTTGCCCAACCTTCAACCACATGGATTCCAGCACTGAAACCAATGGTCCGTGCTGCTGTTTGAGATCCACATGAGGCTTTTCCCATTCTCCTGTCTCCTCACATACTTATATAACTTCCTCTTTATGTTGTTCACCTCAACTACTTCCTGTGGTGGAAAGTTCCCCATTTTAACTACTCTCCAGATAAAGATGCTTCCCCTGAACTCGCTGTTGGGTTGCTCAATAATTTTCATATTTATGGCACATGCTCTGGTCTTGCCCACCAGTGGAAACAACTGCCCATGTCTACTTTCCTAATATTAACAATCTCACTCAGCTCACCCCTCAGTCTTCTGTTACCTTGAGAATGAATGACTTATCTTAGTTGCCAGCAATTATTTATTTTCCAATCGACTCACCACCCTCTGGAAGAGTCCTTATTGACAGCAATGCCATAATGTCCAAATAGTCTATTTTTAGTGATGTTGATTGAGGGATAAATATTGGCCAGGACACTGTCATGAGATCATTTCCATCAGCCTTTGGTTAATGCCTCATACCTTTCAGTTCTGTCATCATTCTAATAAATCTTTTTTGCTCATTCTCAAATACCTCAGTATTATATTTTATAATATGGAGGACAGAACACTGTACTCCAATTATGGTTTAACCAAAGTTCTATACAAATTTTGTTTTGAACTTTTTCACGGGATGTGGACATCACTGGCTATGCCAGCATTTATTGCCCACCCCTAATTGCCCTTGCAAAGGTCATGGTATCATAGAATCATAGAATCATAGCATTTACAGTGCAGAAGGAAGCCAGTTGGCCCACCGAGTCTGCTCCGGCTCTTGGAAAGAGCACACAAGCCCACACCTCCATCCTGTCCCCGTAACCCAGTACCCCACCTAACCGTTTTGGACACTAAGGGCAATTTATCATGGCCAATCCACCTAACCTGCACATCTTTGGACTGTGGGAGGAAACCGGAGCACCCGGAGAAAACCCACGCAGACACAGGGAGAATGTGCAGACTCCGCACAGGCAGTGACCCAAGCCGGGAATCGAACCTGGGACCCTGTAGCTGTGAAGTAACTGTGCTAACCACTGTGCTACCGTGCTGCCCCTGACTCATGGCGAGTCACCTTCTTGGACCACTGCAGACCATGTGGTGTTGGTGCACCCACAGTACTGTTTGGAATGGAATTCCATAACTTTGACCAAGCGACAGTGAGGGAGCAGTAATAAAGTTCCAAGTCAGGATGGTACACGATTTGCAGTGGAACTTGCAGGTGGTGCTGTTCACAAGCTTTGCTTGGCCATGCCTATCCAGTTGGTAGAGGTTCTGGGTTTGGAAAGTGGAACGAGTTTGAATGAGTTGCTGAAGTGCATCTCGTGGATGAGATGCAATGCTGCCACTGCGTGTTGGCGGCGGAAGGAATGGATGTTGAAGCTAGTGGATGGGGTGCCACTCAAACAGTCGGCGTTGTCCTGAATTATGCTGCTTGAGCGTTGTTGGAGCTGCATACATCCAGGCAAGTAGAGAGCATTTCAACACACTCCTGACTTGTGCCTTGTCGAAGGTGCACAGGCTTTGGGGACCCATTGACTGTAAAGTGATTTGGGATGAAAGTCACAATATAAATGCAAGTCTTTCTTTCCTTCATTTTTATCAGTGAGAAGTTAACTTGCTCTGAATGAAGATTTGAAATTTGAACACTCATTGTTCTTGGCGCATCAATAAGATACATTTTGAGATCGCAGTTCAATGTGTTTTGCCTTGAAATGTTGCCAGGAAGAATATCAAAGATACAATCTGTCTTTTTCAACACTTCCAAGTTACACAAATGTAGAAGTAAGCACAATTTCTGCTTGATATGTTAATGATTCGCAAAGGTGTGTAAGTGATTATCTATCAATTGCTTTTTAGAAGGCAATCAGTTAACCTTTCATTTCTATCTCCTCTGTGAACTGGCTTCTCCATATATCTTTATAGGCAGAAAGATCACTGGTTAGAAATTACTTCAGACAATGTCATTTTTCAAATGTTTGATGTACCAAATTTCTCTTTTTTTTGATGGAAAATTAAATATGAAGCATTTGGACAATAACATCACCACCAATAATATCAACGCTATTCTCTCAAAGCCACTGTTAAATAGTTAATAATTCTCCTTTGCAACACATAAGTAGAGACTAAGAGTAAGGGGAAATTGAGCGGAACAATGGAAGTTAGATTTATACCTAAGCTAAAATAAATGAAAATATCAATCTCTTAAAGTCATTAGGACCTTGTGACGAAATTAATTTGCTCAGCGTAAACCTCATAAGAATGGCCAATCCAAAGCAATGATTGTAAACATATTTTCACTCACAGATTAAGCCAACCACAGATGAGAATGGATTGCAAGAAACATGGAGCCCCAAAGCATTAACCGTTCTCATGCATGGCGAGCAAATTTTAACATTTCTGACAAATTTCCACAGAGAGAATTTGCGGTCGGGGCTGATGCTCGATCAATAACTCCGAAGCGAGATTGGATGACAATTGAAGGCTTTATTGGACTAGATGTTTTCCCGCAGCAGCGCAGGTACAGAATGCAGCTGCTAGGGAGACACAGGCTCTTATACTCCGCCTTACTGGGCGGAACCAGCAGGCAGGCTTCACCAATGATATTGCTGTCTCAGGTACCTCCCACACCAATGGTCTTACAGCATCAACCTGGGTACCGTGATACCCCTAATACCTGTGGTGTTGGGTGCTCTGGTGCACAGATGAGCCAACACAGTTGTATGTGGTACAACTCTATTTTATTATAACTCTTATAATACAGTTCGTTCTGGATACTCTGCACGTGCTGTCTCCCTGAGTGTGTTTGGCAATAGATGTGTCCTGGTTCTCCTCTGCAGCCAATGCTGACCACCGGGGGTCGTGTCTGTGCTTTTATATCTTTCTGTCATTGGTTGTGGTGTTGTGTGTTCTGATTTGTCTGTTGGTGTGTCTATCATGATGTGTGTGTTTGAATATCATGACATCCCCCCTTTTTACAAAGATATGTGCCTACGTGGTTATAAATATAATTGTGTCGTGAGTGCATCGAAGAGTGTGTGTGTGTGTTATGTACAGCGTGTGTATATGACGTAACTATTTACATGGGGCGATGTCGGGTGCGTCACACTAACAAGGTTGTACCATAACAAAACTTGGATGCGAGAGAAAAGAAAAAAAAACTTGAACATTGGTCTGGTCAGACGATATCTGGAACAATAAACAACAACAGGTTATAATACAGAAGTGTTTGACTTTTTGAACGTATGAACAGCGTTATAAGTCCAGTCTAAAGGGTGACCGCCTCAAGAATGGGCTGGTCCTCAAGCCGGTTCAGCTGTGGAGATTTGGGGTCACACTGGTTCACCTTGGACTGTTGGAGGTGATGCTGTTGCCGAAGTCTCTACTTTACCATTTGTTGTACTTCGTGCAGTGCTTAGTTTTTTTCATTCGTGCAAATATAACATTCAACATCTTTGTTAGTGGTGCCTTGGCTGTGGTTTGGTTCTGGTGGCGATGGAGAGGGGCATGATCCGTGGCATCTCCACGAAGTCATCCTTGGGAACCAGTGGAGGATCCGGCGTGTGCGTACGGTTCAGTTGCGAGTGTGGAAGGCGGCGCAAAGCTCGCTGATTGCGCCTACGCACCAATCCATCCGCCCTGCATGCCAGGAACAAGGTGGAGTCTTTTTCTTTGTGTGTTTGTGGTGGACGGCATCTTGTAGCCGATGGGTCGTTGCCATCGAAGTGGCACCATCACTAATGTCATGCAAGGCGATGACTGTGCCAGATGTGGAAGTTGGCCGAGACCGTGTACGCTGGTTCCGGCCACCTGCTGTGCCGGAAGGGCGACTCCGCAGAGAAACGTCGAAGCATGTCGCCTTGGAGAGAGAATTGTTGCTCGCATCAACGTCTGGCGATGGCGCGAATTGGTGTGTCCATCTTGGACCGCCGGTGCTGGTTGCCACTGCCGACCCAGTGGGACTGCCACGCGATCCATTCCCTGTCGCCGTGGCATCCGCCGTCACCTTGAGCGTGCCATCACCGAGGCCGCGACACCGCCCGTCCGGAGCAAGGCCTGGCGTGCGCGAATCAGAGTCGGCGCTTGGCTGCTCCCCATCTGGAGTCCGGTCTGCCTTCCGTCGATGCCCCCCGTCCGGAGTCCTAACAGGTTCACTGGAGGCAGCCGAGATTCCCTGAAGCTGCACTTCTGGAGTCGGAACATGCAGGAATGCACCAACCAGTGGAGAGGGTCGAGCCATCGAGGGTGGAAGCGGTGCGCTGCGACCGCAGTCGTCAGTGGTCCCACCGTGATCGTCGAGTGCCTCGGTATGCACTAGGCGAGGTCTGTCACCTTGCACCTTTTGCATGGGAAGTGGGATGCTGTCGTCACTCGTCTCACATCCCGTGGATAGATCCTCATTAGCAGCTTGCTGTTCACTAGGGTTGGGTAAATTGTCAGAGTTTTCATCTGGTGGTGCACACCATGTCGGTGGACTGTCATTGTCTTGCCGTTGTCCTTCATTTGGGCTTTTCTTCTTAGGTGCCTCATATGTATCTTTGTCTAATGTACATGCCTTCATGGTCTCTGGGTCTGATTTTGCTGGGACTGGCATGGTCACAGTCTCTCTTTTACTGTTCTCAATTGCCCACATTATACTCCCCATACATAACTGCTTAATCACTGGGGTTAGTGTGGTACAATGGATAATCGGGTCGACCTTATCTGCATCTTCACCATTAGTGGAAAGCACACTTGGTTCACTTGAAACTGCTGTGGGTTTTAAATTCGTTATCTGGCTACTCGATGTCGGTGTCCTCAGGATTCTTGCTCCTATGTTCTGCTCAATAATCAGTGGAGCGTGTATAGGTTCAATGCAATTAATGTTCCCCTCAAGGTTTGAAGAGTCATTACTGACTAACTGCTGGTCTCCGAAGTTGGGATTTTGCGGTGTTGTGTTGAAGGGAGACATTTGTCCCTGCTGTAGATATGATTCAGGTTGTGTTATTTCCATTACCTGAGGATCAATGTCTTGTCCATTTTTTTGATCCGTACTAAAACACTGGCAATTCTCAGTCTGCTCCTTGCAAGTTAAACATTCAATTAATTTCGTTAGCAAATCCTCAGCATCCTTCTGTGGCCGTGCAGCATTATTAATCTCTGTTCGGCTATAATGATCCTGAAGGTCAGCGCATAAACCTTTTTTCTTCGGGCTTGGACGAGGCGATTCCTTTGGCTTGTCTTCAGTTGGGCTTGAACAGTCTTCAGCGCTGTGCCCTTCATTGTAGCATGAGAGACCGTCATGTTCATGCTGCTGTGTAGTGGAGCATGGTAGGCTGTTATAGCCTTCTTGCTGTTCACGTGAGCATGGCAGACTTGCATCGTCTGCCGCTGGTTGGTCAGGAGAGGTTGCTAGACCCTCATGGTCTTGTTCCTGCAAGGACTGCGCTCTGGAGTCTTGCGTTCCTTCCATCGTGGAGTCCGTCCACGAGCTCTCTGTGGAGGCTTGTGACACTGGAGTCACTTCTTGTTCGTGCAAGGACTGCGCTCTGGAGTCTTGCGTTGCTTCTATCGTGGAGGCTGTCCACGAGCTCTCTGTGGAGGCTTGTGATACTGGAGTCACTTCTTGTTCGTGCAAGGACTGCGCTCTGGAGTCTTGCATTTCTGCAATTGTGGAGTCTGTCCACGAGCTTGCTGTGGAAGCTTGTGACACTGGAGTCACTTCTGGTTCATGCGAGGACTGCACTCTGGAGTCTTGCATGTCTTCTTTCATAGAGTCGGGAACGTTGAGCGGGACGTGGACCACGCTCTGTGTGGCAGCAGGGCACTCTCCGTGTGCTTGCACCGCTCCCTGTCTGTTAATGTCAGGCTGCAGCATCATCCGGTACTGATAAGTTGGAACGTCATATCTGCTGGATTGAAGATCCTCAAATCCGAAAAATGAATCCGCATCTGCGTCGGATTCAATGTGGGGGCCGCCAATGTGCAACACGAAAGGTTCGTCCGAGTCATAGTCATATAGGACCACGGAGCTATCATTGGGCTCGCGAGGTCCGGAAACACTGTAAAGATCGTCATCGAAGTATTCAAGGTCGGAATCATCGGCTTGTGCGTAGGTAACTGCTTGTCGGAGGGTTCTTCGGAGGTCAAATTCATCTCCTGGGTCAATTTGCGGCACTGTGCTGTCATTCCAGGTGAGGGAAGGTTGTTTTACAGCTTTAACAGATTTTTGTTTTTTTGATTTGGGACGTTTCCCTTTTAAATTGGATTTGGGACATTTCCCTTTTAAATTGGTGCAGTCTGGGGCCTCTGACATCCTGACGCTCGGTATGTAGCACGTAGGAAGCGACTGCGCATGCTCAGATCGCTGTTCCTTTACCGATGGCCGTTTTCTTGACTGCGCACGCGCAGCATCTCGCGCATGCGCAAACGAAACTTCCGGTTCTGCGCACTGCTCGCGCAACTGTGCTAGCGTTATACCTTTAGCAAGATGGCCGCCGACCTCGACCCAGCCTTCTCTCAGGCCCGGGATTTCGGCCTCTGGGAATTCGGGCTCCGGGATCCCAGCCACGAGGTGAGTACTGCAGCTTTTCTTACCTTTATGTGCCGATTGGACTGCGCTTTCTTCACAGTACTTGGAGAATTTGTCCATGACTGCCTGGCAATCGCACCTCTGCTGCCTCCCGAAGAACCTGAACCCTCTGAATATTTCTCTTGCCCTTGCACCGGCGATGGTGAGGAGAAATTCAATTTTTTCGCTATCATCCAGGTCCTGGAGTTCAGCTGCCACCAGGAACAATTCGAACACTTGCCGGAATCGCCGCCAGCTTTCGCGGAGATCGCCGTAGCACTGGAGCGCCTGCGGAACCGGGAGCTCGTACATCATGCCTGGGCACTGCTGGTTGTCTCTGTACACTGAGGTATGCCGGCAGGTATCGATCCACTCCTGTACCGTGTGGTGTTGGGTGCTCTGGTGCACAGATGAGCCAACACAGTTGTATGTGGTACAACTCTATTTTATTATAACTCTTATAATACAGTTCGTTCTGGATACTCTGCACGTGCTGTCTCCCTGAGTGTGTTTGGCAATAGATGTGTCCTGGTTCTCCTCTGCAGCCAATGCTGACCACCGGGGGTCGTGTCTGTGCTTTTATATCTTTCTGTCATTGGTTGTGGTGTTGTGTGTTCTGATTTGTCTGTTGGTGTGTCTATCATGATGTGTGTGTTTGAATATCATGACAATACCGACTACCACAGGGGCTACCGTTACATTTTAAAAAAAAGACATGTTCATACAAGTTTAGAATAAGTGCAGAGATGATCCCAAACTCCTCTGCTCGTGCACAATACAGTGGCTTGCAATCTTTTTCATCCACCTGACGAGCAGACGCATTGGGAAATGTTAACAGACTGGAGATTGAAGTTGTTTCCCCAATGACTGTAAACAATAAGCAACGTGTCAGCCTGTCTCAGTAATCAATAACGACCTCCTGCCCATTGACCTGAAAAATCTCTAACCCCACACACTTGGGAGAAAATAGTCACGCCATTTTCCTGTGGCTATGAGCACAGGGAATTATTAGAGTTTTCTCTGGAACAAAACAACTGGAGAGAGAGAGAGGGAGTGAGAGAGGGAACCAGGGAATGAGATAGAGAAATAAAGAAAGAGCAAACTCGCATTTATGTAGGATCTTTTATGACCCAAGGACTTCCCAAAGCACTTTACAGTCAATTAACTATTTTTTGAAATGTAATCACTGTTGCGGTGTCGGAAATGCTGTTGAGGAGTACCGGGAATTTGACTCAACGACAGTAAAGTAATGGAGACGTAGTTCCAAGTCGGGGTGGTGAGTGGCTTGGAAGGTAACTTGCAGGCGGTGGTGTTCTCCCGTGTCTGCTGCCCTTGTCCCTCAACATGTTAGAGGTCACAGGTTTGGAAGGTTCTGTTGAAAGAATATGTGTCATAAAATCATAAGTAGGGCATAAAGTTAAATCTTGCATCAAAGGAGCTAATAGCATTGAATGCAAGTCTACATTATTAACATTATTAATTTGCACACAACAAGCTCTCGCAAGCAGCAATGTCATTATGACCATATAATTAAATTTTAGTGGTATTGATTGAGGGATGAATATCGGCCAGTACACCTGGGATAACTCCCATGCACATCTGGGAAAATGAGTTATAGGATCTTTCACATCAGACAAGAGGCAGGTTTTTGATTAACGCCTTATCTGAAAGATGGCAATTCGGACAATGCAACACTCCCTTAGAACTGCATGGGAGTGCCGACATTACATGTTCAAGCCGACATTATTTGTATCTATCTTTGTGTGACCAATCCAGATAGGATCACAGACAGCACTCCCCAGCAACCCCAATACCGCAACCAGCATCCGGGACCCTGCCAGACGCGACCCGGAAACGTAAGCAGCACCCCAGCCCCCAGCATAAGCAACCACCTGCCTTCCACACGGTCAGATTTCTCTCATCAGATCCCGGGACCATCCAGCTGCAGCCACCAACCAATGAAGTGAGGGAATCGCGGCGGTCTGCAGGTGAGACTGAAGCAACGCGGTTTCAAGACTCCTCATCGCAGCATACTCCTGCCAAATGTCCAGACGATCGAAAACAATCTGGACGAACTTAACGCCAGACTTACCTCGCAGAGGGAAATAATAGACTGCTGTGTGCTTTGTTTCACAGAGATCATAGCTCGCTCCTGCCTCACCGGACTGTGCCATACAACCTGAAAACTTGCCAATACACCGGGCAGACATCACTGCGGCATCAGGCAAAGCAAAGGGTAGCGGGCTTTGCCTTCTCATCAACTCCTCCTGGTGCTCGGATGTGGCGACCCTGGCGACCTACTGCTCCCCAGACCTGGAATTCCTGACTGTGAAGTGCTGCCCTTACAACCTTCCACGGGAGTTCACTTCAGCCATTATCACAGCGGTCTACATCCCACCCCAGGTAGAAGTGAAGAAGGTGCTGGACAAACTGTACACAATTATAAACAACAATGAAACAGAACACCCGGAGGCCCTGTTCATTATGGCCGGGGACTTCAACAAGGCCAACCTCAAGAGTGTACTGCCAAAATTCCACCAACACATCTCCTGTCCGGCCAGGGGCGACAACACTCTTGACCAGTAAGGGCGCCTACCGTTCCATCCGCAACCGTACTTTGGAAAATCAGACCATAAGACGGTGCTCCTTCTCCTGGCATAGAAGCAGAAATGTAAGCAGGAGAATCCAGCTAAGAAGGTCGTGCAGTGCTGGTCCGAGGAAACAGAAGAGCTCTTACTGCTTGGAGACAGTGGACTGGTCCATATTTAAGAACACAGCGACCACCTAAATGAGTATGCCACCACCGTCACAGACTTCATTATTAAATGCGTGGATGACTGCATGCCAAAGAGAGCAGGACGTATGTACGTTCTCCAACCAGAAACCATGGCTTAATCGGGAGATCAATCCCTGCTGAAGGACAGGTCAGCTGCTGACCCAAACAAGAAATCTAGGTACGACCTCTGCAAAGCCATCCACAGTGCCACGAGACAATATCAGTCCAAGCTAGGGTGACAGACAGCTTAACAGACTCTCGTCGGTTGTGGCAAGGCCTAAACAACATTACGGGCTGTAAAGCGAAGCCGAGCAGTATCTCCGTAGCAGCGCACCCCTCTCCAATGAAGTCAATACACTCAATGCTTGGTTCGAGCAGGAAACCATCAATCTATTGTTGAATGCCCCAGCAGCCTTGGACACTCCCATACCCACCGTCACAGCTTCCGAGGTCAGATCGGCCTGCCTGAAAGTTAACCCTCGGAAGGCAACAGTTCCTGACGGGGTCCCTGGTCGTGCACTCAGAGCCTGCACGGACCAGCTGGCAGATCTGTTCACGGACCTCTTCAACCTGTCCCTACTCCATTCCGGGGTCCTCACCTCCTTCAAGAAGACCAGCATCATACCGATGTCAAAGAATATCCAGGCAACGTGCCTCAATGACTACCTTCCGATGTCCCTGGCATCAATCGTAATCAAGTGCTTCGAGAATTTGGACATGAAGAGCATCAACTCCCACCTCCCAGGATGCCTAGATTACTGCAATTCACATGGCGCTGCACCCGGTCCACAGCAGATACCATCTCCCTGGCCCTACACTCACCTTGGGAGCATTTTGACAACAAGGACTCTTACATCAGACTTCTATTTATTGGCTACAACTCCGCCTTCAACACCATAATCCCAGTCAAGCTCATATCAAAGCTCCGAAACCTCGGACTTGGCTCCTCACTCTGCAACTGGATCCTCGACTTCCTGACCCATAGACCACAATCAGAATAAACGACAACACCTCCTCCACAATGGTCCTCAATACTGGGCCCCGCAAGGCTGCGTACTTAGCCCCCTACTATACTCCCTGTCCGCACACGACTGCGTGGCAAAATTTGGTTCTGAAGTGTTGGGTTTCTGGATCACAAACAGGTCATCAACACTGGAAGTGGTGCAACTCTATTTTATTATAAGGTTAGCTATATTAACACACTTGAACTGTGGGTAAATTCAATACCAGCTTTAACTGTTGACCCTTGCCTAGTCCTAACCAGGTGATGCACTCAGCACATGGTGAATGTCTGTGTTGCAGGTTGTGAGCTCTGTGCTCTGAGCTCGCTGCTACTAGAATGAGTGGGAACTCTCCTGTCCCCTGTCTTTATAGTGCGTGTGCTCTCACTGGTGATTGGCTGCGATGTTGTGTATGCTGATTGGTCCCACTGCATGTCCATCATGTCTGCACCATGATATACTGGTGTATATTATGACAGGTTCCATCTCCATCTACAAGTTTGCTGACGACATGCCTATAGTGGGTCGGATCTTGAACAACGATGAGTCAGAATACAGGAGGGAGATTGAGTGGTGTAACGACACCAATCTCTCCGTCAATGCCAGCAAAATTAAAGAGCTGGTCATTGACTGCAGGAAGCAAAGTACTTATGCTTAAAGACCCACCAATGTGTAGCTCTCTTGCCTTTGAGTCAGGAAGTTGTGCATTCATGTCCTATTCCAGTGGGAAGTTCATAACGGGCTTGAATCTCCAGCCTCCCAGTCACGTGCTTCCCAACAGTGGGCATTCCCAATGAAGCCACCTCACGCCGCCAGGAAACTTGCGGGCGGGGGTGTGCCGCTGGTGGGATCATGACACCAGCAAACGCCGAGAGAATTCCGGCCAACATCTAAGTTGGCACCAAAGTGGAGGGCTGACAGAGGGCTGCACTGCTGGAGGTGCCATTTTTGGTTGAGACATTAAACTGTTGCGCAATCTGCCATCTCAGGAGGACAAAATAGATCCCTTGACAACACTTGAAGATGCGAAAGAAAGTTCTACCCACTCCTTCAACCAACTTCATTAAAAGCAGGGGCTGGTTTAGCACACTGGGCTAAATCGCTGGCTTTTAAAGCAGACCAAGCAGGCCAGCAGCACGGTTCAATTCCCGTGTCAGCCTCCCCGAACAGGCGCCGGAATGTGGTGACTAGGGGCTTTTCACAGTAACTTCATTGAAGCCCACTTATGACAATAAGTGATTTTCATTTCATTTCATTTCATTTCAGATACACTATCACATTACTGCTTTTGGGATCTAGCTGTGCATAATTTGGCTACTTCATTTCCCACATTGCAACAGTGTTACGCTTCCTAAGTGTTGCACTGGCTGTGAAGCACTTTGGGATGTCATGGAAGGTGCTATAACTGCAAATCTTCTTTCTTTAATTATTCTGTTGTCATGTGAGAGTACCTTTAAGAAATGGATGTTGAAGCAATGTACCTTTAAGGAATGGAGTTGATCATATTACTGAAGTGATGTCACGGGGGGGGGGGGTGTGGGGGGGGCGGGCAGCTGAGCTCTCTTCTGCTTTTGGTTTCAGTTTTGCTGAGAGCAGCTGAAAAGTGCCTGGCTGGTTTTGCTGAGAGCAGTTTAAAAGTGCCTGGCTGTTATGCTGTGAGCTGCTTAAAAGGAGAAAACCAGTTTGAGCCAGCAGCTTGAGAAGTTCTGGTTTGCTGTGAGTTGCTTGAAGGGAGAAAGCCAGTTTGAAAAAGCAGCTTGGGTGGGTCTGTGTGTTTCCATAAGCTGCAGGAAGAAAAGCAAGGTGCTAGAGCTGAAGTCAACCAAGCTGATATATCTCTGCCATAAAACAGAAAACATATATATTCTGTGACCTGGTGTGTTACTGTTTTGAAGGTTTGAAGCCTTTTGGATGTTTGAAGGAACATTTTTGAGGGATTATTTAGTGGTGTATTATGTTCGGGGTTATCTTTGAAGTAAGGGGTGTTAAGGGATCCAATGTTTATTTAATAGGTTAATTTGAGTTCATGGAATAAACATTGTTATGTGTTAAAAACCACATGTCCATAATTGTAATATCACACCTGGGGAACAAGCCATGTGCTGGAAAAGCAACAATCCATTAAAGGGAGAGGTTGGTTGAACTCCATGATACATTTTGGGGTTCTGAAAACACCTCTCCCATAACACTGTCCCACAACTTCAATGGGATTCGTGTTTGTAGGCACCAGACATACAACAAAAGGGGACAACAAGAATTGACACAATGAGCTCCCACCACACACTATCATTACAGGGCAGCCTTCTCTAAAGTTGGTCAGTTTGTGGCTGACTTTTTTCCCAGGGTTGAGGGACATTGGGGGCAATTGAAATAGAACCGTCTTATGAGAACTGGACCCAGCAGGAGAGACATTTTACAATTATAATCTCTATTATAAGTGGGCTTACATTAACACTGCAAAGAAGTTACTGTGAAAAACCTCAAGTTGCCACATTCCGGCGCCTTTTCGGGTTCACAGAGGGAGAATTCAGAATGTCCAAATGACCTAACAGCACGTCTTTCGGGACTTGTGGGAGGAAACCGGAGCACCCGGAGGAAACCCACACAGACACGGGGAGAACTCCACCCAGACAGTGATCCAAGCCGGGAATCGAACCTGCGACCCTGGAGCTGTGAAGCACAGTGCTCAGCACTGTGTTACCTTGGCCATCTCTGACACCTGGAAATTGAACTTGCAGGAGTTTTGCCTGAATGCTCTTCACCTGGCTTCAAGAAAATCACCAGTGTTTGGCCAATGGTCCTCCCATTGAATCCAGAGGAGGCAGCAAAGGCATTAGCAATGTTATTTCTCTGGTGCTCTTATGTATTGCTGTTACACATTCCAGGCCTTGCTACAGTACAGGAGTGTGATGATGGCATCTGTTCTGTGCAATCAGGGGTGAAGTTTACTGGGAGTGGGAGTGTGCATTTCTTGCCGTGATATCTTTGTAGAACAAAAGGAGACTGGTACAAACATATGAGGCTGGATTCTCAGCCGTCGGGATGCTCCATTTTGCCGGCAGTCTGGGGGTTTCCTGACGGCGTGAGGCTGCCCCACAATGGGAAACCCCATTGAGCAGCCGGTGAAACGGAGCATCCCGCTGGTGGGGTGTCCTAGAAATGCGGCAGGATGGAGAATCCAGCCCATGGAGTTCAAGTACCCAACTGAACTAGTTTATTTTGGGTTGTTCATATACATACATACACACGTAGCCATATGAGGGTTCTATTGCAATTGTCCCCAACGTCCCTTAACCCTGGAAAAAAGTCAGCCACAAACTGACCAACTTTAGAGAAGGCTGCCCTGCAATGATAGTCTGTGGCAGAAGCTCATTGAGAGTCGTCTGCTCCTCAGTGGAAGGAGGTCCTGCCCGCAAGAGCGGCTGGCCAATCTTGCTGTCTCAGCATTGCCAGGAGTCAGTGGTGGGTTCTGCTGAGACTGTAAGGAGTCCCAGACTGCTGGGACTGTAAGGAGTCCCATGAAGGAGACAACATGGACACCTGGCTAAGGTAAGATTGGGATTTAAGAATTGTATAGACATGGGCAGCACGGTAGCATTGTGGTTAGCACAATTGCTTCACAGCTCCAGGGTCCCAGGTTCAATTCCCGGCTTGGGTCACTGTCTGTGCAGAGTCTGCACATTCTCCCCGTGTGTACGTGGATTTCCTCCGGGTGCTCCGGTTTCCTCCCACAGTCCAAAGATGTGCAGGTTAGGTGGATTGGCCATGCTAAATTTTCCTTAGTGTTGGGTGGGATTACTGGGTTATGAGGATAGGGTGGAGGTGTGGACATTGGGTAGGATTCTCTTTCCAAGAGCCAGTGCAGACTCGATGGGCCGAATGGCCTCCTTCTACACTGTAAATTCTATGATAAGTACAGTTAAGGATCGTGTCCCCGAGGGCAGGATGGGAGGAGGGTGAGGTTTGTGTTTTGGAGGCGGGGGGGGGGAGAGAATGGGTGTTGCGGGCGAGAGAGAGGCGGGGGTTACAACCCCTGATGCGCACAGGGCATCCTCCAATGCAAGTACAACCTTTATTCCACTTTGTTTTCCGGAGTTGATGAAATAAACCACCTGTCCACTCTCAGCCAGGTTGTACCACCATCTATATTATGGAGGAGGTAGAATTTAGGCCCTTAACTCTCTTGCGGGGGTAGTTAAAAAGGTCTCCAAGGCCTAAGGATGGGCAGGCTGGTGGGCACCTTACCCACCCTCTGTGTTATGGGGATGGGTGGGGATTGGGAAAGCCAGGCTACATATTTTCCGTGACCCACCACCCCTGTCGCCCACCAAAACGTACAATCCAGCCCCAGGACTCCATTTGTTTCTCCGATTGAAGACACAATTTACAACCAGATATCCACCACAATAATTCTGGCTTGATTTATTTTCAGATTTGTTTTGTTTCTTCGTCCCCCAATCTGTGAGCATTGATCTTTGATTAAAGGTGCTGAGACGGGAGTGCTTACACTGCAGTAATTCAGTTGCAAACGACAAGCATTATTTCATGAAAAGGGACATTTACTCCTCAATAGGTTTTTTAAAATCTTGGATTTTAAGCAGTGGTAAATTTTAATTCGATGATTTTTGTATATTTTGTAGCAGGGATGCTAAAAATACTGTTACATTGAAATGTTTCCCCTTCATGTATATTTATCCAATTCTTTTTTGACAGTGATTATTGAATCTGCTTCCAGCACCTTTTAGGCAGCACATGTTCAGATCATAACAATGTAACAAATAATAAAATCTTCCCCAATTACATCCCTTCTGGTGCTTTTGGCAGGTACCAAAGTAACCAAGCCTTTTGTGGTGATGTGCATCAATGTAAATACATGTAGGCTAGCTAGACACTAGAGAGAGCACCAAAGACATCGCACACACACACTCAACCAATAGATCAATTAGATAGGACGCGACCAATGGATACTCACGATACACATGGAGGTGACACGACCACAGGGGGGTATTACACCAACCCATATTAAAAGGACACCACACACATGATCTACCTCTTTCCAGTGGAGACAGTCAGTGAGTACAGTCACAGGGTTGATTCAATATTACACCCGCCACGTGGATTGCAGCAGCTGGTTAGTCAGTCTGAGTAGCTATAGTAGGATTAGCAGTAGTGTTGAACCCAAGTAATAGAAGTGTAAATAGTTTAATAAACGTGTTGAAGTTATCTCCACGTCTGAACCTTCCTTTGTCAAGTGCACCACAAGGAAGCCGCTTATGTTACACCTACAACATAACAAATCACCTTTGAGTCCTCAATCTTCTACCAACGGAACACCAATGACTAATCTCCTCTTGACCTCCTCTGACCTGAGGAAAACAACTCCACAGAAAACAAGTCTCCATAGAACTTGATACTCTCATCCTTGGTGACATTCTCGTCAATCACTTCTGCCTCCTCTCTAAGGCCTTGGCTGAAGTGTGGTGCTCAGAATAGGGTTCAAGCTGAATTCGACCCAGTGTTTTGTAAGTCTTGAGCGTTGCTTTCTTGCTTTTATACTCTACGGGGCTGGTTTAGCACAGTGGGCTAAATTGCTGGCTTGCAATGCAGAACAATGCCAGCAGCGCGGGTTCAATGCCGGTACCAGCCTCACCAAACAGGTGCCCGGAATGTGGCGACTAGGGGCTTTTCACAGTAACTTCATTGAAGCCTACTTGTAACTATAAGTGATTATTATTAGTATTACGGGCGGAATTCACCCCCAAAATTTATAAGTGTGGTCTTTGGCGGAAAACGAGGTGCGATTCCCACAGGGTGGATCGGCGCGATCCATATCGCAATCCGCCCACACTTCAAAATTGTTTTGGAGCCACGGTTATTCATGCCGTGGGACCCGAAGAGCTGGCAAGGTCCGATCCTCAGAGATTGGGGCACCATTTTTAAAGGGTGCCATGATCTCAGAATAACCCTCGAGCTCTCCTCCCCCAAATTACTGGGAAGGCCCTCGCGCAATCGCTGGCAAGGTCCAACACCACCCACCAATAGCTGGCAAGCTCCCCCTCCCCAGTTGCTGGCGGTCCACCCCTACCAATCGCTGCCAAGATGCTCCCCAAACAAACCATTGGAATGACCCATTCTGTAATAACTGGAAAGACTCACCCCACAATTGTTGACAAGGCCACTCCCCATGTGAACCCCACCGTGGGTTTGCCAACGGCCCTCCCCTTTCAGGTGGTCAGAGGAACTTAATATTGCGCGAGGCCAAACATCAGTTCCTACCAGGATGAACCTCTGTCATAATGTCCTTGGGACTGTACAGGTGGGTCAAACTTCCCAATGAGCAATGTCGGGAAACCCTTTTGAATGCATTAGCCAATCTTGCCTGTTCATTAAAAGATGTGGCAGTGTGTCCTGTTCAAGTGGCAATCTTTTGCAGGGTACTAGATCCATCACATGGGCACACATGAACCCTGACCAATTGGGTAGAATTGCAGGGGCCATAGGCAGTGTGGATCCAGGAGTGAGGCTTGTGTGACAACCTAGAATCATAGAAGAATCATAGAATCGCAACAGTGCAGAAGGAGGCCATTAGTCCCATTGAGTCCGCACTGAGCCTCTGAAAAAGCACCCTACCTAGGCCTATGTTCACACCTTACCCCTGTAAGTCAGGAACCCCACCGAACCTTTTGGACACTAAGGGGCAATTTAGCATGGCCAATCCACCTACCCTGCAATTCTTTGGACTGTGGGGGGAAAACTGGAGCACCCAGAGGAAACACACGCAAACATTGGGAGAATAGAAATTCCACACAGACAGGCTCCCGAGGCTGGAATTAAACCCTAATCCCGGGCACTGTGATGCAGCAGTGCTAACCACTATGCCACCTCTGTGCCTGTATATAGTTAAACTTCATTGTTGTTTCCAATAAACTCTTCATTTAAGAAAAAGCCTCCTCTGAGGTATCTCACGCTACCACAGCCAGCCAGCTAGAATTAACTTCCCCCTCCAAATTTAGTTCCTCGCCAATCAGAAATTAGATTGTTCACATTTACAACTGCATATAAATGGTGCACACTTGGTGAGGTTGGCTTCTTCTGCAATTTGTAAGTGACTGGCCACTGCCTGGGCCTTCTTGGAGACTGCTCACAAATGTCGACATCTTGAGATCAGCTGCCAGGAGGCCAAACTACACGAAGGCTGAATACAGGACCAGCGAGTAAGGGTGGAATGGACACTGGACAAGAGAGGGAGGATGACCAGGGAAGGGTGTCCAGGGAAGGGAAATAGACAGTCTGGGGAAGGATCCGAGGCAACGAGGGACTGTAAGGGTGCACGAACATGAGGTGGAGGGAAGGGCCTTTCTTCCTAGATCTGGAGGGTTCTGTGGTTGGGTTGGGAAGGGAGTTGCCAGGCAGGGATGGTAGGGTAGAGATGATCTTAGGGTGGGGTTCATGCTGCCAACGGTGAGGTTCTGGGGCTTGAAGTGAGGGTAATGGACAGCAGCGGGAACAGTCTCAGTGAGGGGAGGAATGGGATGTGGTACAGTGGGGGATCCAGAGTAATAGGTAGCTGAAGGTTCCCAAAGGTAGTGGGGCACAGAAATTGAAAAAACAGATGACTTGGATAATGAGAGGGGTCGAGGTCATGGTGGGCATGGGCACAGTATTGGACTTTGGCTTAGAGGGGCAGAAGGCACGGGGGAGTGTGGTGTGATAGTTGCAGGTTCAAGGCTACCAGGGAAATGTTCAAGGGTGACAGAAGGGAGATGAATGATTATATTGGGTGGGTCAGGGGTGAGGTTGTTGGGTAACTGAGTAGGGTAGAAGGTTGTGGAGCAATCTGCAAAGTTACGCGACATAATTTTCTCAAGGCTGCTCTGTACATGTGAATCCTCAAAGTGAGTTTTCAGGTGGGTGAAGATCATGAAGCAAATGAATGAGGACCATGTTTAGTTGTGTTCTCCTCTATATGATGAAGCCAACACGACAGCAGATTTGCTTCATGACTAATGGCCTCGTGCCATTGAGATCCCAGAAAGGTCGGGAATTGTAGTAATCTCACCTCCTAGGATGATTGGCTAATCTCTGGAATAAGTCCGGTGAACTTTGGCTGCAATCCCTTCGGGCGAGTTCAGTCCTTCCCTCAGTGAGAGACAAAAATAACAGATAATGATCCAGGTGAGGTCTCACCACAGCTCTGGTCAACTGCTGCCTCCCTGAACAGGTGCCGGAATGTGGCGACTAGGGGCTTTTCACAGTAAATTCATATGAAGCCTACTTGTGACAATAAGTGATTTTCGTTTAATATTCAATGGTTGCTCACCCATTCCACCTGTGTATCTTCAAAACTTCTTTATCTTTCTTTTCCTATTACTATGTCTAGGTACAGCTCGGTTGTCCACAGCTGAGGTAGAGTCAGGCCAGCAGCCTGCTGACTGTGATGTCCTGTTGCAATAGCGAGGCCTGAGGCCTTGAGGGCCCCAGTCTGCTAAGGGTTTTCTGCACAGGTGCAGGAGCACTCTTCTCATTCTGCTGGAGGCGATGGGGCCACTCGCAGAGGGGAGGTGGAGAGGGAAAAAAACCTTTGGAGTGTTCTGGGATGAAGATCCTGAGGTGCCTGGCTGCTGCTCCTCCTTCCCATAGGTGTGTGATGGCAGCTTCGTGACGTTGAAAAGCTGAAGAAGAAAGCCTTAGCTTTGACCGAATGCGACTCAAGTTTGTGTCCCTGATGTTATGGCATAGAAACTGAGACTCTTTTTAGCAACATGCCGGACCAGTCTGACTTGAACAAGCAGTAGAAGCTGTGGTTTACTATGAAGTGAGGTTCCACAAGGGGAGAAGAATCACAATTACAAATTTCACAGGTCAACGGTGGATATTCATAAACTCAACGTCAATGTTCATTCCCTTAAGTAGACCTGACATTCACTATAATCAGGTCTGCACCCTGACTGCCTGAAATCTAATTAAACCATGGCAAGTTCAGAAGGTGTAATGGATACTATAATCTCTCACATACAGCCACATGCAGACAACTGACATGGCCAAGGCATTTCTAATAAGACTCCCTGTTTGATAATGACTGGAAGAAGGATACTGGATTAATTCAAATCCCCCTCCCAAACTCACTGGTAAGTATCAATTGTAGCCCAGCTGATTGCACAGAGCAAGTATGGCCTATATCTTCTAGCTGAATGTCATTGTGAGGTCTTATTATACTAACCTTTCTGGCCCATCGATCCTTAGATTCCCTCAGGTTCGTCTGTGTCCATTGCAGCGGTATCATCCGGAGGACTGAAGACAGTTCATAGAATCATACAATCCCTATAGTGCAGAAGGAGGCCAGTTGGCCCATCGACCCTACACCGACCCTCTGAACAAGCACCCCACCCAAGGCCCAGTTCCCCCCTATCCCTGTAACCCCAGAACCCCACCTAACCTTTTGGTTGAACTCAGTTGACTGGCCAGCTCATTCTTGAATCAGAGCAAGGTCAACGGCGCAGGTTCAATTCCCGTACCAGCTGAGTATCCATGAAGCCTTCTCAACCTTTCCCCTTCGCCTGAGGTGTGGTGATCCTCAGGTTAAATCACCACCAGTCAGCTCTCACCTGATGATGGAGCTGCGCTCCGAAAGCTAGTGATTCCAAATAAATCTGTTGGACTTTAGCCTGGTGTTGTAAGACCTTTTACTCAACAGGGAAAGCAGCATTTGGTCATCTGGGACTATGGCTAATTTACTCTTCGTCATTATCTTCACCATTTGTCTTTCTGTCCACGACATCTTTGTTAATCTCCACTTATTGCTGGTCCTCTATCTAGCTCCACTGCTCCAAGACCTCCCAACAACAGTATAAATCTGATCCTATTTCCACTTCTCTCCAGCTTTGATAAAGACCCATCCAGACTCGGAATGTTAGCTCCCTTCTCTCTCCACAGATGCTGTCAGACCTGCTGAGATTGTCCAGTATTTTCTGTTTCTGTTTCAGATTCCAACATCTGCCGTAAGTTGCTTTCACCCTTACTCAGAGAGTGGTTTAATGGTAAACTCGCTACTACATGGAGCGGTTGAGGTGAACAGTGTAGGTTCATTTAAGGGTAAGCGAGATAAGTGCTTGAGGAAGAAAAGAATAGAAGGAGATGTTAATATGCGAGATGAAATAAGGACAAACAAATACTCATGTGGCGCACAATTACTAACATATACCTGCTGGGCTGAATGGCCTGTTTCAGTGCCGGAAGCTTCTATGTGATTCTATGAATAACGACCGCGACTTCAACCGTTTCTGCTCATCTCTATGATTCTGTGCTCGCATCGTTGAGTTTAATTTACATTATAAACTCATAAGATCAGAAAGAGCATGTTCAAGTACACAGCCATCAAACTGAATGGAGCATCCACTGAATCTTACTACACATAATGCTTGGGGGTCAACAGTATTGGGAGTGTATATGAGACAGGTTAGGTGCAGAATTCCAGCACTGTAAGTAATAGCATTTAATTGCAGAGGATGTATTTTCTGTTTGACTGTTACACATGTAGAAATAGCTAGAGTCTTTTTATATGTTTGAAATGCAATGCTACAATCTCATAATATTTAGTAAGGTTTTGTTGAAATCTGGTTTGATTACAGCAATTTAAAATGAAAAGCTTTGAAGTGGCATTGTAGATTTTGAATATAGCTCCATTACTGGCAGAATTTAAAATGTAATCTTGAATTGTATAATTGCAAGAAAGCTGTCAAACTGCACGTGTTGAAACTACTGTATGATTATACAGTATCGCTCAATGTTACCACAGCTTCAAGAACTGATTGCAAGGTTTTAAAAAAACAAAAGAATATTAATTCATGGGATGTGGATGTTGCTGGTAAGGCCAACATTTGTTACCCTGTCTTTAAGAAGGTAGTGGTCATGGAATCATAGAATCCCTACAGTACAGAAGGAGGCCATTTGGCCCATCGAGTCTGCACTGACCCTTTGAATGAGCACCCCACCTATGTCCAATCCCCCACCCTATCCTTGCAACCCCACCGAGGGGCAATTTATCACGGTCAATCCACCTAATCTGCACATCTTTGGACTGCGGGAGGAAACCAGAGCACCTGGAGGAAACCCACACAGGTAATGGGAGAACGTGCAGACTCCACACAGTCACCCAACGTCAGAATTGAGCCCAGTCCCTGGCGCTGTGAGGCAGCAGTGCTAACCACTGCGTCACGGTGCCGCCCTCAAACTGCTGCTGCCCAAGTGGTGATGGTACACCCAGAGTGCCGATAGGTAGGGATTTCCAACAGTTTGACCAGATGACCATTGAGGAACAGCGATACAGTTCCAATTCAGGATGATGTGTGACTTGGTGGGAACTGGGAGGTGGTGATAGGCCCATGCAACTGTTGCCCTCATCTTGTTGGCTGGCAGAGTTTGCAGGCTTGCAAGTGTTACGGTACCCGGGCCAGACCCCGATTTATATCAGGAAACCAGACGAGACCCTAACATTTGATCAACTTGTAAACTGTGAAGAATGGATACTTTGCCCCACAAGTGATTCCACTGACAAATAGGGATTGTTTATATTTAAAACAAAATTTATTATTAACACAGCATTGACCTCCATTAACATCCAAGCGGAAAAACACCACTTTTCAATTAATAGTTAAACAGTTCTGAAAAAAAAAGGTCTTTGAGCTTACTTTCTTACAACTGCTAAAATTTAAATTAAGCAAATTCCACACACACAGGTCAAATGCCACTTATTAATACAGTTAACAGTCAGCGGCTTACAGATTTATTTCCAAAGTCCTTGGGAGAGAAGCTTTCAGAAGTCAGTCTGAGAAACTGACTCAGAAACCAGAGCATAACTCTAAAAATGAAACTAGAAACAACAGACCCGGGTCAGGGTTGAAAACAAAGCTAAAACGGACCCAGCCCCTCCCATGAGTGACATCACAGCCTGCCTAGCTGTTAACCTCTCAATCACAGCTTTAGCAGACATATAATCTGGATACATTAAACTAAGTTATTTTAAGAACATTATTGCAACAGACACCTTATACAATTTATATTTTAAAAATCCTACTTTTGTCACACAGGGTTGAAGAACTTCCGAGCAAGATGCTGCAGTGCGTGTGGTAGCACGATGTGTTGGTGGCGGAGGGGGTCAATGTTAAAGTTGGCTGATGGAATACCGATCAAGCTGGCTGCTTTGCCCTGGATGTTGTCGATCTTCTTGATTGTTCTGTTTTTCGGGCTGCACTCATCCAGGCCAGCGGAGAGTATTCCATCACATTCCTGACTTGTGCCTTGTAGATGATGGCTTTGGGGAGTCAGGAGCTGAAGACCTCGCCTCTGATCTGCTCTTTCAACCGTAGTATTTATGCGGCAGGTTCAGTTAAGTTTCTGATCAATGGTGACCCTCCAGGGTGTGGGGAAATTTATAAGAACATATGTACTTAAGAAATCGGAGCTGGAGCAGGGGTAGGTCATTGAATAAAATTGTGGATGATGCCTGATCTCTGGCTTCACCGCCACCTAACCAAAATATCTCAATATTCCTTGATTCCCTTAGAACCCCCGCAAAAATCTATTAATTTCAGAATTCAATATACTCAACAACTGACACATTTGTGCAGGAATTACCCAAATAACTCAACACTCTGATTATTGTCAAGTTGCTTTTAATTAAATTTTAAATACACCCACTCAGGAAGATGTTTTGTGACAAAGAATTAACACTAATGTCCCTGCTAAGCTGAGCACATATGTGACTATGCAACAGCCTGTAAGGCATTGTGCAGGAGTACTTAAAAATGCCTGTGGAGCCACACAGAATTTAAAGGTACAGAGCATCGAAGGAACTGGCCATGCACAACAATATTTTACAGGAAATGTTGATTTTCGCCCCAATTTATTTTAAAATTCAAGTGCAATCACTTGCATTTATGTCTCACCTTTATAGTAATCAGGGGCGGGATTCTCCGACCCCACGCCGGGTCGGAGAATCGCTGGGGGCTGGCGTGAATCCCGTCCCTGCCGTGTCCCGAAGTCTCCGCCACCAGAGATTTGGCGGGGGCGGGAATCGCACCGCGCCGGTCGGCGGGCCCACCCCTGCCGATTCTCTGGCCCGCGATGGGCCGAAGTCCCGCTGCTGGAATGCCTGTCCCGCCAGCGTGGATTAAACCACCTTTTGAACGGCGGGACAAGGCGGCGTGGGCAGGCTCCGGGGTCCTGGGAGGGGGGGGGGGCCCGGGGTGATCTGGCCCCGGGGGGTGCCCCCACGGTGGCCTGGCCCGCGATCGGGGCCCACTGATCCGTGGGCGGGCCTGTGCCGTAGGGGCACTCTTTTTCTTACGCCTTCACCATAGTCTTCACTATGGCAGAGGCGGAAGAGACCCACTCCCCTGCGCATGCGCGGGGATGACGTCAGCAGCCGCTGACTTCCCCACGCATGCGCCGACCCGCGTCGCCCAGCGTAGACCTTTCAGCCCCAGCTGGCATGGCGCCAAAGGCCTTTCCCGCCAGCCGGTGTAGCGGAAACCACTCCGGCGCGGGCCTAGCCCCTAAAGCTGAGGGCTTGGCCCCTAAAGGTGCGGAGACTTCCGCACCTTTGGGGCAGCCCGACGCCGGAGTGGTTCCCGCCACTCCATTACGCCGGAACCCCCCGCCCCGCCGGGTAGGGGAGAATTCCGACCAAAATGTCCAACTGCTCCACAGAAGCATTATTCAATCATATTTCACACTGTGCAACGAAAGGGGATATAATCAAATGTTTAGTCAAGGTGGTAAGTTTTAATGGTAGTTTCAAAGGACGATAGAGAGGTAGAGAGGCAGACAGGCCCAGGAAGGAATTGCTGGGCTTAGGGCCTGGGCAACGGAAGGCAAAGTCACCAATCGTGGCATGATTTTTTTGAAAACTAATTTACAGGATGTGGGTGTCGCTGGTTAGGCCAGCATTTATTGCCCATCTCTAGTTGCCCTTCAGAAGGTGGTGGTGAGATGCCTTCTTGAACTGCTGCAGTCCTTGAGGTGTAGGTACCCCTACTGTGCTGTTAGGGAGGCAGTTGCAGGATGTTGCCCCAGTGACAGTGAAGGAACGGCGATATATTTCGAAGTCAGGGTGGTGAGTGACGTGGAGGGGAACCTCCATGTAGTAAGCTTCTGAGATATCTGCTGCTCTTGTCCTTCTAAATGGTAGCGGTCATGGGTTTGGAAGGTGCTGTATAAGGAACCTTGGTGAGTTACTGCAGTGCATCCTATGGATGGTGCACGCGGCTGCTACTGTTCGTCGGTGGTGCAGTGTTTGAATATTTGTGGAAGGGGGAGCAATCAAGCGGGCTGCTTTGATTTGGTTGGTGTTGAGATTCTTGTGTGTTGTTGGAGTTGCACTCATCCAGACAAGTGGAGAGTATTTCATTGCACTCCTGACTTGTGCATTATGAAAATGCGTGGGAGGCCACAATTAGAGGGCCTTGGATTGGAAACCGGAGGCGGTTGCAGAGGTTTGGAAAGGTGAGACCCCACACAGCATTGAATTTTTGCAGGTGGTAGCTTGAAGAGAGACTTTCTCCAGATAAATATTCTGGAGTTTCCTTTGGAAAAGTCCAATCAATCTCTTGTGCAGGCTTGGGTTCGTAAAAAAGCAAATGGATACACTTTAGAGTCTGAACCATTCATGTGTTGATTGGACCATTTTGAAAATGTTCTTGATAAAAGTCAGGGCTTACGTGCGAGTGATATTTAAAACTGTGTTCGTAGCACAGCGCTGTCTCCTACATTAGCCTGACATGGAAGTCAACCCCTTCCTCTGCACATTCCATTTTATTAATTGGATAATTCCAAATTCTATCAATTCTCTGGAGTGGAGAAGGTTTCTTCACATTATACCATTTCCAATTAACGCTTCAGATTGTGATTCTTGCACATCTCAAATACCAGAAAGTGTTGGGATTCACCACCTCACCTCGCCCCCAATCCCAACCCCACCTTGTTCACATCATTACAAGAGCAGCATTGACTATACATAAAAACAAAGTTCTCCCTCTCCAAGCATTGCACCATCTTTCGGTGCTTTTTGGCTGCCTCCCAACTCCCCCGCCCCACCAAAGCCGGCTATGCTTTCCGTCATGAGCTCCTTTAAACCTTTGTTGTCGCTTCCAGTTGTTTCTTGCTTGATACTCGGTTGTAATTGTTTTAAGTCTAGATAGAAGCACACTGGAAATTAAATTAATTAAATAATAAATAATTCAACAATACAAGTGTGCTTAAGTGCCGCAGAATAGAATAGAATTTTAGCACTAAGCTCCAATGTCGATATAAATAGCACAAATGAAATTACTGTCTTTATTGCCTCTCTGAGTAGGATTAACCAGATATTACCTAACCAGCAAACTCCGATGAGAGACTAAGTCTGATGAAAGGTCACAAACCTGAAGTATTAACTCTCCTTCTTTCTTCACCGATACTGAGTGTTTCCCAGCATTTTCTGTTTTGATGACCTAAATAGGACTGACTCATATTAAGTATCTACTGCTGAGACATATTTTCCAGACATGCTTTAATATTGGTCAAAGAGAGGAGTTCCGGAAGGTCCCGTCTAATACTCGAAAATAATTCCATGCACACCACTCCCCTTCAGTGTCTTGCAGGTGAGACTTCTCCTCAAGGTTGAGCCGTGAGAGTGAGTGGGCAGGCTACTTGCATACGGGATGGGGGTTGGGAGGTCGTGGGGGCGGTGGCAAGGCATTACAGATGAATCTAATTCTGTTCTGTACATCCTCACGCATCGCTAAAAGAGGCAGTGAATATAGGAACACAACAACTCAAGAAACAGGAGCAGAAGTAGGTCATTCAGCCCATTGAGGGGCTGGTTTAGCACACTAGGGGCTGGTTTAGCACACTGGGCTAAATCGCTGGCTTTTAAAGCAGACCAAGGCAGGCCAGCAGCACGGTTCGATTCCCGTACCAGCTTCCCTGAACAGGCGCCGGAATGTGGTGACTAGGGGCTTTTCACAGTAACTTCATTGAAGCCTACTTGTGACAATAAGTCATTTTCATTCATTTTTTTCATTTTGAGACTGTTCCACCATTCAGTATGACTGATCTTGGGCTTCAATTGCACGTTCCTGCTTATTCCCATAGCCCTTGAATCCCTGAGAGTCCAAGATCGATCTATCCCAGTCTTAAATGCATTCAACGGTGGAGAATCCACAACCCTTAGCAGCAGAGAACTCCAAAGATTCACAACCCTTTGAAAATGAAATGAAAATCGCTTATTGTCACAAGTAGGCTTCAATGAAGTTACTGTGAAAAGACCCTAGTCACCACATTCCGGCGCCTGTTTGGGGCAGCTGTTACGGGAATTGAACCGTGCTGCTGGCCTGTCTTGGTCTGCTTTCAAAGCCAGCGATTTAGCCCAGCCTGCTAAACAGCCCCATGAGTGAAGTTATTTCCCCTCATCTCAGTTCTAAATGATCGGCCCCTTATCCTAAGACTGTACCTCCCTGTTTTAGGTTCCCCCAACATGCGGAAGCAGTCCCTCAACATCTACCCTATCAAGTCCCCTCTTTGGTTCAATAAGATCATCTGTCATTCTTGTAGACTCCAGATAAAATAGACCCAGTTTGCTCAGCCACATCGTAGGGCATCATAGGAAGCAGAGAGTCGGGATAAATGGGTCTATTTATGGTTGTCAGGATGGGACAAGTGGTGTGCCATAGGGATCGGTGCTGGGGCCCAACTCTTTTGCCATTCATGAAAATGAGACGGATGAAGGAACCAGTGATATGGTTGCGGAATCTGCTGATGACACAAAGAGAGATAGGAAATTAAGTTGTGGAGAGGACACAAGGAGGCTACAAAAGGATATAAATAGTTTAGGTGAGCAAGCAAAGATCTGGCAAATGGAGTGCAATGCGAGAAAATGTGAGGTTGTCCATTTTGGTAAGACAAATAAAAAAGAAGCATATTACCTAGATGGTGAGATATTGCAGAGATGAGATGCAGAGAGATCTGGGTGTCCGAGTGCACGAATGCAGGTACAGCAAGTAATTAGCAAAGCGAATAGAATGTTATTGTTTATTGTGAGGGAAATTGAATACAAGAATAGGGAGGTCATGCTTCAGTTATACAGGGCATTGGTAAGACCACATCTGGAGTATTGTGTATAGTGTTAGTCTCCTTATGTAAGGAAAGGTATAAATGGATTTTAGCAATTCAGAGATGGTTCACTAGACTAAGACCTGGATTAGACAGGTTGTCCCATGAGGAAAGGTTGGACAGGCTAGGTTTGTATCCGTTGGAGTTTAGAAGAGTAAGAGGTGACTTGACTGAAACATATAAGACACTGAGGGGTATTGGCATGGTGGGATGTGGACAGGGTGCTTCCTCTTGTGGGAGAGATTCGAACTAGGGGTCATTGATTAAAAATAGGGGGTTGCCCATTTAAGAGTGAGATAAATAATTATTTTCTCTGAGATTCGGAAATGTTTGGAATTATCTTTCTGATCAGGAAAGAATCTTTGGATATCTTCAAAGCAGAATCAAATGGATCCTTGATAAGCAAGGGGATGAAAGGTTCTTGGGGACAGACAGGAATGCGAAGTTGAGGTTAAAAATTAGACCCACCATGATTTGTGTGAATGGCGGAGCAAGTTTGAGTGGGCCAGTGGTCTGCTACTGCACCTAATTCATATGCTTGCAGGACAACCCTTTCATCCCAGGGACCAATGGAGTGAACCTTTGCTGTACCACCTCCAATGCAAGTATATCTTTTCACTGAAACCAGAAATGTCAGCTCTTTCATTCCTTGCCGCCCCCACCCTGCCCACACACATTTTTTCCAGTGTCCCTGTCATGTGTTCTTGTTGTCTTTTTCCCCCACATGTTGGTAATAATCACATTGTAAATTTAGAAAGATCAGGGGTCGGATTCTCCGGTTCGCAGGTCGCCTTTTCCTGTGCGGCGCACCCCCGCCGACAGCAGGATTCCCTGTTCCCGCAGCCGACCAATGGGGTTTCCCATTGTGGACACCTCACGCCATCAGGTGTGGGTGTGGGTGGGTGTGCTGCCAGTGGACTGGAGGGTGCGGCCGACAGAGAATTCCGCTGCAGAACTCTATGACGGGAGGTTTCCGGATGTTCAGGCCAGTGGGGGTGTCCAGTCCCGCCACCGGCACACTCCACATGGGTTTCCTGGTGGTCAGGGATCCATTCAGCGGGAAACCCTGCTGGCACCAGTGGAACCAGATGCACGGAAAATCCCGGCCAAACTTTATCTTTAACTTGCCACGCTGCCTTGAATAACAGAAGGGCTGGTTTGAACTGGTTCTTCGACACTTCACATCAGTCTCTAGTGCAGCCGTGAATTGTGAAGTTGTGAAAAAGCCCCCATGGAACACCTGTATTGAACAATTAGTTCCTACCTCTTTGCAGATATTTACAGATAATGCAACAATTTTTAATAGTCCCTAATCCCCATTGCTGTCCGAACTGAGATACACTCAGAGGAAGGACTCTTACAAGCATGAGTGAGGGCACATTTTGGAATTGAAACATCTTTAATCGGCACCTAATTCTGTTTCACCTTATGAGCTGTTCTTGACACTGACTTCGGATACGTGAAATGGGAAACGTTAATATGGTAGTGTTTTGTCCACACTGCCTTGCCAGTAACATGTCAGCTAAATCCCAAGCACTTTTTTTCGAACCTACTTTGCCATGGATTTGGATGGAATGAAAATCAGTTGGGCTCTATACCAGATGCAGGTGATAAGAAGGCTCCAGCCTCAGATATGTTATTCTCTAATTCTGAATAACGACTATAGACTTACAGTTAACACAAACACTTTATTCAAAGGGTTCGTTCTGCTTCCAGAGCTCAACTAGATGTAAAACAGTCAAGAGGTTCACCAGTGAAACTGAGGTAACCTGCCTAAGCTAAGCTATCCCGTGTGCTGCTGCTCACTAGCTCCGTGCTTCTAAAAGAGGCGGATCCTGCCTTGGGCTCGACCCTTTATACCCGTCTCTGATGCTCCCTCTAGTGATGCTGTGGCTGTTACATCTGTGCTGCAGTCCCTGGTGCATGTGCAGATGTGTGTACAGATGTACAGATCACTACATCAGAAACAAACAATCAGGGGTTGCCCCGCCACACCGCTGGCCCTAACAGAGGTGGCCTTTCTTTATTGCTAAATTCTATACAGGCATCCGAGAGTGCCTCCATTTTAAGGCAACTTCACGTCGCCCTTTCTGCCTCAGCCACAACAGCTCCCAATGGGGCTTCCAACTGTCCAGAGTTGGGGCACAGCCCCACCACGGGATCCAGTGTTGTGCCCCCCCCAACCCCAACCCACTCAATGTTACTTTCCCTCCCCAAAGTCCTTAATTTGATGGTGAACGGGAGCCCCCCTCTCAATTGGCCACCTCCTGCTTGGTGGGGGACAGACCTCACAGGGGTCCGGTTCCCAATGCCTGTGGGAAAATTCAGTCCATTGTTTCACTTTGCTAGAAAAATGAAAAGCCAATCCCACAGCTCTGCTTTCTCCCCACAGTTTAATTTAACGGGGTTTAATGGGGGGGAAAAGCAGGGCGTGTTTTGGACGCAATCAGCGGGGTGACAGGCACCGGGAATGACACCGCTATCAACGGTACTCCTTTTTCTGGCCCCAGTGAGGAACATCCCGCTGAGGCTGCGCTTCCCTTCATTTGCTGCACTCGTCAGTACGGGAGGAAATCAGGGCGCCATTTTTAAATGCTGCCCCGATCTATCTACTTCCCAACGGCCTCTGAACCCCCACAAAGCCCCAACTTACTTGTCTGGGGGTTCTCGAGCCCCACCTCACCCCACCTCATAAGGGCAGGGCACTTTCAGGACCGATCCCTGACATGGCTGACATGGGTGACCTGCTACCAGGGTAGCTTGGCAGTGCCAGGCTGACAGTGCCACCTGCAAAGCCACCCACGGGGAGAATGTGAAAAGTCCACAGAGGCAATCGCCCAAGATCAGAATCAAACCCGAGTCCGTGGCACTGTGAGGTAGCAGTGCTAACCACTGTGCAACCCTGGCTGTTTCCCAGGAGAAGTTAGTAGCCCACTCAAGAAGCCACTCCTTCTGGCAAACTGCCCGTGCTTTAACAAAGGTCCATCTCCATAGGTTTCTCACAACCTTCCCTCTTCACTTATATTGATAATCAATGCAATAATTGCTTTCATTAGAAAGACGGAGGTTGACGGGTGACCTGATAGAGGTCTCCAAGACAATGAGGGGCATGGATAGAATGGATGGGCAGACATTCTTTCCCAGGGTGGAGGGCTCAGTCACCAGGGGGCATAGGTTTAAAGTCCATGGGGCTAAGTTTAGAGGAGATGTGCGAGGCAGGTTTTCTGTGCAGAGTGCCTGGATCGCTCTGCCAGGGGAGGTTGTGGAAGCCGATACATTAATGGCGTTCAAAAGGCACCTTGACAAATACATGGATAGAGTGGGTATAGAGGGATAAGGCACAAAGAAGTGCTGAGTGTTTTGGCAAAGGTTGATATCATGACAGGCACAGGCTTGGAGGGCCGAAGGGCCTGCTCCTGTGCTGTATTGTTCTTTGTTCTTTGTTATTACATGGAATCACCACAATTCTGGCTAATAGTCCTGCCTGTCACCCATTTATATTTTGATCTGTCCCTTCCAATTTATCCATGACCAGCATGCCAAACGCTGGTGTATCTGTACCAGTGGCTGGTTTCTTATCTGTTGGACTGGACTCTGGGTCTTTCCGATTCAGAGTCAGGAGGGCCACCTACTCGGCCACTGTACCTCCCTAAATGCTCACTCACCGATCCTAGGAAATAATATTCTCTTTCTTCCGATAATGTTAGACCATAAAATGGATGTGCAGAAGCAGACCATTCGGCCCATCGCGTTTGCTCCGTCATTCAATGAGATTATGATTGATCTGATATGATCATTCCCAACTCCAATGTCCTGCCTTATCCTCATAACCCTTGATTCACTTACTGATTAAAACCAGTCTATCTCAGGCATGAACATATTTAATGACCCGGCCTCTATAGCCCTCTGTTGTAAAGAATTCCACAGACTCACTCCCCTCTGAGAGAAACAATTCCTCCTCACCTCTGGCATAAATGTGCAAACCCTTATTTTGAAATTATGCCCTCTGATCCTAGGCTGTCCCACAAGGGGAAACTACCCTGTCAAGTCCCCTGAGAATCCTATATGTTTCAATAAGATTGCCTCTTATTCTTCTAAAGTCCAATGAGTAGAGGTCCAATCTACACAATCCTCCTAATAAGAAAATCTCTCCATAGCTGGGATTAACCTAGTGAACCTTCTCTGGACTGTCTCCAACACCAGTATATCTTTCTTTTGATAAGGGGACCAAAAAGGTTCCGGGTTTGGTCCAACTAATGCCTTGTATAGTGTCATGCGAGAGTACTTTTAAGACATGGATGTTTAAGCAATGTGCCTTTAAGAAAACAGTGATGTCAGAGAGTGGGTGGAGCTGAGGTCAGGTCAGCCATTTTGCAGTTTAGTTTTGCAGTTTTTAAAAGAGCTTGGGAGTGTCTGTGTTTGCAGTGAGCTGGATCTCTGCCATGAAAGACTATCTCTGGATCATTAGGGTGATTTAAACTGATAATAGTAAAGCCTTTAATCTGATGTGTTTCTGTTTAAAGGTGTTAAGTCTCTTGGAAGTTTGAAGGAACATTTTGAGGAATTATTTACTGTTGCAATATTTTCTGAGTTATCTTTGATGCAAGGGGTGTTAAGAGATCCAATGTTTATTTAAGATGTTAAGTTGAGTTCACGGAATAAACATTGTTTTGTGTTTAAAAACCCACGTGCCCATAATTGTAATCCCACTCCTAGGGCACAAGCCGTGTGCTAGGAAAAGCAACAAATCCATTAAAGGGAGAGGTTGGTTGAACTCCATGATACATTTTGGAGTTCTGAAAATGCCTCACCCATAACAATTGGGGGCTCGAGGGGGATAAAAGTCTATCTATTGGATTGGCTTTTGTGAACTTAAAGACAGTGAAGGATTGTTGCTTTTCCGGTGTGGTATTTTAGTTTAAGTGGGGAGAGTGTTGTGAACAATGGCTCTTTCAGAGGCTCAGAAGTTTTTGGGGCTGGAGAATGTCACACATATAACCTTACGGACAGAAACGAAAAGCAGACTGTTAGTTTGGCAAGAACATTGCAGTCAACATTACCTGACACAATGCAAAAAGATGAGGTAATTATGGCGGTGGTTCAGCATTTAAAGTTGCCTGAGATAGAGTTTGACTCATTGGAAATGGCAAAAACTCAGTTGCAAATTATCCAAAGGGAACATGAGAAAGAATTAAAGCGGCTGGAATACGAGGGTGAAAGGGAGGAAAAAGAAAGAGAAAGAGAGAGAGAGGAAAAAGAAAAGGAGAGAGAAGAAAGGAGAAAAGAAAGAATACCCCTATCAGAACAAAAAGAAAAAGAAAGGGAAATACAGATCAGGGAAAAAGATAAAGAGAGGGAGTTTGAATTTCAGAAAATAGCCATGAAACATGACAATCAGTTAAAATTGGCAGACGTAAAGGGACACGTACAGTTGGGGGATGATAGTGATGAGGATAGTGAGAAAGAGCGTCATAGTCGAAGGCTTGGTGGGAATCTATTTAAATATGTCCAAGCATTGCCAAGGTTTGACGGGAAGGAAGTGGAAGCCTTTCTCGTTTCATTTGAGAAGGTAGCTAAAGAAATGAAATGGCAACAGGACATGTGGGTATTATTGATTCAAACAAAGCTGGTAGGTAGAGCTAGTGAAGTGTTTGCATCACTAACGGAGGAGGTATCTGGAATGTATGAGGTGGTGAAGAAATCCATCTTAAGTGCATATGAGCTAGTGCCTGAAGCTTACAGACAAAGGTTTAGAAATTTAAGGAAAGAATTTGGTCAAACATACATGGAGTTCGAAAGGCTCAAACAGAGTAATTTTGATAGGTGGATAAGGACTTTGAAAATAGACCAAACGTATGAAGCTCTCAGAGAAATTATACTTTTGGAGGAGTTTAAAAATTCAATTCCTGATGTAGTGAGAACTCATGTGGAAGAACAGAGGGTTAAAACTGCAAGATTAGCAGCGGAAATGGCAGATGATTATGAATTAGTTCATAAATCAAAGATTGGTTTCCGACATCAGTTTCAGCCGGTGAGGGATAGAAACTGGGGACATGAGAAATACTCAAGTAGAAAAGGTAAAGGTGATCTGATGGGAGACAATAAAGGGAGTGTACCTCAGATTAAAAAAGAAATCCAGGAGGATGGAAAAGAAATGAAAAGTTTCAGATGTTACCACTGTTATAAACTAGGCCATGTAAAGTCACAGTGTTGGTGGTTGAAGAAATGCACTGGGAAGGCTGATGGGGTAAAACAGGATAAGACAGTGGGGTTTGTTAGAGTGGTAAAGGAAATCCCAAGGGAAGCGAAGGAGGTGCAAACGATTGTTCAGCCTGTTCAAGAAGTAATTGTTAAGAAGGTGCCAGATGTCTTTAAAGAATTTAATTGTGTGGGTAATGTTTACTCATGTATATCAGGAGGAGCAGGTAAAGAAGTCATAATTTTATGAGATGCAGGGGCTAGTCAATCTTTAATGCTAGGAGATGAGGTATTATGTCGTTTGGGAAGAATGTTGCCAGAAAAGATGGTGATATGTGGAATTCAGGTTGAGTGGAGTAGCGTTCCATTATATAAGGTATGATTGGAAAGTCCAGTGAAGAGTAGTGAAGTGGTAGTAGGAGCAATAGATAAACTATCTTGTCCAGGAATACAGTTTATCTTGGGTAATGATATAGCTGGATCGCAGGTGGGAGTGATGCCGACTGTGGTTGATAAGCCAGTGGAAAATCAGTCAACTGAAGTGTTGAAGGACGAATATCCTGGGATTCATCTGGATTGTGTAGTAACAAGGTTGCAAAGTCACAGGTTAAGACAAGAGGAGAAATCAAAGAGTGAAGATGAAGTTGAAGTGCAATTATCAGAAACGATTTTTGATCAGATGGTTGAAAAAGAAGAAGAATAGGTGGAGGATGAGGCGGATATTTTTAGTTCAGGATAATTGGCGGAGTTACAACAGAAAGATGTAGAAATAAAATGGATATTTCAGAAAGCATATATGGAAGAGGAATCTGAGAGTATACCAGAGTGTTATTACCGTAGAAATGATGTCTTGATGAGAAAATGGAGACCTGTACATATGCAGGCGGATGAAAAGTGGGCAGAAGTTCATCAAGTAGTATTGCCAGTAGGGTATAGAAGGGAGGTGTTGCGAGTTGCACATGAGGTACCAGTGGGAGGTCATTTGGGGATAAGGAAAACTCAAGCTAAAATCCAGAAACATTTTTATTGGCCTGGACTACATAAAGATGTAGTTAAATTTTGTCAATCATGTCACACATGTCAAGTGATAGGGAAACCTCAAGCAGCTATAAAACCAGCGCCCTTAATACCCATTCCAGCATTTGAGGAACCTTTTACAAGGGTCCTAACCGATTGTGTAGGACCGCTTCCTAAAACAAAAAGTGGGAATCAGTATCTTTTGACTGTAATGGATGTGTCTACTAGGTTTCCAGAGGCCATTCCAGTACGTAATATTACAGCTAAAAGGATTGTGGAGGAGTTACTTAAATTCTTTACTAGACATGGACTACCCACAGAAATTCAATTGGATCAAGGATCGAATTTTACTTCAGGTATTCAAAGAAGTTATGGATAGCTTAGGAATAAAACAATGTAAATCAACTGCATACCATCCAGAATCACAGGGAGCGTTAGAAAGGTGGCATCAGACATTAAAGACAATGTTGAGGGCATATTGTCAAGATTATCCAGAGGATTGGGATAAAGGAATCCTATTCGTATTGTTTGCAATTAGGGATGCACCTCATGAGTCTACCAAATTTAGTCCTTTTGAACTAATTTTTGGTCATGAGGTAAGACTTAAATTGATTCAGGAAAAATTGGTGGGTGAGAAATCGGAAATTACACTATTGGATTACGAGTCAAATTTTAGGGAACGATTAAATAGAGTAGGTGAATTGGCTAGACAACATTTGAAAGTTGCACAAAATGTGATGAGACGGGTAGCGTGCAAGACATCCAAAGTTCATAGTTTTGCCAGTGGGGATAAAGTTTTAGTGTTGTTACCAGTGGTATGGGAGCCTTTAAATGCTAAGTTTTGTGGATCGTATCAGATTGAAAGGAAATTAAGTGAGGTGAATTATGTGGTAAAAACACTAGATAGAAGGAAGACTCACGAGTGTGTCATGTGAATATGCTTAAAAGGTACTTTGAAAGGGAAGGAGAGAAAAAGGAGGTTTTAATGATTCTAACTCAAAGTGCCAAACCAAATCCAGATGACTGTGAATTTGACATACCTGAAATTAAATTGGAAAATGAGGGTGTTCTTAAAAATTGGGATGAATTGTTAAGTTACCTTCCAGAGGAAAAACGAACTGACCTGAATGAGTTATTGATATCCCATGAGCAAGCTTGTAGAGATAAATTGGGAAGTACTAAAATGGCTATACGTGATGTGGATGTGGGAAAGGCTCTTCCTATCAAACAACATCCATGTAGACTTAATCCTTTAAAATTGGCACAGGTTAACAAAGAGATTGAGAGTATGTTTAAAAATGGCCTAATTAAAATGGCCAAGTGGGTTGCAGCCAATGGAGCTCACCCATAGTGATGGTAGCTAAACCAGCTGTTACCCAACGGTTGTGTGTGGACTATCGAAAGGTCAAAGCAGTTACGGACTCTTATCCTATTCCACGTTTGAGGGATTGCATTGAGAAATTGGGACAATCTGCTTTTATTTTCAACTTCCGGACATGGAAAGAACATTTAAAACATCGTATGGAGTTCTTCGATCGACTTCAGAGGCGGGTTTGGTGATGAACCTAGCCGAAAGTGAATTTGGAGAATCCCGAATCACTTTCCTTGCGGAGTTTCCGTTATCCTCAAGACGAAGGAAAATAATGCGATTTCTGAGCATGAATGGCTATGATCGAACAGTTGTGCAAATGTTTTGTGGCGCGATTACTGATGGAATTGCTGAAGAAACGTAAAAAATTTCAATGGACAGCAGACTTTCAACAGGCATTTGACTGCCTGAAAGCCGTGATCACCAATGTTCCTGTATTGGAGCATTGCAAGGGTCTCTGTGGTCAGATTGAACTAGAGTATCTGATTCTAAAGAGAATTGCCGAGGAGTGGAGGAATGGATGGATCGTGCAGACACTTTGTTCAAAGAGACTGTCAATCGAGAAGGATTTCAGTTGGAGGAAGAAGAGCAAAGAAAAATGGACTATATTGTTATGCCTGTTTGCGTGTGTTTTTTTGTGAAACGTAAAAGTATTTGTGCATTTCTTAGTGGATTGTGCAAAAGTGAAAAATGAAACCATCTTGAAGTTGATGGGTTTTTTTTTCTTGGGGGGAGGTGTCATGCGAGGGTACATTTAAGACATGGATGTTTAAGCAATGTACCTTTAAGAAAACAGTGATGTCAGAGAGTGGGTGGAGCTGAGGTCAGGTCAGCCATTTTGCAGCTTAGTTTTGCAGTTTTGAAAAGAGCTTGGGAGTGTCTGTGTTTGCAATGAGCTGGATCTCGACCATGAAAGACTATCTCTGGATCATTAGGGTAATTTAAACTGATAATAGTAAAGCCTTTAACCTGATGTGTTTTTGTTTAAAGATGTTAAGTCTCTTGGAAGTTTGAAGGAATATTTTGAGGAATTATTTCCTGTTGCACTATTTTCTGAGTTATCTTTGAAATTAGGGGTGTTAAGAGATCCAATATTTATTGAAGATGTTAAGTTGTGTTCGTGGAATAAACATTGTTTTGTGTTTAAAAACCCACGTGTCCATAATTGTAATCCCACAATTAGGGAACAAGCCGTATGATAGGAAAAGCAACAAATACAGTAAAGGGAGAGGTTGGTTAAACTCCATGATACATTTTGGGGTTCTGAAAACACCTCGCCCATAACAATAGTTTTCACAAAACTTCATGATAGTTATACTCCATTCCCTTTGAAATAAAGGTCAACATACCTGGGGGCAGCACGGTAGCATAGTGGTTAGCACAATTGCTTCACAGCTCCAGGGTCCCAGGTTCGATTCCCGGCTTGGGTCACAGTCTGTGCGGAGTCTGCACATTCTCCCCGTGCATGCGTGGACTTCCTCCAGGTGCTCCGGTTTCCTCCCACAGTCCAAAGATGTGCAGGTTAGGTGAATTAATTGACCATGCTAAATTGCCCTTAGTGTGCAAAATTGCCCTTAGTGTCGGGTGGGGTTACTGGGTTATGGGGATAGGGTGGAGGTGTGGGCTTGGGTAGGGTGCTCTTTCCAAAGAGCCAGTGCAGACTTGATGGGCCGAATGGCCTCCTTCTGCACTGTAAATTCTATGATCTATGATACCATTTATCGTTCCTATTTCCTGCTGAACTTGCATGCTAGATTTTTGTGATTTATGCATGAGGGCCCCCAAATCACCTCTGTTCTGCAGCTTTCTGCAGTCTTTCTCCGTTTAAATAATATTCAGCTCCTTTATTCTACCTACCAATGTGTACAACTTCACATTTTCCTACCTTGTATTCCACCTGCCAAGTTTTTGCTCATTCACTTAACCTGTATATGTCCCTCTGTAGACTCTTTGGGCTGGATTCTTCTGCCCCGCCCCCACAAGAACGCCACAGGCGAGACGCGGTCAATGGAGAAATCCATTGACCTCGCGGGATTCTCCGGTCGCCAGGCGGGCGCGGTCGGAGAATCCCGCCCTTTGTGTAATCCTCACAACTTGCCTTCCCACCTATCTTTGTGTCATCCACAAACTTGGAAATAGGATATTCACTTCCCTCGTCCAAGTCATTCATATTTATGTTGTGATCAGGATTGCATACGACATTCTACTTCAATCCTAATTATGACTTTGTGTAAATTTATAATTACCGTTTTACTCAAGCAAAGCATTATTACAGGTTTGGATTTAGGCAGGAACCATGATCGCACCACATTCTTAAAGTAACAATGTCTGGACAGTGCAGGGACGTATTCCGTTCATTCTGAAGCATTAACATCCCTCACCTTAATGAGCTTAGAAAACATTTGTCAAATATTCAGCACTTTCTCTGGCTCAGCAGTACTTGCTGGCTGATTGAATAGTCAATATTATTTTTCTTTTACTGGGCCATGTATCTTTCAGCTCTTTGTTTCTTCTTCGACCTATCTCGCGGTGAAAAGATCATCACTTATGTAAGACGCGCATCTAGTGCAAACAACAGTATCCCAGATAAAAATCAGGACAGAACATTTGAGACAAGGCTGCTCTTGCATAGAAGCATGAATGCATCTCAAATGCACTCAGTGGATTAGCATTTTGCCATGGTACCTTTGATCAAATACAATAATATATTCACTGTAACACTTCCAATAAGAATTGCTTTGTGATTAACAAGAGATTTGCTGTGAAGGGCTTTTAAACTGCACTTAGAGATATTGTGATCCTCATTTGAATATTAACATTTGGCGGCTGCTGTTGAAATGCTCCAGTCAGGCTATTCTCCTTCTAGGATGTATCTTGCTGCTGTCATAAATCAGGAAATTGCCCTTGTAATTTTATGGTGTACAAAGATCAGGGTTGTGAAATTTGCTGAGGACCAAAAACAGACATGGCGATCACGATGCACAATTAACACGAGCCCAGGATATCAATGCAGAGAGTATGTCCTTTGCACTGTCTACTCACTTTAATTACTTCAGCATACAACCAACGCTATGCATACTGCTGGGTAGATGCACACCAGAGCCAGAATAATCAGGAGAAGTCAGCACCGCTTAAAATCTTGACTACTTAAATCTAGTCTGAACATCTGAAATATATTCGGCAGAGAATTGCAAAGATTCATAGCACTTTGAGTGAAGAAATGTCCCTTTGTCTCAGTCCTAAATGCTAGCCCTTTCTCATGAGACTGTGCCCTGTGTTCTCGATTCTCCACGCGGGCGAAAGATCCTCTTAGTGTCCAGCCTATCAAGCCCCTTCGGAATCACCTCACATTTTGCTAAACTCCAAAGAATACAAACAAAATTTTCCCAGCCTCTTATCCTAGGACAACACTCCCATCTCAGGATCCAATCCAGTGAACCTTCAGCCTTCGGCTCCAGTGCAATCATATCCGCCCTTAAATATGGAAACCAAAACTGAACACAGTGTTCCAGGTGTGGCCTTCGAAAGGCCTGTACAACGGCATGGTATCGCAGTGGGGCGGCATGGTATCGCAGTGGGGCGGCATGGTATCGGAGTGGGGCGGCATGGTATCGCAGTGGGGTGGCATGGTAGCACAGTGGGGTGGCATGGTAGCACAGTGGGGCGGCATGGTAGCACAGTGGGGTGGCATGGTAGCACAGTGGGGTGGCATGGTAGCACAGTGGGGCGGCATGGTAGCACAGTGGGGCGTCATTGTAGCACAGTGGGGTGGCACGGTAGCACAGAGGGGCGGCATGCTAGCACAGCGGGGCGGCATGGTAGCACAGAGGGGCGGCATGGTAGCACAGTGGGGTGGCATGGTAGCACAGTGGGGTGGCATGGTTAGAGGGGGGGTCAGCTGCCATCTGTGGGAGGTTAGCCCTGGATTGGGGGAGAGAAGCTCAGTGCCCACGTGTCCTACATGCCAAACCCTGCTCATGTATACCCATACCAGGGGCAACTTCAGCTTCTGCCTGTCCATCTCACTGAACACCTCCAGGATGGCAGGATGGAGCCCTGTCCGTGGTAATAGAGTGCAGGTTACTTTAACCCCCACGGACCTATCGCTCATCGAGAATGGGAATGTGAGTTATGCGAACACAATGTGGCCAGATGTCGGAGAAGATGCCAGCCTCGTCGGCAAGAGGCTCGAGGCGGCAGCCCATGTGCAGGGGTCCGTCCCACATCCTGAGGACCCGGCCACCCATCAGGCCAGAGAGGGACCCAGAGCGGAAGGCCAGCAGTGGCCCAAGGCATCGCTAGTTGTTTCAAGAGATGTCATACGGCATGTGCCAGAGAAGGCTCCGCCTCAACCAGGGAACAGTGCACCGGGCAGTACGGGGGTGCCATTCATTAACAGGAAGGGGTTCCACTCATTAAATGTTCAAGTTGTGTGCAGCCATCACCTCAGGGTCATGCACGTATGCTTCCCAGGGAATGTGCATGACAGCTACATCCTGGGACAGTCAGAGATCTTCGGCATCTTCAAGGGACACCCCAGGGTGACCGGTTGGCCCTTGGGGGATAAGGGGTACCCGCTTAGGTCCTGGTTAATGACACCAGTACGGACGTCAGTGACCGATGCGGAGACACAATGAGGCCCATGTGGCCACCCGACTGTCAATGAGCGGTGCATCGGACAGCTTAAAATGCAGTTCCGATGCCTCGATCGCACTGGTGATGCCCTGCAGTTCACACCCAGGAGGGGTGAACTCAGGAGAGCTGGTGACTTCCGGCGCCTATGATGCATGATCAATTGGACAAAGACGAGAGTTGAATACAACTGAGGTTTTATTACTCTAAGATGTGTGGCCTCCCACAGCAGCTGGTGAAATGGCTGCTGCACGGAGGACACACATATTTATACTCCGCCTACTTGGCGGAGCCAGCAGGCATGGACTACCGCTGTACCTGTAGTACAGGGTCTTTCCGTACATCTCCTCCTATATGTACAACAGTGGTTTACCACAGCCTACCTGTAGAGAGGCTCCAGGTTGGCTTCCAGTGCTCCCTCTGTCCGGTCGATGCCTGTACGGCCCTGGGGGATATCTTAGGATAGAGGGGCAGCTGGACTGAGCTCCAGAGGTCCATGCAGCGTCTGGTTTTGTCAGTCCTGGCAGCTCCTCATTGTTTACATCACGGTGCCAATGCCCTCAGTGATGCCCCTCTGAGACCAGGCTATGCTCTGCTGTGCGTTGCCAATATCCATCTGCATCTGGGACGTGGTCTTCAGAGACCAGTATATGCTCTGGAGCATCACAGGAATGCCTACCAACTCAGTAGCCTAATCCTGCTTTCTCCCCATAGCCTTTCATTCCATTCGCCTCAAGTGCTATATCTGGCCGCCTCTTGTATATATTCAATGTTTTGGCATCAACTACTTCCTGTGGTAATGAATTCCACCGGCTCACCTGTGGGTGAAGAAATGCCTCCTTATCTCTGTCTGAAATGGTTAACCTTGAATCCTCAGTCTGTGACCTCTGGGTCTGGACACACCAATCATTGGGAACATATTCCCTGCATCTACCCCATCTAGTCCTGTTAGAATTTTACAAGTCTCTATGAGATCCTCCCTCATTCTTCTGAACTCCAGCGAGAACAATCCCAACCTAGTCAATCTCGCCTCATATGATAGTCCCGCTATCCCTGGAATCAGTCTTGTAAACCTTCGCTACACTCCCTCGAGAGTAAGAACATCCTTCCTCAGAAAACGAGACCAATACTGCACACAATACTCCAGGTGTGGCCTCACCAAGGCCCTGTATAATTGCAACAACACATCTCTGCTTCTGTACTCTCACAATGAAGGCCAACATACCATTTGCCTTCTTTACCACCTGCTGCACCTGCATGCTTACTTACAGCAACTGGTGCACAAGGACACCCAGGTCCCGTTGCACACTCCCCTCTTCCAATTCACAACCATTCAGGGTGCCTTCCTGTTTTTGCTTTTAAAGTCTGTCTATCTCTTTGTCTAAATCATTAATTGCTCCCTGAAGACACCGATCGCACATGGCCTCAGGTTATAGTCCTTCTTTCCACCCCTCATAATTCCAGCAGATCATTCCCTTGATTGCCAGCTCTACTCATTCTCCTGATCATGTAGTAGGCTAAGGAGAATACTGCACCCATGCCTGGGGGCAAGTGGTTTGAGCTGAACTCTTAAAGTTAGAAGAAGAGGCTTTCATCACCTGTCTCACCACTCTCTGTGGAATTCAGCAACTTGAAATAGCAGTGCAAACCACTAAACACATCTATTAACTTAGCAGCAACCAATAGCAATCAATAAGCAACCAACGAGGAAGTAAATGGCGGTGTTAAATAGCATTGCTGGGATTCCTTCCTGCTACAGAATGCATGTCCAGTTGTGCAAGATGGTAGGCAAGTGACATTGGTGTCAAGTCAGCAAAACACGTTGACTGATGTTACAATCAGTCTACTCTGCTTACATTTCCTGCATGCCCCCTTCGCTCACATGAGCACCCTTAGCAAAGCATTAAGCTCAACCAGCAGCAGATATGCAGCAGGAGTTTCCAGTGTCCCCCCCCCCCCCCCCCCCCCCCCCCCCCCCCGTGGAGGATCCAGTGGGCCAGTCAAACTACCATTCACTTCAGAAGGACTGGAAGGTCTCACCGGTACGAAGGGATGGAAAATCCCAGCCTGTGAGTGTCTGTGCGAGAGTGTGTGTGTGTGTGGCCCAAATGCTGGCCTATCCAGCAATGCCCACATCCCGAAAAAACAAATTAAATAAAAGACACCATGCGGGATTCTCCAGTCCCCCAACCACGTGTTTCGCGACAATGCGTCACCCGCTGTCAGCGGGATTCTATCTTCCCGCCGATTCTCAATGGGATTTCCACCCAACGCCACCCTGAAACCCGCTGGCCGTCTGCGCTGCTGCCGGGAAAATTGAACCGCAACGGCCGGAAGATTCCGGCCACCATCTTGAAACCAAAATGGCACTGGAAATACATGCGCTGTGCAGCCAAATTTTGAGGTCAATGTTCTTTCAAATATGAGTAGAAAAATAGAATGCTGTGATTCACAAAATGAATTTTTTTTACACTTCAAAGGCAGTTAGCTTTGATCTTGTAAAGGAGATGACACAGCGATTCATGAAGGTGAGACCGAGCAGCTTTCCACATTGATTATCGGTCTCCGCATTTTGGCTTATGACAATGATTTGTGTTGGATTTCAGTTGCGGTCACAGTCAGACTGAATCTATTGCCCATATTTCAAAGGAGTCCAGCTGCTTCTTTTTAACTGACAAAGTGGTCTTCATTTGAAAACAACTTCCGCACCAGTGTGAAACCTTGAGTCCAATAAAAGCCAGCAAATGTGTGTGTGTCTGGAATGCTGCACACAAGGGGCGAAATTCTCCTACCCGCCCCGCCACATTTCTGCCCCGACCGGCCGGCGGGAGTCTCCGTAACACCGGCCGGTCAATGGGGTTTCCCATTGTGGGGCAGCCCCACGCCGTCGGGGAACCCCCGGGCGCCGGCAAAACGGAGACTCCCGCCGGCGGAGAATGACGCCCAAGGTAATTGTCGCAAGCAGGAATGTTGATGTTGGCATGTAACAGCGACACGTGGTGGGCTCTGGGTCCAACAGAAAATGCTCTTCCATTACTGAGGAATAACATTATTGGGTCGCTGGTGTAGACAGCAATTGTTCCCTTCTACAAAAAGGTTTTTTGAGCTCTTCTTGGATCTTTGAAAGTTGCTCACATGAAAGAATTCTATGACAGTTCCGCTCCAATATCACATAGAAAACTCTTCACCTGAAACAATATAATGCTATTTATCCCAGAATATGGTGACATTTCAATGGTTTGATACAATTGCTGGATCACAGCTGATGGAGAAGCCAAAGAATCTGTCTGTATTTATTCATTCTTTTCCACTTGATAAAATATATCCAATATATTTCACTGTACATATTACTTGAGTGTAAAACAAAATTGAACTGGGTGCTTTTGCCTGTACACTATTTAACATTATTTTGCTATCAGATAAATAGAAGAAATATTGGGATTCTTATATAAAGTTAAATTATAGCATGCAGGTTAATGCAATCCAGTTATAGAGTTGGGGCGCAATTCAGCGGACTTGCTGTGCCAAGAAGCATCCCACTATTCAACGGTACTTTGCCATTTTTCTTGACCTCAGGGAGAATCTCTACACCGAGGCCACTCTGAGAGGGATTTCCTGATGGCCACCTTCAGTTCGTCAGCAGGAAAGGTTCCTCGCAGATCAGGCTGCCATGATCTTCCCCACAAACCCGGCCCCTTTCAGGACACCCCTGTTTCTGTGTACCATTCCCCCTGAACCTAGGGGAGGACTGTCCCAGGAACCCCTCCTCACACCTCCTCCACCTGGCAAGGCTCCTCTGGCCTGATCCATGGCAGTACCAAATTGGCACTTGTGTACCCTGGCACTGCCAGCTTAGCACCCTGGCAGTGCAACCTGGGTACCCTGGAAGTGCCTGGTTGGCACTGTCAGAGTGACCTGGTGGCACTGTAAGGGTGCCAGGCTGGCAGTGCTATGGTGCCTGGGAGCCAGGGGGTGAGCCAGGGTGCATACTATCCTGTTCTCGAGCATCTGGGGTTCTCCAATGACCTGTGAGACCCCCCCAAAAGGTGCCATTACGACTGGTCCATGGTATGGCAACTGCGCGGCCCAGGACCACAAGAAACTTCAAAGAGTCGTGAACACTGCCCAGTCCATCACAAGAACCTGCCTCACATCCATTGACTCCATCTACACCTCCCGCTGCCTGGGGAAAGCGGGCAGCATAATTAAAGATCCCTCCTACCCGGCTTACTCACTATTCCAACTTCTTCCATCGGGCAGGAGATACAGAAGTCTGAGAACACGCACGAACAAACTCAAAAATATCTTCTTCCCCACTGTCACCAGACTCCTAAATGACCCTCTTATGGACTGACCTCATTAACACTACACCCTGTATGCTTCATCCGATGCCAGTGCTTATGTAGTTACATTGTATATGTTGTGTTGCCCTATTATGTACTTTCTTTTATTCCCTTTTCTTCCCATGTATTTAATGATCTGTTGAGCTGCTCGCAGAAAAATACTTTTCACTGTACCTCGGTACACGTGACAATAAACAAATCCAATCCAATCCAATCCAATCTTGTGTCAACTAATGCTAAACAGCACCCTGGCGCAGTCTCCCAGGCCCTACCGGTGAGTACTGGGTGCCGGGTGATTCCGATTAAATGTATTTTTAAACGTTCTGTACAGCTCAATGAAATATGTTGATCTGGATCAGGCCCAGTGAGGGTGAAATCCAGATCACAATGTTTCGATCGTCGCAAATCTCGCGATAGGCCTCACGCGAGATTCAATAGCTCTTTCCAACACCAAGTCGTGCATGGCAAAGCCGCTGTAATCAGGCCCATAGAGTCTTAAGAGGTCGAGAGCACAGTAAAGGCCCTTCAGCCCATCGCGTCAGCGCCGGTCAAAAATAACCACCTAACTGTTCCAGCACTTGGCTCATAGTCTTGTATGCCTTGGCATCGTCAGTGCACATCTAAATACTTCAGAAATGTTCTGAGGGTCTCTGCCTCCACCATCCTTTCAGGCAGCGGGTTCCAGACTCCCACCACCCTCTGGGTGAAAAGGTTTTTCTTCACATTCCCTCTAAAACTCCTGCCCCTTACCTTAAATCTATGCCCCCCTATCATTGATCCCTCCACCGACGTGAAAAGTTTCTTCCTGTCTACTCTATCTATGTCCCTCATAATTTTATACATCTCAATCATGTCCGCCCTCAGTCTGCTCTGTTCCAAGGAAAATAACCCTTGTCTATCCAATCTCTCTTGATAACTATTTACAATATATATTAATGATTTGGATGAGGGAGTAAAATGTAACATCTCAAAGTTTGCAGATGACACCAAGTTGGGTGGGAGGATGAACTGTGATGGGGATGCAGGGATCCTACAGCATGATCTGGACAGATTAAGCGAGTGGGCAAATCAATGGCAGATGCAGTATAATTTAGATAATGTGAGGTTATTAACTTTGGAAGCAAAAACAGTAGGCAGATTACGACCTGAATGGTTGTAAATTGGGAGAGGGGAGTGTGCAGCGGGACCTGTCCTTGTGCACCAGTCCCTGAAGGTAAGCATGCAGGTGCAGCAGGCGGTAAAGAAGGCTAATGGTATGTTGGCCTTCATTGCGAGAGGTTTTGAGTACAGAAGCAGGGATGTTTTGCTGCAATTATACAGGGCCTTGGTGAGACCACACCTAGAATACTGTGTGCAGTTTTGAGCTTCTTTTCTGAGGAGGGATGTTCTTACTCTCTCTCTCGAGAGAGAGTGCAGTGAAGGTTTACCAGACTGATTCCAAGAGATGGCTGGATATAGCACTTGGGCAGAATGGGATGGGGAGAAAGCAGGATTGTTGGATGAGTTGGATGATCAGCTATGATCGTGATAAATGGCGGAGCAGGCTTGAAGGACCAAAAGGCCTCCTCCTGCTGCTATCTTTGGTGTATCTATGCATGTATTATTACGAAAGTTCTCCAGCCCAGGCAACGTCCTGGTAAAACTCCTCTGCATCATTTCCAATGCTATCATATTCCTCCTATAATGTGACCCCGGCGGGGGGGGGTCGGAGAATTCCGCCCCTAGTTTTAGAGCCGTCAACTGCGATCGTATTGCGAAGGCCTCCTGTCCCTCCAGTTGCAGTCCTTTCAGCCCCTAATCTGATGTGTCAAAGCTTCTGTAAATCTCCAGATCCATCCTTCTTCCATTCAACTGATTCCACATTCAGCTCTTCAAATGTTGCTCCTTGTTGCTAACCTCTCTTCTGACAGTGACCTGGATTATTTTGGTGAGGAAGCTTTGCATCATTTGTCCAGAAGTCCCAAATGATCCGCATGAAACCATGCACTCAAAATGTCAGCTGGGTCCACTGCTCTGTGGAAACCAATGCAGCATATTGCAGTGATGGCATTCCTTCCAATATACCATTGGAAGATATTTGGATATCATATTCAGATATTTTATTTCAATATCGGGGCTCTATGCTGTGTCCTGTCCCTCATTATTACTCCTTGTAATTTTCTTCATGTCCAGTCTGTCCCTGGGAAAGGCACACCCTTGTGCGATGAGCCTATTGGCTTTATATATTTTTTGAAGATTTTAGAAGCTGTCAGCTCCAGAATTCTGGATCACCTTAATGGCGCTGGGACCGTCCACAAACAGGAATAGATTCCACTGGTGATTTCACCGCCTCTGAAACATTGCTGTTGAAGATTCAAGGGGAGGGAGGGGTGATTAGGGTCCGGGGGAGAGGTCGGTGGGGGAGGGGGGTACGGTTAGAGATCTGAAAGCCACCAGACCTTAAGGGGGGGGAATGGGACCACACTTCAGATGAGGGCTTCTGATGAAGGCACACCCCTTCCCCCCCAACTTCCTGCCCGAGATGTAAACCTGTTGACTTTCAGCAACCCCCGCAGAAGTTCGTTCCTCCCACCAGCCTAAAAAGTGAGGCTGGGCACGAAGCAGCCCTTGAATGGCTAATTATCGGCCACTAGAGGGCCTCAGTTGGGGCAAAGGGAGGCTTCCTATCTCAGGCCCTGCGTGCCCCAGCATAAAGTCGCTGTGTGTTTGGGGCTAGTGGGAAGCCAAAGGGAAAAAGGGAAACCCCTCCCTTCAATTTCCCGCTCCCGCAGACAACCCCCCACCCCCCCCCACCTAAAACCCCACTGGTGGTGGGGGGCGGGGAGGAGAGGCAGGGCTGGGGGAATTCGAGCCATTGTGTTTGTGATGATGATGCACACATCATTTATTTTTCTTAAAGAGCACTGTCCCCTCTCGCATTCCATTTCATCCATAACAGATTACATTTACGTGACACCTTTAACATAATGAAGCACCCCAACGCGTTGGACAAGCGTATTATGGAATGGAATATAACCTTCAGTTACAAAGGAGGCTGAAGGGGGCGATTTCCAGTCACGATAACCGTCGGAGAGAATGGCGATGCGGGCGGAAACCCAAGAGAGACTCGCCTTTGCTGATTCTGCCCGACCCTTGCTGCCGATGTCACGAGGTTCACGTCCACAAAGGGCGGGAACACCATTTAAATGAATTATTAAAAATTTCAATAACATTAACGGCCTCGCAACCACATGAATATTCAATAAATATTCAAACCTCGCCGAAGTGGTGCCACGTTGGCAAGGTTTACAACAGGTTTTTAAAAACGGGGTTGAGTCGAGGGGGTACCCTCCAGGAGGAGCAGGACATGCCCGGGCAGCTTACTTTGATTGGCATGGGACTAGTAGCCGTTTGATCCTTCAAGACTGCTCCACCATTCGATAAGATCATGGCTGATCCGGTTATGGTCTCAACTCCACTTTCCTGTTGTCCCCCCACCCCCCGGCCCCCATAATCCTTGACTCCCTTGTCTGTCAAAAATTATTAACCTTGAATAAATTCAGTAATCCAGTCTACACTGAATACCAGAGAAGTGGAATCTGCACAGTAACCACCCTCTGAGAGGCAAAACAAATTATCCTTTCGGCAAATTCACAAAAAGCAAAAATCGTTTTCCCCATGGAGAATGGGTCCCTCAGTATGAATGTAGGCTGCCTCTAGCAAGCGTAAACAAGCCATGTTGCGAACTCAACTGGTTATCTTAAATTGTTTTTTACTGTAGCTATTCAGGGTTGTTCAACAACCTTTTACCATAATATCCACGTCAGACATAAATACTGCTCCAAATGCTGGTAGACTACTGGCAATTAGCCGGTCCCATTGGGTGGGACACAAGAAAGAAACAGAAATCTGAATTTCTGATAAGAACTAAACTCCAAATTTTCCTTTTGGTCAACAATTGCTCCTGGAAAATTACACAAAAACGATCCAGCACACCCCATGGAACAATGTTTTCCAGATTGAAGAAAATGAGGAGAATGTTTTCCGTCTGAGATCTCTGACTTTGCAAGCGAAAGGGACAATAACCACAGCTCCCAGCAGCCACCTAGCATCCCCAATCTTCCGCAGTCTGGGAAAACCCCTGGCATGAATCACGCGTGATTGTCAGTAGTTTGGGATGTTGCCGACGTGGCTCCTCGAAAGGCTTTTGAAAAGTTGGCACAAAAGAGGCTTATTGATAAGTTAATCACAGCGCATTCAAGAGAGTAGCGTAGCACATTGCAAATTGGCTAAGCTGGGAAGAGTAGCTCATGCACGACTTGTGCATGATTGCACTGTATCAGAATGTGTGGGCTACAAATAAATGGTTAACTGTGACGAGGAATTCAAAGATAATTAGAAGAATCTATACAAGGTGCGAGTTAAACCACAGCTGGAATATTGTGAACAGTTTTGGCCATCTGAGCAAAGGTTAGATACACTGGCATTGGAGGCAGTCGGGAGAAGGTTCATTAGGTCGATCCTGGGGAAGGAGGGTTTTTTTTCATGAGGAATAGGTTGGACCTGAACTCACTGGAAATGAGAAGAATGAGAGGCAACATTATTGAGACATAGAATTATCAGGGGGCTTAACAGGGTAGAGACTGAGAGGTTGTTTCACCCCGTGGAAAAGTCTAGGACCAGAGGGCATAATCTCAGAATAAGGGGCCGTGCATTGAAGACAAAAATGAGTTATTTTCAGAGGGTAGTAAACCTGGGTCTTTAAGTATGTTCAAGGCTGACACAGACAGATTTTTAATGTGGTTCACCAGACTAATTCCTGGGATGGCAGGACTGATATATGAAGAAAGACTGGATCGACTGGGCTTGTACTTACTGCCGTTTAGAAGAATGAAAGGGGATCTCATAAAAACGTATAAAATCCTGATGGGACTAGACAGGCCAGATGCGGGAGGAATGTTCCCGATGTTGGGGACATCCAGAACTAGGAGTCACAGCCTAAGAATAAGGGGTAGGCCATTCAGAACTGAGATGAGGAAGAACTTCTTCTCTCACAGAGTTGAGAACTCTACCACAGAAAGCTGTTGGGGCCGGTTTGTTGGAGATATTCAAGAGGGAGCTGGATGTGGACGTTGCGGCTAAAGAGAAAGCGGGAGTGGGATACTGAATTTGCATGATCAGCTATGAATATATTGAATGGTGGTGGAGGCTTGAAGGGCCGAATGGCCTATTCCTGCACCTATTTTCTATGTACCTCTGTTTAATCAGAAAGGGAATCAAGGGTTATGGGGTTGAGGCAGGAAAGTGGAGTTAAAGATGATCATATCATATCAGTCACGATCTCATTGAATGGTGGAGCAGACATGATAGGCCGAGTGGTCTACTTCTGCTCCTATGTCTTATGGGCTTTAATGTAAGATGTTGTTTTGTTTGGAGATGGAGGAAGGACAAGCTGAAGATGTCTTTCATTCGCAGAGAGCTTGGCAGAGGCAGAAAACTATGGGCTGGATTCTCCGTCGGCGGGATCCTCCGTTTGGCCAGCAGCGCACTCGCGCCCACAGATTTCCCTACGGGGTGAGGGTGCCCACAATGGGAAACCCAATAGGCCGGCTACCGGGACGGTGGATTCCTCTGCCAGCGGGGTGCGCCACCCCAGAAATCGGGTGCGACGGGACGGAGAATCTCTATCACTTTCAGTTATAAATGCCATGTCATTCTCAAGCAATACCCTCTGACTTACTGAGGGCATCACAATAGGGCATCCATGAAATTATGTTGTCATTGTTCCTGTAACTAATCCTCATGCTCATTCTATATATTGCTGAAGACATATACAATTTTCAGTAGTGGAATCTCCACTCTCTCTGATTTATCACATTGCTTATCTGACTTCCAATACTGGACGGGACGTGTGAAAATTTCTAACAAAGTATTGAGAAGACAATTGTCTTCAGTCTCTGCCACCAACTCCAAAATCTCTCCCAGGCCACTGACTCCATATCATTCCTTGGACATTGTCTGTGGCTTAACCACAACATTGGCATCATATTTGACCCCTGGATGAGGGTCATGCCTGCTCCATTATGAAGACAGCTATTTTAATCTATGGAATGACATCACTGACACCACCCCAGCTCAGCCCATTTGCTGCTGAAGACCCTAACCTTGTCATTGCTACCTCTCGACTTGACTATGCTAGTACTCTTCTGGTCAGCCTCCCGTCCTCCATCCTACATGAAATTAAGTCCATCTAAAACACTGCTGTCTGGATACAAACTCCCAACATGTTCCTAAGTCCCTCCATGGCCTTGTTCTTCCCTCACTCCACATATCGCACCAGTTCTGAAAACCCATTTCTAAATCTCTCCATCTCTCTCTTCCTTTAAACACTTCTTTAGAACTATCTCTTTTTTAAATTCATTCATGGGATGTGGATGTCACTGGCTGGGCCAGCATTTATTGCCCATCTGAAATCCTTGAACTGAGTGGCTGGCTAGGCCATTTCAGAGGGCCATTAAGAGTCAAGCACATTGCTGTGGATTTGGAGTCACATGTAGGCCAGACCAGGTAAAGGAGACAGGTTTCCTTTCCTTAAGGGCATTAGTGAACCAAATGGGCTTTTCAAAGAATCATGGCTTTTACGCCAAGCAACAATGGTTTCATGGTCACCAGTACTTTCAATCTGCTACCGTCTGTCATGGTAGGATTTGGGCCCGGTTCACCAGAGCATTAGTCTATGTCTCTGGAATCTTCTTTGGCAGCCCGTTGTAGTTGAGGATGACTTGCTTCCGCGCTAAAAATGAGTTCTCAGATGAGTGAAGAGATCAACACGCGGTCTGCGGTTTCTGTCACAGGTGGGGCAGACGGGTGGTTAGAGGAGCAGACGGGTGGGGGTGCGGCACTGACATTCTAGGTCGAGGACCTTATTTCAGCATGTCAGCACCTCAGCCACTCTCTGGGTTACCAGTTCAGTATTGGATCATCTGCCCCAATACATTTTCTATATGGCAAATCGCATTAAAGGCTCCTGTAAAGTGCCTGCCGATGTTTTACCGTGTTAAATGTGCTGAACAAATGCAAATGGTTGTTGTGGTGGAGGTTGACACAAGGAAATGGAATTGTGCAAACAATGTCTTCTGAGGTGACCCTTTATTATCCTGTGACATTTATTTTCACTTTGATGCAAATATTTATTCACACAAATTTCCAACGACTTAACCAAAATGTCTGAACTTGGATTGATGGATTGATTGTGAAGTCCTCTCAGCCAGAACTAATGTGAATTCCTTTCACCTCTGGCAGAACAAAATTCAAATTTAGCCTTGTAAAAGTTGAAATCCGTCAGCTGGAGTTGTGTCAGACCGATGCCACATAACACAGTAATATTTGACAGCCTTCAGCTGCACTCTGTCTCCATGAGTTTATGTTGTCCCATTGTATGGAATCTCAGATCAAGTAAGTCTGCTATACTTTCCACTCCATTGTAGACTCTAGCCCAATTAGCCTGATGGAACGTCCTTTCCCCAGAAAGGCAAATGAAGCAAAGTTCCTGACTAGCTAATAAACATAATTTTCCAACATTATACATCCCCCTACCAGCTGTATTTGCATGCTATTCCTATCTTCATTGATTTTATAGAATTTACAGTGCAGAAGGAGGCCATTTGGCCCATCGGGTCTGCACCAGGCCTTGGAAAGTGCACTCTACCCACACCGGCACCCTATCCCTATGACCCCACCCAATATTTAAGGCCACTGAGAGCAATTTAACACGACCAATGCACCTAACCTGCACATCTTTGGACTGTGAGAGGAAACCGGAGCACCCGGAGGAAACCCACGCAGACACGGGGAGAACGTGCAAACTTCGCACAGACAGTGACCCAGCTGGGAATTGAACCTGGGACCCTGGAGCGGTGAAGCAACAGTGCTTCCCACTGTGCTACGTGCCGCCCACATCTTGAGAGTAGCTCAGAGATAATCTTGTCTATTTGAAATAAAAACAGAAAAACACGGCGGGTCAGGCAATATCTGTGGAGAGAAAAACGGAATTAATCTTTCAGGTCAATGACATTTCTTCAGAGCCTACCTGAAGAAAGGTCCTTGACCTGAAATGTTAACTCAATTTCTCCCTCCACAAATGCTGCCAGACCTGCTGAGTATTTCCAGCTGCAGAATTTGCTATTGCGGCCTTGTCTATTTTACTCTTGATTTATCACTGAAACCCGAATTTCTTCCTAATTATGTATACATTTAGTGACATGAAATCGACATGAAATTATTTACTTGTGGGGCAGGTAAAACTTTGCCCCGCAAATCCAAATTCGACTGAACTATGACAACCATTGCCACCTTTCTTTCCTCAAGCATCTCAAGTCATCCCATTACTCCAGTACCGGACTTGAAGACAAAAAGAACCTTTGAAAACTCTTCTCTATGACACACTAATTCCCTCCCCTCATACTTCCCCGCCCACCTATACATTGTGAAAACTGATGATGGATGTCTACATTTCAAAGCTCAATGTCATGAGATGTCACTTTGATTCTCCCTCTGCCACATCCAGCTGCCAACTGTTTGCTAATTCCTCACAGATCTTTATTCCAAATCCCGTCAGCCTCCAAAGCCTTTCCCATCTTCCTCCTGTGAGATTTATTTTTTTGTTCTGTCAACCCTCTTTACAAAGCCCCCAACTGCTCTTCTACCTTTTCTGACCCAAACACTCATTGATACTGTTGCTGTCTTCGAATAATAATCGCTTATTGTCACAAGTAGGCTTCAATGAAAAGCCCCTAGTCACCACATTCCAGCGCCTGTTCAGGGAGGCCGGTACGGGAATTGAACACACGCTGCTGGCATTGTTCTGCATTACAAGCCAGCTATTTAGCTCACTGTGCTAAACCAGCCCCTCTGTTCAGGCAAAGGCAACTCTTCATTGCAAAGTCATCACCATATGCTTAAATGGTCCCTCCAAATACTTCCCAATCCCTCATCTGCTTTTCCCAATTTCCCATGTTATACCGTTGTCGCAATTGCACATTGTTCCTATTGTGGGTATCGTACTTTGCAATAGATGCCAAAACCAGGGAAAGTTCAAGAAGAGGTGGGGCAGCACGGTAGCATTGTGGATAGCACAATTGCTTCACAGCTCCAGGGACCCAGGTTCGATTCCGGCTTGGCTCACTGTCTGTGCGGAGCCTGCACATTCTCCCCGTGTGTGCGTGGGTTTCCTCCGGGTGCTCCGGTTTCCTCCCACAGTCCAAAGGTGTGCAGGTTAGGTGGATTGGCCATGATAAATTGCCCTTAGTGTCCAAAATTGCCCTTAGTGTTGGGTGGGGTTACTGGGTTATGGGGATAGGGTGGAGGTGTTGACCTTGGGTAGGGTGCTCTTTCCAAGAGCCGGTGCAGACTCGATGGGCCGAATGGCCTCCTTCTGAACTGTAAATTCTATGATAAATTCTATGTTGTTATGGCAGTTTTGGGGAAGTAGTTTGGGGGTATTTTGTATATATTTGTTATTACTTCTTTCTTTCTGGGTTGGGATTGGATTGTTTTGCATAAGTTGTATGATGGTGGATGGGAGAGTAACTGTTCTGTGGGATATTGTTTCAAGTGGTATTTCTCTTTTCTTTGAAAATATATGGCTCCCAGTGGGATCTTTCTCTTGGTAGGTGTGTTGAGTTTTGTTGTATTTTTGTAACCAGAAAAAGTAGGGGTGTTTTTTTCTAGTTTTTCAGCCCTGGGTAGGGGCTATCACGCTAGCGGTACATTTTTAGTTTGCAAACGTGAGCGAGGTGGGAGTGGCGTTTGGCCTATTGGACCCATTTTTCTGGTTAAATGAGCCGAGCATTTTTGTTTAGTTGGGGGGTTGTGGTTGGTTAAGAGGGGGTATTGTTCTTTGAAATGTTATCAATATGGATGTTTGGGTGGGGTTTGGTTCAGGGGTGGGGGGGCAAGGGGGGAGAGTTAGTTTTCTGAGTGTTTTCTTTGTTTCACTTTTTGGGTTTGTTTGGTGGCCATCTTGGGTGAGCCTTGGGTCTACATCCTTTGGGCAGGTGCATGATGATCCTTCACAGGGGAAATGGCTGACTCAGGGTTGAGGGGGGGGGGTGGTGTTGGGAGGCCCCCAATTCGGTCGGTCACTTGGAACGTAAGGGGATTGGGGGGCCCAGTAAAATGGTCGAGAGTTTTCTCTCACCTGAAGAATATGAGGCTGATGTGGTGTTTTGTAGGAGACTCATCTGCAGGTGAGGGACAGACCAGACTGCGGAAGGGATGGGTGAGCCATATCTTTCACTCCGAATTTGACGGTAGGGCTCGGGCACGGCAATTTTAATCAATAAAGGGGTTCTTTTTTCGGCGGATATGTTTGTGGCGGACCCATACGGTAGGTACATGATGGTTACAGGGTCTTTGGCAGGTATGTTGGTGGCATTAGTTAACATATATTCCCCAAACTGGGATAATACAACATTTATTAGGAAGCTGATGGCTTCCATTTCGATACACGCCAACTGATTTTTGGAGGTGATTTAAATTGCGTGCTAGATTTGGACCAAAATTGATTTCATGGGTATGCCCCTCGGCGAGTGTTCGGACAATTCCTTGAGTTGCGAGTACTTTCATTTGAGTAAGGGGAATAGACAGTGGTGTCCAGTACCCCCCTACCGCCTACTTACATTAGCGACTGAATTCTTAACCATAGCTTTGAAGGCTTCGGGTTGGTGGAACGTGATAAAGAGGAGAGGGGTGGAACATCGGTTGTGCCTATATGCTGACGAGCTGTTCCTTTATGGTACGGACCCGGTCTCCAGTATGGGTGATATAATGGAGCCACTGAGGAGCTTTGGTTCATTTTCAGGTTCCAAGTTGAATGTGGAAAAGAGTGAATGTTTTCCGGTTAACCCCTCAGGGAGATGAGCCTAATTAGGGGTGCTGCCTTTTTATTTAACCAGGTCTGGCTTCATTATCTGGGTGTCTGGATGGTTCATGATTGGTCCCAACTTCATAAATTGAACTTTGCAAGGTTAAGTCCGATCTGAAAAAGTGGGACAACCTTCCCCTGTCAATGGCAGGCAAGCAAGGCCCCAAGGATCCATAGGGTAGTTCTTCAATGGTATAGACATTCAGGGGGCCTAGCATTGCCGAATTTGCTTTATTATTATCAGGCAGCCAATGCTGAGAAGATGCTGGTGTGGTGCAGGGACCCACATTCTGCATGGGGACAGATAGGGACAAGGTCGTATCAGGGATTTAGTCTGGGTGCATTGGTGACGGCCTCACTTCCGTTTTCTCTGGCTAAGTTCTCCTCGAAACCAGTGGCAGTCGCCACTTTAAGGAAATGGAGACAAGTCAGGCAGCATTCTAAGCTTGGATAAGTATCAAGCGTTATGGGCCAGGACTTAGAAACTCCAAAGTATATTATGAAGTTCACCTGACCTATAACTTTTATGTTGAATTTGGCTAGGATGAGCACAAGAACCTTTACTTCAGGTATGATAATTCAGACTTTTGAGGTGCTTTTATCAAAGCAAAATTTATTATAAGAATGTACTTAACATATATAAAACAAAAATTTGGTATCAACAAAGAACAAAGAAAGGTACAGCACAGGAACAGGCCCTTCGGCCCTCCAAGCCCGCGCCGACCATGCTGCCCGTCTAAACTAAAATATTCTACACTTCCGGGGTCCGTATCCCTCTATTCCCATCCTATTCATGTATTTGGCAAGACGCCCCTTAAACGTCACTATCGTCCCTGCTTCCACCACCTCCTCCGGCAGCGAGTTCCAGGAACCCACTACCCTCTGTGTAAAAAACTTGCCTCTTACATCTCCTCTAAACCTTGCCTTTCCACCTTAAACCTATGCCCCCTAGTAATTGACCCCTCTACCCTGGGGAAAAGCCTCTGACTATCCACTCTGTCTATGCCCCTCATAATTTTGTGGACCTCTATCAGGTCTTCCCTCAACCTCGGTCGTTCCAGTGAGAACAAACCGAGTTTATTCAACCTCTCAACATATCTAATGCCCTCCATACCAGGCAACATGCTGGTAAATCTCTTCTGCACCCTCTCTAAAGCCTCCGCATCCTTCTGGTAGTGTGGCGACCAGAATTGAACACTATACTCCAAGTGTGGCCTAACCAAGGTTCCATAGAGCTGCAACATGACTTGCCAATTTTTATACTCGATGCCCCAGCCAATGAGGGCAAGCATGCCATGCGCCTTCTTGACTCCTTTCTCCACCTGTGTTGGCCCTTTCAGTGATCTTTCGTGACCCCTTTTAGCCCTCCTCACTCCTTTCCTAAGTTTCTTCCTACTTTCCTTATATTCCACACAGGCTTCATCTGTCCCCAGCCCTCTAGCCCTGACAAATGCCTCCTTTTTCTTTTTGACGAGGCCCACAATATCTCTCGTTATCCAAGGTTCCCGAAAATTGCCATATTTATCCTTCTTCCTCACAGGAACTTGCCAGTCCTGAATTCCTTTCAACTGACATTTGAAAGCCTCCCACATGTCAGATGTTGATTTACCCTCAAACATCTGCCCCCAATCTAGGTTCTTCAGTTCCCGCCTAACATTGTTATAATTAGCCTTCCCCCAATTTAGCACATTCACCCTAGAACCAGAACATTCACCCTACATGAAGAAAACAAAACAGCTACAGTAATCTATGTATATAACTCTTGATGAATCCCCCTTAGTAGCTGTTCCAATTCAATACAAAATCCAATAAACCAAAACCCCTTATTCAAGGGCATGGCCCATGTTCCCTGCAACAGCTTTCAAATGAAAACAGGGAAACACTGCTTCTCTTCTGCAGTCCAAAACAAGAAACCAAAACTGAAAGCCAAACACTAAACCCCGTCTCACCTGACAGCCACAGCCCAGCTCCACCCACAAATGGCATCACTGAGGCCGTGCTACAAGTCATGTGGTAAGAACAAACCTTTCTTAAAGGGACACTCACGTGGCACAAGGATGGCCCCTACCTGCGCTGATCACTTATTTGAGCTTTCGATATTGGACGCCGTGTTTGGGGTGTGGGAAGGGAAGGGATTTGAACAATTCTGGGATTTGTTTGTAGAGGGACAGTTTTCCAGCTTGGGTGAATGTACGGCTGGTCTTCTCAACATGTCCCGTGTCACCGCGAACAGAGGCTGGTGGGTGCCTGGAACTCGCTGCCGGAGGAGGTGGTGGAAAGGAGAAGATCCTTTCGCTGGTGGGATTGGAGGAGGGTAGCACATCTGGTATATAAGAACATAACAGTCCATTTTGCTGTTATTGCTATGAAAATGGATGACCTCACACTGACCAACATTGTATTCCATCTGCCAGACCCTTGCCCACTCGCTTAAAGACCTATATCCCTCTGCAGACGGTATTTATTGGCAAATTCTGTCGGAGGATTCTGATTCAGCGGATAGGGTGAAGGAGAAGTGGGAGGGGGAGTTTGGACCTATGGTGGATGATGAGGTGTGGAGTAAGGCCCTTCATAGGGTGAACTCCACATCTTCATGTGCACGGCTTGGTCTAATCCAGCTTAAGGTGATACATAGGCTGCACCTGACAAAAACTAGGATGAGCGGTTTCTTTCCGGAGGTAGAAGACAGGTACAAGCGGTGTTCTGGGAGGCCAGCCAATCACACACACATGTTCTGATCTTGCCCAAACTGGGATCTCTTTCTTTTACACCATGCCTGCGGTTCTGAATATCGATCTGGAGCCTTGTCCCCTGGTGGCCATTTTTGAGGTGCAGAACTCGCCGGGGCTGCAGCGTGAAGGCATAGGTCCTCGCCTCCGTCTCGTTGATTCCACGGAGACGAGCTTTGCTGGCATGGAGGTCTCCTACTTCGCCCAGTGCTTCAATATGTTTGGAATCCTTGTAATACTTGGGTGTATATTCATCAATGCTGGTCAAAATTCTGGAACGGTACCTAAAAGCATTGTGGGTATTCTTTCACTGCATGGACAGCAGTCGGACAACAAAAGGGTGGCACGCCACTATCCAGAGCTGGGTATTGGCAGTATATTCCAGCCTTGCCAACAAAGCTCTCATCCGAGAATCAATTGAAAATTAGCCCATCTTCCTATTCTGCAGATAGGAAATCTTCAAAAATAAATGTATTCGCTTATGTTTCCTTAAGCCTATCAGACTTTAGCTTTAATTTAGCCATAATGGCACTAAGGGATAGTATATACGTGGGAATATATTTTGAGCAACTTGACAGTAATTATGTAGATTGAGCTTGATCAGACTAATGCTTAGTCCCACACTACTATCCTCAAATGAACAGTATCGAACTCCCTCAAGTCCATTAATGATATTCATCCGTCTTCTTCTGCTTGGAATTTCTTTCCCTTTTCTGTGCGTGTGTGGATGAAAGACTGCTATTGAAGCAACCTTTAGTGCCTGCTGCATTAAATAGATTCCGAACATTATGTGAATCCAGCAGGAAATCTTTATGTTTTTTGTTCGATGCACCGGTGTATACCTGTTGGATAACAGAAACTTGGCAGCAACACAGGGAGACAATCTCCTGACACCATAAACCACAGAAGTGACGCTGAAGCAATCTATCAATGTCACCTGAACCCTAAGTTGTGTTATGTCCTTGAAACAAACTTCAGGGTTTGTTCTTCGACACACGAGTGGAGATCACAAAGCATTCTCATTTTGTTTGCAGGAACCTTTCTTTTTTTCCGCCTTTAATACATCCAATGAATTGAAGTGCAGGGTTTATTTCATAGCACTTAGAGGGGCTTATAATACACAGTGGGTGGGATCTTCCAGCCCTGTCGAAGATGACCATCCCGCGGTGGGTTCCTCGGCGGCGGGAAGGACATACCAGGCAAAACGCCTTGGACATTGGCAGGTCCGGAAGATTCCACCGGCGGCCAATAAGGAGCTGCCTCTGTCGCTGGAAAACATGCTGCAGGGGGTAGAAATAGTACACATTTTATGCCTTAAATAATTGCACTTTCTTCAGCAGAATCATATCGGTCAAACCCAGTTCCAGTTCCAACCAAAAACTTGTAAATTAGGATTTTGATCTGGTCTTCTTTAATGGTCACACTTTATGCGGAAATTTTAACCATAGAGGTTTACAACGCGGAAAACCATTCTACTCATTTTTCTCATGCCAGCACATATCGTAAGAGTAATCTGTAACTCATCCCATTTCCTCACCCTCTCCTCTACTTCAAATATTTGACTAACTTCCCTTTAATGGCATCTGTCACGAACATTCTCTGTGGCAATGTGTTCCACATTCCAACACGCCTCTGTGTAAAGAAATACCTCTGAGTATCTCTCAGTCTCTTAATGATGATGTTAAATTGATGATTCTTCGTCTCTGAGGCTCCAATGAGAGGCAATAGTCTTTCAAAAATTACTCGAACAAATATGCACACGGCCACTTTCGGATTTTCGACATGGAATACAAGCTTTTAAACAAAAAAAGGATGTCGCAGATAACTTGTCTTGTGGGCAACTTTGAAAACTCAAGCGCAAGTTTTGCGTGTTAGCATTCCTTCTTATTCCTTATTAGCACCCTACTCTGATTAATGTTGGTTAATTAAGCTGTAAATTCACATTGCCACAGACAATACGCAGCACTGTATTTATAGTTTTTCTTTTTAAAATGTTGCTGTTTTGATTAAAAATAGTTTTTTTTTAGCATTGTCCATGAAAATGTAATTATGTTTCTGCTTTTTCCACTGTTTACCAACCAGGTTGATTGTTTTCAAAGACTAATTGTCCAATTAAAAAGGAAAATTATGCTTGACTGATGTGATATTTATATATCATACAGCACTTTTCATCTCTTTCAACCCTTTAAAGAAGAATCTGTTCGCGAGCTCTTAATGATAATTAATCACATCTTTGTACTAATCAGTGACATGCTGGGATTGAAACTTTACGGTAGGAACATTTGCATCAGGCCTTATTTTTGAAAATATATTTATTTTTGTCTCCTTTACTGTCCTTCACATGCTGAGTGCCTGGCCCTAACAAGCCTCCCTCGAGTACAGCATGCAAATGATACAAATCATTGGGGATATGTCATGAGTCATATTGTCAAGATTTGTCTTTCACTATTGTATGACTGCCAATCGTAGCTGCTGTCATAATCTTTTATTAGTGTCACAAGTAGGCTGACATTAACACTGCAATGAAGTTACTGTGAAAATCCCCAAGTCGCCACATTTCGGTACACAGAGGGAGAATTTAGAATGAATGAAATGAAAATGAAAATTGCTTATTGTCACAAGTAGGCTTCAAATGAAGTTATTGTGAAAAGCCCCTAGTCGCCACATTCCGGCGCCTGTTCGGGGAGGCTGTTACAGGAATCGAACCGTGCTGCTGGCCTGCCTTGGTCTGCTTTCAAAGCCAGCGATTTAGCCCTGTGCTAAACAGCCTGTGCTAATCAGAGCCAGAGAACAGGAAATGCAGGGATTACAGAGGGAGGCAGGAATGTCCAATTCACCTAACAGGCACGTCTTTCGGGACTTGCGAAATGAAATGAAAATCGCTTATTGTCACAAGTAAGCTTCAAATGAAGTTACTGTGAAAAGCCCCTAATTACCACATTCCGGCTCCTGTTCGGGAAGGCTGGTACGGGAATTGAGCAGTGCTGCTGGCCTGCCTTGGTCTGCTTTAAAAGCCAGCTCTTTAGCCCTGTGTTGTGGGAGGAAACCAGACCACCCGGAGGAAACCCACCCAGACACCGGGAGAACATGCAGACTCTGCATAGACAGTGACCCAAGCGGGAATTGTACCAAGGACCCTGGCGCTGTGAAGCAACAGTGCCAACCACTGTGCTACCATGCCGTCACACTGTGCTACCGTGCCGTTACACTGTGCTACCGTGCCGCCTACAGCATCAGAGCCAGAGTACAGGAAATGCAGGGATTACAGGAGGAGGCAGGAATGCTCTCCAACAAATCTTCAACTTCACTATCCCCAAATCCACCAACGATTTGGTGGAGAGCAGGAAGAAATTCCGAGGCTAGGATTCTATGATTTTCACCTCATGAAAGGGCTCATCGGTCTTTCTCTTCCAACTCTGATAGCTCTATATCCGATCAATGAACCTGCCCGTTCTCTTATTAGATATTTGCATGGCCACTGTGCATTTTCACTATCTCTGCTTTTATTGGATGAGAGAGATTTTCACTCTCAGTGAGGAATAAATTGGTTGGCCTTCGCTTTTAGGAGTGAACCTATGCTGGTGCGGAGTCAGAAGAGACTGGTCCAAAGAACTGCCACATCCAAATTTTGATCCTCAGGCCTCGTGGTTTGGGCTGTTGTGCTGACAAAGACAATTTAGCCACATCAGTGTGGTGTTGGGTGCTCTGGTGCACAGATGAGCCAACACAGTTGTATGTGGTACAACTCTATTTTATTATAACTCTTATAATACAGTTCGTTCTGGATACTCTGCACGTGCTGTCTCCCTAAGTGTGTTTGGCAACAGATGTGTCCTGGTTCTCCTCTGCAGCTAATACTGACCACCGGGGGTCGTGTCTGTGCTTTTATATCTTTCTGTCATTGGTTGTGGTGTTGTGTGTTCTGATTTGTCTGTTGGTGTGTCTATCATGATGTGTGTGTTTGAATATCATGACAATCAGGAGATCAATTTATAACCTGCCTCCTTCATCGTCGATCAGTAGAACTCGCAGCCAATTGAAATGAACAGCTCAGCCATGTTAAAATAGATGGGAGAGAATTTGATTTGAAAGGAGTGTTTAATGCATTCATGCTTGACCACGGCAAATTTACAGATTCATACGTTATTATTTATTCGACTAAAAACAGTTTCAAGTGTCCAAAGCTACTGTGAATCAAGGAACATTTAACAAATATTAAAAACATTCCAAGAGAATCACCACTGACTTAAGATTTGTTCGATATTCAAATGCTACGATGAGTACTCATTTTTGCAAAACATGAAAAAGTATTTTTTTTCTACGCAAGCTCTTCAAGAAGATCCACCACCAGCTTCACAGAACAAAGAGAAATAGGCCATAAATTCTGGTTGCCAGTTGCTAGCCACCTCTACATCCTAAGAATAATTTTAAAATAAGGCGAATTTCTGACAGTGACAAACAAAATTCACAGCTCGGTAATATTTAGCCAGAAGGATAACATTCAACAGATGTCCACCTGGGGGTGCTAATAAACTTTCTTTAAAATAAACCAATGCATTCAGGCAATCTATTCAATTCTACCATTCGTGTTTTGAAATGAGCTTTGTTATGTGATATCGCATTGAGTATGACTCGACCAATATCAGCTGCAAATTTCACCTTTTTGTCATTAAAACTAAATATGCATTTGAAACCTCAGTTTGTTTTTCCCATGCAATGTCTAAATTTTTCTTTTTTAAAAGCGTCTTGAAAAAAATAAATGGACCATATTTGTATTGCTTATGAGGAAAGTTACTGCTGTAGATTAAACAAATTGTTAAACAGTTGAAGTTTCCAAGTAATATAGCAGAATTTTGCATTGGAATAGTGCTTGAAGTATGAATGCTTTACTGACCTGAAAGTGTCCATCATATTTCCTCCCCTAGATTTCCTCGCACCACCCCCACCTGCACAGCTCCCTTCCCAACCCACTTCCCCAGCTCCCTTCCTTGCACCACCCCCACCTCCCCTGGCTCCCTTTCTTGCCCCACCCCCACTTCCCCTGTCTCCCGTCCTTGACCCGCCTCCACCTCCCCTAGCTCCCTTCCTTGCCCCACCCCCACCTCCCCAGGCTCCCTTTCTTGCCCTGCCCCCACCTCCCCAGGCTCCCTTCCTTGCCCCGCCCCCACCTCCCCAGGCTCCCTTCCTTGCCCCACCCCCACCTCCCCAGGCTCCCTTCCTTGCCCCACTCCCACCTCCCCAGCTCCCTTCCTTGCCCCGCCCCCACCTATTTGTATATATATTTGTATATATAAATGTATTATTTGTATATATAAATGATTTGGAGGAAAATGTAACTGGTCTGATTAGTAAGTTTGCAGATGACACAAATGTTGGTGGAATTGCGGATAGCGGTGAGGACTGTCAGAGGATACAGCAGGATTTAGATCGTTTGGAGACTTGGGCGGAGAGATGGCAGATGGAGTTTAATCCGGACAAATGTGGGGTAATGCATTTTGGAAGATCTAATGCAGGTAGGGAATATACAGTAAATGGTAGAACCCTCAAGAGTATTGAAAGTCAGAGATATCTAGGTGTACAGGTCCACAGGTCACTGAAAGAGGCAACACAGGTGGAGAAGGTAGTCAAGAAGGCATACACCATGCTTGCCTTCATTGGCTGGGGCATTGAGTATAAGAATTGGCAAGTCATGTTGCAGCTGTATAGAACCTTAGTTAGGCCATACTTGGAGTACAGTGTTCAATTCTGGTCGCCACACTACCAGAAGGATGTGGAGGCTTTAGAGAGGGTGCAGAAGAGATTTACCAGAATGTTGCCTGGTATGGAGGGCTTTAGCTTTGAGGAGCGGTTGAATAAACTCTGTTTGTTCTCACTGGAACGACGAAGGTTGAGGGACAACCTGATAGAGGTCTACAAAATTATGAGGGGCATAGACAGAGTGGATAGTCAAAGGCTTTTCCCCAGGGTAGAGGTGTCAATTACTAGGAAGCATAGGTTTAAGGTGCGAGGGGCAAGGTTTAGAGGGGATGCACGAGGCATGTTTTTTACACAGAGGGTAGTGGGTGCCTGGAACTCGCTGCTGGAAGAGATGGTGGAAGCAGGGACGATAGTGACATTTAAGGGTCATACTTAAATCCAAAGGGCTGCTCCTGTAAAGGTAAGAGCTTTTAAACTCACTACTCACCTCTCAGAAGGCCCCTGCGCACTGCTGCCGCCGAAATCCAAAGGGCTGCTCCTGTAAAGGTCAGAGCTTTTAAACTCACTACTCACCTCTCAGAAGGCCCCTGCGCACCGCTGCCGCCGAAATCCAAAGGGCTGCTCCTGTAAAGGTAAGAGCTTTTAAACTCACTACTCACCTCCCAGAAGGCCCCTGCGCACCGCTGCCGCCAAAATCCAAAGGGCTGCTCCTGTAAAGGTAAGAGCTTTTAAACTCACTACTCACCTCTCAGAAGGCCCGTGCGCACCGCTGCCGCCGAAATCCACTTTTCTCTGTTCTTTGTTCTTTGTACCCAGACTCCCTTGCCCCACCCCCACCTCCCCAGCTCCTTTCCTTGCCCCTCCCCAGCTCCCTTCCTTGCCCCTCCCCAGCTCCCTTCCTTGCCCCACCTTCACCTCCCCTGGCTCCCTTCCTTGCCCCACCCCCACCTCCCCAGCTCCCTTCCTTGCCCCGCCCCAGCTCCCTTCCTTGCCCTGCCCCCACCTCTCCAGACTCCCTTCCTTGCCCCGCCCTCACCTCCCAGACTCCCTTCCTTAACCCAACCCACCTCCACAGCTCCCTTTCTTGCCCCACCGGCACCTCCCCAGCTCCCTTCCTTGCCCCACCCCCACCTCCCCAGGTTCCCTTTCTTGCCCCACCCCCACCTCCCTTCTTTGCCCCGCCTCCACCTTCACAGTCCTTGTCTTTGCCCCACCCCCACCTCCCTTCCTTGCCCCACCTCCCCAGGCTCCCTTCCGTGCCCCGGCCCCACCACCAGGTGCACTGAGTCCATAGGAAGAAAAGAAGAGGACACACTTAAACAGCCTTGCCGACGTCAACGGAATTTCGTTTTGGGCCTGTGTACACAAGAATGACAATTTGATTCCAAAGTGCTGAAAAACAAGCTGCAAGATCATCTACCTATAGTCTTGCACCATTTCATGATGACTCTTCATGACATGCCTTTATTTTCCCAGATTGCTAATCATGAGTTATATTATGATAGCACCATAGAACAAGGCAAGGAAGTAGGCTCCAAGAACTACATCAGCCAGTGCAGGAATTGAACTGACCCAGTTGATGTTATTTTGTATTACACTCTAAGCATCTAGCTAACTGAACTAACCATCCACCCAGTTTGGCCTAAGTGTGCTAAATTTTCAGTCAGGCTGAGACCACCACTTGCCGTCCTCGGCCCAATCATGCCTGTACACTGTTCCGTAGCTGTCAACCTCAGGCCAAGCCAGAGGTCATAGAGTCAAAGAGTCATAAAGGTCTTCAATGCAGGAAAGAACTTTCGGCCCATCGCATCAGCGGTGGTCGAAAACAACCACCTAACTATCCATAGCCTTGTATGGCTTGACATTGCAAGTGCACATCTTATACTTCTTAAAAATTATGGGGGTCTCTGCCTCCACCACCCTTTCAGGCAGTGAATTCCAGACGCCCACCAACCTCTGAAAAATCAAAAATATATCTTTCACTTTCGTGAAACAATTTAATGACATAGATTCCACTGCACCATGGGGCAGTGAGTTCCCCAAATTCACCACCTTCTGCGAGAAGTAGTTCCTCCATCACACTGGTTAGCACTGTTGCTTCACTGCGCCAGGGTTCCAGGTTTGATTCCCGGCTTGGTCACTGTCTGTGCGGAGTCTGCACGCTCTCCTTGTGTCTGCATAATTTCCTCCAGGTGCTCTAGTTTCCTCCCACAAGTCCCAACAGTGTTAACGTAAGCCGACTTGTGACAATAAAGATTATTATTATAAAACAAAAATTATGCCTTGGCAAATGCCTTCTTAACCATTGTATCCACCTGACTTGCTACCTTAACAAATTGGTGTACATGTACACCAACGTTTCTCTGATCCTCGGTGCTTCCTCGGGTCCTGCCGGTTCATAATGTAGTCCCTTGTATTATTTGTCCCTGTCCAAGTGCATCACCTCACACCTATCCGGATTGAATTCCATTTGCCACTGATCAGCCCATCTGACCAGCCTATCTCTGTCCTCCTTTAATCTAAGGCGATCTTCCTCACTATTCATCACCCAAACAATTTTAGTATCGTCCGGGAACTTACTGTTAACCCTCATACATTCAAGTCTAAATGATTTGTACTAGCCATAAACAGTATAAGGGACCTCATTTAAACCCTTGTCTGTTACTGGTTTCCTTTTTAATGCCTGTCAGCTGGCTGTTCTTGACACTACAGACTTTTGGTTTTGAACTGACCCCCCCACAGGAAGCTGCTATTTGAACTAGCCCAGCAATACTCCTTGTGTTTATTGTATTCCTTGAAATGTTATTATTATGATGCAGTGTGCTCTGTCGCATGCCATTTTGATGGTCTTGGCTACCAATCAATCCCCTCTTCTGAAAATCCAGGACATTTTCTGTTTTCGATTGGGATTCGTCGAGACTTTCAGAAGATTCTGGAGCAGGAAGCAGGTTATATTTTTGCTGGACAGAAACCTGTTAAATACTTCTCCCAGAAACACTGACATTTTTCTCTCTGAAATCTCGGCTGGCGTGAGCAGGTCTGGACACTCTATCAGTCCTGCAAAGTTTTAAATCCTGACTTAAAGGCTGAAAGCATTCTCTATCCAGCCAGGCTTGTGAAGATTTAACTCCTGATTCATCTGCTGCAAGAATTCTCTCCAGCCAGGCCTGTGCAGGTTTAAACCTCTGCGAGAATGGTTAGGAAAAGCCCAGGCTAATGTCACTCCTGCGAATTCAAAAATGATACAATTTGCCAAATTTCCTTGGGTCCCATAATAATAATCTTTATTGCCACAAGTAGGCTTACATTAACACTGCAATGCAGTTACTGTGAAATGCCCCTAGTTTCCACATTCTGGTGCCTGTTCGGGTACACAGTGGGAGAATTCAGAATGTACAAATTACCTGACAGTACGTCTTTCGGGACTTGTGGGAGGAAACCGGAGCACCCGGAGGAAATCCATGCAGACACAGGGAGATAGTGCAGACTCTGCCCAGGCTGTGACCCCAGCCGGGAATCGAACCTGGTTTCCTGGCACTGTGAAACAACATTGCTAACCACTGTGCTACCATGCTGCTGAACCCCATGAGCTCTTACCTTCGATATCAGTCTCAAATGTGGGACCTTATCAAACGCCTTGCTGAAGTCCAAGTCGACAATGTCAAATGCATTGCCCTCCTATACATACTTGGTCGCCTTTTTGAAAAATGCAGTCAAGTAGGTCAGACATGAACTCCTCTTAACAAAACTATGCTGACTGTTCATGATTAATCCCTGCCCCTCCAAATGTGGATTAATTCTGTCTCTCAGAATTGCTTCCAATAGTTTCCCCTGAGGTTAGACTGACTGGCCTCCCGTTTCCTAATTTATCCCTTTCTCCTTTCTTGAATAATGGTACTACATTGGCTATCCTCCAGTCCTCTGGCACCTCTCCTGTGGCTGGTGAGGAATTGAAAATTATTGCCAGCGCACTTGCCTCACTCAACAGGCTGAGGTATGTTTCATCTTGTCCTGAAGATTTGTCTAATTTTAAGCCTGCCAGACCACTCCTCTCTGTCTATATTAATTTCTTTAATTTTATCACAATCCTTCTTCCTGATTTCTATACTACATCCTCTGTCTCATTAGTGAACACCGACACAAAGTATCCATTTAGAACCCTGGGCGAAATTCTCCGTTATCGGCAGAAAGTCCGTCGATCGGCGCAAAAAACGGCGCAAATCCCACTTGCTCATAAGGCCGCGCAGCTCCCCCCCACCCGACCAGAACACCCGACCGCAACACCCGACTGGATGGCTGGCCGTCGCTCAGCCCCGAGGTTCGAGTCACGCGATGTGGAGGCGCTCCTGGACGCGGTGGAGCAGAGGAGGGACGCCCTGTATCCCGGGCACGGCCGCAGAGTTGCCCCACGCCACAGCCGGCGTCTGTGGAGGGAAGTGGCAGAGGCCGTCACCGCTGTGGCCCTGACACCACGGACAGGCACCCAGTGCCACAAGAAGGTGAACGACCTCGTCAGAGCAGGCAGGGTGAGCCTCCCCCATATCCCCCCTCCCCCATATCCCGCCTCCCCCATATCCCGCCTCCCCCATATCCCGCCTCCCCATATCCCCCCTCCCCCATATCCCCCCTCCCCCAAATACCCCCTCCCCCATATCCCCCATATCCCCCCTCCCCCATATCCCCCATCCCCATATCCCCCTCCCCCCTCCCCATATCCCCCCTCCCCCATGTCCCCCCTCCCCCATATCTCCCCCCTCCCCATATCTCCCCCCCTCCCCCATATCTCCCCCCTCCCCATATCTCCCCCCCTCCCCCATATCTCCCCCCCTCCCCCATATCTCCCCCCCTCCCCCATATCCCCCCTCCCCCATATCCCCCCCTCCCCCATACCCCCTCTCCCCCATATCCCCCCCTCCCCCCTATCCCCCATATCCCCCCTCCCCCATATCCCCCCCTCCCCCCTATCCCCCATATCCCCCCTCCCCCATATCCCCCCTCCCCCATATGCCCCCTCCCCCATATCCCCAAGTGAATCTAGCCCTATCCTTAACCTCTGCAATGCACGCGCAACCGATGGCGTGCATTCATATACCTGCCTAACACTGTTGCCTTTTACCCCTGCCACCAACACCCCCCCATAGGAGAAGCGCGCACACAACAATAGGGAACATGTGAGGACTGGAGGAGGGCCCACTGATGAGAGACCACTGACCGTACACGAGGAAAGGGCCCTGGAACTGGCTGGCGGACCTGAGGACCGGGAGGTTGCTGATGCAGAGGTCGGGGGCCCACGAGCAAGTGAGCCACCAACAGCCCGTCCCCATATCCCCCCTCCCCTATATCCCCCTCCCCCGTATCACCTGATCACTGCCTGATGTCTAACCATGCATGCTTCATTGTGTATCGCAGGACCAAACGTCCAGGCACCCATCCCCGCAGATGCACACCACCCGCAGGATGCCCCTCGGAGACCACAGGAGACGGAGAGACCCGGACCCTCCAGCATGCGACGCCCACAGGATGCCCCTCGGAGACCACGGGAGACGGAGAGACCCGGACCCTCCAGCATGCGACGCCCGCAGGATGCCCCTCGGAGACCACAGGAGACGGAGAGACCCGGACCCTCCAGCATGCGACGCCCGCAGGATGCCCCTCGCACACCACGGGAGACGGAGAGACCTGGAGCAACAGGGAGACGACACCCCCGTCACGTGCGGGAGCGACCACCCAGCGATGAGGGGGGCAGCCACAGGCCCCCGTCACATCCGAGCCAGGACACCACTACCCAGGACACCACTATCCTGGACACCCCTACCCGGGACACCACTACCCGGGACACCACTACCCGGGACACCACTACCCGGGACAGCACTACCCGGGACACCCCTACCCGGGACAGCACTACCCGGGACAGCACTACCCGGGACAGCACTACCCGGGACACCCCTACCCGGGAAGACGAAATACCGGACAGTGACTCAGAGTGTGTGGGTGGAGACGAACCCCCACCCCAAAGTGCCATGGAGTCAGAGTGGGACGAAGAGCGCGACACAACGCCACTGCTGTCACCAACACCCTCCACCATCGCAGAAACACTCACCACGGTTGGGCACTTTAGTGATGAGGCGTCTGGTACACTCACTGGTGCGCACAACACAGCCGTCCCGGTACAGCAGGTGGAGGTAGGAGCAGCAGAGGGACCGGGCGGTCAGAGGGCAGCCCAGGCCAAGCGAACATCTGCCGCCCAGATGGATCCCGTGTTCCTGCAGTTACCACACCCACACATAGATCCGATGCAACCACCGACACGGAGACGAGCGAATAGGGTGACGGGTGGCTTGCGGCGGCTGCGGTCGCAGGTGGAGGAGTCCACCCGCGTCCAGGAGCTGGGAGTGGTCCCGGTCATGCGTGCCACCCAGGCTGACACCGCACGGGTGGCGTCCGCGGTGGAGGCAATGGGTGCGACGGTGTCAGACATGGGGAACGGTTTGCGAGGCCTGGGGCCTTCCGTGCAGGCGGCGTCTGTGGCCCAGGAAATGGCTGCTCTCTCACAGGAGGCCATGAGCCAGTGCCAGCGCCAGATGGCAGAGGCGCTCAACGCCATAGCCCAGTCTCAGCAGGCCATGGCCCAGTCTCAGCAGGCCATAGCCCAGTCTCTGCAGGCTATGGCCCAGTCTCAGCAGGCCATGGCCCAGTCTCAGCAGGCCATCGCTGAGGGCATCGGCGCCAGTGGCCATGTGCGAGCCGGCGTCGCACTGTCACAGACAGGGTTTGACAACCCCCTGGGCTCCATGGCTGCAAACCTGCAGACCCCTGTCGATACCAGCACGGGCCTCCAGGACTGGCAGCGCCAGATGTCGGGGGCACGTCGGATGGCCAGTCCGTTCACATCCCCCACCCATGTAGAGGCCTGGGGGCCATCGGGCACCCCGAGGGAGGGGGAGGTGGTGTGGTCCGTCCCGGCTCCCTCGGTAGGGGAGGTCCCGGTACACCGCGACACCTCGGACTCCCCCCTTCCGTCCCAGGTGCATCGGGTGGGCAACGGGCAGGACAGGCTGGCAGCTCGCCATCCCAGTCGCCCGGGCCGCAGCCTGGCCCATCTAGGCCAGGACGCCCCAGGAAACGGCCGCCAAAGGGATCCAGTGTCAGAGGGCAGGAATCACAGGAGTCCACTCCAGTTCTGCTGTACCGTCTGGGGAACCACGTAGACGTAGTCAAAGGGTCCGTAAGGCCAAACAATTAGACACTGAGTAAGTTGGCACGGGTGCAGGGCACAGATGAGTTTTAGGGGCTAGGGCACGTGCATGAACTCTTTTGGTTATTAAAGTCAATGTTACACCTACCGAAGCTGCCTTTGTGCTCTGTCCAAAGTGTGCGGGCGTGTCATGTACGTTGAGCGCAAGTGTGTGTGTGACGGGTGGTCTTACCTCAGCCCCAGGTGAGTCTGCCCCCTTCCCCCTGGGCCGCCATCAACATCCCCCGGGCAGAGGACGGGACCGTGCACTGCAGTGTCACAGCCGCATGTAGGGATGGTCCGGGTGGATGGTGGTACTGTGGCCATGGGTCAGACATAGTCCAACGATGTAGAGCCAGGAGCTCATCGCAGGGCGGGTTGTCATCATCCTCCATGGCCTGCGATAGACACGCGTCCACCCGCAACTGGGTGAGCCCGGCCCGTTGTGCCGCCGGTGGATCGGCAATTGGGGGGGGGGGTGGTGTGCATGCGGGTGGGGTGTGTGGGGTTGGGGAGGGGGGTGAGGGTGCTGGGTGGGTGGATGGGTGGGGGGTGTGGGTGGTCGGCTGTTGCCATGGTGTGTGGTCTGTGGCCATACTACCCGATTCCCACGCCCATCTAGTCAGTGAAGCGGGCGGCTATCAGTCTGTCCCATGCCCGCTGGGCCAGCCGGTAACGGTGGACAGCCACCCGCCTGTGTCTACCCCGTCTGCCCTGACCATTGCCCCCACCCCCCTCATCTGGGGAGGACTGCGCCTCTTCCTGCTGCTCCTCCACTCCGCCCTCCTCTGCCTGCGGCACATCGCCCCTCTGCTGGGCTATGTTGTGCAGGACGCAGCACACCACAATGATGCAGCCGACCCTATCTGACCGATACTGGAGGGCGCCCCCAGAGAGGTCCAGGCACCTGAAACGCATCTTCAGCACGCCAAAGCACCTCTCGATCACTCCCCTTGTCGCTACATGGGCATCATTGTAGCGGTTCTCCGCCTCATTGCGTGGCCTCCGTATAGGCGTCATCAGCCACGATCGCAATGGGTAGCCCCTGTCGCCCAGCAACCAGCCCCTCAGCCGGGGATGGCGTCCCTCGTACATGCCGGGGATGGATGACCGCGACAACACGAATGAGTCGTGTACACTGCCTGGGTGACGGGCGCAGACGTGCAGGATCATCATGCGGTGGTCGCAGACCACCTGTACGTTCATCGAATAGGTCCCCTTCCTATTAGTGAACACGGCCCTGTTCTCTGCAGGTGGCCGCACAGCGACGTGCATCCCATCGATCGCGCCCTGGACCATGGGGAACCCGGCAACGGCAGAGAAGCCCACGGCCCGGGCATCTTGGCTGGCCCGGTCCACGGGGAAGCGGATATAGCGGTGCGCCATGGCATATAGGGCATCTGTCACTGTCCGGATGCACCGATGCACCGATGTCTGCGATATGCCGGACAGGTCCCCACTCGGTGCCTGGAATGACCCCGTTGCATAAAAGTTCAGGGCCACCGTAACCTTGACGGACATGGGGAGAGGGTGTCCCCCGCCAGTGCCACGCGGTGACAGGTGTGCCAGCAGGTGGCAGATGTGTGCCACGGTTTCCCGGCTCATCCGGAGTCTCCTCCTGCATTCCCGGTCCGTGAGGTCCTGGTATGACTGCCGGGGCCGGTACTTTTGGTCCCACCCTTTTTCTTGATTGGACCATGTTGGCCCTGCACTCTCCCTATTTCCTCCTTGAAGGCTGTTCTGTCACAGATTTACATAAAATTGTCTGCTCCCAGTCCACTCTGGGCCAAATAATATCTAATCTTATTGAAATTGTCCCTCCCCCAGTTTAGAACTTTGATCTCAGGCCTATCCCTGCCCTTTTCCATAACAATGTTGATTCCAATGGAATTATGTGCGGGAATTCTCCATTGCCAATCCGCCCCTTCTGCCGCTGCTAGCGAGGACGGAGAATCTGACACTCAGTCAAGCCTCCCACTCACTGCCGCGGGACGGGAGAATCACGCCGGCCTGAAGGAATGGAGAATCCTGCCCGTAATTGCTGTTTGCAAAATGCTCCCCCCACTGATGCTTCATCCACTTGCCCGACTTTGTGACATAAAATTAGGTCCAGTTCCTGCCCCCCTCTTGTAGGACCTTCTACGTATCGGCTTAAAAAGGTCTCTTTGATGCATTTTAAGAACTCCGCTCCCTCTAAACCTTTCACACTTTCCCAATTAAAGTTGGGGAAGTTAAAATCCCCCACTTTCACTGCCATATTACTTTTTTTTATATGATCTGCAGCTTGAGTTTTATGCTGTACAGGCACGGCCCATATACGAGTCTGGAATATAGATGAGGAAGTATGGAGGTTTAACTGAACTCAAAATCCAACAAAAAGAGAGGTCAAATTTGTTCTTCTTGAATGCAAAACAATGGCAAGAGATAAGAATTTTAAAAATCATTTGAAATTTAGCTGGGCAATCCCCGCTTTTCCATCTCAGAAGGAATTTTACTCAAATATGTTACTTTTATCTGGGTCATCCTGTTTCTGCCAATATTACATTCTGATAGATGCCACTGTGGAAAAATGGAAGTAGCAATGCATTGGTTAACAGGTTAACAGTGATAAAAATAAAGACGCTAGTAATACGTTAAGGGAAATTAAAGCTTCAAAAAAATGAATAAAACATTGCAGCTCGGTGATATTTCAATGACGTTCTTCAGAGAACATTAAAAGTGCCATTTTATTTTAGATAAGTTCAGCTGATACTTTTCCACATTAGCTCTCAGACAATCATTTTAATCAGCACCTTTATCCTCAATAATCATGTGTTATGTTTCTATTGCAACTACACTTTGTGGATATTGAACACAGAAAGTGTAAAAGTTCCAGCGTTTAATACATTTCTATATTTGTGGATGTATTATTTCCCATGGGCTGATGCCGATGTAAAAATAATGCACGGAGAAATCTAACTGTATTAGAATATAGAGTCTGAAATTGGAATTTCTGCCAGAGGACAAAAATTTAAGGTGAATAATAAAAGAAATTGAGGGAACACGAGGAAAATAAGGTTAGGTGGATTGGCCATGCTAAATTGCCTCTTAGGGTGGGGTTGCAGCAATAGGGTGGGGGATTGGGCCTCGGTAGTGTGGTCATGAACACAGCCCAGTCCATCACACAAATTTGCCTCCCATCCATTGACTCTATCTACACCTCCCGCTGCCTTGTGAAAGCAGGCAGCATAATCAAAGACCACTCCCACCCGGCTTACTCACTCTTCCAACTTCTTCCATCGGGCAGGAGATACAAAAGTCGGAGAACACACACAAACAGTTCAAAAACAGCTTCTTCCCCGCTGTTACCAGACTCCTAAACTACCCTCTTATGGACTGACCTGATTAATACTACACTTTTATGTGCTCCACCCGATGCCGGTGTCTATGTATTTACATTGTGTACCTTGTGTTGCCCTATTATATTTTTTCTTTTCTTTTCTTGTTCTTAATGATCTGTTTGAGCTGCTCGCAGGAAAACACTTTTTACTGTACCTCGGTACACGTAACAAAAAACAAATCCGATCCACTGTACCTCGGTACACGTAACAAAAAACAAATCCAATCCAGTTTAGGAGAGTGGTCCAAGAAATAGCTGATGAAATTCAACGTGGACAAGTGCGAGGTCCTGCACTTTGGAAAAATGAATAGAGGCATGGACTATTTTCTAAACAGTAACAAAATTCATAATGTTGAAGTGCAAAGGGACTTGGGAGTCCTCGTCCAGGATTCTCTAAAGGTAAACTTGCAGGTTGAGTCCGTAATTAAGAAAGCAAATGCAATGTTGTCATTTATCTCAAGAGGCTTGGAATATAAAAGCAGGGATGTACTTCTGAAGCTTTATAAAGCACTAATTAGGCCCCATTTAGAATACTGTGAGCAAATTTGGGCCCCACACCTCAGGAAGGACATACTGGCACTGGAGCGGGTCCAGCGGAGATTCACACGGATGATCCCAGGAATGGTAGGCCTAACATACGATGAATGTGTGAGGGTCCTGGGACTATATTCATTGGAGTTTAGGAGGTTGAGGGGAGATCTAATAGAAACTTACAAGATAATGAATGGTGGACGTAGGGAAGTTGTTTCCATTAGCAGGGGAGATTAGGACCCAGGGGCACAGCCTTAGAATAAAAGGGAGTCACTTTAGAACAGAGATGAGGAGAAATTTCTTCAGCCAGAGAGTGGTGGGTCTGTGGAATTCATTGCCACAGAGGGCGGTGGAGGCCAGGACGTTGAGTGTCTTTAAGACAGAAGTTGATAAATTCTTGATTTCTCAAGGAATTAAGGGCTATGGAGAGAGAGCGGGTAAATGGAGTTGAAATCAGCCATGATTGAATGGTGGAGTGGACTCGATGGGCCGAATGGCCTTACTTCCACTCCTATGTCTTATGGTCTTAAAAGAGTCGGTGCTGACTCATTGGGCCGAATAGCCTCCTTCTGCACTGTAGGGAGTCTATGATTCTATGAAAGGGTGGCGGCAGATTCAACATGAACTTTCAAAATGGAATTGGCTGAGTACTTGAATGAAAAATAATAACAGCACTTTGAGGTAAGAGCAGGGATTGCAAATGTCTTATCAATGACTTTGTTAAGGTTTATTAATGTCAATTGCATCGTTGAAGTTTGTTAATGACAATTACATGTGTATTTGGACATATAAATGGGGATAGCTGGGACACTGGGTGTGAATGAGGAGTGTTGGCATTGAACAAAGTCAATAAACTCTCCCAGCAAGAAAAGATTCTGTGTCTTCATTTATAGTTCACCAGATAGCATGGATCATATTAATGGGGGTGTTGGAATATTTCTTTTTCATTCAATTTTACGGGACGTAGGTGTTGCTGGCTAAGCCAGCATTTGTTGCCCATCTCGGATTGCCCTTGAGAAGGCAGCGGTGAGAAACCTTCTTTGACCATTGCAGTCTATGTGGTGTAAGTACGCCCATTGTGCTGTTAGGGAGGGAGTTCCAGGATTTTGACCCAGTGATTGTGAAGGAAAAATGTCCAAGTCAGGGTCAAGAATGACTTGGAATCAAACTTCCAGGTGGTGGGGTTCACAGGTATCTGCTGCCTTTGTCCCTCTAGATTGTAGTGGTCGTGGGTTTGGAATGTGCTGCCTAAAGAACCTTGGTGAGTTCCTGCAGTGCATCTTGTAGATGGTGCATACGGATTCTTCTGTGCAGTGGTGGTGGAGGGTGTGAATATTTGTGGAAGGAATACCAATCAAGCGGGTTGCTTTGTCCTGGATGGTGTCGAGCTTCTGGAGTGTTGTTGGAGCTGCACTCATCCAGGCAAGTGGAGAGTATTACATCACACTCCTGACTTGTGCCTTGTAGTTGATGGACATGGAGTCAGGATTCCTAACCGCTGACCTGCCCTTGTTGCCACAATATATACATGTCTTGTCCAATAACTGGATAGCTTTAACAAATAGCTGGATGTACCGTTCTATAGTTCTATGATTTTAGTAAATTGCAGTTTTTCAAAACAGCACAGCTATACAATGAGTTTCATGGAATACCTAACCTCAATACCAATTAAAATAGGTCCCTCTCAATAAATAATATTATACCCCGTCCCTGGGTAAATCTCAATGTCAACATTTGTTCAAATATGCAGTTAGCCTGCCATCATATTCTTTGATGTTACATTTAAATTATCCACTGTCACGCATTGCCTTAGTCAGGGCTGGAAAAATAAAATTGTCATCCTAAGGGCAGCACGGTAGCATTGTGGACAGCACAATTGCTTCACAGCTCCAGGGTCCCAGGTTCGATTCCGGCTTGGGTCACTGTCTGTGCGGAGTCTGCACATCCTCCCAGTGTGTGCGTGGGTTTTCTCCGGGTGTTCCGGTTTCCTCCCACAGTCCAAAGATGTGCAGGTTAGGTGGATTGGCCATGATACATTGCCCTTCATGTCCAAAATTGCCCTTAGTGTTGGGTGGGGTTGCTGGGTTATGGGGAAAGGGTGGAGGTGTGGACCTTGGGTAGGGTGCTCTTTCCAAGAGCCGGTGCAGACTCGATGGGCCGAATGGCCTCCTTCTGCACTGTAAATTCTAAATTCTATGATGATAGCTTCAGCACCTCCCTCTCAATAGACTACTTAAAGCTTCATTAGCCATTCTGATGTCCTGCCTGACCTGTTGGCCTCCAGTAAAGTACCGACAGTGACACGGCCGTGTGGTCAATCTTATTTGTCATGCATCATTAGAACCAAAACTGCACCAGGCAACTCCCAGAATCCATCAAGCCAGGTTGTTTTGGCAACAGGGGACCACATCACTCATCCCAGGGGGTGCAGTCATTTCTTACCTTCCTGCTCAGAAGTGACCTGAAGACCAGAATGCGTAAGTTGATGGGGCTGAGAGTGCACACAGCATTCAAGGTCATCCAACGTCTCAAATTGATACTTTAGTTTTTGCCTCTTGGTGGGCTAGACATTCCATTCTCTTTGCTAATGCTTTCAGAAGAATAGTCTGCATATAATAGCTGAGAAGCTAAGCTGTTGGTAGAGAATGTGAAACAGTAACTAGGGCTCATTTAAACTGGATTTTGTGTGCAGCAAGGTTGTGACATTAGCATGCAGAGATCGGGACTGATTGTTATTCAGAAAAGGAGGAACAGAAATAAAAAAAATAGTTCAATGACAGCCAAAAGCCATTAAAGATGTCAAATGCTTTTATAGCCATACAAGGTGCATTAGGAACAATCAAGTGGAATTAAAGTTGCACAAAGCTTGCAAATTACCAGCATCATAGAAACGTGGTGTTGAGGAAAATTGGAACCAAAACTGCAGAGAAATTGTGAAAATAGAGCAATGATGGCTGGTGAAGAAATGGCTTATTTTTAAAAGATGAAATAACTGCTATGAAATAGCACAAGAGAGAAGTAATATGGTTATAAATAGGAATGATATAGAAAATAAGGTGATAGAGACAGAACTTGCATTTATTCACAATAGCTGACAGCAGCTCAAGGTAAACTGATAAGCAATGAGTTGTTTAGGTGAGGGGAGTTTTCCGGGAATTTTAATGCAGTAATACCCAATATCAGGAAGGGAAAATGAAAAGATGAGGCACCATCAAAATAAAGTCGTGTGTGCAATAAGCAGCACCCAGATGCAACAAGAGGTAGGTTGCTGGACTGTCTGCTATATCAGATTCACACTTCGCTAGAACCTGTTAGAAATTTAGAATGAGCGAACATTTTGATGCGAATCATGGCTGTATTGTGAGATTTGCTTTCATAATTAAAGCTAAAAATAACAATTTTACGATGCTTCCAATTCCGGAAGATGAATCACCAGAGAAACACCCAAGAAACCCAGGGAGGATTAAATCGACAGCACTTAAAAATACACAGGGAAATTAAACACTGAACATGTGTAGGATGCATTAAAAAGGGAATACTTACCTATCAACGAAAAAGAAAATCATGAAAAGACCAAGATACTGGTCAAAGATACTGAACAAAGTGATGAAGGATAACCTTAGAGTTCAGAAGATTCACTTCAAAAGCTAGAAGTCTTAACATATCGAGAATGGAGGTGCAAAAAATTATTTGCTGATAATGTAAGTAGTAGAAGGAAGATAATCACAATAGAAAGGCGGATGGTCAGCAGTTACGCAAAATCGAAAGGTATATTTTTTCTGCAGTGTACGAAGTGGGCAGAATGTTAAGAATCTAAAAGGGTGAAGCTGAACAGAAATATCATTGACGGCCAAGAACTAGCAGATCTGTTAAATGAATTATTCACATTTGCCAGTAAAGACAGAGGACAAATTCCAGATCTAGTCAAATTGGCTTGGGATTCTGTAATATATGCAGAGGTCAATGAAATATGTGTTGTATAGAAATTCAAAGGAATGGAAGGGCTGTTTTTCCACAGGATATTCATTTTTATACTAACTTATCATTGTTCAGGGCATTAGTACTTTTGTCCTTGTAGAGCTGCGCTGATTCACTGTCGCCCAATGCATTACATCCTCACCCTCGTCTTCAAACTGCTCCATGGTCAGCCCATTCTATTTCTGCAAACTTACCCAGACTGACATTTCCTCCTGCACCTTTTGGTCACCTGACTCTGGATTTCTGTGCATCCTCCCCACCCGCCACCTCCCATCCCCCGTTTTTGAGCCACCATCAGGACTTCCTTTGCTTTAAATATTCACTCTTGGGATTGGATTTTGCCGACAAGATTGATGAGTATTTCCCATTCTTGGTCGCCATTGAGAAGGTAGTGGCGAAACTTCTGCTTGAACCATTGGCAGCAACATGGTGACGGTGCGTCCATAATGCTCTCAGTTAGGGACTCAAAACGCAGGAAGGAACGGCAATATGGGCAAGTTAAGATGGTGTGCGACTTGGAGGGGATGTTGCAGATGCCGGGGGCCCCATGCACTTGCTGCCCTTGGCCTTCTGGCTGACTGAGGTAGCTAGTTTGGAAGGTATTTCCAGAGATGTCTCGGTGAGTCACTGAAGTGCTTCATTTGGATGGTACACAGTTCACTCCCCCCTCACCCCCCCATCCCCACCACCCCCGCGCTTTAACCCACCCCTCTGAGCTACCAAACACGGTACCTCAACCTCCCACACACACCCCCAATCCCCTCTCCGGAGCCTGCCCTCCATTAACCCTTCTTCACTGGAAGCTGCCAGTAGACCCAGCAGTGACCACCAGGCGAACCTGGCACTACTGGGATTACAGAGCTGCTTGAAAATCCAGCTCGCGGCAGCTCTCTAAGGCACCTGAGCCAATGAATGGCTCATAAACTTAAAATGGCTTTGGGTCGTGGAGATTTTTCATGGGCGGCCTCCCAGACGACTTTTTAGCCTGGAGCAGTGATCATGGCGCTGCATAAAATCCAGCCCACTGACTCATTTTCTGCCCACAAATGTTGCCTGACCTGCTGAGTATTTCCAGAAATTTTCTCTTTTTGTTTTTATTGCAGAAGCCTCAGATATAGAGAAGGAAGAAAGGAATTAAATAAAAAGAGCAATGAGCAGATGATGTTGCCGTAGATAATCTGTCATGGCAAATCCATGTCGATTGGAGAAGACATGGCAACAGAGGCTCAGAATATCAAGGAGCCACTTTCCTGAGGTAGGAAATGATGGAAACTTGGTGGAGCATCTTTGGACACCAATATGTTAGCAAATTGTGATGGGCCTTATAGCTGGTTTTACCTCAAGCTGTGTACTTTCAACAACCCAAGTCTATTTACTCAGCAACAGTGTCTATTTAAACAACGCTCTACATCAAACAGTCTGCAGAGTCTATTTAAATGATTGACAGGGCTTCAACAAATCATCTCCATTCTGGCCAGGAATGGTGATGTTAAAATATGCCATCAAAATGTATCTAAAAGGGTCATCAACAACATTCAACTATTCTGTCTGTGACTAAAGAGAGTTACAAAGTTCAGAACGTGATTCCTCCTAGCAAACAAAAAGCAATTGTTATCGAGCAAAGGGTGTTACATGTGTTCAAAAGGGATTGTAGCGTGTTTTGCAGAGAGCCACCTGAGCGATGCAGGCACCTGAATCGCATCTTCAGAAATCATATAGGCTGCTCTATGAGGGAGTAGGTGAAGGTGTGAACAGTGTATTTTCCTTTTCTTGGCTGGAGTCGGAGAGCGATGTAACAGCATCATAGCCAGCGTATAAGTAGGTAGCCCTTATTTCCCTACCAGCAACCCTGCAGAGGTTCTGGGGCGGGATTCTCCAACCCCCCGCTGGGTCGGAGAATCGCCGGGGTGGAGGGGGGGGGGGGGGCGGCGTGAATCCCGCCCCGGCCGGCTGCCGATTTATCCGGTGCCGGGGATTTGGTGGGGCGGGAATCGCGCCGTGCCGGTCGGCGGCCACTGGCAGCGGCCCCCCCGGCGATTCTCCGGCCCGCGATGGGCCGAGTGGCCGCCCGTTTTCGGCAGGTCCCGCCGGCATATGTTACGACAGGGATTTGCCGGCGGGACCTGGCTCTGCGGGCAGCCTCCGGGGTCCTCGGGGGTGGTGGTGGGGGGGGGGGCGGGGGGATCTGGCCCCCGGGGGTACCCCCATGGTGGCCTGGCCTACGATCGGGGCCCACCGATCTGCGGGCGGACTTGTGCCGTGGGGGCACTCTCTTCCTCCACGCCAGCTGGTGTACCGAACCACGATTGCCGGCGCGGAGATGAACCCCCCCCCCCAGCGCATGCGCTGGGATGACGCCAGTACACACTGGCGCTCCCGCGCATGTGCCAACTGGCGCCAGCCAGCAGAGGCCCTTTGGCGCCAGTTGGCGTAGCACCAAGTCCCTTCGGTGCCAACCGGCGTGGCGCAAACCATTCCGGCGCCGGCCTAGCCCCCGAAGGTGCGGAGGATTCTTCACACCGGAGTTGCCCGCCCCGCCGGGTTCCGAAGAATCCCTCCCCCTGGTCTCTTGAAAATCCTGAATAGGGGCTGGTTTAGCAAGGGGCTGGTTTAGCACAGTGGGCTAAGTAGCTGGCTTGCAAAGCAGAACAATGCCAACAGCGCAGGTTCAATTCCTGTACCAGCCTTCCCGAACAGGTGCCGGTATGTGGTGACTAGGGGCTTTTCACAGTAACTTCATTGAAGCCTACTTGTGACAATAAGCAATTATTATTATTATTATCTGGGAGTGACTGAGGATGTAGGAGTCATGGTGACTCCCAGGATAATGCGCACACATGTGCAGGATGGTTACACACTAGTTGGACATTGATCGAACAGAAGCCCTTGTAGGTGCCATATAGCCAGAAGGGTGAAATCTATTGCTTTCTGCACCCTTGGGAAGCCGGAGGTAGCTGCAAAGCAGGTGAATAATTGAGCCTCACTATCCTCGGCTCGAGCAAGTCTGGCACAATGGTTGGCATTTCTGTAAAGAGCATTGGTGGCTTCCTTCATGCAGCGATGTGTTAAGGATTGAAAGATGCTGCACAGGTCCCCTGTTGATCCCCTCGAACAGAGGCAAATAAATTAAGTCCTGCCACCACCTCACAGCCACTGGTAGGGGAAAGCCTCCACACCCATGTGGCATCAAATCTCCACAAATAATGTGGCATGTGTGATGTACGAGGCCTCTTGGCAATCTTAGGTGGCCCGGCACGGCCTCAGATCATTTGGAAGTACAAGACTCTTCCAACAATGAACGTTTGGTGTGGAGAGTCACCTCTGCTGTCTGGGCCTCTCCTCCTCAACGTCCTGTTCAGGGTCAGTGTTCCTCCAAGACATGTTCACCAAGTGGTTCCTCCTTCTGGAGCTGCAGGTGCTGGGACCTTCCCCTCCTTCACCTCCCCAAATGAATGAGGATTTTGAAAAATGCAGCCTGGGGCCCTGGTTCCATCTGCACTTTTGCCTTCTCTTTAAACATCAAAGACAGCAATGCTTAATTGGTGAAGAAAGGGAAGCTGTGATTGAGAGATCTATTCGAGCTCTGTGGCTGCACAGTTTTTGGAGCTTTGATTGCATTGTGCCTGATGCAACCTTATCTGTCAGCACACACATAGAGGTGACCAACATTCCATTGCGGACATGAGCCATATAGAACATAGAACATAGAAAACACAACAGGCCCTTTGACCCACGATGTTGTGCCGAACTTTTGTCCCAGATTAAGAACAAATTAATCTACACCACATCATTCTACCGTAATAGAACATAGAACATAGAACGATACAGCGCTGTACAGGCCCTTCGGCCCACGATGTTGCACCGGAACAAAAGCCATCTAACCTACACTATGCCATTATCATCCATATGTTTATCCAATAAACTTTTAAATGCCCTCAATGTTGGCGAGTTCACTACTGTTGCAGGTAGGGCATTCCATGGCCTCACCACTCTTTGCGTAAAGAACCTACCTCTGACCTCTGTCCTATATCTATTACCCCTCAGTTTAAAGCTATGTCCCCTCGTGCCAACCATTTCCATCCGCGGGAGAAGGCTCTCACTGTCCACCCTATCTAACCCCCTGATCATTTTGTATGCCTCTATTAAGTCTCCTCTTAACCTTCTTCTCTCTAACGAAAACAACCTCAAGTCCATCAGCCTTTCCTCATAAGATTTTCCCTCCATACCAGGCAACATCCTGGTAAATCTCCTCTGCACCCACTCCAAAGCCTCCACGTCCTTCCGATAATGCGGTGACCAGAACTGTACGCAATACTCCAAATGCGGCCGTACCAGAGTTTTGTACAGCTGCAACGTGACCTCCTGACTCCGGAACTCAATCCCTCTACCAATAAAGGCCAACACTCCATAGGCCTTCTTCACAACCCTATCAACCTGGGTGGCAACTTTCAGGGATCTATGTACATGGACACCTAGATCCCTCTGCTCATCCACACTTCCAAGAACTTTACCATTAGCCAAATATTCCGCATTCCTGTTATTCCTTCCAAAGTGAATCACCTCACACTTCTCTACATTAAACTCCATTTGCCACCTCTCAGCCCAGCTCTGCAGCTTATCTATATCCCTCTGTAACCTGCTACATCCTTCCACACTGTCGACAACACCACCGACTTTAGTATCGTCAGCAAATTTACTCACCCACCCTTCTGCGCCTTCCTCTAGGTCATTGATAAAAATGACAAACAGCAACGGCCCCAGAACAGATCCTTGTGGTACTCCACTTGTAACTGAACTCCATTCTGAACATTTCCCATCAACCACCACCCTCTGTCTTCTTTCAGCTAGCCAATTTCTGATGCACATCTCTAAATCACCCTCAATCCTCAGCCTCCGTATTTTCTGCAATAGCCTACCGTGGGGAACCTTATCAAACGCTTTGCTGAAATCCATATACACCACATCAACTGCTCTACCCTCATCTACCTGTTCAGTCACCTTCTCAAAGAACTCGATAAGGTTTGTGAGGCATGACCTACCCTTCACAAAGCCATGCTGCCTATCCCTGATCATATTATTCCTATCTAGATGATTATAAATCTTGTCTCTTATAATCCCCTCCAAGACTTTACCCACTACAGACGTGAGGCTCACCGGTCTATAGTTGCCGGGGTTGTCTCTGCTCCCCTTTTTGAACAAAGGGACCACATTTGCTATCCTCCAGTCCTCTGGCACTATTCCTGAAGCCAATGATGACATAAAAATCAAAGCGAAAGGTCCAGCAATCTCTTCCCTGGCCTCCCAGAGAATCCTTGGATAAATCCCATCAGGCCCCGGGGACTTATCTATTTTCAGCCTGTCCAGAATTGCCAACACCTCTTCCCTACGTACCTCATTGCCATCTATTCTAATAGCCTGGGTCTCAGCATTCTCCTCCACAACATTATCTTTTTCCTGAGCGAATACTGATGAAAAATATTCATTTAGTATCTCGCCTATCTCTTCAGACTCCACACACAACTTCCCATCCCTGTCCTTGACTGGTCCTACTCTTTCCCTAGTCATTCGCTTATTCCTGACATACCTATAGAAAGCTTTTGGGTTTTCCTTGATCCTACCTGCCAAATACTTCTCATGTCCTCTCCTTGCTCGTCTTAGCTCTCTCTTTAGATCCTTCCTCGCTACCTTGTAACTATCCATCGCCCCAACTGAAACTTCACGCCTCATCTTCACATAGGCCTCCTTCTTCCTCTTAACAAGAGATTCCACTTCTTTGGTAAACCACGGTTCCCTCGCTCTACGCCTTCCTCCCTGCCTGACCGGTACATACTTATCAAGAACACGCAGTAGCTGATCCTTGAACAAGCTCCACTTATCGAGTGTGCCCAACACTTGCAGCCTACTTCTCCTCCTTATCCCCCCCAAGTCACGTCTAATGGCATCATAATTGCCCTTCCCCCAGCTATAACTCTTGCCCTGCGGTGTATACTTATCCCTTTCCACCATTAACGTAAACGTCACCGAATTGTGGTCACTGTCCCCAAAGTGCTCTCCTACCTACAAATCCAACACCTGGCCTGGTTCATTACCCAAAACCAAATCCAACGTGGCCTCGCCTCTTGTTGGCCTGTCAACATATTGTGTCAGGAAACCCTCCTGCACACACTGTACAAAAAACGACCCATCTAATGTACTCGAACTATATCTTTTCCAGTCAATATTTGGAAAGTTAAAGTCTCCCATAATAACTACCCTGTTACTTACGCTCTTATCCAGGATCATCCTCGCCATCCTTTCCTCTACATCCCGAGAACTATTTGGAGGCCTATAGAAAACTCCCAACAGGGTGACCTCTCCTTTCCTGTTTCTAACCTCAGCCCATATGACCTCGGAAGATGAGTCCCCATCTAGCATCCTCTCCGCCACCGTAATACTGCTCTTGACTAGCAGCGCCACACCTCCCCCTCTTTTGCCTCCTTCTCTGAGCTTACTAAAACACCTAAACCCCGGAACCTGCAACATCCATTCCTGTCCCTGCTCTATCCATGTCTCCGAAATGGCCACAACATCGAAGTCCCAGGTACCAACCCATGCTGCCAGTTCCCCTACCTTATTTCGTATACTCCTGGCATTGAAGTAGACACACTTCAAACCACCTACCTGAACACTGGCCCCCTCTTGCGATGTCAAATCTGTGCACCTGACCTCTATACTCCCATTCTCCCTTACCCTAAAACTACAATCCAGGTTCCCATGCCCCTGCTGCATTAGTTTAAACCCCCCCAAAGAGCACTGACAAATCTCCCCCCCCAGGATATTTGTGCCCCTCAGGTTCAGATGTTGACCATCCTGTCTGTAGAGGTCCCACCTTCCCCAGAAAGAGCCCCAGTTATCCAGAAATCTGAATCCCTCCCGCCTGCACCATCCCTGTAGCCACGTGTTTAATTGCTCTCTCTCCCTATTCCTCATCTCACTATCACGTGGCACGGGCAACAACCCAGAGATAACAACTCTGTTTGTTCTAGTTCTGAGCTTCCATCCTAGCTCCCTGAAAGCCTGCCTGACATCCTTGTCCCCTTTCCTACCTATGTCGTTAGTGCCAATGTGGACCACGACTTGGGGCTGCTCCCCCTCCCCCTTAAGGACCCGGAAAACACGATCCGAGACATCAGGTACCCTTGCACCTGGGAGGCAGCATACCAAACGTGAGTTTTTCACGCTCCCACAAAATCTCCTATCTGTGCCCCTGACTATCGAGTCCCCAATTACTAATGCTCTGCTCCTCTCCCCCCTTCCCTTCTGAGCAACAGGGACAGACTCCGTGCCAGAGGCCCGTACCCCGTGGCTTACCCCTGGTAAGTTCCCCCCCCCCACAGGTATCCAAAGCGGTATACTTGTTTCTCAGGGGAACGAGCGCAGGGGATCCCTGCACTGACTGCTTCTTCCCAGTCCCTCTTACAGTTACCCATCTATCTCCAATCTTTGGTGTAACTAATTCCCTAAAGCTGCTATCTATGACCCCCTCTGCCTCCCGAATGATCCGAAGTTCTTCCAACTCCAGCTCCAGTTCCCTAACTCGGTCTTGGAGGAGCTGGAGTTGGCAGCACTTCCTGCAGGTAAAATCAGCAGGGACACTAACGGCATCCCTCACCTCAAACATCCTGCAGGAGGAACATTGCACTCCCTTCCCTGCCATCCCTCTAACTTTCTACCAAGATCTGGCTAACAACTAAATTAAATTAAAAAAAAATAATAATAATAATAAAATATGGTACTCACCTCACACCAATGGATTTTATTATTAGGTTAGAGGAGGAGGGCGGGTGGGAGACACTACACGTGTAGTGTCTCGGGTTTCCTCTCCACCAGAATTTATTGGTGAGGGACTTCCCAGATGTCCGCGGGTCGAACTTCCTGTCCCCGCCTTAAACACTAAAATTAAAAAAAAACAGCAACGAGGGACCGAAAACGGGACCAGGTAAGTGTTTACCTAAATACTCACCCACCAGCTGCCTCTGCGTTCCGCTCCCACTGAAACTCCAAGATCTGCTCCTCCCAGAAATCACTTGCGCATTGCTCCCGCTGAAATTGACTAGCCTGCTCCTGTGAAGGTCTCCCAGAAATCACTAACGCACCGCTCCCGCTGAAATCGACTGGCCTGCTCCTGCAAAGGTAAGTGTTTTTAAAGGAGCAACTTACCTCCCAGAAATCACTTGCGCACTGCTCCCGCTGAAATTGACTAGCCTGCTCCTGTGAAGGTCTCCCAGAAATCACTAACGCACCGCTCCCGCTGAAATCGACTGGCCTGCTCCTGCAAAGGTAATTGTTTTTAAAGGAGAAACGTACCTCCCAGAAATCACTTGCGCACTGCTCCCGCTGAAATTGACTAGACTGCTCCTGTGAAGGTCTCCCAGAAATCACTAACGCACCGCTCCCGCTGAAATCGACTGGCCTGCTCCTGCAAAGGTAAATGTTTTTAAAGGAGAAACTTACCTCCCAGAAATCACTTGCGCACTGCTCCCGCTGAAACTGTCTAGCCTGCTCCTGTGAAGGTCTCCCAGAAATCACTAACGCACCGCTCCCGCTGAAATCGACTGGCCTGCTCCTGCAAAGGTAAGTGTTTTTAAAGGAGAAACTTACCTCCCAGAAATCACTTGCGCACTGCTCCCGCTGAAATTGACTAATCCTTGTACCTATCCAATAGCCGCTTGAAGGTCCCTAATATTTCCGACTCAACTACTTCCGCAGGCAGTGCATTCCATGCCCCCACTACTCCCTGGGTAAAGAACCTACCTCTGACATCCCCCCTATATCTTCCACCATTCACGTTAAATTTATGTCCCCTTGTAATGGTTTGTTCTACCTAGGAAAAAAGACTCTGACTGTCTACTCTGTCTATTCCCCTGATCATCTTATAAACCTCTATCAAGTCGCCCCTCATCCTTCTCCGTTCTAATGAGAAAAGGCCTAGCACCCTCAACCTTTCCTCGTAAGACCTACTCTCCATTCCAGGCAACATCCTGGATGCAAAAACTCCTTTGCACGTTTTCCAAAGCTTCCACATCCTTCCTAAAATGAGGCGCCCAGAACTGCACACAGTACTCCAAATGTGGCCTTACCAAGATTTTGTACAGCTGCATCATCACTTCACGGCTCTTAAATTCATTCCCTCTGCTAATGAACACCAGTACACAATAGGCCTTCTTCACAGCTCTATCCACTTGAGTGGCAACTTTCAAAGATCTATGAACATAGACCCCAAGATCTTTCTGCTCTTCCACATTGCCAAGAACCCTACCGTTAACCCTGTATTCCGCATTCATATTTGTCCTTCCAAAATGGACAACCTCACACTCTCCAGGGTTAAACTTGATCTGCCACTTCTCAGCCCAGCTATGCATCCTATCTATGTCTCTTTGCAGCTGACAACAACCTTCCTCACAATCCACACTACACCAATCTTCGTATCGTCTGTAAATGTACTGACTCATCCTTCACTCCTTCATCCAAGTCATTAATGAAAATCACGAACAGCAGAGGACCCAGAACTGATCCCTGCAGTATGCCAATGGTAACTGGGCTCCAGGCTGAATATTTGCCATCCACCACCACTCTCTGACTTCTATTGGTTAGCCAGTTCGTTATCCAGCTGGCCAAATTTGCCACTATCCCATGCCTCCTTACTTTCTGCATAAGCCTACCATGGGGAACCTTATCAAATGCCTTACTAAAATCCATGTACACTACATCCACTGCTTTACTTTATCCACGTGCTTGGTCACCACCTCAAAGAATTCAATAAGATTTGTAAGGCAAGACCTACCCCTCACAAATCTGTGTTGACTATCCCTAATCAAGCAGTGTCTTTCCAGATGCTCAGAAATCCTATCCCTCAGTACCCTTTCCATTACTTTGCCTACCACCGAAGTAATACTAACTGGTCTGTAATTCCCAGGGTTATCCCTTGTCCCTTTTTTGAACAGGGGCATGACATTCGCCACTCTCCAATCCCCTGGTACCACGCCTGTTGACAGTGAGGATGAAAAGATCATTGCCAACGGCTGTGCAATTTCATCTCTTGCTTCCCATAGAATACTTGGATATATCCTGTCAGGCCCGGCGGACTTGTCTATCCTCAAGTTTTTCAAAATGCCCTACACATCTTCCTTCCTAACAAGTATTTCCTCGAGCTAACCAGTCTGTTTCACACCGTCCTCTCCAACAATATGGCCCCGCTCATTCGTAAATACTGAAGAAAAGTACTCATTCAAGACCTCTCCTATCTCTTCAGACTCAATACACAATCTTCTGCTACTGTCCTTGACTACGTCATTGTCATATTTCTCACATGTGTAAAAGGTTTTCCTTGATCCTACCCACTAAAGATTTTTCATGCCCTCTCTTAGCTCTCCGAATCCCTTTCTTCAGTTCCCTCCTGCCTATCTTGTATCCCTCCAACGCCCTGTCTGAACCTTGTTTCTTCAGCCTTCCAGAAGTCTCCTTCTTCCTCTGATCAAGACATTCAACCTCTTGTCAACCATGGTTCCCTCACTCGACCATCTCTACCCTGCCTGACAGGGACATACATGTCAAGACATGTAGTATCTGTTCCTTGAACAAGTTCCACATTTCAATTGTGTCCTTCCCTGACAGCCTATGTTCCCAACTTATGCACTTCAGGACGAAATTATAGAGCCATATCATAGAATTTACAGTGCAGAAGGAGGCCATTCGGCCCATCGAGTCTGCACCGGCTCTTGGAAAGAGCACCCTACCCAAGGTCAACACCTCCATCCTATCCCTATAACTCAGTAACCCCACCCAACACTAGGGACAATTGTGGTCACTAAGGGCAATTTATCATGGCCAATCCACCTAACCTGCACATCTTTGGACTGTGGGAGGAAACTGGAGCACCCGGAGGAAACCCACGCACACACGGGGAGGATGTGCAGATTCCGCACAGACAGTGACCCAAGCCGGAATCGAACCTGGGACCCTGGAACTGTGAAGCAATTGTGCTATCCACAATGCTACCGTGCTGCCTCCAATTCTCCGGTATCGGCGCGATGTCCGCCGACTGGCGCCCAAAATGGCGCAAACAGTCGGGCATCGCGCCAACCCAAAGTTGCGGAATGCTCCGCATCTTGGGGGGCCGAGCCACAACCTTAAGGGGCTAGGCCCGCGCCGGACGAATTTCCGCCCCGCCAGCTGGCGGTAAAGGCCTTTGGTGCCTCGCCAGCTGGCGCGGAAATGACATCACCGGGCGGCGCATGCGCGGGAGCGTTAGTGGCTGCTGACGGCATTCCCGCGCATGCGCAGTGGAGGGAGTCTCTTCTGCCTCCGCCATGGTGGAGATCGTGGCGAAGGCGGAAGAGAAAGAGTGCCCCCACGGCACAGGCCCTTCCACGGATTGGTGGGCCCCGATAGCGGGCCAGGCCACCGTGGGGGCACCCCCCGGGGCCAGATCGCCCCGCGCCCACCCAGGACCCCGGAGTCCACCTTGTCCCGCCGGTAAGGTAGGTGGTTTAATCTACGCCGGCGGGACAGGCATTTTAGCGGCGGGACCTTGGCCAATCCGGGCCGGAGAATCGCGGGGGGGGGGGGGGCCGCCAACCGGCGCAACGTGATTCCCGCCCCCGCCGAATATTCGGCAACCGGCGGGGGCGGGATTCACGCCGGCCCCCGGCGATTCTCCGACCCGGCGGGGGGTCGGAGAATCTCGCCCCAGTTCTTGCCTGACAGCATCATATTTACCCTTCCCCCAATTGTGAACCTTGCCCTGCTGCACACACCTAACCCTCTCCATTACTAAAGTGAAAGTCACAGAATTGTGGTCACTATCTCCAAAATGCTCCCCCACTAACAAATCTATCACTTGCCCTGGTTCATTACCAAGTACCAAATCCAATATTGCCTCCCCTCTGGTCGGACAATCTACATACTGTGTTAGAAAAGCTTCCTGGACACACTGCACAAACACCACCCATCCCAACTATTTGATCTAAAGAGTTTCCAGTCAATATTTGGGAAGTTGAAGTCACCCATTACTACTACCCTGTGACATCTGCACATTTCCAAAATCTGTTTCCCAATCTGTTCGTCCACATCTCTGCTGCTATTGGGGGGCCTATAGAAAGCTCCCAACAAGGAATTGGTCCTTTCCTATTTCTGACTTCAACCCATATCTTTTTATTAAAACAGTAAAAATATATACAAGGCCTAACGGTACAAACACTAATTTTGTGTTGGAGAAACAGGGCACCCTCCCCTCAGTACCAATGTACGGAGAGGGGGGTTGGATACTCTGATTATTAAAACAGTTCACAACACGTTTCTACAAAAAACAAATGGTACAAGCACCAAACTTTGCGCTGGAGAGACCAGATACCCTTGCCTCTGTACCAACAGAAGGGAAAGAAGGAGGGGAGGGGGGGGAAAAGAGGGGAAAGAAGGATGGTGGGGTGGGAGGGAGTCAGGGTGTTGGTGGAGGGGGGGGGGCAATAGGGCACTGTCTGAACTATCTACGGAGGCAGAAAAATAAAGCAACCTTCAATTATGATGTGCCATATTCCGGGAGGCGACACAGTGTCAGGCACGAGTGAGCCCTGCACCCAGCTACAGACCGTCTTGTGCACCCTGTCCTCCCGACACTGGGCACAGACTTCGGACAGTCGCCCTCCGGGCCCTGTGGACATGAACCACCTGTAGAGGGTGATAAGTTGTGAATGAATTGATCAAACCAGAGTTGCTTTGCACTCCATTCTTTGAATTAGCATAATGATGATCTTTCAATTGCTCATGGTCAGTGAGTGGAATCTGTTCAATCACTGATGAATGGCCTTAATTGTTAACCATTGACTCCCCTTCACTAAAAGGATGGCAGAAATGATACAGCTGTGCCCGCTTCATTATTGCCTTCACTCTCCAAGGCTGCATTCCAACCTTCCATTCTATTGATGTTGAAACATTGAAGTGAGGCGATTGAGTTCTGCTTATCCCTTTAATAGCACAGAATGAAATTATTGGCTTGCTATTGCTTCCTGGGCAATGAGGTCTCTGTCCTGTGTAATTGATCTGGATCCTGTCCACTGTAATGGCACAAATAAGCGTGTGTGCATTCCAAGAATGAACCCATTGCCCAGCTTCGCAGTCCTCCCTCCCACACTGCCTCATAGTCCTCTCGGACAGAACCGATCTTACTGTCAGTTTTGTACGATGCCATTTTTCTGGGACTTCATCTTTACTACAGGGCGGAGTTCGACCCTACCTCTCTCATTGTCCATGTGCCTGCAATTTACCTGGAGTCTCACTACTAGGTCCACAGGGAAGGCGACACGAGGAGTATCAAGAATTAAGTTGTTTATTTACACAATGTACGAATCCTATATACACAAATTCCGGACATGACTACTCCAGATCAGCTCTCACTCGGGCCTAGATTTTTATACCTTGTGTGTGCTATCCCACTAATGGGGACTCTGCCCCTCAGCAAGGAAGCTCCTACTCTACGAGACTCACCTGGAGACTAATTGGTCTGGCCTGTGAGTCTCGTGCAGGTTACAACACTCAGAATGTGCAGGTGGAAATGCCATCTGTTATTCTCCTTCCTCCACCACGAATACTGGATTCTGCCGTTGTTACGGTGGGCATTCCCACCCCTCTCACCCCACCACTACTGAGGTGGTCATCAGCAGGAGGTTTCCTCACCAATATTCAACATGATGCCATGAGATTTCATCTGATCCGAAGTCAATGATGAGGATTCCCAGGACCGTTATGACTGTATACTGCTGTGCCACCCTCTTTGATGGATGGGTCAGGGCATACCCCATGAAGGTGATGGGAGGTCTGAGATATTGGCTATAATCCATGATAATAATCATAATAATCTTCATTATTGTCACAAGTAGGCTTACATTAACACTGCAATGAAGTTACTGTGAAAATCCCCTAGTCGCCACACGACAGCACCTGTTCAGGTACACTGAGGGAGAATTTAGAATGTCCAATTCACCTAACAAGCATGTCTTTTGGTACTTGTGGGAGGAAACCTTAGCACCCGGAGGAAATCTTCGCGGACACGAGGTGAATGTGCAGACTCCGCATAATGTAAGGTTTTCGGGCAATTCGGCCCTTTTTGGACTGCCCAAGAATAAAACCCAGAGACTGTAAACTGACTTTTCAGCCAAGAGAACGTAACCAGATTTCCCAGCAGGCTTGGTCCGCTGAGCTGAGTAGGGGCATAGGTATTTACAACCCCCCCCCTAGGAGCTACAAGGAAGAAGGAGCCGGACAACGAGATAAGATCAAAACACAGACAAAGGGGCACGGGAATACACAGGGGGCCTGCCTGCAAGCAGGACAATGGGATGGTCATAGCCCCATGCAGATGTAAATGACCTGGCCTCCACCAGAGCAGAATCCAATTAACACCCCATCAACATAGCAAGGTGAGAATAGCAGCCATCTCCGGAGCAGCTGGAAGACTTTTGAAAATCTTCACAAGAGAGCTTAACCTTGTTATCCTAAAAAGCAGACTGTCTGGGCTCAGTATATTGCGCTGTAAAAGCCCCTTGAAGATAAACGGTAGAAAAAACCAAGTTGGAGGCGGACCTGGGGGAGGTACTCCAATCTTGACAGAAGCCACCGGCAGGAACTCACTGGGAGGAGGGGGCGGAGTCGGCGCCAAATTCAAATCGCGGCAGGTCTGCCTGGCTGGAAGGAGCGGACCTGCGAGGAAAACCCGGAAGCAAACAGCTCTGACCGGCTCAAAGGGGGCGGGACCAGCGGGAACTTTAAAACTTACCAATTCAATGCAAAAGGGGCTGGCCGAACACAGGAAAAAGCCTGGTAAAACGGATATAAAAGGGGCTGTGTTTCGATTGAGGGTCTCTTGGCTCGACCTCTCCACCTTTGACTTGACCTCTGCAGCCTGTGACTGTAAGTACCCTGCAGCAGCTTGCGAAACTCCCTTGACTTTGATAGTGGTTGAGGCTTTGGGGAAGGGGACTTGATTTGTGTTCTGTGTCATTGCTAAAACTGTGTAACAATAAGATTTGACGTTGTGTCCGTTATAGTACTTTCTGAATAGACTTAGTTTGTGTTAGAGTTTAAGATTTTATTATAATTTCTTCTGTTTGATGATTTTGACCTGGGTTTTGCAATAAACCTTGATTTGCTGATAATTGGAGTCGTTTAAATTCTTCAATCTCTCACCAGCGATCTCTGACCAAGTCATTGTTAAAATATTCCTCACCTTAATTCCGGGTTCAAGAATCTAGGGTCATCTTGAGCGATTCACTCAGGACAGGCTGCTGGTTAGGTAATAAACAGCAGTGTCCTATTCTCTCTCTTGGGAAAGCTACTCCAGCGAAGTAGGAACCGGGTGGGTGTTGCACCACCGGCAAGAGAGAGAATCACCTGGGCATTGGTAGGGGTCTGGAGATCTGTGTGATATAAGCCTCAGGCTTCCGGTTAGGGATAAACGGCAGGCTTGATTCAGTGCTCTCTTCAGTGGAGGTGTCCCAGTGCGGCATCCCCTGGCCTCTGAAGTTTCAGTGCCAGCTGGAGAGAGACACACACAGATACTCAAACCCCAGATATCGGCCCAGTAGTGGAGTAGCAGAGATGGCACCCTCTACAATAGTCAGTGACCCAAGCCGTGAATCGAACCAGGGTCCATGGCACTGTGAAGCAACAGTGCTGACCACTGTGCTACTGTGCCGCCCCAGATTCAAGAGTATGACCATATCAGGTTAATTCTGCCTTGTCTGTAGGACAACTCTCCCATTTTTTGGCAGAAGTCACCAGATGTTAGTGAGGAGAACTTTGCAGGATGAATGGACATGGTCTGCTTTTGTTGCTTCGCTGAATTAGATCAATGCCTGGCGCTTTATCCAGTTTTGTTCATAATGGATGGAGTGTCAGCATTCCTTCAGGAAAATGACCCACAGACGTCTTTACTGTTTTGTGCATGAGTTCTTTCAGGCTGAGACAAATGCTGTCTGAGGGGCACACTCAGTTGCTGCCGTCCTGCCACTGCAGTCTCAAGGTCTGTATTCATTGTCCTGATACCGCAAAAAAGGCAGAAAAACAGAAAGACAGAACTTGAATTACTCGAGTTCATTTCACATGATTGGACACATCTCAATGAGCTTCACAGCCAATTAACTACTTCTGAAGTGTCATTGTCGTTCAGTGGACAGAAATGGCAGACAGTTTGTGTACAGTAAGATTCCACACCCAGCGGAGAGGTGAATGGCCAGATAGTCCGTTTTCCTGTCGGAAAATGAAAATGGGCCAGGATTATGGGAGAATAGATTGTTTTCCAAGCTGTCATTTTCCCTCTTTTGAGCAAAAACAAACCGTGGACATATCCCTTGCTGCATGTTTCCCAAGAAAACCCCAGGAGAGTTTGATTAGTTATTCATTCCTGGTTGAACAGTGGAAGGCTTCACCGAGATGACACAGATATTCGATCCCTGGGCTGCAAATTTTGGAGGCGAGCTTTAGGAATATTTAGCGAGCGCAGACTATCTGGGAATTCAGTGAGGTGCCAAGGGGTGAATGTTTGTTCCTGAGTAGGTTACGTAGAACTGGGAAACGTGACTTGGCAGAAAGTGACCTGAATAATCAGATTTTCACTCCAGGGGGTGGGGGGTATGTAAAAGCTGCCTCATATTAGCGCACAAATTAAGAGCAGGCGTAGGCTACTCCATCCATAAGTCTGCTCTGCCATTCAATAAGATTATAGCTGATCTGATTGTAACCTCAGCCTTGATGCTCTGGGACTTCATCCAAATTGTAATCAAAATAAGGAAGACAATGACAAAAAACCCTTTAACCCTCATGTTATGGGCCAGGGCTTAGAGAACCCCAAAGTATATCGTAGATTTCCCCTGACCCACAACTTTTCATCGATTGTGGTACAGGGAGCACACGGCCCACTCTACAGGTGTGGTACAGCAGAAATGGAAAAGTATTTTTGAAAGCAAAACAATGTTTATTCTATGAACTCAAGTTAACCTTTTTAAAACAAACAGTGAACATCTTAAATTAATTCAAATACAACCCCCAAAGAATACAACCCTAAGTAATGATTAAGCTGTCCTTTTAGCATCCATAAGATTTTAAAAAACCTTCAAAACAGAAACACATCAGGTAAAGTCACTACTGTTATGAGTTTAAATCACCAGGATCGATTTAAAGTCCTCAGATTACAGACAGAGATTCATACACCTGTGACTGCAGCTATCCAGCTCTGAAAAGAAAACTAAAACACACCCTGCAGCCTGCTCAAAAATGAAAGTAAAAAGCTGACAGACAGCCCAGCTCCACCCACACTCTGACATCACTGCAATGGTAAACACCCATTTCTTAAAGGTACTCTCACATGACACTCTCAACACCAAACCCCACACATACTCCATGCCCCATCCATGCTATGTCATCACCCCATCTGCCTCTCCACGGCCCCTCACACCATCCAAGTCAATATAGTGCAACCCATGCCAACCTATGACACCCACTCATTGCCTAATACAATAGGAGCCTGGGAAGATTGTCCTGCAGTCACTTCCAGTTGAATAAAAAAGAATTACATCACAGAGAAAACCCGTGAGGGTTCTGTAAGAAGCCTGAGACTTCTGTAAGAAGCCTTGGACTTCAGAGCTCCTGTGTTGACAGCAGAATTCAAAAGTGACGCAGGGCAGGGCAGCACGGTGGCACAGTGGGTTAGCCCTGCAGCCTTACTGGGGCCAAGGTCCCAGGTTCGATCCCGGCTCTGGGTCACTGCCCGTGTGGAGTTTGCACATTCTCCCCGTGTTTGCATCGGTTTCGCCCCCACAACCCAAAGATGTGCAGGGTAGGTGGATTGGCCACGTTAAATTGCCCCGTAATTAGAAAAAATGAATTGGGTACTCTAAATTTCACCAAAAAAAGTGACTCGGGGCAAGTGGGAGCAGCTGATTAGGTGAGTACAGTCCGGGAAGTATTTACTACTTTTATCGCTTACAGGTTGTAAGGTCTTTGTTTTGTGGTTCATAGTTTGTATGGGCTACCTTTTGCAGTAACGAGGATCAGGGAAGAGGTCCCGAGAGTAATTGATTTTTAAACAATTTTACGTATCTTCCGAAAGATTTAATCTAAAAGGGTAAGTCATGGTGGGAGAGCTCAAAGTCATGGTGTGCACTACCTGCTCTATGTGAGATGCAGGGAACATTTCCAGTGCCCACGACCAGCTTGTGTGCAGGAAATATCTCCAGCTACAGCTCTTAGAAGCCGTGGTTTCAGAGTTGCAGCAGTGGCTGGGGACACTGTGGAGAATCCGTGAGGCAGAGAGTACTGCGAACAGCATTTATAGAGTGGTGGACACACCACAGGCTAAAACTTCTCAGGCTGGAAGGGAATCAGTGATTGCCAACCAGCGAAAGAGCACTAGGCAGGCAGTGACGGAATCTCCTGTGGCCATTCTCTGCAAAATAGATATAGGAAACTGGTGAGGAGAATGGCTTACTCGAGGCAAGCAGCAACAGCAATATTTGTTGCACCACAGTTGACTCTGTTACAAAGGGGAGGAGTAAGAAGTGTTGAGTGCAATAGATATAGGTGTTAAATTGTAAAGGAAAAAGATAGGCATTTCTGTGGCCGCAAACAAGGTTGTATGTTGCCTCCCCAGTGCGAGGGTCTAGGATGTCTCCGAGCAGCTGCAGGACAGCCTGGAGAGGGAGAGTGAACAGCCAGCAGTTATGGCATACATTGGTCCAAACAAAATAGGTTCAAAATAGAATGAGGTCCGAAAAGCAGAATATAAAGAATTAAAAAGTAAGTTGAAAAGTAGGACCTCAAAGGTAGTGATCTCAAGATTACTACCAGTGTCACATCAAAGCAGAAATAACAGGATATATCAAATGAACACATGTCATAGAGTTATAGATGTTTACAGCATGGAAACAGGCCCTTTGGCCCAGCTTGTCTATGCCCCCAGTTTCTATCACTAAGCTAGTCCCACTTGCCCACATTTGGCCCCTATACCTCTATACCCACCCTGCAAATGTAACTGTCTGTTTTTTAAAGGAAACAATTGTACCCGCCTCTACCACTGCCTCTGGCAGCTCATTCCAGATGCTCACCACCCTCTGTGTGAAAGGATTTCCCCTCTGGTCTCTTTTGTATCTCCCCCCTCTCATCTTAAACCTATGCCCTCTCGTTCGAGACTGCTCTACCTTTGGGAAAAGACGTGGTTGAAGAGATGGTGCGAGGGGGAGAGTTTCAGACGGCTGGGACATTCGGACTGGTTCTGGGGGAGGTGGGACCAGTATAGACCAGGGCCGAAATTCTCCGGAAACAGCGCGATGTCCGCCGACTGGCGCCCAAAACAGCGCAAATCAGACGGGCATCGCGCCGCCCCAAAGGTGCGGAAACCTCTGCATCTTTGGGGGCCGAGCCCCAACCTTAAGGGGCTAGGTCGGCGCCGGACGAATTCCCGCCCCGCCAGCTGGTGGAAAAGGCCTTTGGTGCCCCGCAAGCTGGCGCGGAAATGACATCTCCGGGCGGCGCATGCGCGGGAGCGTCAGCGGCCGCTGACGGCATTCCCACGTATGCGCATTGGAGGGAGTCTCTTCTGCCTCCGCCATGGTGGAGACCGTGGTGGAGGCGGAAGGGAAAGAGTGCCCCCACGGCACAGGCCCGCCCACGGATTGGTGGGCCCTGATCGCTGGCCAGGTCACCGTGGGGGCACCCCCCGGGGCCAGATCGCCCCGCGCCCGCCCAGGACCCCGGAGCCCGCCCGCGCCGCCTTGTCCCGCCGGTAAGGTAGGTGGTTTAATTTACGCCGGCAGGACAGGCATTTTAGCGGCGGGACTTCGGCCCATCCGGGCCGGAGAATGGAGCGGGGGGGCCCGCCAACCGGCGCGCCGCGATTCCCGCCCCCAACGAAAATCCGGTGCCGGAGACTTCGGCAACCGGCGGGGGCGGGATTCACGCCAGCCCCCGGAGATTCTCCGACCTGGCGGGGGGTCGGAGAATCTCACCCCAGATGTGTTACACCAAGCCAGAGCAGTACTGATGGCCTGAGGGAGCATTTGCTCACGTGGTTGGGGAGGGTTTAAACTAAAATGGTAGTAGGATGGGAATCTATGCAAGGAGTCAGAGGGGGAGGAAACAAGGATAAGAAAAAAAGACAAAAATGGTATCTGACCTCTCCCAAAGGGGTACATCTCGAAAGAGGTCTGGCAGGTCTATGCTTTTTCCTCAGACGTCTAAAGCCATGAGTCATGTTTAAATACCTTTGGTGACAAAAAATTTCTTCTGAGAAGGCAACAGCACTTTTAAATGTCTCTGTGACTTGCGAACATACCTCTCACCTCTGTTCCAACCTCCTGAAAATGGTGGGGATTGGCTTTGGAGGGGGGTGTTGGGACTTCCAGAATCAGGGCTCCAGCACCATTTTGGCTGGAGGTTGAGCCCTTCCAAATTTCTGACGATTCATGTCTAAATGTTCAGATTAAAGAAAAGCAAAAGGCTGTAGCAGCTGGAAATATAAAATTAAAATCAAAAAATTCTGAAGCAAAATGGCAACACCTGAGGAGATAGAAACAGGGCCGGGATTCTCTGAAATCCGGCCAAGTGTTGACGCTGGCGGAAACACCGGTATGGTGTGTACTGGCGTCAATGGGCCTTCTGCATTTCATTGGTTTTCAGGGAGCTAGCACGGCGCCGAAGTGCTGCATGCTGCTCCGGAGCCGAAAGGCAGCCCTGCATGGCCCGCGCGGGGCCGCGCATGCATCGGCGGTCGTCTCCGCACTGGCACTTGCATGTGGTTGCCATCTCCACGCCAGCACGGGGACCTTACAGCGGGCTGTGCGGAAGGTAGTACGCCTCCTGCTGATCCGAAGCCCCTGATCACAGGCCTGGAGCCAGTGGAGGACCACACCCCCGGAGTCAGATCCCGCCCCCTCCCCCCCACCAGGACGTCCACAGCAGCCGCGGGTCAGAGCTCCCGCCGGGTGGTATCAGGTTGGAACCACACCGGCGGGACTTGGTGGGAGTTTGGCCCGTCGCCAACGTTGAATCGCCGTGGGGGCCTATTTCAGCGGCCCCCGACCGGTGCCGCGGTGATCGTGCGGGCGTGTTTGCTGCCGATTCTTCGGTCGCCGGAGAATCGCGTCCCGGGGTCGGAGCGGCATGGTGGGAATTTCATGCGCCCCCGACAATTCTCCGACCCGGCGCGGGCTCGGAGAATCCCGCCCCAGATTTAATGGGCCTAATTCTCCTATCTGAGAAGTGGTGGGGTCAGGGAGAAGGAATGTTTGCCGCTTCAGAGTCCAAAGAGAAACTATGCCTTATCTTCCACACTCATTATTAGTGTCGCAAGTAGGCTTACTCTAACATTGCAATGAAGTTACTGTGAAAAGCCCCTAGTTGCCACACTCCGGCACCTGTTCGGGTACACAGAGAGAGAATTCAAAATGTCCAATTCACCAAACAAGCACGTCTTTCAGGACTTGTGGGAAGAAACCGGAGCACCCGCAGGAAACCCACGCAGAAGTGGGGAGAACATACAGACTTCACACAGACAATCCAACCCAGGAATCAAACCTGGGACCCTGGTGCTGTGAGGCAACAGTGCGAATCACTGCACTATCATGCTGCTACTTATGCATCTGGGAGTTTTGTACCGTCTTCTATGACGTAGGAGATTTGGTGGTGTGCGTGCCACCATCATATCCGGGTGTCATATTTAAAGTGTTCACATCATCAAGATGGACTTCCTGAAGAAAGAAAATGGATTACCCGTCATCTCCATCAACTGTTCCTGAAAATCTGGGACAGAGAAGAAATTCCTGCTGGCCTCAGGGCTGCTGTCATTGCCACCATCTTAATGTAAGGAGTCAAAGCGGTCTGTCGGAACAAACAAGGGCAACCCTACTCTCATTGCAGAAGATCATCATCCGAATCCTCGCTAATCGCCTTCTGCTAGCCTCTGAAGAAATCTTTCCGGAAAGCCAGTATGGCTTCTGACCAATCCATGGAACAGCCGACATGATTTTAACTGCTCAGCAACGTCAAGAGAAATGCCAGGAGTAATATCAAAAACTCTACACGGCCTTCATCGATCTGACCAAGGCTTTTGACTCAGTCAATCGGGAAGTGCTGTGGAAGATTCTGTCAAAGGCTGGCTGCCCAATAAAATTCCGCAACATCGTTCGGCTCCTCCACAACAAGGTGTCGGCGACAGTCCTCACCGACAAAAATAATACAGATTTTGAGGTCAAGTGCAACATTCACCTCAAACGCCCTGGAGACCCTTGATTAGAAGAGACTTACTTGAAGGGACCTCCTGATTGAAGGGACACAATTCTTTGATGACACCCAATACCAAGAGGAGGCCCGGAAAAGGAGCTTGAAAAGGAATACCATGGTTCGAGAGTCCAAGGACTGATCCCACCTTCCCGAAACATCTGTCAAGTGTAAGGTCAAAGATGCAGCTCTAGGATCATGCTCATCAGCCATACAAGGACGCTCAGTACCCATGACCAGTAACAAGGAGTTTCTTAAGTGGACAATCATACTCGTTAGCGAGTGATCGCTGAAGAAGAAGATTTAAAGGGCGCTCATCATCACTGTTCCTCCATTGAAGAAAGAGGATGGACCGCCGGGAACATTCCGAGGCTGGAAGATGGATATCATTGATTAAACTAGAAGATCCACTTATAGCTGCTCCCCCCAACTACTGGTATGGTGTTCCTGGGTTAAGGTTCACTATGGCCTCCGCCCAAAACTCTGGAGGAAGCCCAAGGCCTTCTTCAGGTAAATCCCAATTTCTGCACACCACATTGGTCCAGCCGTATTCTGGACTAGTGCGCTTTCCCATTAGTGACGCGGAGAATCGGTCGTGGGTGAAGATTCTAGTCAGGCCTTCATCGGCAGTCTATTAAGGGGATAAAAATCGGTTTCACGCTGGCCTCCAGACAGATTCCCGATCCTCCATGGCAGACAGCATTGGAAGTTCCCGTTATGCCATTGATCCCACCAGCAGGGGCATGGGATAACTCTGCCCAGGTTTCAGGTTGATGACCTTTCATTGATGTTTAAATACATTTCTATTTCTGAGATTATTTTAGTAGTTTGGATCCTTATATCTGAAAACCGACCATGATTTACATATGCTGACTATTTGTGACAGGCAGAAGAAGGGATCAAAGCAGAATATCATTTCCAAGGCAGAAAGAAATTAATTAGGCATGATACCAAATAAATTGCTTTATCCTAAAAATGTTATCGGTAAACCACTTTGTGCACTTCAAACCAGATTCCGAGATTAAATATTCCCCAATTTCATTGTTACGTTTTCAAGATTCTTCAGGACGTCACTCAAAGGTATGACAACACCTGTTTCTAAATTGTGTGACACTAATTTCAATGTTTGGAGCGAGTGCTGTGGGATTGCAGAACATGAGGATAACATTCAAAGTTAATTACCCTGAATGTGCAGCAAGGTGGAGATGGGACACGTGTCAAGATGAAGCGGTTAATTTTGCTTTAGGTCATTGTTGCACGATAATGGCAGAACAATTGACTTGAGGCTGCTCATTCGATGTCATTAGCTTTCGATGCTGTTAGCTCTGTTTATGACCTTTCCCCCTATTGTGGACGTGCTCCTCTGGTGACCCTGCCGGAGTCTCTCAGAATTTCTTCACCCCATCACTTCATGTTTTCTGATTCACTTGGGGACTCATTTCAAATGCTCGAAAAGAATCAGACATCCCTGAAGTGACACTCAGTGGGAAATTACTTATATTAAATAATAAAGCAGTGTTCTTCGCATGCAGAATCGTGTTTCCTTGACATGGATCTGTCTTCTATTAATTTATCCTCAAGGCATTAGCATCACTTCCAACACTTGTCATGTCACAGAATTGCTACGGTGAAAAAGGAGATCATTCAGCCCATCGTGTCTGCAGGGGCTCTGTGAATGAGCATTGTGACTTAGTGCCATTCTCTTACATTTTCCCCTGCATAATTGTTTTATTCAAATAATCATCTAATGCCCTTTTGAATACCTCAGTGGAACCTGCCTCCAACACACTTCCAAGGAGTACATACCAGGTCTGAACCACTAGCTGGGTGAAAAAGTTTTTCTCTCACATCGCATTTGCTTCTTTTGCAAATCACTTTAAACCTATGCCCTCGAGTTTTCGATCCTTTTATGGGCAGGAACAGTTTCTCCCTATCCACTCTGTCCAGCCCCCTCATGATTTTGAACATCTCTATCAAACCTCCTCCTAGCCTTCTCCTCTGCAAGAATAGACCCATACTGACCCAATCTATTCTCATTACTGGAACCATTTATGAAAACCTGAAGGTTAATCTTGGAACGATTTGTTAATACCCCCACCAATCATTTGGAATAGAATCTGCAGCCTGCGGCTCAAATAGGCGATGTATGTTTACTGTAACTGAGACAACATGGCCTCTTTAAGGGGCTATCCTCCACTGACCACATGGCTGGCTTGGGATCAATCGTGGGCGGGATGTAGTAGCATGGCTCCTTTAAGGGGGCAAGCTCCACTGACCATGTGATGGACTCAGGGTCATTCTCGTGGGACCGCGAACCGCTGGTCAATGGGGAGTTTGTGTGGGGCCCTGGAAGCAGGATCCTGGACAGTGTGGATCAGGGAGCTGAAGAGTAAAGCGTAGAAGTATTGAGCGAGATTCTCCGTCCTATCGCACTCATTTTGTGCTGCGGCGCGCCCTCGCTGGCAGTGGGGTCATCCTTCTCGCCAGCCGGCCAATGGGGTTTCCACCAGTCGGGAAATCCGCGGGCGTGAGTGCACTGCCGGCGAAGCGGATGATCACGCTGACGGAGAATCCAGTCCATAGTGTTCTGTGCCTGTTATCTAATTGCCTTTGCCTTTCATCAATAACCCCTTGTGTGAACTACTGGAGCCTCCAGTGTATGTCTCGAGCTACCACACCGGCGACAAGGTTAATGTTTTCAATCGCAGTGACAGCCATCGTGAATAGCGAGGGGAAGGAACAGTTGAGAAAGCAGAGAAGCTCCAGCAAGAGTCAGAATCATTTAAACCATGAGTGGAAATGCAAACGATTGGGATACCAGAATCATTTGGCCAAGGGGGTATGTCATGGAGTCAGTACATCAAATGGCTTCTTTTCTTCTTCACCGCAAATGATATCACAGGTGAGGACAAGGAGAAGATAATATTTTGGAAAGTTTGCGGACCGCAGACCTATAATTAGATTTGGAACCTCACGTCCCCAGAGGCACCTGATGTGAAGACCCTTGACCAAATAGTGAAATTGGTTAAAGAACATTGCAATCCAAAGCCCTCGATTAACCCGCAACATTATACGTTTAACTCTGCAGTGAGGGACCATGAAGAGTCAGTCTCATCCTTCATCGCCAGGCTTCACCAGCTTTCTGAGTTTGAAGCCACGCTCAGCGACATGCTGTGTGACTGGTTGGTTTGTGGAATCCAGAACTTTAATATCCAGAACGATTTCTGGCAGGGACCATAATTACATTGGAAAAAGCGGAGATAGCTCTGGCGACAGAGTGCGCCACAAAAAGCAGCACTGAGCCTCAAAGTATGGCTGATGGGGAGGTTAATCAAGTAACTGGCAGTACGGGCGCGGGGTCTGTGGCAGGAGCAACAATCATAGCTCTGTTACCCCCATCCGCAAGTAGAGTTGGATGGGGAGTCTCAGATGTTTGCTACAATAATAACCCTCAAGAACTATTCCAGTATACCAGGCTGCCATTCGGCATTGCGTTAGCCTGTGTTATCTTCCAGTGTATGATGGAAAATCGCCTCCAGGGAATTCCCAACATGATGGTTTATCTTGATGATGCGATAGGCACCAGCACTACACCAGAAGAATGGCCAGCTCAGAGGAAGCATTGAAGAGGTTTTGTGTTGCTGGGTTCTGCCTATAACGTGATAAATGTACTTTTCGCCCTCTGATGTGACTTACCTAGGATTCTGCATTAATGCGACAGGGCTGCACCCTTTGCAAGAAAAGGTCACAATCATACGAGATGTCCCTGCACCCAAAAATGTCAGTGAGCTTAAGCCCTTCCTTGGTATGGTCAATTATTCTGGAAGGTTTGTTTTGAATTTATCCACAACATTGGCACCAATTACACCAACTATTAAGGAAGGTTTACAATGTTAAGGGCTGGTTTAACACAGGGCTAAATCACTGGCTTTGAAAGCAGACCAAGGCAGGCCAGCAGCACGGTTCAATTCCCGTACCAGCCTCCCTGAACAGGTGCCGGAATGTGGCGACTAGGGGCTTTTCACAGTAACTTCATTTGAAGCATACTTGTGACAATAAGCGATTTTCATTTCATTTCAAGAATCAAGAAGGAGCCTCAAAAAGAAGTCTTCCAAGTCTTCAAAGCTCTTGCCGTATTTCGATCCGGGAAAACTAACCGTGCAAGCATGCGACTCTTCCCCTTAGGTATAGGGACTGTTTTATCCCATGTAATGGGAGATGATTCAGAATGCTCTATCGCCTTTGCCTTGAGGACGCTTTGTGTATGGTCAACGGTTCGACATAGTGACTGATCACAAGTCATTGCTGGGCCTGTTGAGGGAAGAGAAGCCCATGCCACCCATAGCCTCGGCGAGGGTACAGCCTTGAGCCCTGTTGGTGGCAGCCTACAAATGTGTTTTTCAGCACCAGCCTTAGATGTAAATTGCAAATTTGTATGCATTAAGCCAGCTGCCCCTACCCAAGAGCATTCTTCCACCACTGGTACCCCAGGCCTAAACGTGCTGGACACTCTGACAGTGTCCGCGGGCACATTCACGCAGGACCTAAAGAGATCCTATTCTTTCATAGTTTAAGCGAATGATACAGTCCCGCTGGCGAAATAAGAAGTCTGAACAGCTGCGGCCCTACTTCACTCGTTAAGATGAGTTGACACGTGAAGACGGCATGATTCGGTGGGGATCATGTGTGGTCATTCCACCTCAGGCTATGGGGACCCCCATTCAAGAGTTATCCAGAACAGACAAAGTTGAAGATGTTGCCGCGTAGTTATGTCTGGGGGCCAGGCACAGGCAAATTCATTGAAGAATTATTATAATGGTCTCACACTTGCGAACTGCAGCAATTTCTGCTGCCTTCCACCACCCTCCACCTTTGGGACTGGCCAGCTAGGTCACCAATGGACCAGGGTCCACATTGACCACTGCAGTGGCAGCCCATCCACCTCCTCGGCTACCCTTGGAAATCTTCTCCAGTGGCCTGATTGACTCATGGAGTTGTCCCATTCAAGCACCTGCTTGTTTTCTCAGCACCTCAATGTCAACCACCACGAGTTGGAAAAATGTAGACTTCACAGTTTACTTTCCTCATTTGAATGCATTAAACTTGGTCCCTTCATCTTAATATTTAATAATGTTTGTTAATCGTTGAGGCTCCCCTTGCGGTATCCCACCAGTAACAGGCTTTCAACTTGAAAATGACCCGTAATTTCCCAAAATCTATTTTCCAACCTTTAACCAATCCCCTTTCTGTTTGAACCATGAAATTGTATCTTGTGCAACTACCTTTCACGTGGTACCTTACCCTTTGAACTAAAAGCAATCTGAAATAAAAGCAGAAACTGCTGGCTAAACTCAGCAGGTCTGAACAGTATCTGTGGAGAGAGAAAGAGAATAGACTCATATAGACTCTAATTGAGTCCATATGAAGACAAGACTCGAAACTTTAACTCTGTTTATTTTTGTCACTTCTAATACTTCTACAATTCTGTCCATCCGAATTGTTTATTCAGACTACTTAAACTACCTAAAGGTCCACCACCATTGTTTGGTAAATACTGGGCTGAATTCTCTGGTTCCCAAGCCGTCGTAAAAACTGTGGCCTTTCACGACAGAAAACTGGTGTGAAAGGGCCACATATTCATAGCCCTGCAGGGGGCTAGCAGTGAACCATCGTAAAACTAGTAGCTTTTGCTGCAGATACGGGCCCCCGCACTTCCAGGTCGGAGGCTGCGCATGCGCACGGTGACGGCCTCCATGGCGGATTCAGACCGCGGACCTTAAACATAGTGGCCCCCAATCGGCCGCGCACCCGACCTGGACCGTCCACCCAAAAATTGCCCGGTCCCGTATAAGGCCTCCCCTGCCCTCCAATCGCCCTGCCCCGACCAGGGCGGCCGCGGACTGAGTCCGCAGCTGCCATGCTAGTATCCCGACCTGCAGGACCAAGTTAGATCCACGCCGTTGGGACTTTGGCCGGTCGGGGGCGGAGAATGGCGGGGCGGGCCTCCAGCAATGGACGCAGGTAAGGGATATGCGGCGCGGCTTTTCGGGGCCTGGAGAATCTGTCCCCATTCCATGGGGGGAAATGGATTCTCCGCCCCGCCGCCGGCCACGATTTCGGCGTCGGGGTGCGGAGAATCCAGCCCATTGTTCTTATCGAAGTCGGTGCTGTGTAATGGAAAACGTTCCATTGGGGCCTCCAGTGTCGGTAACAGTAGTTTTCATTCCAGGTGCGGTGCAAATAGGCCCTCTTTCGACTCTGCTCTAATAACATAGGTTTAGCCACTACCTCAGGAAAAAAAAAGACTGACATGATTGCTGAAGAGGAAAGTGTGAAAAAATAAATGCCAATCCTGTGGCATTTTTCCCATTTCACGCATCAACCATCTGTGATCCACCTGAGGGAACATACTGCGGAGGGGCCTCCTAATGTCAAATTTGGGATATTTTTGTACTGTAGACTTGCAGCACTGGGAAGATGTTCAAACTCATTTCATTTAGAACCTTTACAAACAGCAAACAAGGACTATTCGATTGCACCAATCAGACGTGGATTTGCACTCAGGTTGAAAGGCGAGTGTCTGGGTTTCGGCACAGAAACAACGCTGTCATTGTGGCACATGCCATTTATGATTCTGAAATGCCAATGATAAAGCCAATGACTTTTTAATCACTTTAGTCACTGGATGGGAACTAGACACAATAGATTACCGTCTCACTGAATTATTCATAGTAATAGATTTACTCGATAAACAAAAGTTACAACGTCAATTTTGAATTGCCATTATAGCATTAGGTAAATAATTTAGAAAACAATTACCATTCTAACGCAAGCCCCATGCTTCAGCTTCAGAAATACAACGGCTATCACAAATAATAATACTCTTGACATTTATATTAATGCTAATATATCAAATTCAAAAATCTATGGCAATGTTTCCATTTTCTCCTTTCCTTTGTGTGTTTTATTTATGCAGAAGGAATGCTCATTTGGATCTTTGAGCTTATTTTCCCCTTGTTCAGCTTTCTGTATTTCAGAGTTGCAATAGGCATTATTTTAGATGAAGAGAATATATCTTTGCGGGCAGAGGATAATGATAAATATATTCTGAGACGAACTTGACTATATCATGTTGAATGAGTTATGGCCAGCGTTACGAGTGAAAGTATTTTTTATTTTTTCTACATCTCATTACTGATCGTGGCACATTCAGTTTGCCGTTTGCTCCTGAAATGCTTGACAAAAGAACTTGCATTTCTGGAAATGTAGGAACACGACTGGGCCATTTAAATCCCTGAGCCTACTTCACTTCAGCTACATTCAGCTATATCAGGGCTGATCTTCATCACAACTTCATTCACCATATCCCTGAAAACATGCACCTTGCATGTCCTCAGGACTTTTGAAACCACTGGAATGCCTTTGCATTGTTGGGTTGCTGAAGTCATTCTGTGGGCAAACTCAGCAAACAATTTGCATGAAGCATACATTTTCTGTCAACTAACTTTGGTGTGCTGGGTGTGAGGATAAATAATAACCAATCCATAATGTTTTTTTAAAGTATATATTTAAAAAACTTTTTCCGATTAAGGAGCAATTTAGCGTGGCCAATTCACCAACCCTTCACATCTCTTTGGGTTGTGGGAGTGAGACCCATGCAGACACGGGAAGAATGTGCAAACTTCACATGGACAGTGACCCGGGCCGTGAATGAACCTCGGTCCTCGGAGCCATGCAGCAGCAGTGCTAAGCACTACATCACGGATCCCCCCCCTCCCCCCCCCCCCGCCTCCAATCTGTAATGTTGACCATAACTTGCCACTCTTGGTGTATTGGCTTTCATTAACAGAGGGATTGAGTTTAAGAGCCGGGAGTTTTGCTGCAGCTTTATAAAACCCTGGTTGGAGCACACTTGGAATATTGTGTCCAGTTCTGGTCGCCTCATTATGGCAAGGATGTCGATGGTTCGGAGAGGGTGCGAAGGAGATTAACCAAGATGCTGCCTGGACTGAAGAGCATGTCTTTTGAAGAAAGGTTGAGGGAGCTAGGTCTTTTCTCACTGGAGCGAAGACGGCAGAGAGGTGACTTGATAGAGGTGTACATGGTGATGAGAGGCCTGGATAGAGTGGATAGGCAGAGACATTTCCCCAGGGCGGAAATGGCTGTCATGAGGGGACATAATTTTAAGGTGATTGGAGGAAGATATAGGGGAGTTGTCAGAGGTAGGTTTTTTACACAGAGTCTGGTGTGTGTGTGGAATGCACTGCCAGCGGAGGTGGTGGAGTCAAAGTCATTCGGGACATTTAAACGACTCTTGGACAGTCACATGGACAGCAGTAAATTGAAGGAGTGTAGGTTAGTTCTGATCTTAGATTAGGATAAATGGTCTGCACAACATTGTGGGCCGAAGGGCCTGTACTGTTCTATGTACCCTACACACTGGGACTGGGACGAAATGGAACATCAATCTTTATAATACACACCCATGTCTTCAATTGGAAACCATGGCCAAAGGTTTCCCCAATTCCAGGTGAACGATTTTAAAATGAACCAGGACTGCATTTACATTTTCATCAAACTGATAATCAATGATCTCTGTAATGGGTCATGAACTCAAAGTGCCAGATTTCTACTTGATATTCCCAAATCAGGAAATATTCACAGTATAAACAGATTCAAAACCAAAATACGACTCAAAAATCTCACAAATGACACTCACATTTGTGATATACACCGAACAAACAATGAGCAAACCTAAACTGTGCTGGTAGAAGTCCAAAACAAAAGTACAGTGCACAGCACAGAGCTGGCGCTAGTAATAAAAGAAAACAGTAACACACGCACGCACTTCTTTTGTGACAGACTTCAAACGTAACAAATTCTGGAACTTCTTAAAGAGTGATAGGAAATTTCCATAAATGCAGTCACATTTCCACACAAAGCGAAAATTTGCGCAGGTGAAGGAGACACATCCTGAGTGAGTGAGACACAGCCAGAGTGGGAATTGGAAGTTGGTAATTTGCTGCAGTGAGGTAATTCAGTGCAGAGTGGGAGAAGGCACTTTTTCCATACCGTTTTGTTCTCTTTCTTCTGGCCTGTAACTGTTAATCTGCAGGGAGAGAACCAGAGAGCATCCTGGGAAGGTAAGTGTTTTTTATTACCTTTTCAAATTGTGCGTGGGGGGGAAAACTGTAAGTGACACCTCAGTAAAGCTGTTACCTGATTGGCTGGTTGGGAATCCATCAAATTTGAAAAAAATAATAATATTGCAAAAAAATCTAATTTATTAACTAGGTAGTGGAGTAACTAAACCTGAGGGCAGAGATTGGAATTTAGCATTTAACTTTTCAGTAAAAATCATCTAGCGTCAGGGCCATATAGTTAATGGTAACTCAATCTAACAATAATTCAAGTGTTTATTTTAAATTAATTAGTGCTTAAATGTCACTCAACGGGGTGCAGTGCTCCAACTGTGAGATGTGGCAGCTCTGTGACACCTCCAGCGTTTCGGTTGACTACATGTGCAGCAAGTGTAACCAATGGCTCTCAGCTCCTCACAGACCGTGTGGTTCAGTTGGAGCAGCAATTGGATGCACTTAGGAGCCTGCAGGGGGCACAAAGCATCATAGATAGGAGTTATAGAGATGTGGTCACACCCAAGGTGCAGGCAGAGAGATGGGTGAGCACCAGAAGGGGCAGGCAGTCAGTGCAGGAATCCCGTGTGGTTGTCCCCCTCTCGAACAGGTGTACCCCTTTGAATACTGTTGGGGGGAATAGCCTATCAGCAGCCAGAGCAGTGGCACCACAGCTGGCTCTGATGCTCAGCAGGGAGGTCAAAGCACAGAAGAGCAATAGTCATTGGGGACTCTATAGTCAGGGGCACAGATAGGTGCTTCTGTGGACATGAAAGAGACTCCAGGATGGTATGTTGCCTCCCTGGTGCTTAAGGTCAGGGATGTCTCAGAACGGGTAGCGGGCATCCTGAAGGTGGAGGGCAAACATTCAGAGGTGGTTGTACATATTGGTACTAACGACTTGGCAGGAAGGGACATGAGGTCCTGTAGCAGGAGTTCAGGGAGCTAGGCAGAAAGTTAAAAGACAGGACCTCGAGGGTTGTAATCTCAGGATTACTCCCTGTGCCACGTGCCAGTGAGGCTAGAAATAGGAAGATAGAGCAGCTAGTCACATGGTTAAACAGTTGGTTTAGGAGGTAGAATTTCCGTTATCTGACCACTGGGAGCTCTTCCGGGGCAGGTGTGACCTATATAAGTAGGACGGGTTGTATCTAAACTGGAGAGGCATAAATATCCTGTTTGCTAGTGTCACATGGGAGGGTTTAAACTAGTATGGCAGGGGATGGGTACCGGAGCAATGGGTCAGAAGGTGAAAAAAATTGAGGGAGAACTAGGGAATAGGGCCAGTACGGCCGTGAGGAACAGCAGACAGGGAGGTGTTGCTGAAAACAGCGGGACTGGTGGCCTGAAGTGCATATGTTTTAATGCAAGAAGTATAACAGGTAAGGCAGATGAACTTAGAGCTTGGATTAGTACTTGGAACTATGATGTTGTTGCCATTACAGAGACCTGGTTGAGGGAAGGACAGGATTGGCAGCTAAACATTCCAGGATTTAGATGTTTCAGGCGGGATAGAGGGGGATGTAAAAGGGGTTGTAGAGGGTGCCATCTCCGCTACTCCACTACTGGGCCGATATCTGGGGTTTTAGTATCTGTGTGTGTCTCTCTCCAGCTGGCACTGAAACTTCAGAGGCCAGGGGATGTCGCACTGGGACACTTCCACTGAAGAGAGCACTGATTCAAGCCTGCCGTTTATTCCTAACCGGCAGCCTGAGGCTTATATCACACAGATCTCCAGACCCCTACCAATACCCAGGTGATTCTCTCTCTTGCCGGTGGTGCAACACCCACCCGGTTCCTACTTCGCTAGAGTAGCTTTCCCAAGAGAGAGAATAGGACACTGCTGTTTATTTCCTAACCAGCAGTCTGTCCTGAGTGAATCGCTCAAGATGACCCTCGATTCTTGAACCCGGAATTAAGGTGAGGAGTATTTTAACAATGACTTGGTCAGAGATCGCTGGTGAAAGGTTGAAGAATTTAAACGACTCCAATTATCATCAAATCAAGGTTTATTGCAAAACCCAGGTCAAAATCATCAACAGAAGAAATACAATAAAATCTTATGCTCTAATACAAAGTAAGTCTATTCAAAAGTAATATGACGGACACAACGAAAATTCTTATGATTACACGGTTTTTAGCAATAGCACAAGGCACAAAACAAGTTCCCTTCCCCAAAGCCTCAACCACTATTAAAGTCAAGGGAGTTTCGCAAGCTGCTGCAGGGTACTTACGGTCACAGGCTGCAGAGGTCAAGTCAGGGGTGCAGAGGTCGAGCCAAGAACGAAGAGACCCCCAATCGAAAACACAGCCCCTTTTATATTGTTTTACCTGGCTTTGTCCTGTGATCGGCCAGCCCCTTTTGCATTGAAAAAGGTAAGATTTAAAGTTCCCGCTGGTCCCGCCCCCTTTGAGCCGGTCAGACCTGTCGAGATGGGAGTACCTCCCCTAGGTCCGCCTCCAGTCTGTTTTTTGAGATAACGAGGTTGAGCTCCCTTGAAGATTTTCAAAGACTTCCATCTGCTCCGGAGATAGCTGCTATGTTGATGGGGTGTTGATTGGATTCTGCTCTGGTGGAGGCCAGGTCATTTACATCTGCATGGGGCTATGACCATCCCATTGTCCTGCTTGCAGGCAGGCCCCCTGTGTATTCCCGTGCCCCTTGGTCTGTGTTTTGATCTTATCTCGTTGTCTGGCTCCTTCTTCCTTGTAGCTCCTAGGGGGGGGTTTGTAAATACTTATGTCCCTACTCAGCTCAGCGGACCAGGCCTGCTGGGAAAACTGGTTACGTTCTCTTGGCTGAAAAGTCAGTTTACAGTCTCTGAGTTTTATTCTTGGGCAGTTCCAAAAAAGGCCGAATTGCCCGAAAACCTTACAGGGTGGAGGAGTTGCGCTACTGGTTGTGGAGAATATCACAGCTGTACTGCTGGAGGACACCTCAGAGGGCAGCGAGGCTATATGGGTAGAGATCAGGAATAAGAAGGGTGCAGTCACAATGTTCGGGGTTTACAACAGGCCACCCAACAGCCAGCGGGAGAGGAGCAGATAGGTAGACAGATTTTGGAAAGGAGTAAAAGCAACAGGGTTGTTGTGATGGGAAACTTTAACTTCCCCAATATTGGCTGGGACTCACTTAGTGCTCGGAGCTTGGGCGGGGCAGAGATTGTAAGGAGCATCCAGGAGGGCTTCTTAAAACAATATGTAGGTAGTCCAACTAGGGAAGGACTGGACTATACTGGACCTGGTACTGGGGAATGAGCCCGTCCAGACGGCAGAAGTTTCAGTAGGGGAGCATTTTGGGAACAATGACCACAATTGAGTAAGTTTTAAAGTGCTGGTGGACAAGGATAAGAGTGGTCCCAGGATGAATGTGCTAAATTGGGGGAAGGCTAATTATAACAATACTAGGCAGGAACTGAAGAACCTAGATTGGGGGTGGATATTTGAGGGTAAATCAACATCTGACATGTGGGAGGCTTTCAAATGTCAGTTGAAAGGAATTCAGGACCGGCATGTTCCTGTGCGGAAAAAGGATAAATACGGCAAATTTCGGGAACCTTGGATAACGAGATATATTGTAGGCCTCGTCAAAAAGAAAAAGGAGGCATTTGTCAGGGCTGGAAGGCTGGGAACAGACAAAGCCTGTGTGGAACATAAGGAAAGTAGGAAGGAATTTAAGCAAGGAGTCAGGAGGGCTAAAAGGGGTCACTAAAAGTCATTGGCAAATAGGGTTAAGGAAAATCCCAAGGCTTTTTACACGTACATAAAAAGCAAGAGGGTAGCCAGGGAAAGGGGTGGCCCAATGAAGGACAGGCAAGGGAATCTATGTGTGGAGCCAGAGGAAATGGGCGAGATACTAAATTAATACTTTGCATCAGTATTCACCAAAGAGAAGGAATTGGTGGATGTTGAGTCTGGAGAAGGGTGTGTAGATAGCCTGGGTCACATTGAGATCCAAAAAGACGAGGTGTTGGGCGTCTTGGAAAATATTAAGGTAGATAAGTCCCCAGGGTCTGATGGGATCTACCCCAGAATACTGAAGGAGGCTAGAGAGGAAATTGCTGAGGCCTTGACAGAAATCTTTGGATCCTCACTGTCTTCAGGTGATGTCCCAGAGGATTGGAGAATAGCCAATGTTGTTCCTTTGTTTAAAAGGGCAGCAAGGATAACCCAGGGAACTACAGGCCGGTGAGCCTTACATCAGTGGTAGGGAAATTACTGGAGAGAATTCTTCTAGACAGGATCTACTCCCATTTGGAAGCAAATGGACGTGTCAGCGAGACGCAACATGGTTTTGTGAAGGGGAGGTCGTGTCTCACTAACTTGATAGAGTTTTTCGAGGAGGTCACAAAGATGATTGATGCAGGTAGGGCAGTGGATATTGTCTATATGGACTTCAGTAAGGCCTTTGACAAGGTCCCTCATGGCAGACTGGTACAAAAGGTGAAGTCACACAGGATGAGGGTGATCTGGCAAGATGGATACAGAACTGGCTAGGTCACAGAAGGCAGAGAGTAGAAATGAAATGACATAGACATAGAACATACAGTGCAGAAGAAGGCCATTTGGCCCATCGAATCTGCACCGACCCACTTAAGCCGTCACTTCCACCCTATCCCTGTAACCCAATAGGTATCTATCTATATATCTATCTATCTGTCTATCTATCTGTCTGCCTGTCTGTCTGTCTTTCTGTCTGTCTGTCTGTCTATCTATCTATCAATCTATCTATCTCTCTATCTATCTATCTATATATCTATCTGCATATCTGTCTGTCTATCTATCTATCTGCATATCTGTCTGTCTATCTATCTATCTATCTATGTGTCTATCTTTCTATCAATCTACCTCTCTATCTATGAATCTAACGATCTGTTTGTCTATCTATCTATCCATCTATCTACCTATCTATCTATCTATCTAACTATCTATCTATACATCTATCTATATTACTATATATTTATCTATCTATCTATGTACCAATCGATCTATCTATCTCTCTATCTATCTAGATCGTAGATATATCTATATATCTATCTAGATATATACCTATTTATCTATCTTTCTATCTATTTTAACTCAAAAGACAAAGCCGCAACTCCTGGTCTGGGTCTGGGAGCAACATGTAAAGGGCTCACTAATGAGTCTCAGCTGGCCAGCCTTTGCCTGCTGCCATGGGAACTCGTACTCTACGAGTCCCACGGGGGTATTGACATGTGATCCTCCGTGGTCCTTCTGAGGATTATCACACTTTTAAACTGTTATCTCAACAGTTTGTTTCGGTTCTCAAACTTTGTATTCTTTTTCTTCAATTATTGTGTTCACAGAACTTGTACTGCAGCTGATACCAGAGTCCCTGCCCAGAATTGGGTTAGCACACAGCTAAACCACTATTCCTGCTGATGTTCTATTATCCAATGGCTGCTAGTGTTCTTTATCCCTCTTCAATTTACCTCTCTAATAATTGTTATCCCTTATGTCTTAACCTGCACAAAAATATTGGCTATGTAGTGCAATAACAGCCTGCTGATTTTACTCAGAGTTACTTAGCTCTAGATGCAGTCTTCTGTCCTTCAATAATAATAATATTTTGTGTCACAAGTAGGCTTACATTAATACTGCAATGAAGTTACTGTGAAAAGTCCCTAGTCGCTACATTCCAGGCACGCAGAGGGAGAATTCAGAATGTCTAAATTTCCTAACAGCACGTCTTTCGGGACTTGTGGGGGGAAACCGGAGCACCCGGAGGAAACCCACGCAGACACACGGTGAACATGCAGACTCCACACAGACAATGACCCAAGCCGGGAATCGAACCTGGGACCCTGGCGCTGTGAAGCAACAGTGCTAACCACTGTGCTACCACGTCGCCCATATGTGTCTGGACTTCTTGACAGCACAAAACAACAAGAAGTCTGTCCCATGTAACTTCCCAAAATGCTTCAGTACAGCCCTCACAAAATTGTTTGAGTCCAATGCCTTTCTGTTGTCCTTCAACACAATTACATGTCCGGATTTCTCAAAAATGACACTATGGGTGGGACTCTCCGGAGAATGCTGCCCGAGGTCAATGTATTTATCCATTCTACATGGCTCGCCCATGCCGTTCTTGTGGTGGGCGGGGCGGGAGAATCCAGCTCTAAAAGTGTCACACATCTTTCCTCTCCGGCTGCCTCAACATTGTTTGACTCTTGTTATCACAAAACTGCTGGTAAGTCATGATGTCTGCCACTCCCTGAAGGCTTTTCATTCCTAATTGGCCAGGCAGCGCTGACTGGACCAGACAAGACCAAAATATTCACCTCCACTAAAATATTCAATTAATCAGTTCCCGGTTGGCTCGCCATTGGAGGAAAATATTGGAGTCCTATAGGGCTTTACGGTCAGTGGTTTGAAGCTAACTCTATATTGGTAATTGGTATTACTTCCTTGAAGGTTAAATGAGATATAATATATTACGGTATTTGAACAGCAGTTTACATTTTGTTACTTGAGCTGTGGGCATGGTCCATTCTAAGTACCTTTTCTACTTGATTATGCATTTATACCTGTCTGGAATGGTGTTCTTCCTGGTCACATCATACTGAACTATCACCAAACTCCCTGAAAAAACAAGAATTATTGATAAATCCATCCAATTATGTGACTTTCAGACTCCTCAATCTACCCTATCAAGAGCCCAGCAATGTTTGTGGCCAGCACAAGCCTTGAGCCTCACTTATCTGCTTTGTAACCTTTAGCGCAAGCTTCTTCTGTTTCCACGGTAATGAGGAGTTTGAGGACAATAAATTTTCATTTCAGTTTTTAATGTGCCTTTCCTTAATTGTGAGAAGGAATAGACCATATATAAAAAATTACACTAACTTAATAAAATAATAAACTTGGCAATTTTAATATGTCGAACTTTAATGCTGAACTTATCAAAAGGAATTTAAACGGTTATATGTAATGGCTCTCAAATTTGACTTTTCCTTGAAAACCACTTGAGAAGCACAGAGCCTGGTGCATTTCCCCGCAGGCTTGAAAGCAAAAACAAGGACAATTTTCACATACACAGTTCTATCTGTGAGATACCCTTCAATTGGAGAGCTCTGGAACTCCGTAGAACGGCAGCTCCAGGATAAAGCTTGCCAGTATTTAACCCCTGTAATACCGGATCCCTCGAAAACCTCTTTGTGTTGCTGATTTCAGGAAGGTTGGTGTAGTGTTCACAAAGACCACAAAATAGCTTGAACTCAAACAAAGGTATAAATTTATTAGCACTACTGATCTGGATTCAACACATACTCCTGAATAATACACAGTTGATTGCTAACATTTAAACTACACTCATCTAGAGCTAATCGTAATACTGATATAAACTATGATCTGCTCTCACTCACATTATTTGGACTTCTGACTCTCTCTAGCTGGCTTCTGCACACACTTTCCCACAAGGCCTCGCATCACTGTCTTATATATTTGTAACTGTTGCTCCCTCTAATGGCTACTCTAGACACTTTGTTAATCCTTGCAGTTCTTACAGTTATGATAATACCACAATTCCCTCAGAAGCCAGCATTCTTGAGACTGTTAAGCCAATGTCTGGTGAAGTGGCCGAACAAGCCACTCAGTTGCAAAGAGGGCAACGAGCGATGGTTCATGACTCTTGCTCTGGAAGCAGGGTGAAAACAGGTGGAGTGTGAGTCCTGACCCAAACTGGTTGAGATGAATGACCTGTTTTCATGCTGCAAGATGTTACTGCATAGCCTGGATTTTATAACCCTTTACTTGCATTTGAAAGTGGGTCCAGGCTCATAAAATGCAGCAGGTGGCCTGCCCACTGCATTCCCATCCACCCCAATCTGTCTCTAATTTTACTGGGGGCAGGGGAAACAACAGGAAGCCCACTTGTCCTTGGGCCCACTGAAACGCTTAAGTGGCCAACTAATGGCCAATTAAATGTATCACCCGACCTCTCCCACTAGTTCACCTGTGGCAGTGGGACACCATGTCAAGCGGGCGGCCTGGTAGCTAGTACTGGGCGAGTTGGTGAGGGTCAAGAATGGGCCGCCTGCTTTGTGGGGGTCACTTGTGCCCACCCGAAAAACTCTCCCTCCTCCCTAGGTCACAACCAACCACCCCAATCACCCCTCCTCCCCTGACCTCACCACCCCTCCCTCCCTGGCCTCTCAAACCAGGCCTTCACCTCGATGAGGCCTGCCACCCAGCATTCGCTGATACCCCGGGCTTACATTCAGACTGGCTTCCATAACATCTTCTTCAGTTGACGCTTGAATTTGCAGTGGTGGCCCCCGCAGGGACGGCCGAACTGTCGGTCAATCCTACCCAGGGTGGAAGTATCGCCCTGAGCCAACGAAGTATCGCCCTGAGCCAACGAATGCGCCGCCAAGCATAAAATGGACTTGGAGCAGCCGGCTATTTTGGGCAGCCCTTGACGGATGTTTTAGTCACGGCGGTGGGAATGTGGCCCCATGTATCAAAATGAATAAAGGAGAATTGCAGAGTTGTGCATCTACTGCTGTCTGTTTTCAGCGTTTTCTATTATTCACTTTGTTTTTTCCAGCATTTTATTATTATTTTCATGCCATTAATCAGTAGTGCACCTTGAAAACTGCAATGCCAGTGTATTACTCAATCAATTAGATATGCTTAGTTTTTATGAAGAGTCATTATTTCACGTTGTGTTGGCACACACACACTGAATAAATAGGAATAATCAAATGTGCACTTGACGGGTAGACTGGCAGTCACAGTTTGCATCCCACCTGCTTCAGAACCAGATGGTCTGTGGTTCAAATCTCAAAACAGCACCACGTCTTTTGAACTAATGCACAGCTTTGTAAGGAAAGGGACTTTTTGATGTTGCATCAGGACTCTCAAGTGAGAGGAAGGCTGAAAAAGAGAAAAAGAAAGCTTGCGTCATGCAGCACCTTTCAAGGCCACAAAATATCTCAAAGTGCTTCACACACAATTACACCATCTAGTTCCTCTTCTAACACAAGAAACGTGGATGTGAATTTGTGCACAGTTGCTCCCATATTCTTTTTTAAAATAAATTTAGAGTACCCAATTCATCTTTTTCCAATTTAAGGGGCAATTTAGTATGTTCAATCCACCTACCTTGCACATCCTTGTGTTGTTAGGGCGAAACCCACGCCAACACGGGGAGAATGTGCAAACTCCATACGGACAGTGACCCAGAGCCGGGATCGAACCTGGGACCTCGGCGCTGTGAGGCAGCAGGGCTAACCCACTGCGCCACCGTGCTGCCCTGTTGCTCCCATATTCAGCAAATAAATAAATGACCAAATTGTTTTGTTTTCAGTGTTGGTTGAGGGATAAATGTTGGCACAGACATAAGAGAACTCCTCTATTCTGCTTCCAATAGTAGAATCATGCACAGCGATCTGAGAGGGCAGTTTAACATCTCAAAAACAATAACTATTATTTATATTGTACTTTTAATGTAACACATTGTCCCACGCTGCTTCACAAGACTGTTCTAAAACAGTCATTTTCAAAGTCGGGGTCACGACCCGTGGGAGGGTCAGGGAGCCATCCATCGGGGCGTTCCCGATCGCAGGAATTAATGGGCAAAGGCCGCAGCAGCCGGCTTTTAAAACTGCCGGATGCGAGCGGCTTTAAAAATGCAAGCTCATCTGTGCGCATGCCCGGAGCCCAGCGAGAACCGTCGCCTCTTCCTGACGTCAGCACCATGGCTCAGGTTAAGATTTTTCTTTTAATTCAATCAGTCTTCCTGCCTGAAGCGAGGCAGAGAGTAGCTCACGTGCCTCGAACACTAACATCACGTGCTCTGGGTGCAATTGCAATTCCTCCATTTTGTCAGCAGCAAACAAGGACCAGGACTGAAGAATTTAAAATGGATCGTTTTGTAATCAGGAAAAGAGGGTCAGAGACACAAACAGGCCAGGATCTCACAAGTAAACCCGCTGGAAAGAGTTGCTCGGGGGAATCCACAACAGGACAAAACAGTGGTGGTGTGAGCTCCAGGACCTCTGATGAACAACCCATACAGAAATGTAACATTGAATGACAAACAAGTGAGATTGTGAGGACCAAGCAGGCTTACCTGTTGCATTAAAGGTAACTGAAAATGGTGGGTCATGAAGTTTGGGTGGCGTGGGTTGCGAAAGCCGACTAGCACGGGTTAGAACATAGAACATAGAACATAGAACATAGAACATAGAACATAGAACATAGAACATAGAACGATACAGCGCAGTACAGGCCCTTCGGCCCACGATGTTGCACCGAAACAAAAGCCATCTAACCTACACTATGCCATTATCATCCATATGCTTATCCAATAAACTTTTAAATGCCCTCAATGTTGGCGAGTTCACTACTGTAGCAGGTAGGGCATTCCACGGCCTCACTACTCTTTGCATAAAGAACCTACCTCTGACCTCTGTCCTATATCTATTTCCCCTCAGTTTAAAGTTATGTCCCCTCGTGCCAGCCATTTCCATCCGCGGGAGAAGGCTCTCACTGTCCACCCTATCCAACCCCCTGATCATTTTGTATGCCTCTTGAGGTACCCTCAATAATGATGCTTAGAGATTAAACTGTAAAGAAGGCTTTATTAGGCTAATAACTCTGCTACAGATTTGGACGAGAGCTGACTGCTATACAGACCATGAGGCAGGCCTTTATGTATGGCTCCCAGATGGGCGGAGCCAGAGGCGGAGTCCCCAGGGTTCCAAGCCTGGTCTTAAAGGGGACATTACCTTACATGATGATAAGGCAGTAACCGTTCATCACACCTCTATTAAGTCTCCTCTTAACCTTCTTCTCTCCAAGGAAAACAACCTCAAGTCCATCAGCCTTTCCTCATAAGATTTTCCCTCCATACCAGGCAACATCCTGGTAAATCTCCTCTGCACCCGCTCCAAAGCCTCCACGTCCTTCCGATAATGCGGTGACCAGAACTGTACGCAATACTCCAAATGCGGCCGTACCAGAGTTCTGTACAGCTGCAGCATGACCTCCCGACTCCGGAACTCAATCCCTCTACCAATAAAGGCCAACACTCCGTAGGCCTTCTTCACAACCCTATCAACCTGGGTGGCAACTTTCAGGGATCTATGTACATGGATCCCTCTGCTCATCCACACATTCAAGAACTTTACCATTAGCCAAATATTCCGCATTCCTGTTATTCCTTCCAAAGTGAATCACCTCACACTTCTCTACATTAAACTCCATTTGCCACCTCTCAGCCCAGCTCTGCAGCTTATCTATATCCCTCTGTAACCTGCTACATCCTTCCGCACTATCGACAACACCACCGACTTTAGTATCGTCTGCAAATTTACTCACCCACCCTTCTGCGCCTTCCTCTAGGTCATTGATAAAAATGACAAACAGCAATGACCCCAAAACAGATCCTTGTGTACTCCACTTGTGACTGTACTCCATTCTGAACATTTCCCATCAACCACCACCCTCTGTCTTCTTTCAGCTAGCCAATTTCTGATCCACATCTCTAAATCACCCTCAATCCCCAACCTCCGTATTTTCTGCAATAGCCTACCGTGGGGAACGTTATCAAACGCTTTGCTGAAATCCATATACACCACATCAACTGCTCTACCCTCATCTACCTGTTCAGTCACCTTCTCAAAGAACTCAATAAGGTTTGTGAGGCATGACCTACCCTTCACAAAGCTATGCTGACTATCCCTGATCATATTATTCCTATCTAGATGATTATAAATCTGGTCTCTTATAATCCCCTCCAAGACTGTACCCACTACAGATGTGAGGCTCACCGGTCTATAGTTGCCGGGGTTGTCTCTGCTCCCCTTTTTGAACAAAGGGACCACATTTGCTGTCCTCCAGTCCTCTGGCACTATTCCTGTAGCCAATGATGACATAAAAATCAAAGCCAAAGGTCCAGCAATCTCTTCCCTGGCCTCCCAGAGAATCCTAGGATAAATCCCATCAGGTCCCGGGGACTTATCTATTTTAAGCCTGTCCAGAATTGCCAACACCTCTTCCCTACGTACCTCAATGCCATTTATTCTATTAGCCTGGGGCTCAGCATTCTCCTACACAACATTATCTTTTTCCTGTGTGAATACTGACGAAAAATATTCATTTAGTATCTCGCCTATCTCTTCAGACTCCACACACAATTTCCCATCACTGTCCTTGACTGGTCCTACTCTTTCCCTAGTCATTCGCTGATTCCTGACATACCTATAGAAAGCTTTTTGGTTTTGCTTGATCCTTCCTGCCAAATACTTCTCATGTCCCCTCCTTGCTCGTCTTAGCTCTCTCTTTAGATCCTTCCTCGCTACCTTGTAACTATCCATCGCCCCAACTGAAACTTCACACCTCATCTTCACATAGGCCTCCTTCTTCCTTTTAACAAGAGATTCCACTTCCTTGGTAAACCACGGTTCCCTCGCTCGACGCCTTCCTCCCTGCCTGACCGGTACATACTTATCAAGAACACGCAGTAGCCGATCCTTGAACAAGCCCCACTTATCCAGTGTGCCCAACACTTGCAGCCTACTTCTCCACCTTATCCCCCCCAAGTCACGTCTAATGGCATCATAATTCCCCCAGCTATAACTCTTGCCCTGCGGTGTATACTTATCCCTTTCCATCATTAACGTAAACGTCACCGAATTGTGGTCACTGTCCCCAAAGTGCTCTCCTACCTCCAAATCCAACACCTGGCCTGGTTCATTATCCAAAACCAAATCCAACGTGGCCCCGCCTCTTGTTGGCCTGTCAACATATTGTTTCAGGAAACCCTCCTGCACACACTGTACAAAAAACGACCCATCTATTGTACTTGAACTATATCTTTTCCAGTCAATATTCGGAAAGTTAAAGTCTCCCATAATAACTACCCTGTTACTTTCGCTCTTATCCAGAATCACCTTCGCCATCCTTTCCTCTACATCCCTAGAACTATTAGGAGGCCTATAAAAAACTCCCAACAGGGTGACCTCTCCTTTCCTGTTTCTAACTTCAGCCCATACTACCTCGGAAGAAGAGTCCCCATCTAGCATCCTCTCCGCCACCGTAATACTGCTCTTGACTCGCAGCGCCACACCTCCCCCTCTTTTGCCTCCTTCTCTGAGCTTACTAAAACACCTAAACCCCGGAACCTGCAACATCCATTCCTTTCCCTGCTCTATCCATGTCTCCGAAATGGCCACAACATCGAAGTCCCAGGTACCAACCCATGCTGCCAGTTCCCCTACCTTGTTTTGTATACTCCTGGCATTGAAGGAGACACACTTCAAACCACCTACCTGAACACTGGCCCCCTCCTGCGACGTCAAATCTGTGCTCCTGACCTCTATACTCTCATTCTCCCTTACCCTAAAACTACAATCCAGGTTCCCATGCCCCTGCTGCATTAGTTTAAACCCCCCAAAGAGCACTAACAAATCTCCCCCCCAGGATATTTGTGCCCCTCAGGTTCAGATGTAGACCATCCTGTCTGTAGAGGTCCCACCTTCCCCAGAAAGGTGGGACCTCTACAGACTTGAAAGTTGAAGACAACACCAAATTAGAAGTAAGACTTAAAACATTTGAAGGTTACTGTAACACCAGTAGCAATGCTGCTTTAAGACATTCAATGTTGTCACGGTCAGCTGCCGTGGGACCTGAACGTTGGCCAGTTGGTGAAAACGGGTCCCCGGAAAAAAAGTTTGAAAAACACTGTTCTAAAAAATGCAAATCACGTAAAATCATGGCCAGGGATACTGGCTGGATTCTTCGATTCTGAGGCTATGTCCCACGCTGGCGTGAGAACGGTGGTGTTTTACGGCAGAAAAAATGGCATAGAACTGTAGTGATTATGCATCACTGTATAGACACAAGGAATTAATGTAAATACACTACAACTAAGTAACCACTTATTAACCACTAGAGGGAGCACCAGAGATGTATATGTACATAGACAAACAGGAAGTACTCTGGCTCTCTTCACAGGAACGGCAACTGGTGAGCAGGCCACAGACAGGCAGCTCAGATGTAACATAGTCAAAGCGCTGGAGAGAGAATGAACTCATAGAAATAAAGCATCTACTTCAACTGGAAGACTACAAGCTTTATTCAGACACAAGGAATGATACGTGGTACCAGGAGTAGGGTGACTTCAGAACGCTTACTATAAAAGTTACACAAGATGCAGACAAAGCACGATCGAAAACAGAAGAAAACTCGGACATGGGGAGAAATCGCTGAGTCGATGCAACTCGTTGGAACTCCACCGCAGCTGAAAACAACCGGTAATTTAAATCATAGATGGAAAATCTTTAAACAAACGTTCGAACTGTATATCGTAATGAGTTGAGGGCGGTCTCAGAAGAAATGAAAATAGCACTTCTCCTTGCAGGACATGAAGCTAGAGAAATCTATAACTAATTACTTGAAAGGTGAAGACAACACCAAATTAGAAGTAAGACTTAAAACATTTGAAGATTACTGTAACACCAGTGACAATGCTGCTTTAAGACATTCAATGCTCAAAGACCAAATTGCACAGGGAATGAGTGTTGCAAAACTCAAACAATCATCAGAACAGAAAGTGTTAATGCTGGAAATCGCGATTGACAAGTGCAGATCGCAAGAAAAAAATAACTTAAAGTTTTTAACAAGAAAAAACTGCAAAAAAGTTATTTTCCACGGGTCTCTGTGTGGAGTCGTGCAGTGGTCTCGCTGTGGAGTCTTTCATCGCTCTCTGTGTGGAGTCGTGCAGTGATCTAAAGCAGTTAAAAAGGCGTCTGAGCACATTTTAAACTTGCCGGGGAACAAAAGACCCAAATCTGGGTCTGCGCTTCCGCAGGAAACAGCAGCCGTGCATGCGCAACTGAAAAAAGACGTTTTCAATTCAGATCGTTCTGCGCATGCGCAAGCCGCACATGCGCACTTTACAAAAAATCACACAGTAAAGGAAAAGTGATTTGCACATGCGCAATCCATTCCTACGCTTTACGTCAAGACGTCAGAGGCCCCGGACCACACCCACTTAAAGGGGAACTGTCCAAAAATTGAAAAAAAGAGTTTTGCTACAAAACGCAATCTTTTCACCTCGAAAGATAGAACACTGCCTGAAGCTCTACCAACAGTTGAAAATAACCTCCGCAGCACCCTGGAAAAAGCAGTTTGCCCAACAAAGAACAAAGAACAAAGAAAAGTACAGCACAGGAACAGGCCCTTCGGCCCCCCAAGCCCGTGCCGACCCGAAGTGAAGAGCACGATGACAAATCCGAAACAAAAGAAGATGATTTGTTTCTCGAAGAATACTACTCAGACATGGCTGAGTTATTTGGATATGATGATCATACAAGCATCAGCGCCACAGTTGAAAAGTTCAACACAACTCTACTCATGGTAAATTAATCCAATACCATGATGCAATGGCAGATCGTTGATACATTGGATGACAGCAACCTGTCAAATACCCAAGAAGAAAACGATGCCACACAGTGAGTACTGAATGACTCTGTTGAGAGAGCACAGATCAACCCCACAGTTTGGCCACAGCACAACACCACACAGAGAGCGATGAAAGACTCCACAGCGAGACCACTGCACGACTCCACACAGAGAGCGATGAAAGACTCCACAGAGAGAGCGATATGAGCCTCCACAGAGAGCTTGTTGACTGACTCCAAAATGGAAGCAACTCAAGACTCCATAGCGAAGTCCATGCATGAACAAGACCATGAAGGTCTATCAACCTTATCTGAGCAACCAGCAGCAGACTATGAAAGTCTACCAAGCTCATGTGAACAACAAAAAGACTATGAAAGTCTACCCAGCTTATTTGAGCCACCAGAAGAAGACAATGAAAGTCTACACAACTCATTTAACCAACAAGAAGACACTGAATGTCTACCCACTGTATGTGAGACAAGTGACGAAGAAATCACAATTCTCATACAAGATGTGCAAGATCACAGCGAGACTGACAGATCTCAGCTCGTATGTACAGAAGCACTCAACAATCAAAGTGAAAATACTCTTGATTCCAGTGAGACCACATCAATTAAAACCTCATCTACTCTAACCTATCCACAACAAAATGAAACCTTGAAGGTTTTAACTCCAGAAGAGGAGCATCAAGAAACCAAAGATGATTCAAATGAATCTGAAATGACTCCAAAAAAGGAGCACCAAGAAATCAATGGTGATTCAAGTGAACCAGAAATGACCCCAGAAGAGGAGCACCAAGGAATCAAAGAGGAATCACATCAACCACAAAGGAGTGATGTCACAAAGGTCAATGCAACATCAGATCATTCACACAATCCTCAAGAAGAAATGCTCAATGAAACATCAGATACTACAAAGGACACTGACACAAATAACTTTCAGAATATCTTGAATTATCCACATGGAACAGTCATTGAGCGCAACATGAACAACAAAAACCACAAGTACGACGTGGTACAACTCTGCACATGAAGGACAATGTAACAGCACAGCTCAAAACAATGACAAGAGTACAAACATACCATGGCATGACAACAAATCTCACAAATTCACATTTGCTCCACTACAAACAAGCAAACCAGCTTCAAGGAAGATGAAATACAGCATCAATACCGCAAACACAGAAAAAAGTCCAGGTCAGACAACAAAGATGACATACAGAATCAATACCGCAAGCACAGGAAAAAGTCCAGGTCAGACAACAAAGATGACATACAGAATCAATACCACAAGCACAGGAAAAAGTCCAGGTCAGACAACAAAGATGACATACAGAATCAATACCACAAGCACAGGAAAAAGTCCAGGTCAGACAACAAAGATGACATCCAGAATCAATACCGCAAGCACAGAAAAAATTCCAGGTCAGACAACAAAGATGACATCCAGAATCAATACCGCAAGCACAGAAAAAAAAGTCTAAATCAGACAACAAAATGATTTGACCATTTGAACACCTCATGATGACTTCTTGGTTACTTAAACACAAGAACACTGACGACATTCACAAAGAAATGACAACATCACCACTTCAACAACAGAAGAAGAAAGCAACTCAACCGTACAAATTAATAAACTTTGGACTCATAATTTTTAAAAAATTAAGATTGGACTCATAAATATTAATTGGCATTGTATAATTATCAATATTATTGCAACTTGTTCATATCATCATTTATCTACCTGTTTTGTACAATTTTTTTTAACAAAGTACAGAAAATATGTAACAAGAAAAAAGGGAGGACGTAGTGATATGCATCACTGTATATACACAAGGCGTTAATGTAAATACACTACAACTAAGTAACCACTAGAGGGAGTACCAGAGATGTATATATACATAGACAAACAGGAAGTACTCTGGCTTTCTTCACAGGAACGGCAGCTGGTGAGTAGGATCACACACAAGCAGCTCAGATGTAACATAGTCTAAGCGCTCGAGAGAGAACAAACTCATAGAAATAAAGCATCGACTTCAACTGGAAGACTACGAGCTTTATTCAGACACAAGGAATAATACAAAAACGTCCACTGATCCTCTGTTTCACTGGGGGCTAGCATCCTGCAGCGTGGAGCACCCTGCTCTAGCTGCCGATATGGCCCGGAGAATTGCCAGGTCCGTGGCCATGCATGCTCACGGCGACGGCCTGCAGCAGCCGCGCCGTGCTACATGGCGGAGGCCGCTCGTGGATATGGCCCGTGAAATAGTGCCCATCACCCCCCCCGGCCGGCTCGCGCGCCCCGGATCACCGCCCCACAGTGCCCCACCCCCTGATAAAGCACCTCCTGCCCGCGGATCAGCCCTCCACCAACCATGGCGGTGCTGGACTCTCAGCTCACCATGGCAATGTTGGAGACTTTGCGTGCCCCCTCTCTCACCCTCAGCAGTCACGGCGACTGTTTCCCAATTTTCGAAACCAGAAGTGAAACCCCGCCATGGGTAATTCCTTCCTGCAGAGGTGGAGCATCACAGATGCCTTGGAGAATGCCAGGTCAGGTCCACTAATGATATGAAAACGGCATTTGCCGTACGTGTGGAGTAGAACGCATTAATGATGCGGGCGAGGCACTGGAGCATGGTATTCTGGTGGGCGTCTGGTGCCAACCATGATTTTGGCCTCACGACCGATTCTCCCCCCAGTTACCTTTCCTGATTTTGGCATCTGCCGATGGAGAATCCCGCCCACTATATTTTGGCCTCGACTACTTCCTGTGTAACGAATTCCACAGGTTCACCACTCTCTGGGTGAAGAAATGTCTCCTCATCTCTGACCTAAATGGTCTACCATGTATCTGTCGTGTTGGGTGTTCTGGTCTACAAACAGGTCAACACGGCTGGAGATGGTGTAACTCTATTTTATTAACAACTGAACTGTAATAACATATTGTAAACTTGGGTATGTGCATTACCAGCTTATCTGTGGATCCTGTCTTATCACTATCTAGGTGAGGCACTCAGCACATGGTGAATGTCTGAGAGGCAGGCTGTGAGCTCTGTGCTCTGAGCTGGCTGCTGCTAGAAGGGGTGGGAACTCTCCTGTCCCCTGTCTTTATAGTGCGTGTGCTCTCACTGGTGATTGGCTGCGATGTTGTGTATGCTGGTTGGTCCTACTGTATGTCCATCAGTGTGTCAGTGTGTGTGTGATTGCACCATGATATGCTGATGTATATCATGACAGTATCCTCAGACTGTGACCCCTGGTTCTGGACACACCCAACATCGGGAACATTCATGTATCTACCCTGTCTAGTCCTGTTAAAATTGTATATGTTTCTAGGGGATGCCCTCTCATTCTCCTGAACTCCACAGAATATAATCCAACCGATTCAATCTCTCCTCATACATCAGTCCCGCAATCCCAGGAATCAATCTCGTAAATCTTTGCTGCAGTCCCTTAATAGCAAGAACATTCTTCCTCAGATAAGGAGACCAAAACGGCATACAATGTTCCAGGTGTGGTCTCACCATGTCCCTGTATATTTGCAGCAAGACATCCATGCTCCTGTACTCGAATCTTCTCGCAATGAAGGCCAGCATACCATTTGCCTTCTTTACCGCCTGCTGCACCTGCATGCTTACTTTCAGTGACTGGTATACGAGGACACCCAGGTCTCGTTTCACATACCTCTCTCCTAATTTATGGCCATTCAGATCATAGTCTGCTTCTCGTTTTTGCTACCAAAGTGGATAACTTTGCATTTATCCGCAGTGTGCTGCATGTCTCTAAATTATACAGCATCTGCCATTCATTTGCCCACACACTCAACTTGTCCAAAGCACTCTGAAGCATCTCTGCATCCTCCTCACAGCTCACTATCCCAAACAACTTGGTGTCATTTGAAATTATGGAGACATTACAGTTTGTTCCCTCATCTAAATCATTAATATATATTATGAATAGCTAGTGTCCTAGCACCGATCGCTGTGGTACCCCACTAGTCACTGCCTGCCACTTGGAAAAAGACCCGTTAATTCCTATTCTGTTTGCTGCCTGCCAATCAGTCTTCTATCCATCTCAATACACTACCTCAAATCCTATGCGCTTTAATTTTACACACCATTCTTTCATGCAGGATTTTATCAAAAACTTTCAAAAGTCCAAATATACCACAGCTACTGTCTTCCCCTTGTCAACTCTACAAGTTACATCCTTGAAAAATTCCTGTAGATTTTTCAAGCATGATAATGCTCTGCTATAAAATCTTTGAAAATGGATTTTCCCCATGACCGACGTCAGGCTTATTGGTATAATTCCCTGTTTTCCCTCTACATCCCTTTTTAAATAGTGGCGTTACATTGGCTAACCTCCAATCTGCAGAGACTGTTCTACCGTCTACAGAATCCTGGAAGATGACCACCAATGCAGTACTATTTCTAGAGACACTTCCTTATGTACTCTGGGATGTAGATTACCAGGCCCTGGGGATTTATCAGCCTTTAGTCCTTTCAATTTCCCCAACACCATTTCTCTACTAATATTGATCTCCTTCAGTTGCTCCCTCTCAATAAACCCTTTAAGCATTTCTGGTATATGATTTGTGTCCACATTTGTGAAGACAGAACCAAAGTATGTATTTAGTTTCTTAACCATCTCTAATTTCCAGTTTAATGCATTCCCGACATCACAACTGCCCATGCTGGCTTGGAGAATCAGAGTTGACGACAAGACGGCACGTGGTGCCGGTCCAATGCCGCCGGAGAATCGTCGCCGATGGGCGCCGTTGAAAGAGGCCCCGGCGGCGAATCTCCGCGGTCGACCGGCCGAGTTCCCGCTGGTATGGTTCCGCCCGGTGGGAGCTCGGACCCGCGGCCGCGGTGGCCGCCCTGGTGGGGGGACAGGGGGAATCAGACTCGGGGAAGGGGTGCTTCCACGATGACCAGGCCCGCGATCGGGGGCCACCGATCGGCGGGCATGCGCAATCCGGGGGGGGTGCTACTACCTTCCTCTGCGCCAGCCATGTTGCACGGGCCCGGCATGGATCCAGGGAGGGGCCTATCTTCTTCCGCGTCCGCCAAGTTGCACGGGCCCGACATGGAAGCGGCCGCCGCGCACATGCGAGGACCCGCGGCCAGCCACCACCTGTATACGTGGACCCGCGGCCTGCAGTGCAGGGTCACGTATCGGCGCCGACGCTGCGTGCAGCACTCTGGCGCCATGCCGGCCCCTTGCGGGCTGCGGAATCGCTGGGCCAAGAGGCCTGTTGACGCCGGTGTGAAACACTCAGGTGTTTACACCGGGGTCAACACTTAGCCGCGATTTTAGAGAATCCAGGCCAGTATCCTTCCTTTGTTGTATTAAGTTCCTCTTTAACCAGCAATGTCCTTCCTAAATAACTGAATACTGCTGGACCGTCAGTTCCCATCCCTTGTCACCCTGCAGCCATGTCTCCGGAATCCTGATTATATCAAACCAGTTTACGTCTATTTGCACGATGAGTTCATTTGCTTTATTGTGAACACTCCACGTGTTTAGGCGCAAAGCCTTTAAGCTTGTTTGTGACACAGAGCTGACAACCTCCCATAAACCTAACAAGTGCATGAAATGAAAATCGCTTATTGTCACAAATAGGCTTCAATGAAGTTACTGTGAAAAGCCCCTAGTCGCTACATTCCGGCACCTGTTCGGGGAGGCTGTTACGGGAATTGAACCGTGCTGCTAGCCCGCCTTGGTTTGCTTTCAAAGCCAGTGACTTAGCCCTGTGCTAAACAGCCCCTGCATACTGGAAGTGTACCTACTATTAACAAGATACAGCAGCAACCCTGAGGATGATCATTGATCAAATTGCATCTCCTCTCATCCTCCTGGTTAAAGAGGCAGCGTAACGGTAAGCAAAAGTAAAGGATCAAACAATTCATGGAGTAATAAAATCATAGAATAGTTGCAGCGGAAGAAGGCTATTTGGCCTGTTGTGTGTGTGTTGGTTCTCTGCAAGAGAAACTCACCGAGACCCACTTCTCCACCTTTTCCCATAAACCTGCAAATGTATTTCTCTTCACATAATGATCTGGGCGGCATGTGGTGCAGTGGTTAGCACTGGGACTGTGGCGCTGAGGACCCGGGTTTGAATCCCTTCCCTTGGGTCATTGTCCATGTGGAGTTTGCACATTATCCCCATGTCTGTGTGGGTTGCACCCCCCACAACCCAAAGATGCGCAAGTCAGGTGGATTGGCCACACTAAATTGCCCCTTAATTGGGGAAAAAAATAATTGGGTAGTCTAAATTTATTTTTAAACAATTATCCGATCCTCTCTTGAACCCACCTCAATCATTCCCTGAGGCAGTGCATTCCAAATCCTTACACCTCCCTGTGTGAAAAAGCTTTTCCTCATTTCCCCTTTGCTTCGGTGTCCTTTGGCTTTTGATCCTTCCACCAATGGGAGTGGCTTCTTCCTATTTATTTTTTCCTGACACCCTACGACTGTGAACACCTCAATCAAATTTACCCTCAACCTTCTCTTCCGCAAAGTAGACTGTCCAAAACCAGGCGCACTACACAGGTAGGGAATGTACAGTGAATGGTAGAACTCTCAAGAGTATTGACAGTCAGAGAGATCTAGGAGTACAGGTCCACAGGTCACTGAAAGGGGCAACGCAGGTGAAGAAGGTAGTCAATAAGGCATACGGCATGCTTGCCTTCATTGGCCGGGGCATTGAGTATAAAAATTGGCAAGTTATGTTGCAGCTGTATAGAACCTTAGTTAGGCCACACTTGGAGTATAGTGTTCAATTCTGGTCGCCACACTACCAGAAGAATGTGGAGGCTTTAAAGAGAGTGCAGAAGAGATTTAAATGTTGCCTGGTATGGAGGTATTAGCTATGAGGAGAGGTTGAATAAACTTGATTTGTTTTCACTGGAACGAAGGAGGTTGAGGGGCGACCTGATAGAGGTCTACAAAATTATGAGTGGATAGTCAGAGGCTTTTTTCTAGGGTACAGCGGTCAATTACTCGGGGGCATAGTTTTCAGGTGTGACGGGCAAGATTCAGAGGAAATATATGAGGCAAGATTTTTACACAGAGGGTAGTGGTTGCCTGGAACTCGCTGCCGGAGGAGGTGGTGGAAGCAGGGACGATAGTGACGTTTAAGGGGCATTTTGACAAATACATGAATCGGATGCGAATAGAGGGCTACGGACCCCGGAAGTGTAGAAGATTTTGCTTTAGACGGGCAGCATGGTTGGCGCAGGCTTGGAGGGCCGAAGAGCCTGTTCCTGTGCTGTACTGTTCTTTGTTCTTTGTACTCATGGTGAGGCCAATTCAGTGTTTGTACAGATTTATCATAACTCACTTTCTTGAGCACTCAATGTCCCTATTTTAAAGTCTACGATCCCACATATTTTATGTGGGATAATATACAGAATGGAATAATATATAAAATATATGCATATTTTATGCAGCACGGTAGCACAGTGGTTAGCACTGTTGCTTCACAGCTCCAGGGTCCCAGGTTTGATTCCTGGCTTGGGTCACTGTCTGTGCGCAGTATGCACGTTCTCCCCGTGTCTGTGTGGGTTTCCTCCCGGTGCTCTGTTTTCCTCCCATATGTCCCGAAAGACATGCTGTTGGGTGAATTGGACATTCTGAATTCTCCCTCTGTGTACCCACACAGGTGCCGGAATATGGCGACTAGGGGCTATTCACAGCAACTTCATTGCAGTATTAATATAAGCCTACTTGTGACATAAAGATTATTATTATTAACCACTATCCCCATCTGTCATCGTGTGCACAATTACCCCAAGGTCCCTCAGCACCTGCAACATTGGAATTGTACCCTTTCTTTTATATTGTCTCTCCTTGCTCATCTGACCAAAATGAAACACTTCACACTTCTGACTTGAAACACAAATTAAGCAAAGCAAAGGAGTTTCCAAGTGTTGCTTATTTTGTTCAAGCTAAAGCTAGAATTAACACTAGCTGACATATTCAACCACAGTTTTTGTTGGTGAACTAAAGAAAAAAGTTTAACTAATTTTCAGTGGGCAGATCCAATTAAGTAGCAGGTGCAGTGCTACTTCTCCATCGATGTGAGCTGTGCAGCAAAGTGGTCGCGGGACTTGGAGTCAGGTTGGTAAGGAGTGTGACACCTCTGCTGTGTGCAGACAGCGAAACGACTGCACACTGTGGATTTAAAAATAACTGCTCACCAACAGCACCTTGCGTCACACCACTGAGCAGGCTTTACTGCTACCAACAGACTTAAGTCAATATGTTATAATTCATTTTCATCTGACAGAATTTATAATCTGAAGCGAGTGTGTTCTGGGCTGATGTTTAATATTGTTATGCTTTCTCATGTCACTGTGTGACAGGGCCTCCTGTCGTGTTTTTTGTCAGTGTGCCAATGTGGTTGGATACTTGGAAATGGGTGTAGTTGCCACTGAGGCACCATCTTCTCTCCATTGCTATGTCTTCCATCTGTGAGTACAGTAAGAAGCCTGACAACACCAGGTTAAAGTCCAACAGGTTTATTGGGAATCACTAGCTTTCGGAGCACAGCTCCTTCATCACGTGAGTGAGGTGGACCAGTTGTGGATTCAAACCCCAGTCTGTGACGTAAAGGCATCACCTAAGCTTACAGTTCCTTGCTGAGGAAGTGCTGCATTGTTGCGGCTACTGCCGCCCTACTTTAAGCTCAGAATTGGCTGCCTGTTTGGGTGGGAGAATCATCTCATGGGCAAATCTAAAGAAAATCACGGAGGCCTCTCGTATCCAAGCCAGCTTTAGTCCCTCGAACTAAAGAAGTGAATTTTTGCTTCAGTTAGTTTGCACTACTGTGGGATCTTACTGTGTGCAACTGGTTTCTGCATTGATGGACATAACATAAAGCACCGCATTGCAAATAGTAACCCATCAGCTCTGAGGCTCGTCGTGAACGATAAGGTACGATATAAATGTAAATTCTTTCCTTTTGCACGTAGAGGAATTTATCAGCTGCAAATGGAACAAGTGAAATATTCATGACTGTATTGATGATAGTGGTACCCCCTGGAGAAAAGATTACCACACATGACTGAGCAATGAAGAGCAATGAACAGCTGTCCCTTGGACAGTAGACAGGAAAGAGTAAAAAGATATAAATAAAACATAGTGGGAAATAAATTGGGCTCGTTAAAGATCGGAGTCCATGGTCTTCCCTTTTCAATGTCGTAAAACATCTCAGGGCGCATCACGGGAGCATTGTTAAACAATGTTTGACACTGGGAACACATAAGCACGATAGAAGAACAAATAACCATAAGCATGATTAAAACAATAAGTTCTAAACGGTGAAAAGAGGATAGGGAGGTGAAGAGGTTTAAGGAGGGAATTCCAAACCTCGGCAGCTGAAGACATGGCTACCACTGGTGGATTCTGATCAGGGAGACCGAAGAAGCCAGAATTCGAGGAGTGTAGATATTTCAGAGGGTTGTAGGGCTAGATGAGCTTACAGATGTATGGAAGGGAGTTAAAATCAAAGATGATCATTTTTAAATCGAGATATTGGGACCACAATTCTCAGATCTAAAACCATTTGTGAGCACTGCTGCCAAAGGTCTATGGCAGTGTTTGGCAAACTTTTTGTCCCGGGACACACTTCCAGCAACCGGCCGACCTTTCAGACGCTCGCCGTCAGACCTTTGCGACCCACGTACGCTGACCTTTGGGACACATGCCACATTTGTTAACCTTTAATGTGAAAGGGGAGCCTGCTTGTTCCTCATGATCTCACTCCAATCAGATTTACAGGAGGAGAGGGCAATGCACATATCAGGTACAGACTTCAACCAGTTCCTTTGTGCCATCTTCACCTTTATGAGAACGGAAAATCCAACCTTGCGTATGCAGATCATTATGAGTGACAATAGCAACAAAATGCTTGTTTTACTCAGCATTGGATACTTCTGGGAGATACTACTATAGAATGCTGACAGCCTCACGGATTTTTGCCTTGTTTTTACTGAGGGATCACAGGTCAGGTACAGCAGGGTAGTCTTTTTATTTAGAGTCAGCAAAATCTTAATAACAGACTCGGGGGTCTCAAGCTCAAAAGGAATTTTTCACCCACCGCTTCTCTTTCAAAATCTGAAACTTCTCTTCTCATTTGCCAGTACTTCCCCTGCATATGACACACATGGACTTTGCATCCTTATTTGTATTGGTACAATTGACAAAACCATACCTCAAGAAATTATCTCTATACTACTTTGTTCCTGAGATAAGCTTCTTCCTTATAGGCTGTTAGCCACAAGCCCTGGATCTCTGCACAGAGCTAACACTAGCACTGCTCTGTCCTGCCGGGGACTCTCCTGGGAGCTCTCTCCAGCACACTCAGATGGGAGATCCTGGTCAATAGATACACTGCCTATTTGTGTCTCTGACTGTCTTTTACTTGTAAGAAAACAATTCATCTTCCCAGTCCTTTTGCCATGCCTGCAACAGCTAGAAAATGGAAGAAGTTCTCCTCTGTGATTTCACGCCAAATGCACGTACAAAGAGGGCACTTAACTTCAAGTGTACATGCAGGGTGTGTGACCTTCTCGCTGCTGCCACTTCTGGTTGGAATACTGCAAACAGCCTCATTTCTTTCTCATTTCATAGGCGGCAGTGATCACCATTCTTAATAAAAATGCCGGTAGTGACGTTGGACACTTCTCCTGCGATCTGGACCACTGCTGGACTGCTGGGAACGATTGCTCCACGACCCTCCCGACAAGTGCCCGTGACCCACCCGCAGGTTATGACCTGCACTTTGACCTGCCTATGGTAAACCACTTGAATCCACTTAACATAATCCTCACACAGCTCAAGTCTCTGCAACGTATAAATTAATTCATTCCCCTGTCAAAAGCTTTCTCTGCATCCAAGGAGGTTACTAATCCATCCAGCAACTGCTTCTGGAAAAATTGGATCACATTCAGTAGCCTCCTGACATTATTGCTAGAAAACCGACCCTTTGTGAATCTATCCTGGTCCTGCTGGATAATCATCAGGAGAATTCTCTCTAACCGACATGCCAACAGCTTACACAACATTTGCAAATCAACATTCAAAAGCGAGATTGACCGAGAGGCGCCACACTCCTCCAGGTTCTTGCCTGCCTTCAAAATCAGGTGAATATTCACTTCCTCGAGTGCCATTGGCAGCAGATCTATCTCAAACGACTGACAGTACATACCAACTAATCGATCTATTAACAGGTCTGTAAATTGTCACAACCAAAACCATCTGGCCCCGGCAAGGACTGTGAAAAGCCCCAAATCGCCACACTTCAGCGCCTATTCAGGTCCACAGAGGGAGAATTCAAAATGTCCAAATTACCTAACAGCGTGCCTTTCGGGACTTGTGGGAGAAAACCAGGGCATCCAGAGGAAACCCACACAGATGCAGGGAGAATGTGCAGACTCCACACAGACAGTGACCCAAGCCAGGAATTGAACCTGGGACCCTGGAGCTGTGAAGCAACAGCGCTACCATTGTGCTGTGCTACCATACGGCCCATAATCCCACCTTGTTGCATGTTCCTCAGAACCTTTGACTCCCTTTATCGATTAAAACTCTATCTAATGCTGCTTTGAATGCATTCAATGACCCACTCTTCACTAGGTAGAGGATTCTAAAGATTAAAGGATGATAAGAGATCGGATTTATAATTATCTAAAAAGGAATCATTTGATCAGGGATAGTCAACACGGTTTTGTGAAGGGTAGGTCGTGCCTCACAAACCTTATTGAGTTCTTTGAGGAGGTGACCAAAGAGGAGGACGAAGGTAAAGCAGTTGATATGGTGTATATGGATTTCAGTAAAGCATTTGAAAAAGTGCCCCATGGTAGGCTATTGCAGAAAATACGGAGGCATGGGATTGAGGGTGATTTAGTGATTTGGATCAGAAATTGGCTAGCTGTAAGAAGACAGAAGGTGGTGTTGATGGGAAATGTTCAGCCTGGAGTTCAGTTACTAGTAGTGTACCAAAAGGATCTGTTTTGAGGCCACTGCTGTTTGTTATTTTTATAAATGACCTAGAAGGATGGGTCAGTAAATTTGCGGATGTCACTAAAGTCAGTGGAGTTGTGGACAGTGTGGAAGGATGTTGCAGGTTACAGAGCGACATAGATAAGCTGCAGAGCTGGGCTGAGAAGTGGAAAATGGAGTTTAATGCAGAAAAGTGTGAGGTGATTCATTTTGGAAGGAGTTGATGTGTTGGGTGTTCTGGATCACAAACAGGTCACCAACACTTTAAGTGGTGCAACTCTATTTTATTACAAGGTTAATTATTTAAACATACTTGAACTGTGGGTAAATACAATACCAGCTTTAACTATAGACCTTTGCCGAGTCCTAACCAGGTGCTGCACTCAGCACATGGTGAATGTCTGTGTTGCAGGCTGCGAGCACTGTGCTCCTTGCTGGCTGCTGCTCGAATGAGCGGGAACTCTGATGTCCCCTGTCTTTATAGTGCGTGTGCTCTCACTGGTGATTGGCTGCAGTGTTAGAACAAAGAACAAGGAAATGTGCAGCACAGGAACAGGCCCTTCGGCCCTCCACGCCCGTGCCGACCATGCTGCCAGACTAAACTACAATCTTCTACACTTCCTGGGTCCATATCCCTCTATTCCCATCCTATTCATGTATTTGTCACGATGCCCCTTAAATGTCACTATCGTCGCTGCTTCCACCACCTCCTCCGGTAGCGAGTTCCAGGTTCCCACTACCATCTGTGTAAAAAAGTTGCCTCGTACACCTACTCTAAACATTGCCCCTCTCACCTTAAACCTATGCCCCCTAGTAATTGACCCCTCTACCCTGGGGAAAAGCCTCTGATTATCCACTCTGTCTATGCCCCTCATAATTTTGTAGACCTCTATCATGTCGCCCCTCAACCTCCGTCGTTCCAGTGAGAACAAACCGAGTTTATTCAACCGCTCCTCATAGCTAATGCCCTCCATGCCAGGCAACATTCTGGTAAATCTCTTCTGCACCCTCTCTAAAGCCTCCACATCCTTCTGGTAGTGTGGCGACCAGAATTGAACACTATACTCCAAGTGTGGCCTAACTAATGTTCTATGCAGCTGCAACATGACTTGGCAATTTTTATACTCAATGCCCCGGCCAATGAAGGCAAGCATGCCGTATGCCTTCTTGACTACCTTCTCCACCTGTGTTGCCCCTTTAAATGACCTGTGGACCTGAACACCTAGATCTCTCTGACTTTCAATACTCTTGAGGGTTCTACCATTCACTGTATATTCCCTACCTGCATTAGACCTTCCAAAATGCATTACCTCACATTTGTCCGGATTAAACTCCATCTGCCATCTCTCTGCCCAAGTCTCCAAACAATCTAAATCCTGCTGTATTCTCTGACAGTACTCATCGCTATCCCCAATTCCACTAATCTTTGTGTCGTCTGCAAACTTACTCATCAGACCAGTTACATTTTCCTCCAAGTCATTGAGATATACTACAAACAGCAAAGATCCCAGCACTGATCCCTGCGGAACACCACTCGTCACAGCCCTCCAATTAGAAAAGCATCCTTCCATTGCTACTCTCTGCCTTCTATGACCTAGCCAGTTCTGTATCCACCTTGCCAGCTCACCCCTGATCCCGTGTGACTTCACCTTTTGTACTAGTCTACCATGAGGGACCTTGTCAAAGGCCTTACTGAAGTCCATATAGACAACATCCACTGCCCTACCTGCATCAATCATCTTTGTGACCTCCTCGAAAAGCTCTATCAAGTTAGTGAGACACGACCTCCCCTTCACAAAACCATGCTGCCTCTCACAAATACGTCCATTTGCTTCCAAATGGGAGTAGAGCCTGACTCAAAGAATTCTCTCCAGTAATTTCCCTACCACTAAAGTAAGGCTCACCGGCCTGTAGTTCCCTGGATTATCCTTGCTACCCTTCTTAAACAGAGGAACAACATTGGCTATTCTCCAGTCCTCCGGGACATCACCTGAAGACAGTGAGGATCCAAAGATTCCTGTCAAGGTCTCAGCAATTTCCTCTCCAGCCTCCTTCAGTATTCTGGGGTAGATCCCATCAGGCCCTGGGGAGTTATTTACCTTAATATTTTTTAAGACGCCCAGCACCTCGTCTTTTTGGATCTCAATGTGACCCAGGCTATCTCCACACCCTTCTCCAGACTCAACATCTACCAATTCCTTCTCTTTGGTGAATACTGATGCAAAGTATTCATTTAGGACCTCGTCCATTTCCTCTGGCTCCACACATAGATTTGCTTGCCTATCCTTCAGTGGGCCAACCCTTTCCCTGGCTACCCTCTTGCTTTTTATGTACGTGTAAAAACCCTTGGGATTTTCCTTAACCCTATTTGCCAATGACTTTTCATGACCCCTTCTAACCCTCCTGACTCCTTGCTTAAGTTCCTTCCTACTTTCCTTATATTCCACACAGGCTTCGTCTGTTCCTAGCCTTTTAGCCCTGACAAATGCCTCCTTTTTCTTTTTGACGAGGCCTACAATATCTCTCGTTATCCAAGGTTCCCCAAAATTGCCGTATTTATCCGTCTTCCTCACAGGAACATGCCGGCCCTGAATTCCTTTCAACTGACACTTGAAAGCCTCCCACATGTCAGATATTGATTTGCCCTCAAACATCCGCCCCCAATCTAGGTTCTTCTGTTCCTGCCTAATATTGTTATAATTAGCCTTCCCCCAATTTAGCACATTCACCCTAGGCCCACTCTTATCCTTGTCCACCAGCACTTTAAAACTTACTGAATTGTGGTCACTGTTCCCGAAATGCTCCCCTACTGAAACTTCTACCACCTGGCCGGGCTCATTCCCCAATACCAGGTCCAGTACTACCCTTCCCTAGTTGGACTGTCTACATATTGTTTTAAGAAGCCCTCCTGGATGCTCCTTACAAACTCTGCCCTGTCTAAGCCCCTGGCAGTAAGTGTTTCCCAGTCAATATTGGGGAAGTTGAAGTCTTCCATCACCACAACCCTGTTGTTTTTACTCTTTTCCAAAATCTGTCTACCTATCTGCTCCTCTATCTCCCGCTGGCTGTTGGGAGGCCTGTAGTAAACCCCCAACATTGTGACTGCACCCTTCTTATTCCTGATCTCTTCCCATATAGCCTCATTGCCCTCTGAGGTGTCCTCCCGTAGTACAGCTGTGATATCCTCCCTAACCAGTAGGGCAACTCCACCACCCCTTTTACACCCCCCTCTCTCCCGCCTGAAACATCTAAATCCTGGAACATTTAGCTGCCAATCCTGCCCTTCCCTCAACCAGGTCTCTGTAATGGCAACAACATCATAGTTCCAAGTACTAATCCAAGCTCTAAGTTCATCTGCCTTACCCGTAATACTTCTTGCATTAAAACACATGCACTTCAGGCCACCAGACCCGTTGTGTTCAGCAACTTCTCCCTGTTTGCTCTGCCTCAGAGCCACACTGTCCCTATTCCCTAGTTCTCCCTCAATGCTCTCACCTTCTGACCTATTGCTCCCATGTCCACCCCCCTGCCATACTAGTTTTAATCCTCCCGTGTAACACTAGCAAACCTCGCGGCCAGGATATTTATGCCTCTCCAGTTTAGATGCAACCCGTCCTTCTTATAAAGGTCACACCTGCCCCGGAACAGCTCCCAGTGGTCCAGATAACGGAAACCCTCCCTTCTACACCAGCTGTTTAGCCACGTGTTTAGCTGCTCTATCTTCCTATTTCTAGCCTCACTGGCACGTGGCACAGGGAGTAATCCCGAGATTACAACCCTAGAGGTCCTGTCTTTTAACTTTCTGCCTAGCTCCCTGAAGTCCTGCTGCAGGACCTCATGCCCCTTCCTGCCTATGTCGTTAGTACCAATATGTACAACGACCTCTGCCTGTTTGCCCTCCCCCTTCAGGATGCGCTCTACCCGTTCGGAGACATCCTGGACCCTGGCACCAGGGAGGCAACATACAATCCTGGAGTCTCTTTCACGTCCACAGAAGCACCTATCTGTGCCCCTGACTATAGAGTCCCCTATTACTATTGCTCTTCTGCGCTTTGACCCTCCCTTTTGAACATCAGAGCCATCCGTGGTGCCACTGCTCTGGCTGCTGCTGTTTTCCCCTGATAGGCTATCCCCCCTGACAGTCTCCAAAGGGGTATACCTGTTTGAGAGGGGGACAACCACAGGGAATTCCTGCACTGACTGCCTGCCCTTTCTGGTGGTCACCCATTTCTCTGCCTGCACCCTGGTTGTGACCACATTTATATAACTGCTATCTATGACGCTTTCCACCACCTGCATGCTCCTAAGTGCATCCAATTGCTGCTCCAACCGAATCATGCGGTCTGTGACGAGCTCCAGTTGGGTGCACTTTCTGCAGATGAAGCCATCTGGGACGCTGGAAGCCTCCCGGACCTGCCACATCTCACAGTCAGAGCACTGCACCCCTCTAACTGACATTGCATCAATTAATTAGTAAATTAAAGTTGAAAGTTAAAATTTTCACATAAAAGTTACTGTTAACTATCTGTTTCCTAGCACTAGATTTCTACTATAAATGTGAAAGCTAAATATAGTACTCTCCGATCTCTGGCTTAGATACCCCTCTAAATTATAAATAAGTAACTATGTTTAATTAGTTACCAATGCTTATTTTTAAAAATTTACTGTAGATTCCCAACCAGCCACTCAGGTCACAGCTTTTCTGTGATGTCACTTCAGTCCCCACCCCCCACACACACACAATTTGAAAAGGTAATAAAAGTAAAAATGAGTAAAAATCACTTACTTACCTTCTGAGGGTATCAGATGTTCTCAGGTCCTCTCCCTGCTGATTAAAAGTTACAGGCCAGAAGAAAGAGAGAGAACAAAACAGTAGGGACAAAGCACCTTCTCCCACTCTGCACCAAATTACCTCACTGCACCAAATTACCAAGGTTCAAATACTCACTCTGTCTGTGTCTCACTCACTCAAGCTGTGTCTCTTTGACCTGCGCAACATACTGTGTATGTTGATTGGTCCCACTGTGTGTCCATCAGTGTGTGTGTCTGCTCCATGATATACTGGTGTATATTATGACAGGAGTAACAGGAATACTGGGCTCATGGTAAGATTCTTGGTAGTGTGGATGGGCAGAGAGATCTCGGTGTCCTTGTACATAGATCCCTGAAAGTTGCCACCCAGGTTGATAGGGTTGTTAAGAAGGCATATGGTGTGTTAGCTTTTATTGGTAGAGGGAGCGGGCAGCGCGGTAGCATTGTGGATAGCACAATTGCTTCACAGCTCCAGGGTCCCAGGTTCGATTCCGGCTTGGGTCACTGTCTGTGCGGAGTCTGCACATCCTCCCCGTGTGTGCGTGGGTTTCCTCCGGGTGCTCCGGTTTCCTCCCACAGTCCAAAGATGTGCAGGTTAGGTGGATTGGCCATGATAAATTGCCCTTAGTGTCCAAAATTGCCCTTAGTGTTGGGTGGAGTTACTGGGTTATGGGGATAGGGTGGAGGTGTTGACCTTGGGTAGGGTGCTCTTTCCAAGAGCCGTTGCAGACTCAATGGGCCAAATGGCCTCCTTCTGCCCTGTAAATTCTATGATTCTATGATTGAGTTTCGGAGCCATGAGATCATGTTTCAGCTGTACAAAACTCTGGTGCGGCCGCATTTGGAGTATTGTGTGCAGTTCTGGTTGCCGCATTATAGGATTATCGGAAGGATGTGGAAGCATTGGAAAGGGTGCAGAGGAGATTTACCAGGATGTTGCCTGGTATGGAGGGAAGATCTTATGAGGAAAGGCTGAGGGACTTGAGACTCTTTTCATGAGAGAGAATGAGGTTAAGAGGTGACTTAATAGAGGCATACAAGATGATCAGAGGATTAGATAGGGTGGGCAATGAGAGCCATTTTCCTCGGATGGTGATGGCTGGCCACGAGGGGACATAGCTTTAAATTGAGGGGAGATAGATATAAGACAGATGTCAGAGGTAGGTTCTTTACTCAGAGAGTAGTAAGGGCGTGTAAAGCCCTGCCTGCAACAGTAGTGGACTCGCCAACACTAAGGGCATTTAAATGGTTATTGGATAAACATATGGATGATAATGGAATAGTGTAGAAATGAAATGAAATGAAATGAAATGGGCCTTAGATTGGTTTCACAGGTCGGCGCAACATCGAGGGCCGAAGGGCCTGTACTGCGCTGTAATGTTCTATTGTCTATTGTTAAGAGGTTTCTGAGAGAAGAAATTCCTCCTTGTCTCTGTCTTAATTGGGAGACCCAGGGCGGAATTCTGTGTTACCCGACGCTGATATTGTAATCAGCGATCGGGTGGAAAATCCCTTCCAACACCCAAATCGGGGGTGGCACCGGTTGGACGCTGGTTTTTATCTTTATCTTATCTTTTATCTTTAAAAGCAGCTTCATCCCCGCTGTTGCCAGACTGCTAAATAACCCTCTTATGGACTGATCTGGGGCGGGATTCTCCGACACCCCGCCGGGTCGGAGAATCGCCGGGGGCTAGTGTGAATCCCGGATATTTAGCGGGGGTGGGAATCACGCCGCGCCGGTTGGCGGGCCCCCCCCGGCGATTCTCCGGCCCGCGATGGGAATGCCTGTCCCGCCGGCGAGAATCAAACCACCTCTCTTACCGGCGGGACAAGGTGGCGCGGGCGAGCTCCGGGGTCCTGGGGGGGGCGCGGGGCGATCTGTCCCCGGGGGGTGACCCCCACGGTGGCCTGGCCCGAGATCGGGGCCCACCGATCCGCAGGCGGGCCTGTGCCGTGGGGGCACTCTTTTCCTCCCGCCTTCGCCATGGTCTCCACTATGGCAGAGGCGGAAGAGACCCCCTCCACTGCGCATGCGCGGGGATGTTGTGAGCGGCCGCTGACGCTCCCGCGCATGCGCCGCACGGCAAAGTCATTTCTGCGCCAGCTGGCGGGGCACCAAAGGCCTTTCCCGCCAAATGGCGGGGCGGAAATCAGTCCGCCGCGGGACTAGCCCCTCAAGGTGAGGGCTCGGCCCCTCAAGATGCGGAGAATTCCGCACCTTTGGGGCGGCGGGATGCCGGACTGATTCGTGCCGCTTTTGGCGCTGGTCAACGGACATCGTGCCGATTGCGGAGAATCCCGCCCCTGATCTCTTCACACATCTTCTCTACTGAGTGGTCCTGCACTCCTGTATGCTTCACCCAATGCCTGTGTCTATGTATTTACATTGTGTCCTTATGTTTCCCCAATGTTTTTTTTTCCATGTATAGAATGAGCTGTCTGGACTGTATGCAGGACAATAGTTTTCTCTGTACCTTGGTACACGTGACAATAAATCAAATCAAATCCAAGATGAACTCCAATTCTTCTAAACTCCAGTAAGTATAAACCCAACCTGTACAACATTTACTCATAAAATAATCTTTCGTCCGCGGAGTAAACCAAGAGAAGCTTCTCTAATCTGCACTTGATTTCTAAGTGAATGTATCATAGAAGGAATTTACTTCTGTGTAAAATCTGGGAACCTGGAAAAACACGGTTAAAAAAGCATGGTTGGAAGTTTCCGCCCCTTCCTTCCGGTGCGATGTCCTGGTCCCGCCAAAGGCAATCCCCTGCGGCGGGTTCCCCAGCGGTGCAGCCGACGAGCTACACAAATGGTTAATGCCTTTAGCAGGACCTGAAGAACCCCCCACCAGCCAATGGCGAGCCACAAAGCGCCGTGGGTGCAAGCCGGATGATCCTGGCCCATATTTGGACTGTATGGGGAATGGTCTGGAAGAGCAAAATTTCAAAATGAACTCTGACAAGAAAGAAAAGCTCACTTTTAAGTCTTAAGAAGACATCGCAAAGAGTTTCCCAGCGAACATATTACTTTTGAAATTCCGTCGCGGCATGAGTCCGGGGAACTAGGTCTCAAACGCACGCCCACTCCAATAGGAAATAGACTTCTGCCATGCTAATCTCTTGATTTGTACAGATCCTCGGAGATATATGTTTTCATTGTAACCACTGTGAACCTGGAGACAGGATGTCACAACCCGTCTCACTGAGGCTGCCGTTGAAGAAAGCTGAAGTCATGAACCACAATATTGAATTCTGAGCTGAAAACGAAAAAGTACTTAAGCCGATAGAAATCCCAATTCTGTTATTCTTTAATCTCTGAGCATCAACTGAAATCCATGGGGACGACTGATGCCCAGAGCTAAAGAAACACCATTCGTGACTTCCTAAAGAGCACGGTCAGCAAATGATAGAGTGGACAGGTGAATAAGTAGACCACTTGACAACAGCAAGCAGGTTATTCAAGGGAGGCTCCAGCACAGATTTATAATTGAAGCATTTATTGCTTTCCACTTGATTCATAACTGAGAGGATGTTAACAAAGAACAAGAACAAGAGATAAAGGAAATATTAGATTTGACATATAAGTTGATCTAATGAAGAATCTGGGAAGAACAGACTGGCCAAAATCCTCCATCCTCGTTCACGGCTGAGAGCTCCTGATGCCGCTACAAATGAATGGAGTTTTGACTGGAGCGCCAAATTTTACTCACTCGCTCGCAACATCGCCACGGAGGAGAGCGGATGAATCCCGCCCATTATCTTTTCCTTATCACGCTGCCATAAGACCATAAGACAGAGGAGCAGAATTAGACCACTCGGCCCATCAAGTCTGCTCTGCCATTCAATCATGGCTGATATTTTCTCATCGCCATTCTCCTGCCTTCTCTCTATAACCTCTGATCCCCTTACTAATCAAGTACCTATCTAGCTCTGTCTTAAAGACACTCAGTGATTTGGCCTCCACAGCCTTCTGCGGCAAAGAGTTCCACAGATTCACCACCCTCTGGCTGAAGAAATTCATCCTCATCTCTGTTTTAAAGGATCGTCCCTTTAGTCTGAAATGGTATCCTCTGGTTCTAGTTTTTCCTGCAAGTGGAAACATCCTCTCCATGTCCCCTCTATCCAGGCCTCGCAGTATCCTGTAAGTTTCAATAAGATCACCCTGATGTGTTGGGTGTTCTGGATCACAAACAGGTCACCAACACTTGAAGTGGTGCAACTCTATTTTAATATAAGGTTAACTATATTGACATACTTGAACTGTAGGTAAATGCAATACCAGCTTTAACTGTTGACCCTTGCTTAGTCCTAACCAGGTGATGCACTCAGCACATGGTGAATGTCTGTGTTGCAGGCCGTGAGCTCTGTGCTCCGAGCTGGCTGCTACTAAAATGAGCGGGAACTCTTCTGTCCCCTGTCTTTATAGTGAGTGTGCTCTCACTGGTGATTGGCTGCGGTGTTGTGTATGCTGATTGGTCCCACTGCATGTCCATCAGTGTGTGTGTGTGTGTCTGCACCATAATATACTGGTGTATATTATGATATCCCTCCTTTTATATAAAGAACAAGTGCCTGCGTGACAATAAATATCGTGCAGTGAATGTGCCTGACTATGTGTGCGCGTGTTCTTTACATGCCTATGTACATGAGGCTAATCTATTTACACGGGAAGGTGCCTGGTGTAGAGAAATAGGGTGTCACACCAACAACAAAATGAACATTATACACAAACTACTGGAACGATGAAACAGGATAACAGAACAGATCAAAGAGTCCAACATTGTAAAACTCCTAAGTCAAGTCTCTGAGGTGGGCGACGAATTCTGGTTGACCGCCTCAAGGGTGGGTCAGGAGCCACCGGCTGAGGATCGGGCTGGGCCACGGCAGAGTGAGGAGGATGCAGAGTATTCGGAATCTCCACATAGTCCAGGTTGGAGGATCACGTGGCGAGCGTGGAATGAGGCGAAGGGCACGCCGATTGCGGCGGCGAATGGAACCATCTGGCAGACGAACCAGGGATGAGCGGGGAGACACCTGCCGAAGAACCACAACAGTTTCAGACCAACCACCCTCCGGAAGATGGATGCGGACGTTGTCATCCGGCGCCAGAGCAGGGAGATCAGTCGCCCGAGCGTCATGCGCCGCCTTGTGTTGTGCACGAGACTGTTGCATCCGCTGAAGGACGGGAATGTGGTCGAGGTCTGGGACGTGAATGGACGGCACCATGGTCCTGAGGGTGCGACCCATGAGCAGCTGGGCTGGCGACAGGCCCGTGGAGAGTGGGGCCGAACGATAGGCCAGCAAGGCGAGGTAGAAGTCGGATCCTGCATCGGCAACCTTGCAGAGGAGCCGTTTAACGATGTGGATGCCCTTTTCCGCTTTGCCATTGGATTGGGGGTACAGGGGACTGGATGTCACATGCACAAAGTTGTACCTGCTGGCAAAGTTGGACCATTCCTGGCTCGCGAAGCAGGGGCCATTGTCCGACATCACAGTGAGTGGGATGCCGTGACGAGCAAAGGTCTCCTTGCAGGCACGAATGACCGCCGTTGATGTGATGTTGTGCAGGCGTACGACCTCCGGGTAGTTCGAAAAATAGTCTACAATCAGAACATAGTCCCTGCCGAGCGCATGGAACAGGTCAACGCCTACCTTAGACCAAGGGAACGTGACCAACTCATGGGGCTGTAGGGTCTCACGTGGTTGGGCCGGCTGGAACCGCTGACAGGTGGGGCAGTTGAGCACTGTGTTGGTTATGTCCTCATTGATGCTGGGCCAGTACACAGCCTCTCGGGCCCTCCTTCGGCACTTCTCCACGCCAAGATGGCCCTCGTGTAGCTGTTCCAAAATGAGTTGGCGCATGCTGTGCGGGATCACGATGCGGTCCAGCTTCAGGAGGACACCATCAACTACTGTCAGATCGTCTCAGATATTGTAGAACTGCGGGTATTGGCCCTTGTGCCACCCGTCCATCGTGTGGAGCATGACACGCTGTAGTAGGGGGTCAGCCGCAGTCTCGCGGCGAATGTGGATAAGGCGTTCATCCGTGGCCGGCAGACTGGAGGCCGTGAAGGCCACATGGGCGTCAACCTGGCAGACGAACCCCTCTGGGTCACACAGGGTGTTGACTGCCCTGGACAGAGCGTCGGCTATGATCAGGTCCTTGCCCGGGGTGTATAGGAGCTGGAAATCGTACCGCCGGAGTTCAAGCAGAATGTGCTGGAGGCGAGGGGGTCATATCATTCAGGTCTTTTTGTATAATGTTGACCAGCGGGCGATGGTCGGTCTTGACAGTGAATTGGGGGAGGCCGTACACGTAACCATGAAATTTGTCGACCCCAGTCAACAGGCCAAGGCACTCCTTTTCGATCTGCGCGTAACGCTGTTCCGTGGGGGTCATGGCACATGACGCACATGCAACGGGGGCCCATGATGAGGCCTCATCGCGTTGCAGGAGCACCGCCCCAATGCCGGATTGGCTGGCATCCGTTGAAATTTTTGTTTCCTTCGTGGGATCAAAAAATGCCAATACCGGGGCCGTGATAATCTTGGTCTTAAGCTCCTCTCATTCGCGCTCGTGGGTGGGAAACCATTGGAAGTCTGTCGTCTTCCTGACCAGGTTCCAGAGAGCTGTGGTATGGGAGGCGAGGTTGGGGATGAACTTCCCCAGGAAGTTGACCATGCCCAAAAATCGGAAGACCGCCTTCTTATCCGCTGGCTTCTGCATGACCGTGATGGCTGCCACCTTGTCCGCATCTGGCCGCACACCCAACCGGGAGATGTAGTCCCCTAGGAACTTGAGTTCCGTCTGGCCGAAGGAACATTTGGCTCTGTTGAGGCGAAGGCCTTCGTCCTGTATTTGTTTGAAAACGCGCTGGAGGCGACTGATTTGCTCCTGCGGGGTATTAGACCAAATGATGATGTCGTCAACATAGACGTGCACACCCTCAATGCCCTCCATCATTTGTCCCATGATCCGGTGGAATACTTCTGATGCCGATATAATCCCAAACGGCATCCTGTTGTAGTAGTATCTGCCAAACGGGGTATTAAAGGTCCACAGCTTTCTGCTGGACTTGTCTGGTTGAATTTGCCAGAATCCTTTCGAGGCGTTAAGTTTGGTGACGATGTTGGCCCAAGCATCTCGCATGTGATCTCCTTGCGCTTGGGGATAGGGTAATGCTCCCTCATTATGTTGCGATTCAGATCTGTTGGGTCAATGCAGATCCGGAGCTCGCCGGAAGGCTTCTTTACGCACACCATGGAACTGACCTAGTCGGTTGGTTCCGTCACTCTGGAGAGCACTCCTTGGTCCTGGAGGTCCTGTAGCTGCTGCTTGAGGCGGTCCTTGAGGGGTGCTGGGACTCTGCGAGGTGCATGAACCTCGTGTGTTTGAGCAGGATTTTGTACGTGTATGGAAGCGTGCCCATGCCTTCGAAAATGTTGCGGTGCTGGTCGATGATGGCATTGAGTTGCGCCCTGAAGTCCGCATCCTGGAAGGCAGACGGGTCCATAAGACCATAAGACCATAAGACATAGGAGTGGAAGTAAGGCCATTCGGCCCATCGAGTCCACTCCACCATTCAATCATGGCTGATTTCAACTCCATTTACCCGCTCTCTCTCCATAGCCCTTAATTCCTCGAGAAATCAAGAATTTATCAACTTCTGTCTTAAAGACACTCAATGTCCCGGCCTCCACCGCCCTCTGTGGCAATGAATTCCACAGACCCACCACTCTCTGGCTGAAGAAATTTCTCCTCATCTCTGTTCTAAAGTGACTCCCTTTTATTCTAAGGCTGTGCCCCCGGGTCCTAGTCTCCCCTATTAATGGAAACAACTTCCCTACATCCACCCTATCTAAGCCATTCATTATCTTGTAAGTTTCTATTAGATCTCCCCTCAACCTCCTAAACTCCAATGAATATAATCCCAGGATCCTCAGACGTTCATCGTATGTTAGGCCTACCATTCCTGTGATCATCCGTGTGAATCTCCGCTGGACCCGCTCCAGTGCCAGTATGTCCTTCCTGAGGTGTGGGGCCCAAAATTGCTCACTGTATTCTAAATGGGGCCTAACTAATGCTTTATAAAGCTTCAGAAGTACATCCCTGCTTTTATATTCCAAGCCTCTTGAGATGAATGACAACATTGCATTTGCTTTCTTAATTACGGACTCAACCTGCAAGTTTACCTTTAGAGAATCCTGGACGAGGACTCCCAAGTCCCTTTGCACTTCAGCATTATGAATTTTGTCACCGTTTAGAAAATAGTCCACGCCTCTATTCTTTTTTCCAAAGTGCAAGACCTCGCACTTGCCCACGTTGAATTTCATCAGCCATTTCTTGGACCACTCTCCTAAACTGTCTAAATCTTTCTGAAGCCTCCCCACCTCCTCCATACTACCTGCCCCTCCACCTATCTTTGTATCATCGGCAAACTTAGCCAGAATGCCCTCAGTCCCGTCATCTAGATCATTAATATATAAAGAGAACAGCTGTGGCCCCAACACTGAACCCTGCGGGACACCACTCGTCGCCGGTTGCCATTCCGAAAAAGAACCTTTTATCCCAACTCTCTGCCTTCTGCCTGACAGCCAATCGTCAATCCATGTTAGTACCTTGCCTCGAATACCATGGGCCCTTATTTTACTCAGTAGTCTCCCGTGAGGCACCTTATCAAAGGCCTTTTGGAAGTCAAGATAGATAACATCCATTGGCTCTCCTTGGTCTAACCTATTTGTTATCTCTTCAAAGAACTCTAACAGGTTTGTCAGGCACGACCTCCCCTTACTAAATCCATGCTGACTTGTCCTAATCCGACCCTGCACTTCCAAGAATTTAGAAATCTCATCCTTAACAATGGATTCTAGAATCTTGCCAACAACCGAGGTTAGGCTAATTGGCCTATAATTTTCCATCTTTTTCCTTGTTCCCTTCTTGAACAGGGGGGTTACAACAGCGTTTTCCAATCCTCTGGTACTTTCCCTGACTCCAGTGACTTTTGAAACATCATCACCACGCCTCCACTATTTCTTCAGCTATCTCCTTTAGAACTCTAAGATGTAGCCCATCTGGGCCCGGAGATTTATCAATTTTTAGACCTCTTAGTTTCTCTTGCACTTTCTCCTTTGTGATGGCTACCATATTCAACTCTGTCCCCTGACTGTCCGGAATTGTTGCGATATTACTCATGTCTTCTACTGTGAAGACTGACGCAAAGTACTTATTCAGTTCCTCGGCTATTTCCTTGTCTCCCATCACAAAATTACCAGCGTCATTTTGGAGCGGCCCAATGTCAACTTTTGCCTCCCGTTTGTTTTTAATGTATTTAAAGAAACTTTTACTATCATTCCTAATGTTACTGGCTAGCCTACCTTCAAATTTGATCCTCTCTTTCCTTATCTCTCTCTTTGTTATCCTCTGTTTGTTTTTGTAGCCTTCCCAATCTTCTGACTTCCCACTACTCTTTGCCACATTATAGGCTTTCTCTTTTGCTTTGATGCATTCCCTAACTTCCTTTGTCAGCCATGGCTGCCTAATCCCCCCTCTGACAATCTTTCTTTTCTTTGGGATGAACATCTGTACTGTGTCCTCAATTACTCCCAGAAACTCCTGCCATTGCTGTTCTACTGTCTTTCCCACTAGGCTCTGCTCCCAGTCGATTTTCGTCAGTTCCTCCCTCATGCCCCTGTAGTTACCTTTATTTAACTGTAACACCTTTACATCTGATTCTACCCTCTTTCTTTCAAATTGGAGATTGAATTCGACCATATTGTGATCACTGCCTCCTAAGTGCTCCCTTACTTTAAGATCTTTAATCAAGTCTGGCTCATTACATAACACTAAGTCCAGAATGGCCTGTTCCCTCGTGGGCTCCATCACAAGCTGTTCCAAAAAGCCCTCCTGTAAACATTCAATGAATTCCCTTTCCTTGGGTCCTCTGGCAGTATTATTTACCCAGTCCACCTGCATATTAAAGTCCCCCATGATCACTGTGACCTTGCCTTTCTGACATGCACTTTCTATTTCGTGGTGCATCTTGTGCCCCTGGTCCTGACCACTGTTAGGAGGCCTGTACATAACTCCCATTATGGTTTTTTTGCCTTTGTGGTTCCTCAACTCTACCCACACAGACTCCACATCATCCGACCCCATGTCGTTTAGTGCTATTGAGTTAATTTCATTCCTAATTAACAAGGCAACCCCGCCCCCTCTGCCCACCTCTCTGTCTTTTCGATAGGTTGTGAATCCCTGGATGTTTAAATGCCAGTCCTGAACCCCCTGCAACCATGTCTCTGTGATGCCTACCACATCATACCTGCCAGTCACAATCTGGGCCACAAGCTCATCTACCTTGTTCTGTACACTGCGCGCATTTAAATATAGCACCTTTAATTCTCTATTGACCGTCCCTTTTTGTTTTCTTAGTCTGGTGGACCTTGGTTTACTGAGCCTTTCCATACACTGTGTCATATTTTGTGGGATGGGGACTATTGTAACCTCTCCTGAGTTCTGTCTTTTTGTGCTTTTTTGTATTCCTAAGCAGCTACGCTTCCCACTGATTACTTCACCTCTTGGTTCCCTGACTTTCCCTTCCCCCCCAATCTTTAGTTTAAAGTCCTATTGACCACCCTATCTACTCTTTTCGCCAGAACACTGGTCGCAGCTCGGTTCAGGTTGAGACCATCCCAACGGTATAGGTCCCCCCTGTCCCAAAACTGATGCCAGTGTCCCATGAAAAGGAACCCCTCTTTCCCACACCACTCTTTCAGCCACGTGTTAACTTCCCTTATTCTTGCCTCCCTATGCCAATTTGCACGTGGCTCGGGCAGTAATCCCTTTACCTGCCTGACTTGCAGTCACACCCTGCTGTCCCTGGCCACTAGCAGGATTTAAACTACTTACTCTGACAGGTGTGACTGCCTCCTGAAACACAGTGTCCAGGTAAGTCTCCCCCTCCCGGATGTGCCTCAGTGTTTGAAGCTCAGACTCCAGCTCATCAACTCTGAGACCGGAGCTCTTCGAGCAGCCAACACTGACTGGAGATGTGGTCGCTGCGGCTCGCAATGGGATCTGCCAGCTCCCCCATCAAGCAGTTCAAGCACATCACTCTGGAGAGAGAGAATGTATTCATTGAACGAGGTTTAGGAGTTTGCACGCCTGTGCGCCTAGCAGAGAGTCCTTCGAGGAGCCCACGATCTCGAAGGGAAGGATGGCTTTTCGCGAGTTGTGCGTCACTTCGAGTTGGCATGAACCGGTAACAGGAATGACGTTGCCATTGTAATCCACTAATTGGCAGGTCGACGGAAGAATGGTTGGTTTAACCCCAAGGGTCTGAAAGGCTGACCATGCTAGGAGGTTAGCGGAAGCACCAGTGCCCAGGCGGAATCGTATCTGGGATCGGTTGACCGTCAGGGTTTGACACCACTCGTCGTCTGGATCAATGCTGTGCACCGACAGCGGCTGGTGGTTTTGATGCGGGGACAGCCTGTTCTTTGTTATAACAGTGACTCGAAAAGGCTCCCTCGGGTCCTCGGAGTCACTGGTTTGCGGGAAGTCAGAATCGGACTCGGTTTGGGCGTAGGCAACTGCTTGTGCAGGGTTCTTCGGAGGCTTATTTCATTTCCTGGTTCAATTTGAGGCATTGTACTGTCATTCCAGGTGAAGGAAGGTTGTTTTACAGCTTTAAAAGATTTTTTCTTTGATTTGGGACGTTTCCCCTTTAAATGGGCATGGCCCGGGGCCTCTGATGTCATGGCGCGCGTGACGTAGCACGTAGGAGGCGTTTGCACATGCGCAGATTGTGGTTCCTTTACTGATGGCCATTTTTCTGATTGCGCATGCGCGGCATCACGCAACTGCGCATGTGCAGTTCCTTTAGAAAGATGGCAGCCGACCAAAATCGTTCTCTGCTCCGGGATTTCGGCCTCGAGGTGAGTACTGGCACTTCTCTTACCTTTCCTTGCTGGTTGGAGTGTGTTTTCCTCACAGTATTTGCCGAATTTGTCCAGGTCTGCCTGGAAGTCGCTCCTGTTTTGCCCCTTGGAGAACTTGCATTTTTAAAAGATTTCTTCTGCTCTGGCACCGGCGATGATGAGGAGAAGCTCTGTTTTTTCCGGATCGGCCAGGTCTTCTAGTGCGGCAGCCAGCAGGAAGATATAAAACTTTTGCCGGAATGCCCGCCAGTTTTCACGGAGATCGCCATGGCACTGGAGCTGCTGCGGAACCCGGATCTTGAACATCTTGCCTGGGTATCGTTGCTGGTTGTTACTGTACGCTGAGGTATGGCTATCTGGACTGAACCCGCTCACTCCTGGTATCATGATGTGTTGGGTGTTCTGGATCACAAACAGGTCACCAACACTGGAAGTGGTGCAACTCTATTTTATTATAAAGTTAACTATATTAACATACTTGAACTGTGGGTAAATGCAATCCCAGCTTTAACTGTTGACCCTTGCCTAGTCCTAACCAGGTGATGCACTCAGCACATGGTGAATGTCTGTGTTGCAGGCTGTGAGCTCTGTGCTCCGAGCTGGCTGCTACGAGAATGAGCGGGAACTCTCCTGTCCCCTGTCTTTATAGTGCGTGTGCTCTCACTGGTGATTGGCTGCGGTGTTGTGTATGCTGATTGGTTCCGTTGCATGTCCATCAGTGTGTGTGTGTGTGTGTGTCTGCACCATAATATACTGGTGTATATTATGACACACTCCTCATCCTTCTAAACTCCAATGAGTACAGACCCAGAGTCCTCAACTGTTCCTCATACGGCAAGTTCTTCATTCCAGGGATCATTCTTGTGAACGTCGTCTGGACCCTATCCAAGGCCAGCACATTCTTCCTTAGATACGGGACCCAAAACTGCTCACAATACTCCAAATTGGATCTGACCAGAGTCTTATACAGCCTCAGAAGTACATCCCTGGTCTTATATCTAGCCTTCTTGACATGAATGCTAACATTGCATTTGCCTTCTTAACTGCCGACTGAACCTGCACGTTAACCTTAAGAGAATCATGAACAGGGACTCCCAAGTCCCTTTGTGCTCCTGATTTCCTAAGCATTTCCCATTTAGAAAATAGTCTATGCCGAAATTCCTCCTTCCAAAGTGAATATCCTCACACTTTTCCACATTGTATTTCATTTGCCACTTCACTGCCCACTCTCCTAGCTTGTCCAAATCCTTCTGCAGCCCCCTTGCTTCCTCAATACTACCTATCCCTCTATAGATCTTTGTATCATCTGCAAACTTAGCAACAGTGCCTCCAGTTCCTTCTTCCAGATAATTAATGTATATTGGGAAAAGTTGTGGTCCCAGCACAGACCCCTGAGGCACACCACGAGTCACAGGCTGCCATCCTGAAAAAGACCCCTTTATCCCCACTCTCTGCCTTCTGCCAGTCAGCTAAACCTCTATCCATGCCAGGATCATACCCTTAACACCATGGCCTCTTAACTTATTTAACAGTCTCCTATGCTGCACCTTATTAAAGGACTCCTAGATATCTAAATAAATCACGTCCACTGGTTCTTCTTTGTCAAACTTCCTTGTTATCTCCTCAAAGAACTCTAACAGATTTGTCAGACATGACCTCCCTTTGACAAAGCCGTGCTGACTCAGTCCTATTTTACCACGCACTTCCAAGTACTTTGCGATCTCATCTTTAATAACAGACTCTAAAATCTCACCAAAGTCAGGCTAACCGGCTTATAATTTCCCGTCTTCTGCCTCCCTCCCTTCTTAAACAGTGGTGTTACATTAGCCACTTTCCAGTCCTCTGGGACCCTTCCTGCCTCTAGTGATTCATGAAAGATCACCACCAATGCCTCCACAATTTCCTCAGCTAACGCTTTTAGGACTCTGCTGTTTGTGCTGATTGTAAACTGGCTGCCACATTTCCCACAGTGGGATAGTAACCACACTTCAAAGTAATTTCATTTGCAGTAACGCATGTTGCGTCAAGCAGAAAACAGGATTGGCGCCCGGTCGCGATCCTGTTGCTATTCTCCGGTCCCCTGCTGGTGGCGGTATCAATGAAATGAAAATAGCTTATTGTCCCGAGTAGGCTTCAATGAAGTTACTGTGAAAAGCCCCTAGTCGCCACATTCCAGCGCCTGTTCGGGGAGGCTGGTACGGCCCAGCGCCGGCGACCCATGCAAATCCGCGATTTGCATCGATTTAACTCTGATTATCTGGCTGTACACTGGATGCTCCACCCTTCTCAGGCAGAATCCCGCAGGCGTGAATTGGTGCAAGTATTTACAAGCGGGGACCAGGCATCGGGGCTGTTGAGGGGGGCAAGAAGGTAAGAAAACTCTCAAAACTTTTCAGCCTTGCTGGGGTGTCTACCTGGGTCTCAGGGTGTAGTGGGGTGGAGTGTGGGGACTGTGCTGTACTTTTTTTGTTCTTGTGTTCATTGAGGTGTCCCTCTCGGTATCAGGGTGACCTGGCTCAGGCCCCCATTGTTGCATTCTTTCATTCATACCCACCCCTTAGCTGCAACCTACAGGCTCCTGGTTGCTGAGACTGCTGACTGCTCACAGTATAGGCTCAGAGGGCTTCTGGTCTTGTGGGAACCCTCGGCATTCTCTGTCTCTCACCACATCTCCCTCAGTGACATGGATTTTGTACTGCAGCCAGATCTGCTCGCTATCTACCTGGCCGCTGCTGCTGTGGTGGATGCACAGAGGCTAGAAGGCCAGGGCCAGACTGGGGAGGATCCTGCACAAGAGGAGCCTGCCCCAAAAGAGCAGGGGGCAGCCAGTGAGGCTCAAGTATCGGCTGTCCAACAGCCGACGAGCAGGTGCCAATGAGGTGCTGCACCAGGCCACGTTTATACTGTGGGTGCCTGAACTTGGAGAAGCCCCTTAAATTGCCCCTCAATGTCCAAAGGTCAGGTGTGTTGCTCTGTTTACTTGCTATAAATATAGCAGTCGTTATGGTCGCCTTTCCTAATCCTAATTATGTGTATACTTTCAGAGTCGCCAGGTATCTCTCGATACCGCCACAATGTTCAACCCAAATACCGATCAAAGAGCCAATACACCAGTTAGTTAGTTCAAAGTCAATGGTATTTATTTACACACAGTAAGATCTACTCATGCACAATATTACTACAAGCTAAACTGTCTCTATCACTAACACCTATACTTAACTTTGGGTGCCCACTTAGTCAGAGGAACAATGGCCGTTGTTCGGATCTGAGGCTGTTGTGTTCGAAGAGGTAGCAGGAGTACAGCTAAGGTCGTCTGTCTGGTAGCGAGCGTTGACCTTGAACTTACTTGCTTCTGGTGGTGCTGGTGGAAGGGTCTCTCCGCTTGAGAGCTGAATGCAAGAGGCTGAACCTTTGGCGGGGGTTCCTTCTTATACTTGGAGGGGCTTCGCGCGCTTTTAGGTGGGCTTTAAACTTGGTCCTAATTAATTGGGCAGGTTCTTGATTATTTTCATCGATCTAAACCAATAAAGGGGCGGGTGTCCTGATGGCTGGGCGTGTCCTAGGTGGCCTTGCTTTGTTTGTGTCTTTCGGTTGGGGTACTGGCGCCGGGATGTTTGTGACAGTATCGGCTACCTGAGCATTAGTCCTTTGTTCCTCGGAGATGGGCCATCAATATGTTAATCGAGCCAGAGTTTCGATTCCGTCTGCTGACTGCTTTCCAAATATACATTCAGGCTCTGTGCCTGCTTGTTGCTTAGTATTGTCCACATTTCCCTGTAGTCTCTGTGAGCGTCCATTTTGTATTCTGAAAGTGGCCATTACGAGGATAGGTTGGGGGAGTAGGCCTGAGTGGGTGCTCCTCCAGAGTGTCAGTGCAGACTCGATGGGGTGAACGGCCTACTTATGCACTGTAGGTATTCTATGATTCTACGATTCTATCAAGCTGCCAGACTGTGAGTTGACGACAGGTCCAGCTAACTAGGGAGATCTTGCACCACCTGTGCCAGATGGTGGGGTATATAGCACTGCAGGAGTATGGAGGAGGACACCCACTCTAGATGCGATCATGGTGATGGGCGCCCTGAACCTTTATGACTCTGACTCATTCCATGGTTCGGACGGGTAACCCTGCTTTCCTCAATGGCATCCAGCATACGGTCAATCCCAAACACCCAGAATCGGGGCGGGGGGGGGGGGGGGCAGTGGAGGGGGTGGGGGAGTAGGAATGACAGCCTGTGCTCAGTGAAGCGGTTACAAGCAGCGCCAGCTTGTCAGGCTCTTTAACGTTAATCTAGGCCCCAGTGAATCTGACCAGTGGGACCGGCTTGGGCGGTAGACGGGCCTGAATTTTAACTGCATGAATTCCACACAATTCACTTCTGGTGGAAGTACTTAGGGCTGGATTATTCAATTTTGAGGCTACGTCCGGAGCGTGTGTCTTGTCTTACAACCAAAAAGTCGGCAACACCTTCACCGCTGCCAGTGGGTGGTTAGCAGCCGAGCCACGTAAAGCCCCCGGCTTCACCTGCAGATATGGATGGAAGAATGGCTGGGTCCATGGCCGCGTACATGCACGGCGGTGACCTGCGGCGGTCGCGCTGCCCAACATGGTACCTGCCGCGCGCGGACTCGACCTGTCAGATAGTGCCCCCCTTATCCCCCGTCGCCACCCCTGGACCCCCCAGCCGCCGCCAAAGCCCCCCCCCCTCCCCCCCCCCCGCCAGTGGAACGGCTGCCCCCATCTAACTGTGGCGGCTCTGGACACAGTCTGCAGCCGCCAGGCGAGGTCCACGAAAACTGTGAGTACACGTGTCCCACGCCATAGGGAATTCGACCCATCGTGGGCAGAGCATTGGCGGAGGGCCTCAGGTGAGTCATGAGGCCGTCCCAATGGCGTGAGGCATGCTCAGCGATGATGCCGTTTTTGAGGGGACGGAGCATCCGAAAACAGCCGCCGCCCCTGATTCGGTTGTAAACAGAGATTCTCCACCCAATCGCCGATTACGATATCGGCTTTGGGCAACACACAATCCAGCCCAGTCTCCCAAAAGGAGAATCTAACCAAGTGTATAAATGCAGTTCTTTCCTTCTTTACCTTTCTTCCTTTTTTGGGTACTTAACATTGCAGTGGCCTCAGACCTAATCATAGATCATAGAATTTACAGTGCAGAAGGAGGCCATTCGGCCCATCGAGTCTGCACCGGCTCTTGGAAAGAGCACCCTACCCAAGGTCAACACCTCCACCCTATCCCCATAACCCAGTAACCCCACCCAACACTAAGGGCAATTTTGGACACGAAGGGCAATGTAGCTTGGCCAATCCACATAACCTGCACATCTTTGGACTGCGGGAGGAAACCGGAGCACCCGGAGGAAACCCACGCAGACACGGGGAGGATGTGCAGACTCCGCACAGACAGTGACCCAAGCCGGAATCGAACCTGGGACCCTGGAGCTGTGAAGCAATTGTGCTATCCACAATGCTACCGTGCTGCCCCAAAGGCACCCAATGGACATCCATTGTCCACTGGATATTGTAGCCATCGGGGATGGCCACTTCCAACTAGGTACAGAGCAACTTGCAAAGACTGATGGGTAAAATGGACAAGCCAAGAGTCAGGCAGGCTCAGAGCCTGAAATGCATATTTGTCAGCAAAGTCCAGACAGCATCGAAACCCCGTCCCATTAGCATGTTAATCAGGCCAATTAGCAGGTGATGGCCCATCTTCCCCAAAACAAAGGACTGGTACTCCAGCAACCGAGACAGTCCCAGACATTTCAGCGCCACTCCCTGTCCAAGGAAAACGCAAACAATGGGGTCAATGACGGCTTGGGACACGCCCAACCATCCAGATCCACGCCCACTTATTGGCTAAGTGTCATGTGAGAGTGCCTTTAAGAAATGGATGTTTAAGCAATGTACCTTTAAGGAATGGAGATGATCATATTACTGAAGTGATGTCAGAGGTTGGGGGGTGCTGAGCTCACTTCTGCTTTTGGTTTCAGTTCGAAAAAGCAGCTTGGGTGTGTCTGTGTGTTTCCAGAGAGCTGCAGGAAGAAAAGCAAAGTGCTGGAGCTGAAGTCAACCAAGCTGATATATCTTTGCCATTCTACAGAAAATATATATATTCTGTGACCTGGTGTGTTACTGTTTTGAAGGTTTGAAGCCTTTTGGATGTTTGAAGGAACATTTTGAGGGATTATTTAGTGTTGTAATATTTTTGGGGTTATCTTTGAAGTAAGGGGTGTTAAGGGATCCAATGTTTATTTAACAGGTTAAGTTGAGTTCATGGAATAAACATTGTTTTGTGTTAAAAACCACGTGTCTATAATTGTAATATCACACCTGGGGAACAAGCCGTGTGCTTCAAAAGCAACAATCCATTAAAGGGAGAGGTTGGTTGAACTCCAGGAAACATTTTGGGGTTCTGAAAACACCTCACCCATAACAAAGAGATCGAACAGAGTGATCAGGGATCACCCAATTAGTAAGGCCCAAATCGAAGGACCGCCCAAAAGAGCGCGGAACCCCCCCCCCGAGTATAATCGAAGAGTTCGCCATATGTTCGCTCTCTTTTGGTCTTGGTACCCCGGTCACGGCCATTGCTAACTGCAGCAACACTAGATGCAAGTTCGAATTCAACGCCCACTACCAGACGGATGAGCCCAGCTGAGCAGCAGTTACCACTTCGAACCCAGGAGATCCAGAATTGAACAGGGGCCACTGTTTCCTGACCTAGGCCGGGTGCCCGAAGTTAAGTACAGGTTGTCTTAGTAATAGGTGTAGTAGACTAATAGTATTTATGTTGCATGACTGATTGTGTGTACATAAAGTACCCTTGACCTTGAACTAACCAACTGGTGTTTGGCTCTTTGATCGATAGCCGGTTGAAACTTGTGGTGGTATCATTCGATAACTGGCGACTCTAAGCATTCGGACAGAGACAATATAGGAAGAAGGCAAATTCACTGATTGCCCTAATTGGAACAGAGCCACAGAAAAGACCAAGTAGTAGAGGAAACGCACAACAATATATATATTAATGAGGATCCTAAAGTCAGTCTATGGGCTTTAATTCCTCAGAGGACTGACAGGTGAAAATCATCCAGTTAAAAGATACAGAAAAATTAATTCAGTACATACAATATTGTTTCGGTCTAAGTTAAACCTGACCAGAAGAGGTTGATGCTCACTGTACTATGAACAAAGTGGAGCTGAGAGAAAAACAGAAAATGCTGAAAAAACTAGGCAGCTCTGGCAGCATCTGTGGAGACACTGAGTTAATGTTTTGAGTCCAACATCACTCTTCTTTGGTGCTGAGACTTGTATTGTTTGAGAGACAGAATAAAGCACAGTTTCAAGTACTTCATACACAATGAATCGCTTTGAATGGTTTATCCTTTGGATATAGACGAGCAGCGACTGATGTACCTCATCTCATCGTTTGATTTAATTGGGCGAATGTTGGCAGCGGCTGTCTGGACCTCTCCACTCTTAACGTGGGCTGGTTTAGCGCAGGGCTAAATCGCTGGCTTTGAAAGCAGACCAAGGCAGGCTAGCAGCACGGTTCAATTCCCGTACCAGCCTCCCCGAACAGGCGCCAGAATGTGGCGACTAGGGGCTCTTCACAGTAACTTCATTTGAAGCCTACTTGTGACAAGAAGCGACTTCATTCATTCATTCATTGAAATGGAAGCTCGCTACCCAGTGCTGAGAAGCTGGAGTACAAGAGGCAGCGATTGACTGAATACTTCAGGGGAAGATCGTTGCCAGATGGTCAAATTGGCAGCAGTTTAAGGTGGAAATCAGGAGAAAGGCCAATTTCTATACATCTGCTGCAGACTGAGAAGACATTCCATTGCTTTCCTTATATTGTTATTATTAGTTTCTGTCATGTCCTAATCCTTGAAAAATGTAATGTACGGTAAAGTTGCCACAGTCCCAGATGATCATCGGCTGCTTTCCCCTTTGAGAGGGAGAGCTGACTGGTAGTGGTTTAACCTGAGGATTACTACACCTCAGATGAGAGGCAAGGTTGAGAAGGTGGGGCCTTCATGAAGCCTTGAAAAATATTAACAAAGTTAATATTAACATTGCTGCTGGAACTTCAGTATGCAGGTGACATCGCCATCTCCGCTCTCTCAGAAGAGAATCACCAAGCCATGCTTGACATCTTCGCGAGAGCATACTGAAGAATTGGTCTCAGCATGACTATCAAGAGGGCTCAAGTCCTTTACCAAGTCGTCCCAGTCAGGAATCCGGGGCGAGATTCTCCGTCGGCCAACGGCAGAATAGGGAAAGGCGATTGGGCGGAGTATTGGTCATGAGGTTGAAATCGTGGCCGGCGCCAGAATGCCATGCTCTGGTGCCTTGACAGTGAAATTAATGCACTCTACTCCGCACTTACAGTTAACGCCGTCCACATAGCATTAGAGTGCCTGACCTGGTATCCTCCTGGGTCTCCGCGATGTTCCACCTCTGGCGGGAGAAATTACGAACGGCGTGTTCAACTTGTGGTTTGAAATCTGGGGAACAGGCGCCATAGCTAATGAGGGAGAGAAGAGAGGGGTACGGAAAGTGTCCATCATCGTTATGGTTATGGTGTACTGATACTTGTGCTGCTGGCCGTGGAGCTTATGCCAGGGCAGGGGGTTGGCCAGGAGGTGGGCCATGGGGTCGGGTGTCCAGGCATGGAACACCTTTAGCAACCTTGCAACTGAGTACACCGCTGACTGCTCACTGGGGACTTAGTGACATGGATCATATGAAAAATAAAGACAAAATTGTAATGAAAAATGGCTTCTCTTACAAAACTGCTCCACCTTTCAGTGATTACATTTTTGTTAGTTTTATACATACTTTCTCCGAACATGGTTTTATGCAAAGCTTCTGCTGATACAGATACCTACAGGGAGCGTTATAGAACTATGGGCAACCAAGATTCCACTAAGAGCACTTTTATGATGAAATTAAATGAAATGAAAATGAAAATCGCTTATTGTCACAAGTAGGCTTCAAATGAAGTTACTGTGAAAAGCCCCGAGTCGCCACATTCCGGCACCTGTTTGGGGAGGCTGGTACGGGAAATCGTGATGTTGGTTGTGCTCAGAAGCCATCAATGATTGCAAAGTGCAATTGGATAAGTTCTTGAAGGAAACACGTTTGCAGAGCGAGGTGAAAGGGACGGATTGCTCCATGGAAATCCAGCATGGTCTCGATTGACTGAATGGCCTCCTTCTGTATCGTTAATGACTCGATGTGAATGCAAATTGTTGTGGCTGAGAGGAATCTATCTAGTTTGAGTTCAAAAACATTATTGAGATAAGAGTATTAAAAGTTCTGCATTACAGCTGGTGTGCAAGAGAGGCAGCCAGAAGGAGCAAGAGGGAAGGATTTTACCCCATTTACCGGTGCAGTCACCCTTCACTTTGACAAGCTAGGAATTGGCAAACAAATTTTATTTCTCAAAGGATGTTTACAAATGAATAAATGCTGATTACGCTGCTGGGGCCAGCAGAAGATAAAACATGTAACAGATGCATCAAATTTGTACAGTCATAATCAGCACAAATCAAATAAGTGGATCCTTCTATGACTCTGTTTATGTAGTCTGTACCACCGCACTTTCATTATAATATGCAGATCTGGTGATAGCAATTTGAGAGAAACGACACCAGCAGTGGGTTTAGTACATAGATGATGCACTATTGGTGCACTGTGAGACAGGGCCAACTGTCAGAAGTGACGGCAAATCCTTGGCTCCAATATAATCCCCACTGATCTTTATGTAGCAATCTGCAAACAGTGGCATCTGTACTGTGTGACCTTGGCCATATGATAATGGTCCCATCTGCAGCCCTACTGTAATCAAGAACACCGCCATGGAGATCAGCCTGTCCAGTGTGATCAGCATGTGGCCGAAGATTGTTCCCAAACTGTGACCTGTGGTCAGTTGTTGAAGATAAATCTCTTGATGTTGGAAAAAATAGAATTAATGTGGCAGATTGACAATAAAATTTGGTGAGGTATTCCTGCCTGACAGCATGTCAGTGATAATATCGTCATCCGACCATTAAACTGCTGGGGGAAAATTCTTTCTTTATAATCCTGCAGCGCCAGGATAAATATTAAAATTGATTTTATATTTGAACCGTACTTTTGGCAAGTTTTTCACCATCTTAAAATGGTCTTCGTCGTAGTTCTTCAGGTGTAAGTGGGTTTAGAAGAAATAAATCGAGAACGTGAGAATCTGAAAGATGAAGAAAACATGTCAGAAATAAACAATGTCCCATCTGCCTCTGAAAAAGGACCATTTGCCATTTCTGGGTGCAAATAATTCAAATCTCCCGTCAAAGGATTGATATGAAAGTAACTCTCTTTAATTTGATTTGATTTGATTTCATTTATTGTCACATGTACCGAAGTACAGTGAAAAGTATTTTTCTGCGGCCAAGGGAACGTACACAGTACGTACATAGTGGACAAAAGAATAATCGACAGAGTACATTTACAGTGGTGCATTGACAAAAGTGATTGGTTACAGTGTGGAACAAGGGGCAAACAAAGCAAACAAAGCAAATACACGAGCAAGAGCAGCATAGGGCATTGTGAATAGTGTTCTTACAGGGAACAGATCAGTCCAAGGGGGAGTTGTTGAGGAGTCTTGTAGCTGTGGGGAAGAAGCTGTTCCTATGTCTGGATGTGCGAGTCTTCAGACTTCTGTACCTTCTGCCTGAAGGAAGGCCTGGAAGAAGACAATGCCTGGGTGGGAGGGATCTCTGATAATACTGTCTGCCTTCCTGAGGCAGCGAGAGGTGTATACAGAATCAATGTGGGGGTGGCAAGCTTGTGTGATGCGTTGGGCTGAGTTCACCACACTCTGCAGTTTCTTGCGATCTTGGACCGAGCAGTTGCCATACCAGACTGTGATGCAACTGGATAGGATGCTCTCTATCGCACATCTGTAGAAGTTTGTGAGAGTCAATGCAGACATGCTAAATTTCTGTAGCTTCCGTAGGAAGTAGAGATGTTGTTGGGCTTTCTTGACTGTTGCATCAACGTGAGTGGACCAGGACAGACTGTTGGTGATGGTGAGCCCCAGGAACCTAAAGCTATCGACCATCTCCACTTCAGAGCCATTGATGGAGACGGGAGTGTGAGTCATGCTATACATCCTGAAGTCGATGATCAGTTCCTTGGACTTTCCAACATTTCAGGAGAGGTTGTTTTCGGTACACCATGCAACCAAGTGATTTATCTCCCTCTTGTAGTCTGGTTCGTCGTTGTTTGAGATACGGCCCACCACATATAGATTGAGTTGGAGTTAAATCTTGCCACGCAGTCATGTGTGTATAGTGAGTACAGTAGAGGACTGAGCACACATCCTTGTGGGGCTCCGGTGTTGAGGACTATTGTGGAAGAGGTGCTGTTGCCTATCCTGACAGATTGTGGTCTGTTGGTGAGGGAGTCAAGGATCCAGCTATACAGGGAGGGGTCAAGTCCAAGATTGCGGAGTTTGGTTATTAGTCTTGTTGGGATAATGGTGTTGAAGGCGGAGTTGAAGTCTATGAACAGCAGTCTTACATAGGTGTCCTTGTTGTCGAGGTGTTCGAGTGTTGATTGCAGAGCCAGTGAGATAGCATCTGCTGTGGACCGGTTGCGGTGATCGGCAAACTGCAGTGGATCGAGACCGTCTGAGAGGCTGGCAGTGATCCATCTCATGACTAGCCGCTCGAAGCATTTCATGATAACAGACGTTAGGGCCACTGGTCGGTAGTCGTTAAGGCAGGCTACCTTGTTCTTCTTTGATACTGATATTATGGTGGTCTTCTTGAAGGAGGTGGGGACCTCAGAGCGGAGGAGTGATGTGGTGAAGATATCTGCGAATACACTCGGCAGCTGGTCTGCGCAGGCTCTGAATGGTCGCCCAGGGACTCCGTCGGGGCCCGTATCTTTCCATGGATTCACTTTCAAGAAGGCAGCTCTCACCTCTGAGGCTGTAATAGTGGGTATGGGTGGCACTGATACATTGGCTGACTGCTCAAAGCGGGCATAGAACTTGTTCAGATCATCGGGTCGGGATGCTCCAGCCCCAGATATTCCGCCTGGCCTTGCTTTATAGCCTGTGATCTTGTGTCAGCCCTGCCATAGCCGTTGTGGATTAATGTCGTTGGCCTGGGACTCTAGTCTGATGCGGTATTGTCTTTTTGCATCCCTGATGGCTTTCCATATGTTGTACCGTGATTTCTTATATAGGTCAGGGTCGGCAGACTTGAACGCCTCCGTCCGGAACTTCAGCAGGGAGTGAACCTTTTGGTTGAGCCAGGGTTTCCGATTGGGAAATACCTGTATTGTCTTCTTCGGTACACAGTACTCGACACACTTCCTGATGAAGTCTGTGACGGTGGTTGCGTACTCGTCCAGGTTAGCTGCCGCAGCCTTGATGGACCAGTCCACAGTCTCCAAGCAGTCGCAGAGGATGTCCTCAGATTCCTCGGACCTGCACTGCACGGATTTCTTGACTGGTTCAGCACGCTTGAGTTGCTGTTTGTAAGCAGGAAGTAGGAATACCGACTTGTGGTCGGATTTGCAAAAGTGTGGTCGGGGAATGGAGCGGTAGGCACCTTTGATGCTCGTGTAGCAGTGGCCCAGGGTGTTTGCACCCCTGGTGGAGCAGGAGATATGTTGATGGAGTTTGGGTGGGACCTTCCTGAGGTTGGCCTCGTTGAAGTCTCCAACCACAATTGTCAGGGCTTCGGGGTGATTTGTTTCTTGATTGTTGATGGTGAAATGTAATTCGGCATGTCTTTCTTCACTTCTGCCTGGAGTGGGATGTAGACTGCTGTGATGAGTACAGAGGTAAATTCACATGGGAGGTAGAAGGGGCGATACTTCATGGTTGGGTATTCTAGGTCTGGGGAGCAGTGGCATGCTAGGGACACCACATCCGAGCACCAGGAGGAGTTGATGAGGAGGCAAATACCCCCGCGCTTTGGCATGTCTGAGGCCTTCGTGCGGTCCATTCGGTGGATGGAAAAACCTTCAGGTTGGATGGCGCAAGTAGCCCGAGTGAGCCATGTCTCGGTGAAGCAGAGCACACAGTAGTTTCTCACTTCCCTCTGGGAGGTGGGTCTAGCATTGAGGTCATCCAGCTTGTTCTCAATTGCTTGGACGTTCGCCAGGAGTATGCTGGGGAGAGGAATCTTGAAGCCGCGTAATTTAAGTTTCACCTTCAGGCCGGCGCGTTTTCCTCTCTTCCTTGGTCGGCGGCTGCTCTTGGATGGCAGGGCTGGCTTTGCTAAAGGTAAGTGATTGCGTTCGGAGGGGTCGTGGTTGATGGTGGCGGTGTCAGGATCACTGGAGACGTTTGTGCGTGGGCCGGTCTGATCTCGTGGAGCGGTGAGGTTGCGTTCACCTTCCAGTGGGGTCAGGCGTGTACCTGTCGCTCCACTTCGTTGGTGAGGCCATGTGCCCTCGCGGTCTAGTCACGCTGAAGTTGTCCTTGGTGGCGGTCTGGAAAGGCCCTGTCTTTTACTTTTTCTTCCTGCAGGTGCGACAGGATGATGGACAGGTTGAACACCATGTGGTTGGGACAGGTCACATGGTTGGAGTCTGGAGGAAACAGGCACGTGGTCGGACTCCGCGGAGCATGGGCCTAGTCGAGCCTCCACTGGGGGAAGGAGGCAGCAGTTCTCCTGGACCGGGTAAGTTGAAGAGTTTTTGCTGGGATATTGGTGTTCGCTGGGCGGGAGAACTCTGGTCCGGGGTCGATCGCTGGGCGGGAGGCCGCTGCTCGGATGGGGGGCTCCGGTCTGTGGGCGGTCACCGCTTGGGGTGGCTCCAGTCCGGGGTCGGTCGCTGGGCATGAGCGGCGGTCCGCTGCCGGCAGTGCGTGTGGGACGCCTGTGGGGTCATGTCAGGTCACCGGGTCCATTGCTTGAGATTCGTAGGATCCTCAGATCTGTAAGAAAACACCCCCGGGAAATGCCTTTAGATATATGCAGGTGAGGGCTTTTGTGAGGCGACAGGTGAGGGAATTCCCGTTGCTCCCGGCACAAGAAGTTCAAGATAGGGTGATCTCGGGTGTATGGGTCGGGGAGGGCAAGGTGTTGGAAATACACCAGGAGTTGAAAGAAGAGGGGGAAGCGCTAGTAGAAGAGTTGAAGGGTAAATGGGAGGAGGAGCTGAGGGAGGAGATCGAGGAAGGTCTGTGGGCTGATGCCCTAGGTAGGGTTAATTCCTCCTCCTCGTGTGCCAGTCTCAGCCTGATACAATTTAAGGTGGTCCACAGAGCGCACTTGACGGGGGCGAGGTTGAGTAGGTTCTTTGGGGCAGAGGACAGATGTGGAAGGTGCTCAGGGAGCCCGGCGAACCATGTCCATATGTTTTGGTCATGCCCGGCACTGGAGGGGTTCTGGAGAGGAGTGGCGGGAGCAATATCTCAGGTGGTGAAAGTCCGGGTCAAGCCAAGCTGGGGGCTAGCAATATTTGGAGTAGTGGACGAACCGGGAGTGCAGGAGGCGAAAGAGGCCGGCATTCTGGCCTTTGCGTCCCTAGTAGCCCGGCGAAGGATCCTGCTAATGTGGAAGGAGGCGAAGCCCCCCAGCTTGGAGGCCTGGATAAATGATAAGGCTGGGTTCATAAAGTTGGAGAGGATTAAGTTCGCCTTGAGAGGGTCTGCGCAGGGGTTTTACAGGCGGTGGCAACCGTTCCTAGACTATCTCGCGTAGCGTTAGAGGAAGGTCGGTCAGCAGCAGCAACTTTGGGGGAGGGGGACGTCCTGGGAGGGGGGGGGGGGGAGAGGGGGGACTGCCTGGGAGGGTGGATGAGCAAGAGATAACATGAAGGGTTGGGGAAACTGGCACGTACGGGTGAGGGCCAGTGTACAAAGCTGTGTAAATATATCATTTTGCCATGTATATATCTTGCTCTGCGCAATTTCTCATTTTCTTTTGTTACGGGGGGGGTTATTGTTTATAAGGGAGAAAAATTGTGTTAAAAAACTTTAATAAATGTATATATTTTTTAAAAGATCTGTAAGAAAACATAGAAGAACATTGTTAGTAATTATATAAGAAGAGGAAAATAGTTTTAGCAGGTCAGAATGCTGATAGGAGGTCAAAGAAAAGGGGCAGGGGGAGAGAGCTCACAGATGGTTGCCATGCTCCGGCGCCATCTTGGATTGGTTCCATCTTGGAGCCTCCATATAATTGAGTATAAAAGCAGAGCCAAATAATGTTGAACTTATTTAAATGGCTGGTGAGCTAGCAACAACAACAACAACAACTTGCATTTATATGACATCTTTAAGACATCCTCGAGTGCGTCACAGGAACATTATCAAACAACATTTGATACACAAGAAGATATTAAGATAGATAGATAGACAGACAGAGGAAGAACATTTTAGAAAGAGTGCAGAAGAGGTTTACAAAATGATTCCAAGGATGAGAAACGTCAGTTATGAAGACAGATTGGGATTATTCTCCTTGGAGGGAAGAAGGCTGAGAGGAGATTTTTATAGGTGGAACCTGCATATTTACAATATTTTCACACCTTTGTGGAAATAGAAACTTACTCTGTTTCCAGGCAGAGGCCAGGGATTCCATTTTTCAGCAGGCCCAAAGGTTCCGGGCATACACGGAGCGCAGCGGAGTCACAGACAACAGGGCATGGCAGTCAGCAGGTTGCCTCCAACTCCTCTATGTTTGTTGCTGATGAAAATATTAGAAGAATTACGATGGCACGGGTGTTCCCAATGTGTATATAATGTGCACAACTGTGAATAGGATCTGACCCATTCCACATCTCCTCTTGTGTGTTTGTCTCAATTTGATTGAGAGCTGTGTTGCAGTCTGTGACAACCCACATGGATACACTGATAGATCTCCCCGTGGGACTCATCGAATACCAACTTCCCCGCTTGTGGGTGGAGGTCCACCCAGCTGGGGCTCATAACGTAGCCCTTTAAATGTCAGCTTGAACCGGGGATAGGGCTGTTGCTAGTCCCCGACGGGGAACCTATTGTTGTATGCTGCGGTAGCCGCCTTAACCTTTACGTTTATAATAAACTTAACTGAACATCCTTTTTTGGGTCACTGGACCAGTATACAGACCATCAGGTGATGCACCATGGTCCCCCTAACCCCCCCCTTTCACCTATTCCAAATGTCCTTGTCATGGGAAGTGATTTGTGTAGTCTGCCTACACTGCAGCGTCTGGCCATTTTCATTTCACTTCTGATATCAGTGATGTGGTGCCCATCGTGTAATCTGCGCTTGTCGAAGGCAGTTCTTTCTCATGCTTTGCAGCATCATCTCATTTTCACTGTTGGCTGTGTGACATAGACACCGACGTGCTCTTCCATCTCGTATTCCTAATTATCATAGAATTTACAGTGCAGAAGGAGGCCATTCGGCCCATCGAGTCTGCACCGGCTCTTGGAAAGAGCACCCTGCAAAAGGTCAACACCGCCACCCTATCCCCACAACCCAGCAACCCCACCCAACACTAAGGGCAATTTTGGACACTAAGGACAATTTATCACGGCCAATCCACCTAACCTGCACACTTTTGGACTGTGGGAGGAAACCGGAGCACCCGGAGGAAACCCACGCACACACTGGGAGGACGTGCAGACTCCGCACAGACAGTGAACCAAGCCGGAATCGAACCTGGGACCCTGGAGCTGAGAAGCAATTGTGCTATCCACAATGCTACCGTGCTGTCCTAATTGCAAGATGAAGGTGTTGTGTAGAAAGACAGAAGTGTTAACGCAAAGGAGAAGGGTGATATGTCCTCGAACACCACGTGCTCTATCGTCTGCCAGGGCCTCCATGATATGACCCCACATTCAAAAGGACTGTGCGTTCCTGTCTGGCAGCCGCACTTCTGACTTTCTGACTGTACATCTAATAAACTGAGCGATGAGTATGAGCACTTTACCACCTTAAGTCTATGAGACTAGTCATCTTAGCCAGACTAATTCTCCCTCCATGTATCTGGACAGGTGCCAGAGTCTGGCGACTAGGGGATGTTGACAGTAACTTCATTGCAGTGTTAATGTAAGCCTACTTGTGACACTAACAAAGATTCCCAATGCCCTCCAGACCAGGCAACATACTAGTAAACTTCTTCTCTATCCTCGCTAAAGCCTCCACATCATTCTGATAGTGTGACGACCAGAATTGAACACTATATTTCAAGTGTGACCGAACTAAAGTTCTATACAGCTGCAGCACGGCTTACCAATTTTTATACTCAATGCCCTGGCCGATGAAGGCAAGCATGCCGTCTGCCTTCTTGACTACTTTCTCCACCAGCGTTGCCACTTTCAGTGACTCTGTGTTAAATGAATGATCCCTTACTTTAATACAGACACCCTTCATAAACATATCAAGGCCACCATCCCTGAGTGGGTGGGCCAGATGTCAATGGGATTGACAGGTCAGTGACACGGAGGACTGACTCATGAGTGTGTGGATTGAGACTTGCCAAACCTCCTCAGCTGAACTGTCTCACCCATCAGTTGCACCATCGACATTACTCAGAACATGCAGCCGCGTTGCAGGAAATTGCTCGCTCGAGGAGCGCTGTCCAATTGAAGGTTGCCATCAACGAACCCACTCACAATAGTGAATCAGCTCCTGCACCACGTAGGCTGCTGCCGCAACTGGAATGCTGCAGAGGTGTTTGAAAGGTCAGCACCTTCAGACCTTTGCTGACAATACGCCCTCCTCCAGACCGCACCTCATCTCAGTGACGAAACCTGCTCCCAAGTCTTCTTCAACATTCAGAGGATAATGCCAAGGGGAGCCTGATCTGGAACTACAAACTCTCATTTTGTCATGCATATTTTAGAAGATAGGAGTTGCAAAGCTCTAGCCAGTCATGTTGGCTCCTTGTTAGGTCATTTGTCCAAGAGGATGCTCATTCCATCTCATCATCCTCCTCCTGAAATCTTGCGGCTATGAGGCCCTCCCGTGCACACCTCCCTCATCTAGTCTGTGCTTCTCATTTGCAGCATCGACATCCTTGAACTCATCGCAGTAATTGCCTTCAAGGTCCTCCTCATTGTTCCTCCATCTCGCCTTCTGGCATGTCATGCCCCCTTTGCGACACCAGGTTGTCTAGAGTACAGTAAACCACAATGACCTGTGGCACCCTGGAGTCAATACTGGCTCCATCAGATCGGTCCAGGAATTGGAATCATGGGCTGGATTCACAGCCGGTGGGATCCTCCGTTTTGCCGGCAGCATACCCACTCCCGCGGATTTTCCGACGGTGTGGGGGTGCCCACAATGGGAAACCCCATTGGCCGGCTGCCGGGACCGAGATGCCCACTGCCGGCAGGGGAGCGCCTCATCAGAAAACAGGTCAATGTTCTCTGAATCCTGCCCCATACCTTCAGCATCCCTAAGGTGTGCTCGACTAATGTTCAGCTAATGGTGTGAGGCTCATTGCACCTTCTCTCTGAAGAGGCTTTGTGGGTACGTTTTGTCTCGAACGAACCAGCCCTGAACCCTACACGGTCCCTCGAAGATCTGAGATTTACTCAAGACAAATGAGTCATGGGCACAATCTGGATATCTGGCACAAACCTATTGATTTACTTGTTATAGTCACACACCAGCAATATGTACAGTGAGTGGAAGCCTTTCCAGTTTATCTATTGTAATGCCTGCTGCCAGGGAGCTTTGATAGCCACATGAGTGCAGTCGATGGCACCCTGCACCTGTGGGAAATCTCTGCAAAGGCCAGTGCTCTGGCAGTCTGGCATTCTTGATCTCCTTTGAAGTTTATGTACTTGTGGGCCTTAGCAAAAAGGACGTCAGTGACCTGGGGCGAAATTCTCCCCCAACGGCGGGATGTCCGCCGACTGGCGCCAAAGCCGGCGCCAATCAGACGGGCATCGCGCCGGCCCAAAGGTGCGGAATGCTCCGCATCTTTGGCGGCCTAGCCCCAACATTGAGGGGCTAGGCCAACGCCGGAGGGATTTCCGCCTCGCCAGCATGCGCGGGAGCGTCAGCGGCCGCTGTCAGTTTCCTGGCGCATGCGAGGGAGCGTCAGCGGCCGCTGTCAGTTTCCCGCGCATGCGCAGTGGGGAGAGTCTCTTCCGCCTCCGCTATGGTGGAGGCCGTGGCGGAGGCGGAAGGGAAAGAGTGCCCCCACGGCACAGGCCCGCCCGCGGATCGGTGGGCCCCGATCGCGGGCCAGGCCACCGTGGGGGCACCCCCTGGGGTCAGATCGCCCCGCGCCCCCCCCCCCCCCCAGGACCCCGGAGCCCGCCCACGCCGCCTGGTCCCGCCGGTAAATACCAGGTTTGATTTACGCCGGCAGGACAGGCAATTTCTGGGCCGGACTTCGGCCCATCCGGGCCGGAGAATCCAGCGGGGGGTCCCGCCAACCGGCGCGGCCGGATTCCCGCCCCCGCCCAATCTCCGGGAGCAGAGACTTCGGCGGGGGCGGGGGCGGGATTCACGGCGGCCAACGGCCATTCTCCGACCCGGCGGGGGGTCGGAGAATGACGCCCCTGATGTATGAATTTGTCAGTGGATGCTCGCGAGATCCCACAGAGGACCCCAGTGGGACCCTGGAAGGAGCCAGTGATATAGAAGTAGAGTGTGGCTGTTACTTTCGCAGCCACTGGTAATGGATGTCCTCCAAGTCCACATTGTGCCAATTCGTGAAGAATGTGGTAACTGTGATTCACCAGATCCATGGACATGCATAGGCACTAGCTCACTGACAAAAAAGACAACCTGGATCTAGGAAGTTGCCTACGCAAAATGTTTGTGTTATTCCCATCCTCTGTGCCCAGATGGGGCTCTGTTGCCTCTTGATCTTGAGGGTTTTGTTCCTCCCCAGGCATCTCTGTCGCATTTGTCTCCTCTCTTACCTGTGTGCAATTATGCAATGATTGCAGGCTCCATCTTCCTGATGGCCCCCTCTCTGCATCTTAATGAGAAACAGACAGTGCAATGAAGTTACTGCAAAAATCCCCTCGTCGCCACACTCCGGCGCCTGTTCGGGTACACAGAGGGAGAATTCAGAATGTCCAATTCACCTAACAGCACGTCTTTCAGGACTTGTGGGAGGAAACCTGAGCACCTGGAGGAAACCCACGCAGATCCACGCAGACTCCATACAGACAATTACCCAAGCGAGAATCGAACCTGGGACCCGAGCGCTGTGAAGCAACAGTGCTAACACTGTGCTACCGTGCCGCCCATTAGTCTCATATGAATTCGCATCAGTGTTTCAGTTGGTGACTCGGTGATGACGAACATTTCTCAGGTTTGTCTCTCTGCCCATTTAATCTCCCCTCCTCCCTCCCGCCCCAGAGCATTTCGCGCCCACGCATACCTCACCAGCAGGGTCTGTCCACATTTGAAATTTATTCTTGATTAATAAGGGGAATCAGGGGTTATGGGGAGAAGGCAGGAAAATGGGGATGAGAAAAGTATCAGCCATGATTGAATGGCGGAGCAGACTCGATGGGCCGAGTGGCCTAACTCTGCTCCTATGTTTTACGGTCTTATGTTGCGTAATCGTTGGAGGTTTCAATATGGTGGTGCTGAGCTCTCATTCCCAGACCAGCTTGGTCCCCCCTGTGTAAGTATGGAAACCCTGCCCATCGATGACGTGTCACTTACCAATAAAAATATCCCCCCTCGTAGACCTCTTAGTCCTCCCTCCATATCTCTTCATCACATTGTTTCTCTAATGGATATCCAGTGGAAAGCCCACAATCATTGTGAGGTGGAGGGACAAATGCCCCATGTCCATCTCACCCATTACCATCTTGAGGGCACTTGCACAGATTAATATTTTGACCCACACGCGATACCCCACTTCTGTAAGCAAGCCCCCACCCTACAGCCTCTTTCCTCGACTGATGCCAGCACCACCAGTTCCCCAAGCAAACCTTCACCCTGCACCTTACAAAAGCCCCCCCCCCCCCCCCCCCACCTTACCGCTTATTTGTCATCTGGAGACTTGCATATGAGCTCCCTAGGAAAATGAGCCTCCTCTGGCTTACAAACGGCTACTCAAGCGTGCTGAACCAGTCAAGGAAACCTTGCAGTGCTGGTCCGAGGTATCAGAGGACATTCTCTGCGATTGCTTGGAGTCTGTGGACTGGTCCAGATTCATGGCCACGGCAGCTAACCTGGACGAGTACGCAACCACCGTCACAGACTTCATCAGTAAGTGTGTTGAAGACTGTGTACCAAAGGAGACAATACGGGTATTCCCCAATCAGAAACCCTGGCTCAATCAAAAGTTTCACTCCCTGCTGAAGTTCCGGACGGAGGCGTTCAAGTCTGACGACCTTGACCTATATAAGAAATCCAGGTACGATGTACGGAAAGCCATCAGGGACGTCAAAAGACAATACCGGATCAAAGTAGAGTCCCAGGCCAACAACACAAACCCATAATGTCTATGGCAAGGCTTACATGAGATAACAGGCTACAAAGGAAGGCCAGGCAGAATCTCTGGGGCTGGAGCATCCCTCCCCGATGAACTGAACAAGTTTCAAGTCCGCTTTGAACAGTCAGCCAATACATCAGTGCCACCCGCCCCAACAGCCCTGGATACGCCCATACCCACTATTACAGCCTTCTTGAAAGTGAACCCACAGAAAGCGATGGGCCTCGACGGAGTCCCTGGGCGAGCACTCAGAGCCTGCGCTGACCAGCTGGCGAGTGTATTCGCAGATATCTTCAACACCTCACTTCTCCGCTGCGCTGTCCTCACCTGCTTCAAGAGGACGACTATACTACCAGTACCAAAGAAGACAAGGTAGCGTGCCTCAACGACTACTATGGTGGCCCTGACGTCTGCTATCATGCTGCTCTTGCTCATGTACTGCTTCTTTGGCCCTTGTTCCGTACTGTGTCCAATCACTATTTGTCGATGTTCCATTTCTCAATGTACCCTGTCGATTAATCTTTTGTCTACTATCTACGTACTGTGTACGTTCACTCGGCTGCAGAAAAATACTTTTTCGGTACATGTGACAAGAAATATCAACATCAGATTTGTAGTGCTGCCTGCAAAGCCTGATGTTGGTGACCGCTGACCGCTGGTTCTGCCTGAAGCAAGGCCAGCGAACGATCCTCGAAGTCTCGAGCAAAGTGCAGGTCGCCAGGTGCAAGAATGTACCATTGTGAAATGATAGAATCATAGAATTCACAGTGCAGAAGGAGGCCATTCGGCCTATCGAGTCTGCACCGGCCCATGGAAAGAGAATCCTACCTAAGTCTACACCCCCACCATATCGCCGTAACTCCACCCAACCCAATGCAATCACGCCAACCGTGACCTCATGATCCAGTGCAAGGGGATGATTCCACCGAGCAGAGGTTATAACAAAATACGTATTACGTTCCCGATGCTCAGCGGTGGGAAATAACGCCCGCTGTTGATGGGTGGAGCGGACTAATGGAAACTGCTTTTACAATGACGGGAAACCAGTTTTTGCCACCTCCCAATGTTTTCTTTACCCACCCGCCACGACACCCATCGCGAATGGAGTTGGAAAATCCTGACCACTATTTCAGATTAGTATCCTTCCTCCAAACTTACTCTCCTATTACAGTTAAGCAGAGTCGCCATAAAGACGTTTTACTGCATCCTGATCCCATTTGAAAGCAGGATGCAGTTGGGTATGTGGATTACTGAGTGAACTGATGAAAGTGGTAAGTGTTTTTTTTCAGAGGATGTACGATTCAACTCGTAATAATGGCCACTTACCTTGGAATTGCAACACTTCATCAGCAGTCTCTGGGGAAAACGCGCTTGAACATACTTTGCTTTTCATTTTCACCTGTAGCTTAGTGTCGCCAGAAGTGACATTGCTCTAGTTAATAATGAAACCATCCTCTAGACAGTGGGTAAATTCGAGCTTAAAACACAAGAAGGGATTGAATAACTGTGAGTTAACATATGTAAATAATCATGAGAACTGACGATCTCAGACAAGTAACAGAACAGGCCAGAAATAGACAGCAATCACTCTGGCTCCGAGGGATAAGATAGTCTCGTGTTTCAAATTCAGACTGTCATGCGAGGCATGGCATATGCAGAATTTAAAGAGCGGACCTTATTCAATGCGAACAAGGAACAGAGAAACAGTTCAAACTATCGGTTTAAGAGGTAACAGTATCCACAAAATGATGACAGAACATTAGGGGCGGGATTCTCTCAGCCCGGGGCCGCTATGTTTTGCAAATTAACCACAGTCATGAGAATTCACATGGTGGAACAATCATGTTTGTCCCTTTTGAACCTGCAAATAAAAAATGTTGGCGCAAGTCAGAGGACCAGATGCATTTAGCGGCCTGACTCTTGCCGGCTGCAGCACTGAGAAACAGTGCACTGTCCAATGGCACTTGAATACTAAAGTAGGGAGGCCATTCTTCAGTTGTACAAGGCACTAGTGAGACCACATTTGGAGAACTGTATTGGTTACCATGGGCACAATCCAATGGCCATGCTGCACCTGAAAACAAGCTCGCCGCCGGGCAGCAGGGCCATTGAAAGCCAGGAGACCCGTTCCCGGGATCTACACAACTCACAATGCCTCGCGAGATTCAACGCAATTTCATGAGACGTTGCGATGCAAATCCCACCCACAACGGCCGGGATCACATTTTAGCCAATCTGCATATTAGAGCGAGACAGTTAGCCTCACTCTAATATGCAGATTCCTGAGGTAGCTGAGGCTTTGGGATTCAACCGCTTCGCCGCAGAGACCTCGAGTGAGCGATGTTCTGTACTGATCCCCACAAACGGGGACCAGACGGAACGGCACGTGCGTGGGTCTCCAAAGGGATCGGAGGCCCCCAGCTGCATGCCCTTTGGGCAGGGTGGTGCCCTAGCTGGTGCCACCTGGATGCCCTGGCAGGGCCAGCCTAGCACTGCCAAGGTTCCCAGGTGGATCTGCCAGCTGGCCTGGGCATTGCCTGGGCACCTCCAATATTGTGTTCGGGCTGGTATAAGGTCAAAGATTGTTTTGGGGGCCTCAGAGATCGGGACGCCATTTAAAAATGGCATCCTGATCTCTTGCTACAATGGAGACTTCTGGCGAGTGGATCTCCCCCTTGTAACAAACGGGCTATGTGCAGCCTCGGCCGTGCGTTCCCTGTTCAGGCTCCTTATTCAAGCGAGTCACGTTGGATAGTCATGTGTTTCTTGACACTGCAAGTGGGAGACACGCGGCTAAACCCGTTCTAGGGGAGTTTGTTCCCTTTTGGGAAAATCGCACCCTTTATTTCAGGAAGAATGTATATGCGTTGGAAACAATTCAGAGAATGTTTACCAGATTAATACCTGAAATGGGTATATTGTGTTGTGGGGAAAGATTGGACAGGCGGGGCTTATATCTGCTTGAGTTTAGACAAGTAGAGGAAGCTTGATTGAAACATGTAAGATCCCGAGTACACTTGACAGGATGGATATGGAGAGGATGTTTCCTCTTGAGGGAGAATCTAGAACAAGGGTCACTGTTTAAAAATAAGCGGTCATCCATTTAAAACGGGGATGGAGGCAAATTGTTTTCTCAGAGGGTTGTGAGTGTTTGGAAATCTATTCCTGAAAAGGCGGTGGTGGAAACAGAGTCTTGGAATATTTTTAAGACAGAGGTGGATAGATTATTGGGAAGCAAGGGGCTGATAGGCTACCGGGGCAAGGCAGGATAACATTTCTGTGAGCGAATGCACGAGTGAGTGAAGTGAAGATAGTTAATTAGGATGTGTTTTAATAAAACAGGAACAGTGTCCGTTCTGGATGAGATTAGTAGCACTGGGATCGACCCCGCTATCGATCGACACTCTGTTTTGTTTCCAGGCCCGCAGGGAATGCCCGCAGGGAACGCCCCCCCCCCCCCCCCCCCACGCCGAGGCTGCACTTTAGCATAATCATTTCCTGCACTGAGGAGCTCTGGCGAGCGGACCCCCGGAATCCCCAATGCCCCAGCTGGAGTGTGCTCGAGCAGACCCGCACCCCACCACATACCAGGAGGGCAGCCCCAAGCCCAATTCCCGGCACGGGAATCGTGCCAGCTTGGCACGTTGCCACTGCCAGCCTGGCACCATGGAAGTTCCCTTTCCTGTCTGGCCATGCCACCTGGGTACCCTGGCCATGCCAGGCTGGGCACTCAGGTGGCACTGCCAGGTTGCCAAGGTGAAGCTGCCGAGGTGCCAAGCCAGCAGTGCCAAGGCGCACGAGTGGCACCAGCAGTGTCAGGCTGCCGGCAGAACACCCGGGGGACTCCGATCCACTGGGACACCCCCCATTTGTGGAGACCAGTGCTAAACAGCGCCCAACTGGGGTCTCCTCGACGAGGTCGATAGCTGCCGGGCGCCGGTTAAATCCAATGGCAGCATAGCTGATTGAGCTTTTAACTTCTTTTAACTATGCGAGTCTGGGTCGCGCCCATTGTGGGTGGGATTCAGATTGCGGTATTCTCGCGAGGCGTAACGATTGTCAGGACTCGACCACTCACATGCCCTCCCGATTCCAGCGGGACGCAGCTGGTAAACCGTCAGCGTTAGTGTTTTTAAAAATAAACTATCACCTTTTTTAAGTATCCCCTGAAAGTCTGCTGCTGTACAATCTCTTGACTACATCCTCAGGCGGGTGAAACAAAGACATACACCGTTCCTAACCATGATGACATTGATGTTTGTTAACCAGAGTTAACCACCACTTGGTGAACCAAAGTTGTCTACAGGTGTTGTAGTGAATTTTCAGCAGATATTCGTCACTTCCATCGACGGGAAGGGTTGCCACCCGCAAGGTTATTCGCAGGACCTCCTTTTTGATGCGAAGTTGCCTTCGGCAGGACCGGAAAATCCTAGTGGTGGGAAGGTCTGGAAAATCGCACTCTTATATTTTGTGAGAGGTAAATAGAAGTTTTTTTCACGTGAAGTGGGAGAATATTAAATTCTGGACTCATCTCAACACATGGTAACATGGGGCAGGATTCTCCCCTACCCGGCGGGGCGGGGGGGCCCGGCGGGATGGAGTGGCGTGAACCACTCCAGCGTCGGGCCACCCCAAAGGTGCGGATTCCTCCGCACCTTTAGGGGCTAGGCCCGCCCCAGAGTGGTTGGTGCCCCGCCGGCTGGTGCGGAAGACCTTTGGCGCCACGCCAGCTGGGGCCGAAGGGACTCCGCCGGACGGCGGGAGTCCGCGCATGCGCGGGAGCGTCAGCGTCTGCTGACGTCATCCACCAGCATGTGTGGGGGGGGGGGGGGTGGGTATCACCTACGCGTCGGCCATGGAGGAGGCTGATGGCCGCGCGTAGGAAAAGAATGCCCCCACGGCACAGGTCCGCCCGCGGATCGGTAGGCCCCGATCGCGGGCCAGGCCACCGGAGCCCGCCCGCGCCACTAGGTCCCGCCGGTAAGGGACGTGGTTCTATTCATGCCGGCGGGACCAGGATAAAACCAGCAGGACTTCGGCCCATCGCGGGCCGGGGAATCGCCGGGGGGGGGGGCTCGCCGACCGGCATAATTCCCGCCCCCGCCTAATCTCCGGTGTCGGAGTATTCGGCGGCCGGTGGGGGCGGGATTCATTCCGCCCCCGTGATTCCCTGTCGGAGAATCCCACCGATGATTCAGATCAGGGGCGGGATTCTCCTCTACCCGGCAGGGCAGGCTGTACCGGCGCCCAGGAGTGGTGTGAACCACTCCGGCGTTGGGCCGCCCAGAAGGTGTGGAATCCTCCGCACCTTCAGGGGCTAGGCCATTGCCGGCGGGGTTGGCGCCATGCCAACGAGCGCCAAAGGACCTCTGCCGGCCGGCGCGAATTGGCTCATGAGCGGGAGCGCCAGCGTGTGCTGGTGTCAACCCAGCGCATGCACAGGGGGGTTCTTCTCCACGCCAGCCATGGCAGAGGTTGACAGCAGCCGGTGCGGAGTGAAAGAGTGCCCCTACGGCACAGGCCCGCCCGCGGATCAGTGGGCTCCGATCGCGGGCCAGGCCACCGTGGGGGCATCCCCCGGGGCCAGATCCAACGTGCCTTCCCGAGAACTCTGCAGGCCACCTGTAGAGCCAGCTCCCGCCGGTATGGTCCTGGTTTGAATTACGCCGGCGGGACGGCCGAAAACGGGCGGCCGCTCGGCCCATCGCGGTGCGGAGAATCGGCGGGGGGCCGCTGCTAACGACCACCAACCGGCACGGCGCGATTCCCGCCCCCGGCGGCGGAGAATTCTGCAGCTGGCGTTGGGGCGGCGGGGTGGGATTCAAGCCGGGGGTCGGAGAATCCCGCCCCAGATCTTCACTTATTGCGAATATAAATAGAGCTTGTGGCTTCCTTGGCACAAGTGAGGTGGAGCTGATTAGTAATGTTGAATTAGACATGCAATTTGCGAAATAAACACTGCATATCTGATCAGGATTGATAGCTTACATTCCTAATAGATAATTAGTCTGTATAAAAGAAGACAAATTATTCTGCCCAGGAGCCGACAATGCTTCAAACCTTTCCAACCATGCATACAATTTTTGTGACGATGCTTAGCCCAGAACATGTAAACATAGGGAGGATGTGGCCCAGTGGTATTGTCACTGGACTAGTCAACCAGAGACCCAGAGTAATGCTCTGGGGTCCCAGGTTCAAATCCCGCCACTGCAGATGGTGAAATTAGAATTCAATAACAACCTGGAATTACAAGTCGAATGGTGACCATGAAACCATTGCCGATTGTCGTAAAAACCCATCTGGTTCATTAATGTCCTTTAGGGAAGGAAATCTGCCATCCTTACCTGGTCTGGCCTCCATGTGACTCCAGCCCCACAGTAAAGTGGTTGACTCTTAACTGCCCCCTCAAGGGCAATTAGGGCTAGGCAATAAAAGCTGACTTCAGTGGTAATGAAGTGCTTCGAGAGGTTAGTCATGTAGCACATCACCTCCATAGTCCCGGAATGCCTTGATCCACTGCAATTCGCATATCGCTGCAACTGGTCCACAGCAGACACCATTTCCCTGGCCCTACACTCATCCCTCGAGCATCTTGACAACAAGGACTCCTACATCAGACTCCTATTTATTGACTACAGCTCTGCCTTCAACCCATAATCCCAGCCAAGCTCATATAAAAGCTCCAAAACCTAGGACTTGGCTCCCCACTCTGCAACTGGATCCTCGGTTTTCTGACCCACAGACCACAATCAGTAAGAATGAACAACAACACCTCCTCCACAATAATCCTCAATACCGGGGCCCCGCAAGGCTGCATACTTAGCCCCCTACTCTACTCCCTGTACACACAAGACTGCGTGGCAAAATTTGGTTCCAACTCCATCTATAAATTTGCTGACAATACGACCATAATGGGTCAGAATACAGGAGGGAGATAGAGAACCCAGTGGAACGGTGCAGCAACAACAATCTCTCCCTCAATGCCAGCAAAACTAAAGAACTGGTCATTGACTTCAGGAAGCAAAGTACTGTACACACCCTTGTCAGCATCAACGGGGCCGAGATGGAGATGGTTAGCAGTTTCAAATTCCTAGGGGTGCACATCTCCAAAAATCTGTCCTGGTCCACCCACGTCGATGCTACAACCAAGAAAGCACAACAGCGCCTATACTTCCTCAGGAAACTAAGGAAATTTGGCATGTCCACATTAACCCTTACCAACTTTTACAGATGCACCATAGAAAGCATCCTATCTGGCTGCATCACAGCCTGGTATGGCAACTGCTCGGCCCAGGACCGCAAGAAACTTCAGAGAGTCGGGAACACAGCCCAGTCCATCACACGAACCTGCCTCCCATCTATTGATGCCATCTACATCTCCCGCTGCCTGGGGAAAGCGGGCAACATAATCAAAGACCCCTCCCACCCGGCTTACTCACTCTTCCAACTTCTTCCATCGGGCGTGGCAAAATTTGGTTCCAACTCCAGAAATCTGAAAACACGCACAAACAGACTCAAAAACAGCTTCTTCCCGCTATTAGCAGATTCCTAAATGACCCTCTTATGGACTGACCTCATTAACACGACACCCCTGTATGCTTCACCCAATGCCGGTGCTTATGTAGTTACATTGTATACCTTGTGTTGCCCTATTCTGTATTTTCTTTTATTCCCTTTTCTTTCCATGTACTTAATGATCTGTTGAGCTGCTCGCAGAAAAATACTTTTCACTGTACCTCGGTACACGTGGCAATAAACAAATCCAATCCAATCCAATCCAATCCAATGGCAGCACAGCCTGTGATGCCCACCTCCGAAGACCAAAAAAAAAAGATCCAATGCTCACACAAATTTATTGTTTGTGTGTTGGGAATCTGGGGCGAGATTCTCCGACCCCCCGCCGGGTCGGAGAATCGCTGGAGGCTGGCGTGAATCCCGCCCCCGCTGGTTGCCGAAGTCTCCGGCGATTCGGCGGGGGCGGGAATCGCGCCGCGCCGGTTGGCGGACCCCCCCGCGCGATTCTCCGGCCCGGATGGGCCAAAGTCCCGCCGCTAAAATGCCTGTCCCTCCGGCGTAGATTAAACCACCTACCTTACCGGCGGGACAAGGCGGCGCGGGCGGGCTCCGGGGTTCTGGGGGGGGGGGCGCGGGGCGATCTGGCCCCGGGGAGCGCCCCCACTGTGGCCTGGCCCACGATCGGGGCCCACCGATCCGCGGGCGGGCCTGTGCCGTGGGGGCACTCTTTCCCTTCCGCCTCCACCACGGTCTCCACCATGGCGGAGGCAGAAGAGACTCCCTCCACTGCGCATGCGCGGGAATGTCGTCAGCGGCTGCTGACGCTCCCGCGCATGCGCTGCCCGGAGATGTCATTTCCGCGCCAGCTGGCGGGGCACCAAAGGCCTTTTCCGCCAGCTGGCGGGGTGGAAATTCGTCCGGAGCCGACCTGGCCCCTTAAGGTTGGGGCTCGGCCCCCAAAGATGCGGAGCTTTTGGGGCTTTGCGCCTTTGGGGCGGCGCGATGCCCGACTGATTTGCGCCGTTTTGGGCGCCAGTCGGCGGACATCGCGCCGTTTCCGGAGAATTTCGCCCCTGTTCTTTTTTTCCCAGTTAGCTGAGGTATTGATCCTTTGCATTGCATTTGTCTCCATGACAGAAATAGCTTACTCCCACTGAAAGTAAGGATGATAAACAGTGCCAAATCTGATTCTCACAATTGCAGTCTTAGTTCAAGCATTTCAAAATAAAGCCTTGTCAGAATTTTGTTCTGTTTCCTGTACCATGAAGGAAAATGTCTGAGAGCACAATTTGCTTTCATTGGAATAATTGTCCACATTTTTGTAATCAATACACAAGACAAAGCACCTTTTTGGTGAGGTCAAGCAGAATGGAATGGGGCTGAAATTAATGGAGAGTCAGGTCTGGCTTTAAGGATGAGGATTGGCCCTCCACGGACTCAGGGCTCCAGAAGATCTTCAGCCCCAGCAGCTCAAATGGGCTCAGTGCCCAACTGCTGGGGCTGCAGGAAACCTGGGTCAGACCTGGAGTAGACCTGGAGACGGGAGTGAGGTAGCTCAGTGTGGCCATCCGAGGCTCGCCAAGTGGTAGTTAACTGTGAGTAACGAACTGCAATGCCTCACAAAACAGAAACGTGACACGACCAGCTCATTTGTTTTTAGGTTCGCTGGTCGATCATATCGCACAATACGATTTTCGGAAGAGCAGAGGAATTCTAACTGGTGTCGAGGCCACTCTTTATCTCCCAACTAACTCCCAAAAAGAACCGAACCACAATCAATCCCACTCTTTTGATGCTTTTCTAACAGTATCTATTGTTGTTCTTTATGTTTCCTTTCCACCTGGATTGAATTTTGTGTTTCATTTAACAATTTTTGCATGATCATTGAACAAGTCAGGATTGCTATGTTTCATATTAAAAGCTTGTTGCTTCCTTTCTGTAAAGGTTAAATGCTGGCATCCTGACCCTTCCGGCTTGCTACACAGAGAGAGCGAGGAAGTAAAACCAAAAATGAAATCCAAAAGTTGCATCTGAGTGCGAATGGGCTAAACGTTGACAGATGTGATTCCTCCTCTCCTCTGCCCTGGGAACGAAACGGGCCATCAATCAATGAAGAGGACACTTGTGTACGGAGTCTGGTCCCATTTTGTGAAACATTCTAATCTCTTACCTCGTCAGTAAGCTGCCAGTGTTGTAGAAAGACGATCATCAAATTAGTTAACCCATTCTGACTGTAGTGAAATGAACATTCCCCGTTATTTAATACTGACAGACACGATCTGTTAGTTTTTTTAACGCTTCATTCTTGAGATATGATTGTCTATGGCGAAGTCAGCCTTTAATGCCCATCTCAAGTTGCCCCTAATGAAAATGGCTAGCTTGTTCAGCCACTTCAGTGGCATTTGACATTACTGGAGAAACACAGGGCGGGATTCTCCGTTTGCCAAAATCGCGAAACGCGATCGGGTGGAGAATAGCTTCCGACGCTGGTGTGGGGGGGGGGGGGGGGGGGGGGGGGGGGGGGGGGGGGGGGGGGGGGGGGGGGCTGGGAACATGTGTGGGCGGGGCTCGCAATGCCAACCGGGGCCACCGTGTAGCCCATGGTACCTGGAAGGGCACAAGAGTATGCGCCATGCTAACATATTGTTCTTTCACCCCCTGCAGACACTGACATTCGGACACCAACCCGCGATGCTGACCACTGTGGTGATGGCCGCAGCCCTGCGAGATGTCCTGCTGCCGCATGAGCTGGGGCCGCTCAGAGAGGAGAGGGAAGCTGCAGCAGAGGAGCGGGCTGCAGAGGAGCAGGTGGCGGCCACACAGGCTGGAGGGCCGGCCGCCCAACAGGCCAAGGAGGAGGAGAAGGTGCCAAGCAGGCACCGTATGAGGCTCCGAAGGTACTGGAACCGCATGCCATTCGAGGACCTGCCGGACCGGGCATGCCATCGGAGACTGCGGATGAGCAGAGGGACTGTGAGTCACATCTGCCAGATGATGGCACACCTTGCACCGCGGGGGTTTGGGGGTGGACACCCGCTCCCAGTGACTTTCAAGGTGACGGTCGACCTCAACATTTATGCATCAGGGTCCTTCCAGTCGCCGTGTGGGGACCTGTCCGGGATCTCACAGGCCTCGGTGCACAGATACATCCGCGCCATCACGGAGGTCGTATATGCGCAGGCTCCTCAATACATCCAGTTCCATGTGGACCAAGCCCATCAGGCAGCGGGGTTCGCTACCATCGCCGGGATGACCCAGGTCCAGGGGACGATAAATGGGATGCATGTCGCCCTTCGGGCACTGGTGGATAACAGGTCGGTTAGCTCTACACTTCCCAAAGGGAGTACCACTCAGTGAGCATCCAGCTGGTCTGTGACCACCAGTTGAGCATCATGCACCTCTGCACCCGATACCCGGGCAGTGTGCACAACTCCTTTATCCTGGCATACCCGATAATTCCTGACGTGTTCGATGGGCACCCCCCCATATCTGAGGGGTTGACTCTTGGGTGACAGGGGTTACCCGATGTGCCTGTGGCTGATGACACCTATCCAGAGGCCACAGACTGACGTGGAGACCTGCTACAATGACGCCTATACAGCGACCAGAAGTGTGATCGATGGGTGCTTCGGCATCCTGAAGATGCGGTTCAGGTGCCTGGACCGCTCTGGAGGGCCCCTCCTGTACGAAGCTGAGAAGGTCACCCGCATCGTGGTGGCCTGCTGCATTCTCCACAACATCGCGCCGCAGAGAGAGGTGCGATGTGCTGGAGGAGGATGAGTAGGAAGGACAGGCCTCATCCGACAAGGAGGATTCGGAGGAAGAGGACGTTGAGCAGGTTGTGGGGCATGAAGTCACCGCCAGGGCCAACGGGCACGGGACGCTCTGATTGCCTCCAGGTTCACCGACTAGGAGGCAGGCAGGGGGAGAGGGTGGAGGGGCTGGCCAAGGGCATGGACACCATATCTCAGACCCGCACTCCCTCACTTCCCACACCGCCAAACCACCCGCTTGCACACCCCTCCATTAGACATACCTGCAGTGCTACGAGCGGGGAGCCATGTGATGGCAGTGACAGTGGGTCTGGTCAATTGGATGGAGGATGGTGACAACGCACTCTGCGATAAGCTCCGTGCTCCACATCGTATGACAACATCTGACTCATGCCCACAGTAGCACCTTCCACCTGGGTAATCCCTGCATGCGAGCTGGCCAGTCCATCACACAATTTGCCGAATCCCTGGGCTGGGGGTGCTGGGGACGGTCAGGGCATGGAGGAGGCGGGGTGCATGGAGGAGAGGGGCACGGTCCTCCCAAAGGGTCTGCATGCCCCCACAACCCCTGCCCTCTGACCCGTTCAGCTCGGACCAGCCTAACCCGACACCAGTGTTTAACGGTGTTAACACTTGTTTATTGTGAAGAAATATATACAGCCTGTGCCCTAACCCTTATGACTGAACTGTGCCCTGCACCCGTGCAACCTAACTGTTGTCTAGCTTTCTGGCCTTACTATACCTAGCTGGTTCCCCAGACAGAACAGCAGGAGTGGAGGCTGACTGCTGTGACATCTGCCCTTTGACAAGGGTCCCCTTTGGCACGCGTCTCCTGGGGCGAACGGGCATAGATGGGCCCGGCCGCAGCTTGGGTGTTCCAGGTGGCATGAAGCTGCCCTGTTCTACCCGCTGTCCACCAGATGCACCAGGGACAGGAGGGGGGAGTTTTGAGGTGCTGAGGTATTCCAGCACCTCCCCTGCGGGAGTCACCAGCATGGGCACCATCATCTCCTCCTCCCCCGGGGTGCCCGATGGCCCCCGGGCTACTCCATTGGATGGGGGTGTGAGCGGAGCCATCCCCTAAGGCCCCCTGCCATCCGCTGAGCCCTCCCCCGCCACCTAGCGCTGGCAATCCTGGAGGCCCTCTCTGATCTCAAACAGGGTCTGTACGCACGCGGCCATGGAGCACAGGGGGTGGACCATCTCCATCTGCGACTGTGCCACCACATGTGGATCTGTGCCAAATCAGCCAGTGACTGGGCCACCTCCCTCTAGGTCAGGGCCATCTTCCTCTGGGACTGTGCCACGCTGGCCAGCGCATGGGCAATGCCGCCGGCGTTCCCAGCCATGCTCTTCTGTGACTGGGCCATGCTGAGGAGTGCCACTGCAATGTCCACGTGGCTCTGGCACATTGCTGCCTGTGAGAGGGCAGCCCTGTCCTGGGTCTCGGCCATTGCATGCACAGAATGCCCCAGGCCTTGGATACACTGATCCATGGCCAAAACCGTCACCCCAACGCCTCCAACGTGGGCGCCAACTGTGCGGTGCCGGCCTGGGTGGCATGCATGACCAGCACCAACTCCTGCACACAGATGGACTCCTCCACCTGCGCCTGCCATCATCCCCTCTTGTGGTCCCTGGGTCTCTGACTGCACCTGCACTGTGGCTGGGACTGGATGTTCCAGTAACCCGGGACCCGTCTGTGCAGCAGCTGGTTCCTGGGGCTGGCCTGCCCTCCGACCGTCCGGCCCCTCGGCTGCTAGTACCTCCACCTGCTGTACGGATTGGATGTGTGGTGCGCACCAGTGAGTGTCCCAGGAGCCTCTTCACTAATGTGCCAAACCGAGGTGATGATCTCTGGGATGGTGGAGGATGTAGCAGATAGCAGTGACGGAGAATCTGTGTCATCCTCCGACCCGAACTCCGGTGTCCTGGGTCTCTGGCGGTGGGCTGGTGTTCGGGCTGCCCTCCCCATCAATGCTCAGCTGTCTTGGGAACATCGGCTCTGGTACTGGCTAGGGGCGGAGGAGTCCGGATAGACCGGCCCCATCTCCGGCAGGCCCTATAAGGCACAAGACGACATGTATGATTCGACAAGGGGCTGGGGGGGAGGGGGTGTGTGCCGGTGGGGAGAGCAAGGGGGGTGAGAGGGGTGTGGGGTGAGGGGAGTGGGGCGTGTGTGGGGAGGGGGGCACACATGTATCATGGGGATCCGCAACTAAGCAGGGTCTCACTTCCTCTCCCGCCGCCGAACTCCGCCTCGGTGACCTCCCTTTCCTCCAGCCGCCGACCACGTCCAGTGTTCTCCGCTCGGGCATGGTAAGGGGCACAGTTCTGGGTGCCCCCTCTGGTCTTCTCCCGCTCCCGGCGGTTGTGCGCAGCCTTCTCCTGGGGGGTGGGGGGGGCGTAAACACAAACAGCAAAACCATTAGACGTTCCGACGCATGCAGCCAGGGGTTGGGTTGATAGTGGCCTCAGTGGCCAGGGTACCGGCCATGGCGGTTGGCATGTGGGGCAGGGTAGGGGTTTGGCTGTGCCCCGGGGAGGAGGGGCCGTGTTCCGGGTATGTGGGGGGGGGGCCGGGGTTAGTGACAGGAGCACAGCCTACTCACCCTGGCCGCCCTACAGATGTCGTGGAGTTTCTTCTGGCACTGCGTTGCCCACGGCGCTGACCGCTTCTGTCACCTGCGCCCGGGCACGGTGCATGGCGGCGCCTTCCAGCCTTCCTTCAGGGCTGGGGCTCAGGGTCATCCTTCTCTCCTCCACGGCGTCCAGGAGGGTCTCCAGCTCGGCTTCCCTGAACCGTGGCAATGCTCGCCTTCCAGCCATCCTGTTGACTGGGACAGTGTGTGTGGGGGGAAGGTTCATTTAAGTGCGGCCGCGGCGTGTGAGCCTCGTGTGCGCCAATCACAGACCCAGCGACGGCGGCACCGTTTTCCATGGAATTGATTGCGTTCCACGTGGCGATGGGGCTGGCGCATTTAAAGTAGCTGAATCGGTGCCGCTGTTGCGCCGCTTTGTCTGTCGTAAAACACCGCGGTTTCCACGCCGGCGTACGCACTTAGTCCCAAAATCGGAGAATGCAGCCCAAAGAGTTGACATCGGGGCAGAATTCGCGGACTTTCATGACAGCAAAACTGGCGCTGAACTGGACTGATTCAGCGACTGTGGAGGGGCTAGAACCGGCGCCCTGTGGAACACAATCGATTCCAATGAAAAATGGTGCGGGGTTCACCTGGTCTGTGATTGACATTCGGGAGGCTGACAAGCTGCAGTCGCACATATACATTACAATCCCTACGCACACTCATCCCAGCCAATAAGATGACATTGGTTGTGCTGTAGCTCATCCAATCAGCTGATGGGTCGGCTGGGGCCAGAGGGCACCTAGGGGAGTCGCCTGGTGGGGGGACATCTATAAGGCCCATGGACCTAAGTTCGCAGTGGGCTGTGAGCGTCATGCACAGCTGCATGGCTGGCTTGCCGGCTGCGGCAATGGTTTTTCGTGCCCGTCCACCCCAACCACAGCCTACTTCCTGGCCAACTCCCGCTACTCCCCCCGGCCCTGGCAGAAGCCCCCCCCCAGCCAGCAACACAAATGTCAGCAAACTATGGCCATGTTGGACACTTTCCGTCCCCTCTCCCTCTCCCTCGGCAGCCAGCAGCGGTTTCACGATTTCTGAAAGTACTAGTGAACGTCGGGAACACGGCCTATCAGGGGGCGGAGAATCGCGGAGGCCCCGGAGAATACCCAATCGGGTCCGCGAATGACCTGCATTCTGAACCGCATTGACGCCGCTGTCGAGGTGACGGAGAATTGCGATTTCGCGTCAAGTCGGCGCCTGCTGCGATTTAGGTGTCGGAATCTATGCCCCGCCCAATCGCGATTCCCGATTTTGGCGTCAGCCAATGGGGAGTCCCGCCCACAATGTTTGTGCCTCAACTGCTTTCTGTGTTGGTGAGTTCCATCGGCTCACCACACTCTGGGTGAAGATATTTCTCCTCATCTCAGTCCTATTACGTTTTCCCCAGATCCTTAGACCCTGGTTCAGGCCTCCCTCAGATTGGGGATATTCTTGTTCACCTACACTGTGTAGTCCTGTTAGACATTTATCAATTTCTATGAGATCCCCCCTCTGTTACGACACCCTGGGCTAGTGCGCAGTCGATTCCAGCTCCCCAGATCCAGGCCGGGATTCTCCCCTACCGGGCGGGGCGGGATGGAGTGGCATGAACCACTCCGGCGTCAGGCCGCCGCAAAGGTGCGGATTTCTCCGCACCTTTAGGGGCCAAGCCCTCACCTTGAGGGGTCAGGCCCGGGCCGGAGTGGTTGGCGCGCCGCCGACTGGCGGGAAAGGCCTTTGGCACCACGCCAGCCGGGGCCGAAAGGACTCCGCCGTTCGGCGGAAGTCCGCGCATGTGCAGGGGTGGGTTGTCTCTTCCGCGTCGGCCATGGTGAAGACTGTGGCCGAGGCGGAGGGAAAAGAGTGCCCCCACGGCTCAGGCCCGCCCACGGATCGGTGGTCCCCGATCGCGGGCCAGGCCCCCGTGGGGGCAGCCCCCGGGGCCAGATCGCCCCGCTCCTCCTCCAGGACCACGGAGCCCGCCCGCGCCACCTAGTCCCGCCGGGAAGAGAGGTGGTTTGATCCTCGCAGGCTGGGCAGGTATTCCAGCAGCGGACTGGAGAATCGCTGGGGGCGGGGGGGGGGGGGGGGGGGATCGGCGCGGCGCGATTCCCGCCCCTGCCGAATATCTGGTGCCGGAGAATTCGGTAACTGGCGGGGGCGGGATTCACGCCAGCCCCCGGCCATTCTTCGACCCGGCGGGGGGTCGGAGAATCACGCCCCCGGAGTCCCAACACAAGTGAATTAACCAATAGTTTGTCTAAAGTTTTTAAGATCTTTGGCCCTCCTGCTGAAAGCTTGTCTGGATTTCCTTAAGATTTTCCTTTTCTCAACTCAAACCCAGTTCTCAGCCTGAGTTTTAATCTTACTTGATTTCTAGTCGCATTAGAATGTTCTCCAGCTTTACTGTGGAGAAAGCAATCTCCAACCAAGTGTTTGAGAGAGATTTACCCTTTCAGGGAGGGAGCCTCCTTCAGCTCTGAGTTCAAAATTAAAATAAAACTGGAAACGCAGTCTCACAGAGGAAGGAATATTTCAGAGAAAAACCTGACCAATCAGCACAATCCATTGCTAAGGCCCAGCAATCTGATATAGTCTATTGTCTGACAGCCATGTCCATCAAGATGTGTCAGACCACAGCACATCCTGCTGGATTTTCAAATTAAAGGTACAGTCCATCGAAAGGCATAGGTCCCATTAATTGTCCATATACAAAAATTGAAATAGCAGAATAATAGCAATTTAAAAGGAAAACAAGGAACAGACAGGGATTAAACAAAAGATCCTTACACCTCATTATTCTAAACCCCAGCAAATATAATCCTAACTAACTCAGTCTCTCCTCATACATCAGTCTTGCCACACCAGGAATCATCTGGTAAACTTTCACTTCATAGCAAGAACATCCTTCCTCAGATAAGAAGACCAACACCGCGCACAGGTGTGGTCTCACCAAGGCCCTGTATAATTGCAGCAAGACAGCCCTGCTCCTGTACTCGAAACCTCTCGCTATGAAGGCCAACATACTATTTGCTTTCTTTACTGCCTGCTGAACCTATACGCTTACTTTTAGTGACCGATGTCCGAGGATACCCAGTCTTATTGCACATTCTCTTCTCTCAATCTATAGCCATTCTTATAACCCTGTTTTTGATACCAAAGTGGATAACCTCACATTTATCTGCAGTGTACTGCATCTGCCATGCATTTGCCCACTCAATCAAATTGCCCAAATCACACTGAAGCATCGCTGCATCCTCCTCACAGCTCACGCTCCGTCCCAACTTTATGTCATCTTCAAATTTGGGGGCATTACATTTAGTTCCCTCATATAAATCATTGATATATGTTGTGACAGTGACCCAGTGACCTAACCGAGAATCGAACCTAGGACCCTGGCGCTGTGAAGCCACAGTGCTAACCACTGTGCTTCCGTGCTGCACAGCTCCCAGTTCTGCTCTCAGTCTTATTCTTTTTTGCCCTCCTTTTATGCTCCTGGCCCCACTCTCATAAATCATAGATTTTACAGTGCAGAAGGTGCCTTTCAGCCCCTCGAGTCAGCACCGGCCCCTGGAAAGAGCATCCCACTTAAGCCCATGCCTCCATCCTATCTCCGTAACCCAGTAACCCCACCCAACCTTTTTTGGACACTGAGGGCAATTTAGCATGGCCAATCCACCTAACCTGCACATCTTTTGGGACTTGTGGGAGGAAACTGGAGCACCCGGAGGAAACCCACGCAGACACAGAGAGAACATGCAGACTCCGCACAGACAGTTACCCAAGCCGGTAATCGAACCTGGGACCCTGGTGCTGTGAAGAAACTGTGCTAACCACTGTGTTACCGTGCTCTCCCAGCTCTGCTCTCTGTCTCTTCTTTCTTGCACTCTTTTATCCTTCCAGCTCTGCTCTCAGTCTCACCTCTTTCTCAAGTTCTTTTATCCTTCCAGCTCTACTCTCAGTCTCTGATCAAGGATGACAGGGATTTTTCCCGAAAGGGCATCTATATGATAATCATGGTCACTTTTCATTTTCCTGATTCCTGCCTTGAATTCCCGCTGTTTTAAAAATGAGCTAAAATTCACAAATTGAGATTTGAACTCAGCAGCTGGAGGGATACTAGCAGAGTCACAACATGCTCGGAGGTTACCGATACCCTCTTTTGTGCTGACCTTAAACTCTATCCAAATGATTAAAAGCCCATTTGCACTTTTTCGTAGCTATTCTGAAGGGTCATTTTGTTCACATTAAGAACATTATACAAATGCAAGTTTTTGTACCTGCCCTTAGAAACCTCAGGTGGGCTGTAGGATTCATACTTAAAACAGATTAGGCTGGACCTCCCCCCGCAGCCACACACACTGATGGACACACAGCAAGACCAATCAATGCACACAACACCACAGCCAATCACCAGTTGGAGCACACTCACTATATAGACAGGGGGCATCAGAGTTCCCGCTCATTCGGGATGCAGCCTCTCAGAAGGACAGAGCTTACAGCTTACAGCACAGATCTTCACCATGTGCTGAGTGCATAGACTGGTTAGGACAGGCATAGGTCTTTAGTTTAATCTAACATTGTGTTCACCCACAGTGAAAGCATGTTCAACAGTTTCTAACTTAATAAAATAGTGTTGTACTATTTTAAGTGTTAGAACATAGAACATAGAACATTACAGCGCAGTACAGGCCCTTCGGCCCTCGATGTTGCGCCGACCTGTGAAACCACTTTAAAGCCCATCTACACTATTCCCTTATCGTCCATATGTCTATGCAATGACCATTTGAATGCCCTTAGTATTGGCGAGTCCACTACTGTTGCAGGCAGGGCATTCCACGCCCTTACTACTCTCTGAGTAAAGAACCTACCTCTAACATCTGTCCTATAACTATCTCCCCTCAATTTAAAGCTATGTCCCCTCGTGCTAGACATCACCATCCGAGGAAAAAGGCTCTCACTGTCCACCCTATCCAATCCTCTGATCATCTTGTATGCCTCAATTAAGTCACCTCTTAGCCTTCTTCTCTCCAACGAAAACAGCCTCAAGTCCCTCAGCCTTTCCTCATACGATCTTCCCTGCATACCAGGCAACATTCTGGTAAATCTCCGCTGCACCCTTTCCAATGCTTCCACATCCTTCCTATAATGCGGCGACCAGAATTGCACTCAATACTCCAAATGCGGCCGCACCAGAGTATTGTACAGCTGCAACATGACCTCATGGCTCCGAAACTCAATGCCTCTACCAATAAAAGCTAACACACCGTATGCCTTCTTAACAACCCTCTCAACCTGTGTGGCAACTTTCAGGGATCTATGTACATGGTCACGGAGATCTCTCTGCTCATCCACACTGCCAAGAATCTTACCATTAGCCCAGTACTCCGTCTTCCTGTTATTCCTTCCAAAATGAATCACCTCACACTTTTCTGCATTAAACTCCATTTGCCACCTCTCAGCCCAGCGCTGCAGCTTATCTATGTCCCTCTGTAACTTGTAACATCTTTCCGCACTGTCCACACCTCCACCGACTTTAGTGTCATCTGCAAATTTACTCACCCATCCTTCTACGCCCTCCTCCAGGTCATTTATAAAAATGACAAACAGCAGTGGCCCCAAAACAGATCCTTGTGGTACACCACTAGTAACTGGACTCCAGTCTGAACATTTCCCATCAACCACCACCCTTTGTCTTCTTCCAGCTAGCCAATTTCTGATCCAAACTGCTAAATCACCTTGAATCCCATGCCTCTGTATTTTCTGCAGTAGCCTACCGTGGGGAACCTTATCAAACGCTTTACTGAAATCCATATACACCACATCAACTGCTTTACCCTCATCCACCTGTTTGGTCACCTTCTCAAAGAACTCAATAAGGTTTGTGAGGCATGACCTACCCTTCACAAAACTGTGTTGACTATCTCTAATCAAAGTATTCCTTTCCAGATGATTCTACATCCGATCTCTTATAAACCTTTCCAAGATTTTGCCCACAACAGAAGTAAGGCTCAATGTTCTATCGTTATCGGGGTTGTCTCTACTCCCCTTCTTGAACAAGGGGACAACATTTGCTATCCTCCAGTCTTCTGGCACTATTCCTGTCGACAAAGATGACTTAAAGATCAAAGCCAACGGCTCAGCAATCTCCTCCCTAGCTTCCCAGAGAATCCTAGGATAAATCCCATCTGGTGTTGGTGGCCTGTATGTGTTCCACGGATCCAGAGCACCCAACACATCATGGTACCAGTAGTTGATGGATGTTAGAACTTCTTAGACCTACCTGCAAGTGATCTGCCTTCCACCAGCATACAGCCATCCTGCAAAATGGACAGCATCCGCCCGCCGCCGCCACTCCGCATCAGCGGTAACCTAGGGGCCAACTGGAAGATATTCAAACAACGCTTCCAGCTCTACCTTGAAGCCACAGATCGGGAAGATGCCTCGGACACCAGGAAGATCGCTCTCTTCCTATCCACAGCCGGGGAACATGCCATCCACATTTTCAATTCTCTCACCTTTGCTGATGGTGAAGATAAATCAAAATTCAAGACGGTCCTCCTCAAGGTTGACAGTCACTGCAACATCGAGGTGAATGAAAGTTTTGAGCGCTGTGTATTCCAACAGCGTTTGCAGGGTAAGGATGAACCTTTCCAGTCCTTTCTCACCCACCTCCGCATCCTTGCGCAGTCCTGTAATTACGGGCCCACCTCCGATTCCATGATACACAACCAGATTGTTTTCGGTGTTCAGTCGGACCCCCTACGCCAGCAGCTCCTCAAGGTAAAGCAGCTCACCCTAGCGATTGCCATCGAGACCTGCGTGCTACATGAACACGCCACTAGTCGGTATTCCCACATCCAAGCGGCTGAAACGGCGCGGCAAGGTCCCCACGAGGCAGAATGGGTCCAAGAAATTGAGCAACTCCAGGGCCTCAGCCTGGATGAGGGCAGCCATTTTGCGCGCTTTTCGCGGACCCCCGAGTTGTGCGCACCAAACGAGGGGACGGCGACGTCGACGAATGTACTGCGCAGACGCGCTCCACGTACGACCACACCGTGCATGCGCGGTGGCGCAGCAAACGTACTGACGCTACAACGTGCGGCAACTGTGTCTCCGCCCACTTAAAGCAGCAATGTCCTGCAAAATCCTGACGATGCCTGAGATGTGGCAAACTTGGCCACTATGCTACTTTATGCAGATCAGCTCAGCCTGCCAACTCTCGTCGCTCCAGCCAGCCTCGCAGGAATGTCCGGGCCATTCAACCCACGGTCACCAAGCCCGAAATCAGACCTGCTACTCGATATTGACACCGAGGACCCGAAGGTGCCTTTTCAAGTCGGTATCATTACAAAAAACACGGGGCTCGATTCTCCACCCCCACGCCGAAGTGGCTGCGCCATCGTGAACGCCGTCGAGGTTCACCACGGCGCAGAACGGCCCCGGTCCCGACCGATTGAGGCCCTGACAATGGGCCAGTATTGGGGCCGCGTCATCTACCCGCGCCAGACCTTGCCACCCGCGTAAAAGCGGCGCCGAATAGATGATGCGGCCGGCGCCGCATAACGGACGTCATCCGCGCATGCATGGTTGCCGTCCTGTCCAAATCTGCCCCGCAAGAAGATGGGGGACGGATCTTGCGGGGCCGCGGAAGGAAGGAGGTCCTCCTTCAGAGAGGACGGCCCGACGATCGGTGGGCACCGATCACGGGCCACCCCACATTCAAGGTACCCCCGGTGCAGGATCCCCCCTCGCCCCCCCACAGGCCGCCCCCCCAGCGTTCACGCACCGCCCACGACTGTAGCGACCAGGTGTGGACGCCGCCGGGGGGAACCATGGGCCATCCGGGCCTCAGAATCGCGGGGGTACTGGAGAATCGCCATTTTGGGTATCTCCGGCGATTCTCCGGCCTGCGGCCCGCGAAACTCGACCGGCCTGTTCCCGCCGCTTGGGAGAATCGCGGGAGGGCGTCGGACCGGCGTCCCCGGAGATTTCGGCGGCCCAGGCGATTTTCCCAACCGGCGTGGGAGTGGAGAATCGCGCCCATGGTGTCCCCGAAGCAAAAAATCCAGCCTCTATCGGTATACAACATCGATCCGGACGATGAGTGGTATGCCACCCTTACGGTCAACCAGAATTCGTCGCCCACCTCAGAGACTAAATTTATGAACTTTGCGAACTGATGGACTCTCTGAATTGTTTTGTTGCTTTGTTTGATCGTTTCCCTGGTTTGTATATAGTGTTGATCTCGTTAATCTTGTTGCATACTGCTTCTCTGCACCAGGCACCTTCCCATGTAAATAACTTAGTTCTCATGTACGTAGTCCTGTAAATATGTCTTCGCACCCCACACGTAGTTAGGAACATTCTCACCACACAGTATTTATTGCCACACACATACATTCTTTATAAAAAGGGGATGTCATAATATACACCAGTATATCATGGTGCAGACCCACACACTGATGGACACACAGCAAGACCAATCACAACACACAACACCACAGCCAATCACCAGTTAGAGCACACTCACAAAACAGACAGAGGGCATCAGAGTTCCCGCTCATTCAGGATGCAGCCTCTCAGAAGGACAGAGCTTACAGCTTACAACACAGTTCTTCACCATGTGCTGAGTGCATAGACTGGTTAGGACAGGCATAGGTCTTTAGTTTAATCTAACATCGTGTTAACCCACAGTGAAAGTATGTCCAACAGTTTCTAACTTAATAAAATAGTGTTGTACTATTTTAAGTGTTGGTGGCCTGTATGTGTTCCACGGATCCAGAGCACCCAACACATCAATTGCGACTCAATTTATTTGAAGCTGCTTCTCAAGTACATTGAACTAGATATTGAGGGCTGTAAACGTGCCCGTACCTAGCCTACTGTGCGCATAATTAATTTTAAATCAAAGACTGAGTTTATCGCAAATTTACGTGAACAATTAGAAGATGTACCTAGCAGAGCGGTGCCTGAGTAGAAAAAAGAGAAACAGAAATGGAGGATGTCAATTTCTTATTGATATTTATGGTGGGCAGAAGTGAAATCTTACGTGCGTTTCAAATTTACATTTTCAAAAATTCAATCTAATGTGCTTTTAAAATACAAATCCTTGATTAACCACGAAGTGATTAAAAGTATGAAGAATGGACTGGAAAACGAATGACGGAATCATAGAATGATGGACATTTGCAACACAGAAGAGGCCAGTCACCCCATTGTGACTCTGCCAACACTTTGAAAGAGTAATCCAATTAGTTCCACTCCCCTGTCTTTGCCACAGTCCCACAAAATAAGATCATAAGACATAGGAGCAGAATTAGGCCACTCGGCCCATCGAGTGTACTCCGCCATTCAATCATGGCTGATATTTTCTCATCCCCATTCTCCTGCCTTCTCCCCATAACCCCTGATCCCCTTATTAATCAAGAATGTTCCTTTTCAAGTATTTCTCCAACACCCAATCGAAAAATAAACAGTTCGGACCTGTATTCTTATGGGCGGCACAGTATCACAGTGGTTAGCACTGTTGCTTCACACGCCAGGATCCCAGGTTCGATTCCCGGCTTGGGTCACACTGCGGGGTCTGCACGTTCTCCCGTGTCTGTGTTGGTTTCGTCCGGGTGCTCCAGATACCTCCCACAAGTCCCGAAAGACGTGCTGTTAGGTGAATTGGACATTCTGAATTCTCCTGCAGTGTACCCGAGCAGGCGCCGGAGTGTGGCGACTAGGGGATTTTCACAGTAACTTCATTGCAGTGTTAATGTAAGCCTACTTGTGACAATAATAAAGATTATTATTATTATTTCCCAGTTTTTACTGGTGTCCCATTTTAAGGCGTGCAAGACAATTTGGGACCAGCATTCTCATTTCCTTGTTCTTACTGCTTTTTCGTTCTGGGGATGTGACGATTGAATCTTTGTTCCTCACCTTTTCAGGCAGGGGCATGTTCAACAGCATCTTAATTTTATTCAGTAAGAAATCCGGCAGTAAGTACAGGCTCGGATATACAATGACACCAGCCAATATTGTAGTGGGCATTGGGCTCTGCCTCCTTTGGGTATGGTCGGAGTTTGACGCAAATTGCCCTTGACTTTGCACTGGTAAGGTTCCAGTTCACATTTCCGGGAAAGTTCATTTTCAAATGTAAAATTTTGCATGAACCAGCCAAATTGATCAACCCGTCCTCGATGGGCGACCATCGTTTCTCTGTGCCTTGAGCTGAAGAATATTCTCTGGCGTTATTTAAGATGTGGTGCCCCGATTCAGCTTTTTTTAAATACAGTCTGAAGTGGGATTCACGTATTTTTGTGATCGAGCCTCTAGAATGAGACTTGATCCCAGCACCTTCTGGCTCAAGTGAAGAGCCACTAACTGAGCCACATCGAATGCCAGGTTTATGCTTACTGATTAGCTTTAAAATACGCCAATGTTTGTACACCCAAGTGCCCTCTGAACATCAATGACTACAGATTTCACACAAACCCCAAAAATTCTGCTTTTCTCATTTTACTATCAAGTAACCTTACACTTTTGGGGGAAGACAGTGGCACACTGTAGTCTTTGAATCTGTGGTCCAGAAGCTCAGGTTAATGCTCTCGGGACATGGGTTCAAATCCGACCAATGCAGCTGGCGGAATTTCAATTCAATTATTTAATGTTTTTTTTCAATACAGGGGCATGTGGCACGGTGGTACTGTGATTAGCACTGCTGCCTCACATCTCCAGGGACCCGGGTTCAATTCTGGCCTCGGGTGACTGCCTGTGTGGTGTCTGCACTTTCCCCCCGTGTCTGCGCGGGTTTCCTCCGGGTGCTCCGGTTTCCTCCGACAGTCCAAAGATGTGCAGGTTAGGTGAATTAGCGATGCTAAATTGCCCCTTAGTGTCCAAAACATTAGGTAGGGTTACATAAGAACATAAGAACTAGGATAGGAGCAGGAGTAGGCCATCTGGCCCTTCGAGCCTGCTCCTCCATTCAATTAGATCATGGCTGATCTTTTGTGGACTCCGCTCCACTTTCCCGCCCATATCCTTTTATTCTTTTATTCTTCATAAAACTATTTATCTTTATTTTGAAAACATTTAATGAAGGAGCCTCAACTGCTTCACTGGAGAGGGAATTCCATAGATTCACAACCCTTTGGGTGAAGAAGTTCCTCCTAAACTCAGTCCTAAATCTACTACCCCTTATTTTGAGGCTATGCACCCTAGTTCTGCTTTCACCCGCCAGTGGAAACAACCTGCCCGCATCTATCCTATCTATTCCCTTCATAATTTTATATGTTTCTATAAGATCCTCCCGCAAATTTCTAAAATCCAACGAGTCCAGTCCCAGTCTACTCAACCTCTCCTTGTAATCCAACCCCCTCAACTCTGGGATTAACCTAGTGAATCTCCTCTGCACACCCTCCAGTGCCAGTACATCCTTTCTCAGGTAAGAAGACCAAAACTGAACACAATACTCCAGGTGTGGCCTCACTAACACCTTATACAGCTGCAGCATAACCTCCCTTGTCTTAAACTCCATCCCTCTAGCAATGAAGGACAAAATTCCATTCAACTTCCTAATCACCTGTTGCACCTGTAAACCAACTTTTTGCGACTCATGCACTAGCACACCCAGGTCCCTCTGCACAGCAGCATGTTTTAATATTTTATCATTTAAATAATAATCCCTAGGACAGCATGGCGGCGCTGTGGATGGCATTGCTGCCTCACGGCGCCGAGGTCCCAGGTTCGTTCCCGGCTCTGGGTCACTATCCGTGAGGAGTTTGCACATTTTCCCCGTGTTTGCGTGGGTTTCGCCCCCACAACCCAAAGGTATGCAGGGTAGGTGGATTGGCCATGATAAATTGCCCCTTAATTGGAAAAAATGAATTGGGTACTCTAAATTTATTTTGAAAATTAAAAAATAATAACAATCCCTTTTGCTGTTATTCCTACCAAAATGGATAACCTCACATTTGTCAACATTGTATGCCATCTGCCAGACCCTAGCCCATTCACATAAACTATTCAAATCCCTCTGCAGACTTCCAGTTACGGGGATACAGTGGGGGAGTGGGCTTATGTAGGGTGCTCTTTCCAATGGCCGGTGCAGACTTGATGGTCCGAATGGCCTCCTTCTGCACTGTAGGGATTCTATGATTCTAATCTCATTAAAGGTGACCATGAAACTATTGTCAATTGTCTTAAAAACCCATCTCGTTCACTAATGCCCGTTAGGGATGGAAGTCTGTTGTCCTTATCTGGCAGCCTACATGTGGTTGACTCGTACCTTTTTAAAAATTGTTTCCATGGGATGTGGCCATCACTGGCAAGGTGGGCATTTGCTGCCCATCCCTAATTGCCCTTGATCTGAGTGACGTGCTCGGCCATTCCGGAGGCATCTCAGAATCAACCACATTACAGTGGGTTTGAGTCTCATGTAGTCCAGACCAGGTAAAGACGGCAGATTTCCTTCAAAAAAGAGCATTAGTGAACCAGATGGGTTTTAACAACAATCAACCCATGGTCTTCAGTAGACTTTTAATTCCAGACTTTTTAAAAATTCAAATTCCACCATTGGGTCGCTAGATTATTGGTGCAGTGATACCACTGCATCTCAAGGACAGCCAGGCATGAACAGCAAAACCTGCCCTTGCCCATGACATACATATCCCATATAACTATAAACAAAATTGAAAGTCCCACGTTATACTCCCTCTGCTATCCTGTTGCCCATTCATTTAATCTGCTGAAATCTCTTTGCAGCCTCTGCACCCCTCTCAAAGTTTACATTCCACCGAGGTTTGTTATTCCCTGTCTCTTTGACTAAATTATTGATGCAGGTGGTAAATAGTTGAGGCCCCAAATTCCTTGCAGCACTCCACTAGTGGCAGCCTGTCAACTAGAAAATGCTCCACTTATCCCGACTCTTTACTTCCTGTCCATTAGTCAATCCTCTCTCTTTGCTCATATATCATCCCCAACTGCCTTCCCACGCCTCCTCTACCAGACCTCCCCCGACCCCCCCCCCCCCCCCCCCGACCCCCACAGTGACCCCTGTGATAGGGAGACCTCCCTCAGGAACCCCTGTAATAGGGACCTCCCACAGGGAACCCTGTAATACGGGGAGCCCTGTAAATAAATACAAATAGGTCTTAATGGATCACTAAGACCCATTTGCAACTATTTAAGTGAGCTCTTATCTTTCCTATAATTTGTGTGATCCCTTGTTGGAAATCCAGATACATTACATCTACTGGTTCTCCGTTATCTGCTCTACCAGTTACATTTTCAAAAAAGTCTAATAAATTCAGCAAATAAATTTTACTTTTATCAAACCATATTGGGCTGTTTTAATCATACTATGATTACTAATCATACTCATAATACATTTTACAAAGTGTATTGTTGGGGCTTCTTTGATACTAGATACTAGATTCCAGCATTTTCACAAAGGCTGTTGTCAGGCTCACTGGCAAAGTATTTCCCTGATTTAACTTTCCTTCCTTTCTTGAATCATGGTGTTACCTTCACTAATTTCTAATCTGCTGGGTCCAGTCTAGAATCTGGGGAATTTTAGAAAATTATAACCAACGCACCCACAATTTCAGCTGCCTTAGATGGAGGAAATCAGGTTCTGGAAATATGTTAGATTTTAGTGCCTTAGGTTTCCCCAATGCTTATACTTTGCTGATGTTAATTACTTTAAGTTCCTCACCCTTAATAGCTCCTTGGTTACTCTTTATTTCTGGTGTGTCAATAAGACAGAATTTGCCCTCAGTGTACAAAGTGCTGGCTGAGGCGAGGAATCAAGTGTGCAGCTTTCCAGCTGTGCAGCTGGATTGTATCTCTAGATTTTAGTGCACGATGAGCAAAATAAATCTGTGGCTTTGTTTACGGCATCACTGTGGCAGAATGGAGCCTGATTGAGCCACAGGGATCGGTGTTCCATCTTTAACGGACGCTTCGATCAGCATTTGAAATAGACTGCCTCTCACCCCCACAGAAACAGATGTTCCTGCACAAGCAATCAACTCCCCAAGCATCGGGAAGCCCACCCCGCACAAACATCAGGGAACCCCCCCCCCTCAAGCTTCAGTGAGTCCCCCCCCCCCACATGTATCGGGCCAACCACCACCCCCTGCAAGAATTGCTCCCCCCAACAAGGATCGGGTGACCCCCCAACATGAGGTCAAACCCAAAATGGGAGTGCCAGAAGATCCCAGGCAAATCCGTAAATGAGATTTTGCCAGCAGGAATCCCGTTTCCCAACTCTCGTGGGATTTTGGGCCTGCGTCGCGTTTATAATTGCCACTTACATGGGCTCAAAGGTGGACAGTAAAGGTAGACAGAAAATAATTGTTCAATCGCTCTGCCATGTCCTTATTCCCTGTTCTAAAAGGGCAGAATTATCTGACGCAGCACGCACGGAATGCATTTATTAATGGGACAGAGAACAGGACATGGGAATAAATCGGGATCGGTGCCGATCCGAACGCAATGCTCCGACCCCCAGCATTGTTCATGCTGGCGGCATGAACAAGGTCCACGCTGGCGGGAGAGATAAATAAATACAAATAGGTCTTAACGGATCATTACGACCCATTTGGAACTATTTAGTGGGCCTGGCGCCCTATGCACCAGCCTTCCGTGATTCTCCGGCCCCATAGCCGGGAATCGCATGGGTGCAGATTGTGTGGCCTTTACCGGCACTGCATGCCCATGCCTCCTTTACCAGATCCCCCCCGACCCTCCCACAGTGACCCCTGTGATAGGGACCTTCATGGGCGAATGACTCTAAGTGCTGAAATCCCAATGTTTCTAAACACCAACTACATCAAAGCGAGGTAAGTGCATTGCAATCACATGCTTGAGAAAGACCATAAGACCATCGTAACAAATAATCTTCATGCCGCTAAATGTTGCAGACTCTGTTGCAGCTGTCCCCATGATACGGAGTGAAGGGCTTTTCTTTCATCGGACAAAGGAGTACCTGGCCCCTGCCAATACTCTGCTGTTCCTTTGTATTTCTTGTCACACAACCATTCAAGAGGGAGGGCAGAATTTCCAGTGTCCATTATGTTGTGTTTGCCTGAAGCTGGAGGCATTTGGAGCAGTGGGAAATGGGTGTAAGAACTGGGGTCACGGGACGTTGTATGAGGGAGAGTTGGAGTTTCTGAAGGTTTGGTTCGGGACAGCTGCTGAGTGAGTGATGAGGACAGGGTGCACTGAGATTGGTGGTGTGGTGGGTAGGAGATGTCATGTGGTAATGCATTCAGTGATCATATACCTTTGACAAGCCTTTGACCAAGCCTTTGATAAGGTCCCTCATGGCAGACTGGTACAAAAGGTGAAGTCACACGGGATCAGAGGTGAGCTGGCAAGATGGATACAGAACTGGCTAGGTCACAAAAGGCATAGAGTAGTAAAGGAAGGGTGCTTTTCTGACTGGAGGGCTGTGGCTAGTGGTGTTCCGCAGGGATCAGTGCTGGGACCTTTGCTGTTCATAGTATATATATATGATTTGGAGGAAAATGTAACTGGTCTGATTAGTAAGTTTGCGGACGACACGAAGGTTGGTGGAATTGCGGATAGGGATGAGGACTGTCAGAGGATACTGCAGGATTTAGACCATTTGGAGACTTGGGCCGAGAGATGGCAGATGGAGTTTAATCTGGGCAAATGTGAGGCATTTTGGAAGGAGTAATCCAGGTAGGGAATATACAGTGAACGGTAAAACCCTCAAGAGTATTGACAGTCAGAGAGACCTTGGTGTACAGGTCCACAGGTCACTGAAAGAGGCAACACAGGTGGAGAAGGTAGTTAAGAAGGCATACGGCATGCTTGCTTTCATTGGCCGGGGCACTGAGTGTAAAAATTGGCAAGACATGTTGCAACTGTATAGAACCTTAGTTCGGCCACACTTGGAGTATTGTTATGGGAGAGGTGTTTTCAGAACCCCAAAATGTATCATGGAGTCCAACCAACCTCCCCCTTTAATGCTATTTTTGCTTTGCCAAGCACACGGCTTGTTCTCCAGGTGTGCGATTACAATTATGGACACATGGGTTTTTAAACACAAAACAATGTTTATTCCATGAACTCAACTTAACCTCTTAAATAAACATTGGATCTTTGAACATCCCTTACTTCAAAGATAACCCCGAAAATATTACAACACTAAATAATCCTTCAGTTATTCCTTTCAACATCCAAGAGACTTATCACCTTTAAACAGAAACACATCAGGTTAAAGGCTTTATTATTATGAGTTTAAATCACCCAAATGATCCAGAGATAGTCTTTCATAGCAGAGATCACAGCAGACCTAGCTCACTGCAAACACAGACACACCCCAAGCCCTTTTCAAACTGAAACTAAAAACTGCAAAATGGCTGATCTAAAGCCCAGCTCCACCCACACTCTGACATCACTGCATTTCTTAAAGGTACATTGCTTAAACATCCATTTCTTAAAGGCACTCTCACATGACTGTATAGTGTTCAATTCTGGTCGCCACACTACCAGAAGGATGTGAAGGCTTTAGAGTTGGTGCAGAATAGATTTACCAGGATGTCGCCTGGCATAGAAGGCATTAGCTATGAGGAGAGGTTGAATAAACTTGATTTCTCACTGTAACGAAGGAGGTTGAGGGGTGACCTGATAGAGGTCTACAAAATTATGAGGGGCATATTCAGAGACTTTTTCCCCGGGTAGAGGGGTCAATTACTAGGGGGCATAGGTTTAAGGTGCGAGGGGCAAGGTTTAGCGGAGAGATACGAGGCAAGTTTTTTACACAGAGGGTAGTGGGTGCCTGGAACTCGCTGCCGGAGGAGGTGGTGGAAATAGGGATGATGGTGATGTTTGAGGGGCATCTTGACAAATACATGAATAGGATGGGAATATAGGGATACGGACCCCGGAAGTGTAGAAGATTTTAGTTTAGCATGGGCAGCATGGTCGGCACATGCTTGGAAGGCCGAAGGGCCTGTTCCTGTGCTGTACTTTTCTTTGTTCTTTGTTCTTATAAACATTGACATGAGGCCAGTACATCTCTTCGAAAATTGCTGCCAGGTCCTCAGGATCAGTCTTTGTGCATTGACCTTCCTCCCCAGACCTCCTCATCCCAGGCCATATTCCGAGGGCAGACCGAGAAGGGACACCTGGTCCCCTCTGGAAACAGGGCCTCTCTTATCCTGTCCACTCCTGTAACTGAGGCCGCAAGTGCTGAACCACAACTGCAGAGCCCTTTTCCAGTCCCAGGGCTCCATTTCATTGGCTTTCAATTGCAGAATTGGTTTGACCCTTCAGTGCAGCTTCCCTTTGAAAGGCAGAGGCTGCTGTTATGCCAGCTCGCTGCTTGGGTCCATGCCGGACCGCATCCAGGAATCATTTGAACGAGGTGGCTACTCGAAGTTTGCGTGCTGCCTGTCTCAATGGGGATGAGGGCAAACCGTAACCCCCATGCTCAAATTCATTGCTCGGGATTGCGTACATCCGCCTGAAGGGCCAGACTTGGTTTTGGTTTAACATCTGATCCAATATAAACAGAATATGAAATACTAATAGTTAAAAGAAGCCAGGTACAGATGCTTGTCCTTCAGTGCACCCAACGTCGCTACATTTCCATTATTAACATTCAGCTGTGAAGAGATTTTATTATCTTTGAACTCCAGCCAAGTGCCAGCAAGCGTTTTATTAATATTTATCTCGGGAACTGTCAATGCTGTTGATCTATAACTGTGAAGAATGAATAAGAAAACACTCAGTCACATGTCAACCATTTGATATATGCCAATAGACAAAAAAAATTATTAAAAACTATATTCTGTGAAGCTATTCAGTATGGAAGTGAAAAAGATCATTTTAACTTCTGCTTTAAAACCTTACATACTTCAAGTACAAGTTACATTGCCCTTCAATAAAACGGAAGTGTTTGACTGATAAAGTTGTTAACCAACAAGGAGTATTCCACTTTGAAACATGCTGCAGCACTTCACAGAGCAGGGTAGAGTCGTTAGTCAAATCATTCTTTTTTTTGTCTGATTTGACACACGGAGTGCTGTTCTGAATTGCTTCTGCACTCAGACATGTGACATCTGTTGTATTATTCTCGACTGTTGTTGGCAATTTGAATTTTAAATAGGAAAGTTTTATTAAGCCATTCATAAAATACTTCCTCACTACACAGTTAGATTGCTATTCACTACACTGTGATACTTGCAGATGTAAATTATTGAGGAGTTTTCAGAAGGCTTATGCACAACATAGATTAAATGTATTTTGTAGAGGTGCAATAATTCATAAACTGGCATAAATTAGGCGCATTGTTGAACCCTTGATTGTACATTGAAATTCTTGTGTGTTTGAGAATACCATTTTCTACTTCTACCCAATATATAGCTAACATCTCACAAAAACGAGTTAGGCGGCTTGGTAGCACAGCTGCTTCACAGCTCCTGGGTCCCAGGTTTGATTCCCGGCTAAATTGCACTTAGGTTAGCTGGGGTTAGTGGGTTACGGGGATAGGGTGGAGGGTGGGCTTAGACGGGGTGCTCTTTCCAAGAGCCAGTGCCTCGATGGGCCTTCTTCTGCACTGTAAATTCTATGATCCTGTGATGCTATCTCGAATTAGATGGCAAAATAGGACAGGATAGAAAGTCATCAAAGACTCAGCATAATCAATTCTTCAAACACGGGTGCTGCCAATTTGGAAAATTTGCTCCACTGTCCATACTGTTGCTATGAAGCGTAGTTATTTTTCTCCGTGAAACAACTTATTTATGCGGTGAATGGGAGGGCTTTCATGCTATCTTTCCTCATGGGAGTAACACTAAAAGTTCCCATTAAGGGAAGTTTGGAAGAGAGTTATTTGATGTGGTGCTTTATTAAGACAAGAGTCAGAAATCATCTCGGTCGCACAAAAGTGATGACACATTGGAGAGCGTGGTTTGGCGGCATGTTGGCACAGTGGTTAACACTGCTGCTTCACAGCTCCAGTGTCCCAGGTTCGATTCCCTCCTTAGGCCACTGTCTGTGCGGAGTTTGCATGATCTCCACGTGTCTGCGTGGGTTTCCTCCAGTGCTCCGGTTTCCTCCCACAAATCCCAATAGACTTGTTACGTAATTTGGACATTCTGAATTCTACCTCTGTGTACCCGAACAGGCGCTGGAGTGTGGCGACTTGGGGATTTTCACAATAACTTTGATGCAGTATTAATGTAAGCCTACTTGTGACAATAAAGATTATTATTATTATTGTGGTGTCTCTGCAGCCATTCCTTTCCCCCAGCACGTTCATAGATCATAGATCATAGAATTTACAGTGCAGAAGGAGGCCATTTGGCCCATCGAAAGATCACCCTTTCTAAGCCCACATCGCCACCCTATCATCGCAACCCAGAAACCCCACTAACCTTTTTAGACACTAAGGGCAATTTATCATGGCCAATCCACTTAACCTGCACTTCATTGGACTGTGGGAGGAAACCAGAGCACCCGGAGGAAACCCACACAGACATGGGGAGAATGTGCAGACTCTGCGCAGACAGTGACCCAAGCTGGGAATCGAACCTGGGACCCTGGAGCTGTGAAACAAATGTGCCAACCACTATGCCATTGGGCCATCCAGTCGCAGACTACCAGCTTGTGGACTGAACCATGAAAGGTAGGCCAAGGTAACATTGTGGCCGGGAGTTTGCATCCACCAGAAAACGGGAATCACGCCGGTGCGATCTTGTTTTCAGTTTTCTTTCCTCCCACCCTCACCCCTGCCTGTGATGTAACGAGGTCCCCTCCCCGAAAGGCTGGGAACCTCTTATTAAGTAATTAAAGGGCTTGCCTCCTGTAATGACTGAGGCCAGGCCTTTGAGATTGGTCAATTGGAATACGAGTTCCCTGATTAGTGGCCCAATCAGGGAACCCCTTGTGTATACAGCAGACTGAATGGTCATGGTTGTTCAGCTTTTGGGTTTGTGAATAAAAGGAATTCTGGTGATGGGACTTCTGCCTCCGTGGACTTATTACAGAGGCGACGAGGAAAACGGAATGACCCGAAGAAACCTGCTTGTCAGCAGCTGCCGCATATTGAGGGTAAGCCACTGACAGGCAAAATGCCTTTATTTGGAAAGTTGGACTCTTTTCACCCTGCAGTGGAAGACTGGGCCCAATATGTAGAGCGGATGAAGTACTTCTTTAGAGCAAACGATATAATTCCGGATGAAAAGCAACGGATCATTCTGCTGACCGCGTGTGGGCCAGCAGCCTTTGCCATTATGCGCAATCTCACTTTTCCGGAGGCACTGGACACGAAAACTTTCCAGGAATTGACGGACTTAGAAAAAGAACATAGAACATAGAGCATAGAATATTACAGCGCAGTACAGGCCCTTCGGCCCTCGATGCTGCGCCGACCTGTGAAACCACTCTAAAGCCCATCTACACTATTCCCTTATCGTCCATATGTCTATCCAATGACCATTTGAATGCCCTTAGTGTTGGCGAGTCCACTACTGTTGCAGGCAGGGCATTCCACGCCCTTACTATTCTCTGAGTAAAGAACCTACCTCTGACATCTGTCTTATATCTATCACCCCTTAATTTAAAGCTATGTCCCCTCGTGCTAGGCATCACCATCTGAGGAAATAGGCTCTCACTGTCCACCCTATCCAATCCTCTGATCATCTTGTATGCCTCAATTAAGTCACCTCTTAACCTTCTTCTCTCTAACGAAAACAGCCTCAAGTCCCTCAGCCTTTCCTCATAAGAACTTCCCTCCATACCAGGCAACATTCTGGTAAATCTCCTCTGCACCCTTTCCAATGCTTCCACATCCTGCCTATAATGCGGCGACCAGAATTCCACGCAATACTCCAAATACGGCCGCACTAGAGTTTTGTACAGCTGCAACATGACCTCATGGCTCCGAAACACAATCCCCCTACCAATAAAAGCTAACACACCGTACGCCTTCTTAACAACCCTCTCAACCTGGGTGGCAACTTTCAGGGATCTATGTACATGGACACTGAGATCTCTCTGCTCATCCACACTGCCAAGAATCTTACCATTAGCCCAGTACTCTGTCTTCCTGTTATTCCTTCCAAAATGAATCACCTCACACTTTTCCGCATTAAACTTCATTTGCCACCTCTCAGCCCAGCGCTGCAGCTTATCTATGTCCCTTTGTAACTTGTAACATCCTTCCGCACTGTCCACACCTCCACCGACTTTAGTGTCATCTGCAAATTTACTCACCCATCCTTCTACGCCCTCCTCCAGGTCATTTATAAAAATGACAAACTGCAGTGGCCCCAAAACAGGTCCTTGTGGTACACCACTAGTAACTGGACTCCAGCCTGAACACTTCCCATCAACCACCAGCCTTTGTCTTCTTCCAGCTAGCCAATTTCTGATCCAAATTGCTAAATCTCCCTGAATCCCATACTTCCGTATTTTCTGCAGTCGCCTACCGTGGGGAACCTTATCAAACGCTTTACTGAAATCCATATACACCGCATCAACTGCTTTACCCTCATCCACCTGTTTGTTCACCTTCTCGAAGAACTCAATAAGGTTTGTGAGGCACGACCTACCCTTCACGAAACCGTGTTGACTATGTCTAATCAAATTATTCCTTTCCAGATGATTATACACCCTATCTCTTCTAAACATTTCCAAGATTTTGCCCACAACAGAAGTAAGGCTCACTGGTCTATAGTTACCGGGGTTGTCTCTACTCCCCTTCTTGAACAAGGGGACAACATTTGCTATCCTCCAGTCTTCTGACACTATTCCTGTTGACAAAGATGACTTAAAGATCAAAGCCAACTTTCCAAATAAAGATCAAAGAGTACTATAACCCAAAGCCACCTCTGATCCTGCGAAGGTACCGGTTTTACTCAGCATTCCGAGACACTTGGGAGTCAGTTAAAAACTTTTTAACAAGATTAAGGCGATTAGCAGAAGCTTGCGAATTTGGCCTGATGCTAAATGAGATTGTAGCCATGTAAAATGGCTAACTCCCGATTAGAATGGCCAAACCCCGATTTAAAATGGCGAACGGAAGAGGCTGATGGGAAAATCAGCCAACAGGACTCAAACAGACAGCTGCAGGTAAAACAGTGTATTCGCCTCTGGGGAAGCTAGACCGAATCGATACCTGCAGCCATCAACATAACAACACACCAGCCATCTGCATATAAAGTAGCAATCCCGGGAACAGTATGCTACAAATTAGTAACACAAAGCCGACCCAGACATTTCGGCGCCAGCAGGAGCTGACACAAAGAGAGGTAATCGACCACCCCTCGATCAAGGAATTGCTCCAGCATTGGAGAATATCGAACCAAGTGATTGGGACCAAGTCCAATCACTTGGAACCAGGTACAAGATCCACCCCGAGAGGCGGGAAGCCCCTGGGGACTATAAGAATAGGGGCCAAGTTCAAATCGGCCCTTCTCCTCCCGGCTGCACCCTTCTTCACTCTCTCCAACAACAGCCGAAAGAAACGTAAGTCTTACTCCAACGATCGCTGCCAGATAGACACTCCTGACTATCAACCTGTACCAGCTTTGAATCCCGCAGGCTCAGAACCCATACGAAAGGCCATTCATTTCCCTGACCTGGTGGGCCATTTCCAAAGTTAAGTATTGGCCTGTTAGTTGTAGGAAGTAGCTTAGAAGTAGAATTAATGTATAAGTATTAATTGCTGTATATAATAAATGAGCATTGATTTAACTCTTACTAAGCGGTGTGTTGGCTTTTTAATCATTACTCGGACTTGAACCACGTGGCGGTATGCGAAAGATACCTGGCGACTCAAGAGCAAAGGTGACAGAATAATAGCAATTAAACTAAGGCTAAAACGAGCAACATTTTGGCGACATCCTGACGGGACCCGATCTAGAAGTGGAAAACCACTCCGGGAGAACCCAAGAAATTTGAATTAGAAACCCAATTGGAAACAGAAAACCACACGTGTTCAAGCAGTTCTGATCAATAGTCATAATTCGGAAGTGTGTGTATGCATGCGTAACTAACAGGGCTATAATATAAAACTGATAGATTTTTGTTGCGTCAAAACTGTCGGAAGTCTGTATTTTCGGAAAGTAGCAAAAGCCGTACCCGCATTTACAACCCCCTGTTGTAACCACCTTAGCCCCCTGTTCCAAATTTAGAAGAAGCAGCCGGATAGTAAAGATGGCCATGCAGGCAATGCGGCGCCTCATAAACCCTGAGGAATTTGCGGTCGCAGCGACCAGCAGCAGTAGAGTGGGACAGTGTCCCATTTGGGAAGAGGAAATCCGGAAATATCTCAAGGGCAAAGGATGGCCCCTGTGGAATGATTTCTGCGATAATGAGGAATCAGGTCCCGGAAGTATAGGGCATACTTGGTGGGAGAACCTGAGCGAGATTCACAAAAAGAGCTTGGGAGAAGCTCGCAAGCCGATGGCAATCGTGTCCTATTTGGCACAATTGCGAGGCACAGAGGAGGTCGTCAAGATGCTCCGCAAAGACGTTGAGGGCATACATTCGATGAGTAAAGTCGATGTAAGCGAAGTTGAGAAAGAGAATTTAGAATTAAGGAGGAAATTGGCAGCAAAGGATGAAGAGGTGGCTGACGCCAAACGGGGTCACCAGTCTTGTCTGGCGCATTTAAGCAGCTTCCAGTCACAGTATGAAAAGGCCCATCAGGACACGCAACGTGCAGCCCTGGTAAGAAAAGAGACAGAAAAACAGGTAGAGATGCTGCAGAAACAGTGTAGTGATCTAAAAGCAGCATTAAGAGCGCTCCACGCTGCCACCACAGAACAAAGACAGAGCACCATAGATCATGCAAAGTGCCGGAAGCAGATTGCAGAGCTGTAATCACTGCTTTCTGTTCAGAAAGGATTTCAGGAAGCCTTTGGGGAAAAGTTAGACCAGGAAGACGGCCCTGATTGGGAAAAGAAACATGTTAAGGGGGTGGAATATAGATATTCCGCATCGTCCGATGTGGCTGTTCGGTGGGTGGTTACAGGGTTCATTGGAGCCTGAACTACCTGCTGTGTGGGGGGTTGGGGTGCTTTTCTCTTTTGGGTCTTTCCCTGCGCAGAGATATGTTCAGGGAACATGTGCGCAGGGAAAGACCCAAAAGAGAAAAGCACCCCAACCCCCCACACAGCAGGTAGTTCAGGCTCCAAAGAACCCTGTAACCACCCACCGCACAGCCACATCGGACAATGCGGAATATCTATATTCCACCCCCTTAACAGTGACCCAATTACGGGACGCGTGCTCAAAGATCACACTGTTCCTCCCCGCCTCAGACCCCCATCATTTATTTGCCACAGTTAGACATCAGGCGATCATGTACGGCCTGGATGAGCACGAGCATGTCAAGCTCATGGTTTTAAGTTTAGATCCGTCGGTAGCAGCAGCACTTCCCGACCCACAGAATGTAGGAGGAGGCACCCTTGCAGAAATACATACCGCGATCCTGGATGCGATCGGATATAACCGGGGTGACCCCGTAGATGGCCTCAATAAATGTAGGCAGAAGAAATCTGAGCACCCCACAGCGTTCGCTGGATGCCTGTGGATTCACTTCGCAGCAGTCTTCGGAGACGTAGACCGTGCCCATCTGTCCCCAGACAACATGGCCAAATGGACCCGCACCCTTATCTCCCATGCCACGATGCAGGACAGAAAGCCTGTACTAGTTGTGATCCCTCAGAAGAGGCCCATAACGAGAAGAGGGTGGTGAAATGATTGTCCCGCGTTTGGGAGCAATCTGTTCAGAGTAAACGCACAGTTAAAAACACCGAAGAAAAGCAGGCTGCCACAGACATGCAGGCAGTAAAAGCAACACATCACAACCCCGCCTGGGTAAATGAGGGAAAGAACAGTCCCCCACCCAAGTCATTAGAGTGTTACAACTGCGGACAGTTAGGACATTTCACGAAAGAGTGCAATGCCCCTAAAAAGCCACAGAGAGCCCAACAAACAGGCACTCTGATTAAGAAAAAGACAGAGCCCATCCATAGCGTTAGCGCCCGTTCGGATCAGACGGACTTGACCGGAATGGACTGACGGTGTACGGGCTCCCCCAGTTGGGTCTGCGACACGCTTTGGGATAGGTCAGGACGACCCGTCGTCGCAGCGAAAATTCGGGGACAGCCTATCGAATTTCTTTGGGACACAGGAGGGTACCGCACCACCATAAATTCCTCCACCCTATTTCAAAAAGACACGTGGCTCACTCCAGCCACTATCACCCTCAGCGGCTTTACAGGCCCCTCACAGCAGGGACACATCACAGCCCCTGTGCACATTCAAATTGGTAACATTACCACCAAACACCCCGTGATTATAGTAGACCTGCCCCACGCAGCAGAACACATTCTGGGAATTGACTTCATGAATTCCCACCACCTTTCATTCGATCCAGTTAACCAGTATGTCTGGAAGATGGCAAAATCCGGTAGAGCCCCCGCAACGCTCAACATAGGCGAATATATGAACAAAATTAGCGCCGTAGGCAAATTTTGGTTCAACCCGACCACGCTTAGTATGGACAAGCAGGTTAGGGCAGTCCTGCAAAAGAACAGGGCAGCATTCGCGACCCACAAGCACGACTGCGGACGGATGACTGGCTCCGTACAAGTAGCAGGACATGACCCTAGACCCCCAAAACAGTATGGATTTCCCCTAGAGGCAGCTGGAGAAATCTTAAAAGTAATAGAGAGCTTATCAGAGCAGGGCGTACTTCGATCAGTAGCCTCCACTAATAATGCCCTGATTTGGCCAGTGTGAAAGCCCGATGGATCATGGCGACTAACCATTGATTATCGGGAGCTCAACAAAGTCACCCCTGCAGCAGCCCCCACAGTAGCAACAAGTCCCGAGACCATGCTCAAGCAGGGACTCAATTCCCGCTACTTCACGGTTTTGGACATCAGTAATGGAGTCTGGTCCATTCCATTGGCAAAGGCTGGGGGGACAGCCCACAACCAACGTAACCCGACCAACCCCCACCACGTCCAGCCCAGCCACGGACTCGACCTCGACTCCACCCCCGAAATATACACTCCGCCCCGGAACGCCCACAGACTGCAGCAGCAGAGACAGCGACTGTGACTCTGACGATAGCCACAGCACGCCTCCCTACTATCCCCATGCAACAGGACCCACACCCAGCGACTCCGACTACGACCCAAGTGATCCCTTCCTGATCACTTTTCTAAACAAACCCCATCACCGACCACCGAATCACACTGACGACCCCGATTTTGTCCCCACCCAACTAGACACCAATTATTGGCACCGTGACAACTCATACCGACTCGTCCGCAACGACGAGAGCAACCCCAACTCACACCATGCAGCCCTTTCAGCCCTAATCCACTCCAGAGTTTGGCACCCGGGAGAAGAGGACGACCTCGGGTCTGACTCCCAAACCGCCAACCCCTTTGCGACCCTGTTCGCAACCGAGAACTGAGGTGTCCAGATGATGTTTTAAAGGAACCGCTTGGGAAAAGTGTTGTACTTCCTGATGGAACCTGCAGAATGTTTTATGTTGTTTGTAAGTTTGTTTCCCGTTGTATGTCCGACAGGAGAATTTTCTCACTGCCACACGCCCATTCGGCCGAAACCTCTGAGGACTTGCCCTCAGAGACCCACCGTTGCCAGACGCTTGTTCAGCGGAACTAGCTTATCTGCAGATACTGGTCAACAGACCACACGCTTGTTCAGAGGGACTAGCTTTTCAGCTGATACTTGTTCGGGTATCAGATGCCCGATTGTAACTGACCTTCTGGTTCAAAGGATAGAACTACTACGGCAGCCCCACCACGATGACTACATTTTTGCCCGTTCTTGTCAGTTGCTCAGGCAGTGGAGAAACGGCGTGAGACCCGCCCTGCCTGGGAACCCCCCCGCTGGTCAACTACGCTCGGGTAGGGGAGATACGGCATTGGTAGCCGTCCTACCCGGGGACTCCATCCAAATCTTACCCGTCGCGGCCCATACGCACCTCATTTGACATTTTTCGTTTCAAAAAGTTTTGTTTGTTTCGGGAACCTTTAGGTTGCCCGCCATCTGCTATTTACATCCTGGAACATTTGGATGGTAAATCAGCACTGGTTCATGATTGGGAAGTGTGCCGTGTCCTAAAATTTGTTTTCGAAAAAGAAAATGAGGGAGTCACACATAGTGACCAATTATAAAGGGAATAATTGGCACCAAAGAACAGACACACTTGCATACCGGATATTAAACAAAGATAGTTACAGACACTATGCTTGTTTATACAGAACTCCAGAAGCTCCAGGACCGGAGAAAATACAGAGAAGAGAAGAAAGAGAAGGAAAGAGAACATCCATGAGGACTTCCTTCAAGTGGATCACCCTTGTGCTTATGGACATTTGGTTGTGCGTGACCGTGAACCCCATGACTTCAAACCCCCCCAGCCGTTAATGTTTCACTGCCCCGCAGTACCCAGAGCCCAGTCACCAGCGACACTGCATCTTCTTGGTGTGACAGGTTCATAACCTGGTACTTCCTGTCTTATGTGATCAAAACACTGTTAGCGTTGGTGATACTCTGCTGTGTAGTGCAGACTATGCGCCTACGTAAATGGAGAAGGAGAGCCTACTGCGCTCGAACCCCGGTAGAGAGGATCAGATCCCCTATATTCGGTTACGACCAGACCCCCGACCCCCGCGATCTACAATAAAATAATAAAGTGCATTCACCTGCGTTTATTGTTGTTGTTGTAAATAAAGAGATGTAAAAAACTTTTTCATGAACAAAAAAAAAATTGTATGATCCTGAGCTTGACTGCCAAGCCAGGAAAGACTGCATGAAATGTTGTGATTTTTGTTGTATGATTGAGGAAGGTAGGATAATGGAATGTTTAGAGAGTGTAGTGTATTAAGGATAAATTAGAGGTTCCAAGTTTGTTGTTTTGTAATGCATGTCCCTGTCTGACATAGTGCCCTTAGAATTGTTAGTTAACATTTTTGTGCATAGATATGGTCAGTGCAGAGGCCATGTAGGAAGTGTAAATCGCTGGCTTTGAAAGCAGACCAAGGCAGGACAGCAGCACGGTTCAATTCCCGTAACAGCCTCCCCGAACAGGCGCCGGAATGTGGCAACTAGGGGCTTTTCACAGTAACTTCATTTGAAGCCTACTTGTGACAATAAGCAATTTTCATGTTTTCATTTCCCCCCCGGTCAGGGAATGGAAAGTAACAATAATGATGTGATCCTTCACGCTTCGCGTTAGGATCACAAGGAGGGTATGTAGCCATGTAAAATGGCTAACTCCCGATTAGAATGGCCAAACCCCGATTTAAAATGGCGAACGGAAGAGGCTGATGGGAATATCAGCCAACAGGACTCAAACAGACAGCTGCAGGTAAAACAGTGTATTCGCCTCTGGGGAAGCCAGACCGAATCGATACCTGCAGCCATCAACACAACGACACACCAGCCATCTGCATGTAAAGTAGCAATCCCGGGAACAATATGCTACAAATTAGTAACACAAAACCGACCCAGACCTTTCGGCGCCAGCAGGAGCTGACACAAAGAGAGGTAAACGACCACCCCTCGATCAAGGAATTGCTCCAGCATTGGAGAATATCGAAACAAGTGATTGGGACCAAGTCCAATCATTTGGAACCAGGTACAAGATCTGCCCTGAGAGGCGGGAAGCCCCTGGGGACAATAAGAATAGGAGCCAAGTTCAAATCGACCCTTCTCCTCCCGGCTGCACCCTTCTTCACTCTCTCCAACAACAGCCGAAAGAAACGTAAGTGTTACTCCAACGATTGCTACCAGATAGACACTTCTGACTATCGACCTGTACCAGCTTTGAATCCCGCAGGCTCAGAACCCATGCAAAAGGCCATTTGTTTCCCTGACCTGGTGGGCCATTTCCAAAGTTAAGTATTGGCCTGTTAGTTGTAGGAAGTAGCTTAGAAGTAGAATTAATGTATAAGTATTAATTGCTGTATGTAATAAATGAGCATTGGTTTAACTCTTACTAAGCGGTGTGTTGGATTATCAATCATTACTCAGACTTGAACCACGTGGCGGTATGAGAAAGATACCTGGCGACTCAAGAGCAAAGGTGACAGAATAAGAGCAATTAAACTAAGGCTAAAACGAACAACAGATGCTCCAAGACCATTTGGTATGTGGAATAAATAATTTAGCAATCCAGAAATGTCTGTTAGCAGAGGCCGGACTGGTTTGCAAACAAGCATTGCAGCTGGTTTTGTCCTTAGAAAAAGCAGCAAGCGGAGCGCATGAGTTACAGGGTACTCCGATGCAGGTAGACGCCCATACCAGTGAAAATGAGTTGAGGGATTACCGCTGGGGGATAGGCAACTGCATAGCCACCCTCAGGAATGACTCGGATACTAAGTTAACCAGGCCCACTCGCAGAAGCCCTCCCAAGCCAGGGAAAATTAGGTCCAGACAGACGGCAGCCCCTGCAGCTTTTCGCCCGGGAAAATATTGAAGTTGTTGCCAGAGATCGGAGCCGGAAAGGAGAAAAAGAAGCCCAAAACCATCATCTTGGAGAAGGTCACGGAGTGCAGGAGAATGCATACCCTAGAAGCCCCACCTACCTCTGACGAGGAACAACTAAACTGTGTAACGATGGTGAATTCAAAACCCATTAAATTATCCAGAAGGTTGAATGGACGTCCCACACTGATGGAAGTCGACACTGGAGCAGCCGTATCAGTGATAGGGGAAACCGTATTCAATAAAATTCGTACTGGACTCCAACCCTTGGGCGGAATTCTCCGGAAACGGCGCGATGTCCGCCGACTGGCGCCCAAAACGGCACAAATCAGACGGGCATCGCGCCGCCCCAAAGGTGCGGGATCCTCCGCATCTTTGGTGGCCGAGCCCCAACCTTGAGGGGCTAGGTCGGCGCCGGACGAATTTCCGCCCCACCAGCTGGCGGGAAAGGCCTTTGGTGCCCCGCCAGCTGGCGCGGAAATGACATCTCCGGGCGGCGCATGCGCGGGAGCGTCAGCGGCCGCTGGGTTTCCCGCGCATGCGCATTGGAGGGAGTCTCCTCTGCCTCCGCCATAGTGGAGACCGTGGTGGAGGCGGAAGGGAAAGAGTGCCCCCATGGCACAGGCCCGCCCGCGGATCGGTGGGCCCCGATCACGGGCCAGGCCACCGTGGAGGCACCCCCCAGGGCCACTTCGCCCCGTGCCCCCCCCAGGACCCCGGAGCCCGCCCGCGCCGCCTTGTCCCGCCGGTAAGGTAGGTGGTTTAATTTACGCCGGCGAGACAGGCATTTTAGCGGAGGGGGTTCGGAGAATCTCGCCCCTGATCCCTAACCAGGACCTCGGCAAAACTGAGGACATACATAGGGGAACCACTGAGGGTGTTGGGCACAACACATGTAACTGTGGCTTATGGAGAGCAACTTGTTAGGCTGCCTTTAATGGTAGTGAAAGGTGTGGGGCCAGGCTTATTTGGACGAAACTGGGTAAAAGAGATCCAGCTGGATTGGGTAAACATTTGCCAGCTGGAAAATGGCCGCGTGGGCAAATTGCTGTGCAGATACCCAGAGGTTTTCCGAGAAGGTCTCGGAACAATAAAGGGAGCAAAGGCGACATTGCATGTAGATCCAGAGGCAGTCCCAAAATTCTACAAGGTCCGAGCAGTACCCTTCGCATTAAGGCAGAAAGTTGATATGAAAATAAAACAATTAGAGCATGAGGGAATAATAAAACCGGTCCAGTTTGCAGAGTTGGCGGCACCCGTGGTGCCCATCCTTAAGCCGGGCAACTCGGTCCACCTTTGTGGAAATTTCAAATAAACAATTAATCGCTACTCACAACTGGACAAATACCCAATTCCCCGGATTGAGGATTTCTTTGCAAAGCTTGCTGGAGGACTTCCATTCTCAAAGCTGGATATGAGCCACGCATATCTACAGCTGAAGCTGGACAAAGAGTCCCAAAAAATCTCAATGATAAACACCCTGAAGGGCCTTTTTCAGTACACAAGATTACCCTTCGGGGTATCGTCAGCCTGTGCAAAATTCCAGAGGACAATGGAGAATATATTGCAAAGGCTACCACAAGTCGCCATTTACCTGGACAATGTCATTACAGGAAAAACAAAGGCAGAACACTTGCAAAACCTGGAGAAAGTCCTTAGACGGTTTTCAGCAGCCTAAAGAGGGAGAAATGTGTTATCCTAGCACCTCAAGTAACCTATCTGGGGTCCAAGGTTGACAAATCAGGGCTACGCCCTTTGGAGGATCAGATGATATTTTCTAGGACTGGTGACATATTATGGAAAGTTCATACAGAACAGAGCTTCCATCTTGGACCCCCTACATCAGATACTAAAAGAGTGGCAAGCCTGGGAGTGGTCCGCCCGCCAAGACATGGCTTTCAAGAAGATAAAAAAACAGCTTTCTTCAGAGAACGTCTTGGCACACTACGACCCCAGGAAAGAGTTGGTGCGCACGTGCGACGCACTGTTGCAGTTTTGGCACACAGATGGCAAAACAGACAGGAACGACCTATAACGTTCGCTTCCAGGATGTTGGAAGCAGCAGAACAAAAGTACGCCCAAATCGAAAAGTAAGGACTGGCTGTGTTCTTTGCGGTGAAGAATTTTCACCAGTACTTGTACGGGCAGAAATTCACTATAATTACAGGCCACAAGCCATTGCTGGCTTTGTTGAAAGAAGACAAAGCAATACCACCAATAGCTTCGGCCTGGATCCAATGCTGGGCCCTACTACTGGTGGCGTACCAGTATCAACTGGAGCATCGACCAGGAACCCGGGTGGCAAACGCCGATGCACTAAGCAGGCTGTCATTACCGGACACCCTGCTATTAGTACCCAAAATAGAGGAAACGGTAATGATGTTAAATTTCCTGGACACCCTTCTAGTGGCCACACAAAACATTTGTTTATGGACCCAAAGGGACCCGGTTTTATCAAAAATAAAACACATTGTGCTAACTAGGGAGATGGAAAGACAAGTCCAGGCGGAATTCCACCCTTACTGGAGCAGAAGAGAGCAGATCACCGTGGAAGATGGGATCCTGCTATGGGGGGCTCGAGTAATAGTTTCAAGTCAAGGCCGTCGAGCCTTACTGGCTGAACTACATCATGGGCACCCTGGAGTCTCAAAAATGAAGATGCTGGCCAGAAGCTATGTCTGGTGGCCGGGCCTGGACACAGACATAGCGGCATTGGTAGGTCGGTGCCAAGAATGCCAACAAGGGCACAAGGTCCCACCGGCAGCCCCGCTGCACCCATGGGAATGGCCAGGTAGATCATGGCCGCGACTTCATGTCGATTTTGCAGGCCCGTTTATGGCTTCAATGTTTTTTATAATAGTAAACGCCCATTCCAAATGGCTGGACGTCTACAAAATGAACTCTGCAAATTCAACAACTATCATTGGAAAAACTCCGCACCTCGTTCGCAACTCATGGTATCCCGGAGGCGTTAGTTTCGGATAATGGATCGGTTTTCACCAGCCAGGACTTCACAAAGTTTACGAAGTCGAATGGCATTCGGCACATAAGGACGGCACCCTACCACCCGGCATCGAATGGTTTGGCCGAGAGAGCCGTCCAGACCTTAAAAGTCGGGTTGAAGAAACAGTCAGCAGCATCATTGGACACCAATGATACTTTTCACAGTAACTTCATTTGAAGCCTACTTGTGACAATAACCGATTTTCATTTTCAAACTGTCGTGCTGGCTATTTGACGACAGAACAACCCCACACGCCACAACGGGAATAGCACCGGTGGAGCTACTCATGGGCAGATGACTCCGAACACGGCTGAGTCTACTATTCCCGAATTTAGGTGGCAGAATAGAGCGACACCGAGAGGCCCAATGCAAGGGCCACGACAACACTTGCTGAGAAAGGCAGTTCAACACGGGCGAAAATGTATGGGTCAGAAATTATGCGAATGGCCCCACATGGGTAGCAGGAACAGTCAAGGCCAGGACAGGACCTGTGTCGTATGAGATACGTGTGGAAAAACATGTAATAAAGAAACACCTGGACCAGGTGCGGGCCTCAGATTCATTTCCTCCCCCGGAGCTGACTCAGACCAGCATACCAAGGACCTTGGAGAGTCCTCCCAGACAAACTATTCACGCTCCTCCGACACCACTGATGAGGACATCGGACTCAGATATGGACACCATGGATGATACCGCAGCTGTACCCCTGCCCCCGGAGCAAAGGGGCGAACTGCCCCTCAGGCGCTCACATCGGAAAAGACGGGCGCCTAGCCGTTATACTCCCCCTACGTCGGAGGCCAAAATGGAGGAGCCGGACCCGGCGGAAAAACTAAGCTGGAGACCCATGAGTCACGAGGACCATGGGGGCTCCTCGGACTTTGGGGGGGAGGGGTGTAATGACTTAGGCCAGGCCGTTGAGATTGGTCAGTTAGAATGTGGCCCAATCAGGGAACCCCTTTCTGTGTGTATAACAGGGAGTGTCAGATCCTCTGCACTCCCGGTGTGGACAGCAGACTGAATGGTTGTTCAGCTGTTGTGTTTGTAAATAAAAGGAATTCTGGTGAGGGGACTTCTGCCTCCGTGGACTTATAACACCTCCTCCCCTCCCACATTGGGATCTCCCCACTCATCGATATGATGTCATGTTGTTGAGGTTCACTGCAGGTTTTAAAAATGAGAACCAGGAGGTGGGAATCTCTCCGGGGGGGAGAGGGACATACAAGGACAGTACCAATACATTGTCTCCTGGCATCCAATCCAGGCATTGCCCCGATGCTGCCCCCGGCACTGCCTCCTGACACTGCCAGGGTGTCCAATGTTTCCACCATTTCCACTTGGGCAGCACGGGAGCATAATGTTTAGCACAGTTGCTTCACAGCTCCAGGGTCCCAGGTGCGATTCCCAGCTTGGGTCACTGTCTGTGCAGAGTCTGCACGTTCTCCCCGTGTGTGCGTGGGTTTTCTCCGGGTGCTCCGGTTTCCTCCCACAGTCCAAAGCTGTGCGGGTTAGGTGGATTGGCTATGCTAAATTGACCTTAGTGCCCAAAAAGGTTAATTAGGGTTACTGGGTTAAGGGGATGGGGTGGAGGAGGTGCCGTGCTTGAGTGGGGTACTCTTTCCAAGGGCCGGTGCAGACTCGATGGGCCGAATGGCCTCCTCCTGCACTGTAAATTCTATGACACTATCTATGCTTCACCACTGTGCAGCTTATCTGTACAAGCCGAGCCCCTGACAATGGAATCATTGAATAATGCACGCAGGATGAGGCCACTTGACCGAGCGTATTCTTTCGAGGCATAGACCAGTTAATCCCACAAGCCTGCACTTTCTCCATGTCTCTGCAATTTCTATTTCTCAACTATTTTTCCAATTTAACTTAAAAGCTACTAATGAACCAGTTTCCATGACCCTATCAGATAGTGGATTACGATTCTTAACCACATAAAAAAGCTTTTCCTGATGTCGCTTCTGGTTCTTTTTGCCAATCACCTTCTATCTGTGCCCTCTGGTTATTGATTATTGAACACTCCCAGCAAATCTCTTTTTAGCCATCTCTGCTCTAATAAGAATTCTACAGAGTTAGGGGCAGGAAAGCAGTAGAAACCCTAGGGACATGAAAAAGAAAGAGTTGCGACAGGAAATGGAGCGTATCATTGTAGAATTTCAGAGTTTGGATGTTGCGGGAAGCTAGACGCTGAGCTGCGTCACAAGGTAAGTTGGAAGAGCTCAGGCTGAATTTTCATGCCTTTGTTCTTTCCCGAATGGAGGTGGGCGGGATAGAAAGATGGTTGGGCAGGGCCCAATTCCAGGATTCCACCGCACTACCATCAAGTGGGATTTTTAGGGGTGTGGGATAATTTTATGAGTAATGCCCCCACATGCAGCAATACAACTGTTACCTACTCCATTGCAGGGTTGGGCATTTTAGAATTCCCCCACGCCATTGAGTCGGACCCATTTTGGTAGAAACTTGGTTAACACCAACTTTGGTTCCCACCACCTGAGCAGAATTGTGAACCACGGGGGAAACCTGATCTGGAGTTGGGAACCCTTGGTTAGGTAAATTCAAAAAGTGTTTCTCACTTCATTTGCCATTCTGAAATGCTGCATGATAAATTGAATATGTTTTTAATGTAATGGGAAATTATCGTGTTGTGTTTAAATAAAGTAAGTCAACATTATATTGACAAGCAATTCTAAAATGTTCAGGTACACTTGCATCATTTATCTCAGCGATAAAGTGCCCTTCTGCATTCAATATTATTGAGATTCAGATTTGTAGGTTAAATTTTCCACTGTGAATTAATCTTTTCTTTCATTGACAGCCACACAATTCGTTGAGCCTTTGAAGCAATGGAACAGATGGCCATCTGTTCATCCTTTGAAGTATGCAAAAATAGCCATCTGTTCCACCACTTCAAAGGGTTTAATATATTAAGCTCTGGAGGATTTGTTGACACAGTTGTGCAAGGGGACATCATTAAGACATTTGGCTAAGCTCGAAACCTCACCAAGGGAATTAGCTCAGCAATGGTTTGATACTGCTGTTAAGAGGACTATGAGCCTTCTTTTGATTTTCAGTTTTGTGAGCAGTTAATAAGAGTATGTTTTTGTGGATGTTTGAGTGTCTGTTTGTTTAGTTAAACAGTTTCATGGGCATCGCAAACACTTCATAATATGGCATATAATTCTGCCCATCGTAGATATTAAGGGAGCGAGCATTCAGGGATATAAGTGGGAATTGGCAGTATGGAAGGTACATGGTAAATGGAGGGACATTAGTGGATATTAGAGTTAGGGAGAGTGGGTATGACATGGGTGGATTGTGGGTGAGTTTTGAGGGAGATTGAGGGGTATGGGCTAGGTGCCTAACACTGATGTGTAGACAAAGTTGATGACCCAGTAAATGGAGGTGAACTTTCTAATCTGCCCACTTTACAATCTGCCACCTCAAATTCCATCTTGGGCCTCCTTTGGGAAGTGGCAATCCTGGCCTCAGCCATCCAAAAAGGTTAGATGGGGTTACTGGGTTACGGGGATAGGGTGGAGGTGCGGGCTTAAGTAGAGTGCTCTTTCCAAGGTCCGGTGCAGACTCGATGGGCCGAATGGCCTCCTTCTGTAAATTCTATGACTCTATGATTCTATGAACCACCATGGGAGAGCACTGCAGGACAGGAGGCAGGATTGAAATGCTGGGAAACAACATGACTCAAAATTCCCACCTTGAAGATGAAAATCTGGGACCTCATTGCTTTCTGAGATCTATGCAGTTATGAGGAGGGGTTTGTTCCAAGAGGGATGGAGGAGGAAAGGAGTCACCATGTGATATTTTCTCCCAACATAGATGTATTTTTCTTGGAAAGAACTGAATTGATGTTGATCTGTAATAACACACTATCAGTGGTGTTGAGTTTAGTAGCTGTGTTGTTCGCATTTAAATTTAGTAGTCTCATGGAATATTTGTATAGTGATGTGTAAATTGTGCCGACAGATGATCAATAAATCCTTATCTAAAATCCACTTTGTGAATACAAAAACCTGCATAAGATTAGCTGGTCTCATAATTTTGAAGCCTTACTATAAACAGGAATACACATAAGTGGGGCATTTCTCGACATTGCAGTTCCACCTCTTGTCTGACAGAACCCGCATAAGTTGCATTCATGATGCGGTGATGGGGATATGTTTGAACCAAGGCTTCTACCTCCTGAAGAAGTCTGAGGCTGGAATAGAAGTAGGCTGATGCTGAGGTGGGCAATTTGGAAGGTCTACCTTCATTAAGTAGGACATCAACACAGCCTGTACATGAGTGTTAGGCACAATAGCACTGATACCCTCACCTCCTTCCATTCCCACGATGCTCCCTCAATATTTCCATGGCCACCTTATCCTACCTATGCCCATGATTCAGTATGGAGGGAACTCAGTATGGAGAGAGGCTGGTTTAGCACAGGGCTAAATAGCTGGCTTTTAAAGCAGACCAAGGCAGGCCAGCAGCACAGGTTGAATCCCCGTACCAGTCTCCCTGAACAGGCGCCAGAATGTGGTGACTAGGGGCTTTTCACAGTAACTTCATTTGAAGCCTACTTGTGACAATAAGCAATTTTCATTCATTTCATTTTATTTCATAAGCCTTATAATAACATTGTAAAGTCTTCAAAATGTATATAATGTTCATAAAACTGTCAATTAAAACAACGCCCACAGTTCTCTCAACACCAACACATGCAGAATTGAATACAATCATGGGGTTGGAGTTCAGACAAACATTCATGAAGGAATTCTATTGCACAACTGTGTCAACAAAACCTCCAGAGTTCAATTATTAAACACTTTGAAGTAGTGGAACAGATGACCATCTGTCCTAATGCTTCAACGGATCAACAGATAATCGGAGTGGAAAATTGACACATTAAAGTCTGAACCTTGATTCCTTTGAATGGAGAGAGCACGTTATGCAGTGGAATGGTTCCTGCCATTTGTGGGCATGAACCTCATGATGTCGCCAGTGAGGGGCGGGGAAAATCAGGAAGCGCAATCTCTCCAAAGAGAATTGCATTTCCCGAGTCTCTCCGGATTTTTCGCCTCCGCCACTATTCTCTCTGACAGCAATAGCGCACTGAAAATTGCCCCTGTTGTGTCTGTATCCAGTTTTGGTCTTCTTATCTGAGAAAGGATGTTTTTGCTATAGAGGGAGTGAAGCGAAGGTTTACCAGACTGATTCCTGGAATGATGGGACTGACGTATGAGGAGAGATTGAGTAAAGCGGGATCTCATAGAAACCTAACAAGACTAGGCATGGTAGATGCAGAAAGGATGCTCCTGCTGGTGGGTATGTCCAGAATGGGGTCATAGTCTGAGGATATAGAAACATAGAAAATAAGAGCAGGGGGAGGCCACTTGGTCCTTCAAGCCTCTTCGCCATTCATTATGATCATGGCTAATCATCCAACTCTATATCCTAATCCCGCTTCCCCCCATATCGGGCTGTGCGGTAACACAGTGGTTACCACTGGTGCTTCACAGTGCCATGGTCCCAAGTTTGAATACCCGGCTTGGGTCACTGTCTGTGCAGAGTCTGCACGTTCTTCCCGTGTCTACGTGAGTTCCCTCCGGGTGCTCCGGCTTCCTCCCATATGTCCCGAAAGATGTGCTGTTAGGTAAATTGGACATTCTGAATTCTCCCTCTGTGTACCCAAACAGACGCTGTAATGCGGCGACTAGGGGCTTTTCAAAGTAACTTCATTGCAGAGTTAAATTACGCCTACTTGTGACAATAAAGATTATTATTATATCATTTGATTCCCTTTTCCCTAAGTGTTATATCTAACTGCTTCTTGAAACCATCCAATATTCTGGCTTCAGCTACTTCCTGTGGTAACGAATTCCACTGGCTGACCACTCTCTCAGTGAAGAAATTTCACCTCATCTCTGTCCTAAATGGTCAACCCTGTATCCTCCTCAGACTGTGACCCCTGGTTCTGGACACAACCACCATTGGAATATTCTTTCTGCATCTACCCTGTCTAGTCCTGTTAGAATTTTGTAGGTTTCTATTAGAACCTCTCTCATATGGGGTAAACCTTTTAGGGTTGAGATGGTGAGAACTTTCTTCACTCAAAGAGTAGGAAGCCCATGGAATTCGCCAACACAGGGAGCAGTCGAGGCAAAAACATTGTGGGCCGGATTCTCCGCTCCTGCTGGATGCCGTGGAGGAGACCAGCTGCTGCCGTCCACCGGGCCTGGATACAGGTGGCAGAGGCGGTCCGCGCCGTGTGTACCACCGTCAGGATCGACCAGCAGAGCAGGAAAAACTGCACTACTTCCTCAGGGCGGCCAGAGTGAGTAGGCAGCATTGTGCTCCTAGCACCAACCCCCCTCCCACACACTTGTAAACCCACCCCCCACCTGGAGGGGACTGAACCCCCACCCTGCACTACATACCAGCATCCATGGCGGTCCCTTATGGCTGGGTGCCTTGGCCACTGACATCACCACCTAACCATCCCCCCACCACCACCAAGCTGCATATGACGGCCTGTCGAACACTGTGTTTTCTGCTCCCTCCCACTCCCTGCCCAGGAGAATGCCGCTCATAACCACCGGCAGTGGGGAAGACTGTAGGGGGACTGCCAGACCTGTGGCCCCTCACTGCAGCAGAGCAGAGGGCACTGGACATGGTCGGCAGGCCAAAAGAAAGGGCAGTCGCGGGGATGGAGGTCGGCATTGGGAGAGGAAGTGAGACCCCGCTGAGCTGCTGTTCCCATGGCACGTGTGTTACCCCTCCTACCAGCACCACCACCTCCACACCACCCCCACACCACGCCCTCACCGCCTTCACACTACTCCATCCCCACTCCACCCCCACCCCGACACCACTCCATCCCCACTCCACCCCCACTCCATCCCCACCACCACCCTTACACCACCCTCACACACACACCAACCTCACACCAACACCACTCCACCCCACATAACCCCTACATCCCCGCTCCACACCACCCCTACACACCCCTCCCCCCCCGCACCCTCGCTAACACCCCCCCCCACTCTCCCCCCCCCAACCCATGGTGACCCCCCCCCCCCACTCTCCCCCCCCCAACCCATGGTGACCCCCCCCCCCACCTCCCCCCCCCCCCGGCACATGGTGCAATCATGTGCCTTGTCTTTTGTCTTGAAGGAGCTGCTAGTGCTGGGGTGGGCCCTTTTGGTGTCCCTCACCCCCGACCTCAGCCGCAGTCGGAACCCCAGGTGCCGACCAGCAATGAGGACCACACCGACACGGACGGGAGCCATCGCATCGAATCCCAGGTCACCCCGAGGTCGAGTCCAGGGATGACACTGGCTTCCCGTAATAGCTGTCTCCCAACACCCACCACCACCCCTGAAACACTTAGGTCGGCTGGGCACTTTAGTGAAGAGGCTCCTGAGGCACTATCTGGTGCGCACCACATGTATGCTCCTGAGTGGGGCCCAGTCACAGCGGAACATGGTTGCGGGTGTTGGTGGCATTTCCCAGGCACTGGCCAATGTGGCACAGACACAGAGGGAGATGGCCCAGTCCCAGAGGGAGATAGTGCAGTCACTGGCTGATGTGGCACAGGTCCAGAAGGTGGTGGCACAGTTGCAGGGTGATGTGGTGCAGTCCTAGATGGAGATGGACCACACACTGTGCTATACGGCCGCAATCATGCAGATCCTAGGCGAGGCAACAGCGGGCCTCCAGGACTGGCAGCGCCAGGTTGCGGGGGGACCTCCTGGGTTGGCTCCGTTTGCGCTCCCATCCCATTGAGTAGCCCGGGGTCCATTGGGTATCCCAAGGGAGGGGGTGATGATGGGGCCCATGCCGGTGACTCCCGCAGGGGAGATGCCGCAACACTGCAGCACCTTGGACTCCCCTCCTGGTGGGCAGCGAGCCGAAAGGGGCGGCATCACGCCTCCTGGGAAACCCGAGCAACCTCCTGTCCCATCCAGGCCTGGTCGCCCCAGAAGATGTTCGCCAAAGGAGACCCAGGTTGCAGGGCGGAAATCACAGCGGGTGTCTCCACTCATGATGTACCATCTGGGGATCCACCTCATGAGAGGGCCCGGAAGACTAGAAAATTAAGCACCTGTTAAGTTGGCATGGGCGAAGAGCACAGTTTAGTGCTAGGGGCTGCTGGGGCACAAATCTGTGTATGTTTTTAAATTAACACCTGTGCACAATGTTACAACCTGCCTCGGTGCTCTGTCAGAAGGGTGTGAGGGGTGGGCTGGTCTGGGCTGACCGCAGAGGGGGTGCGGGTGGGGGAATGGATGGACGTTGGAGGTGGACATGGCGCAGGGATCCCAGTTCAGCCAGTGCTCACCGCTCCGGTGTCACAGCACCCCCACTTCCCTCCGTCCCCACCTCTGTCATCCCAGGGGTTCAGAGGGACCGTGTAATGGAATGGCCAGCTTGCATGCAGTCGTCACACAGGTGGGTGGTGAGAAGTGCCTCTGTGGTCAGGAGTCTGACATTGTCAAGCTATGTGGAGCACCAGCGCTCCCCGCAGAGTGAGTTGTCATCCCATGGAGTATACCCGCTATTAATGCCAGCCCAGTGCCCGCATCCGGTAGTGCGGCAGATAGGAATCAAGGAGGTGGTTGCAGGCGGGGCAGTGGCCGTAGGTGGCAGGCGGGGCGGGTAGGGGTGGGATGCAGTGTCCGTGCCCCTGGCCAGTACTCCTTGGAGGTGATCAGAACGCTGGTCCCATGCGCGTTGACCCGGGTGCACACGTAGTGTGGCCTACCGTGGCTCCCAGTCCCCATGTCCTGCCCATCCTCCCCCTCCCCCGCATCTTCCTCGTCAGACGAGGACTGCCATTCATCCTCCTCCTCCAGTAAGTCACCCCTCTGCTGTGCAATGTTGTGGTGGATACACTGCCCGGGAACTGGGTGCAGACGGGCATGCTGCGCATCCCATGGTCATACACCAAATTTACATTCATCGAGTGGAAACCTTTCGGTTTGTCATCTGCAGGTGCTCGTAGGGGACCTGCATCCAGTCAATCTCACCGCTGGACCCAGGGCATCTCTGCGATGGGGGCGGACCCCGCTGCCTGGACATCATGGTGAGCTTGGTCCACATTGAAATGGCTGTGTTGTGCTTGTTGTGAAAACTCGGAAGAATATGACATTTGAAACATGAAAGTAACACTGAGAATGCCTGAGGCTTTTCATGAAAGGGAGAAGTCCCACAAGGGGTTAACAGCAGCAGCCTGTTTTGAGAGCAGACAACTTCACAGAGGGAAGAAAACAGATCGGAGCTTCATTTTAATTCACAAGTTAGAAAAGACATTTGATTGACTTAAAAACTATGAAAGGGAACAGTGGGCGAAATTCTCCGTTATCGGTGCAAAGTCCGCCGATCGGCGCAAATCCGACCTGCATCACGCCGCCAAAAAAGTCGCGAAGTCTCCGGCCCGAAATGGGCTGGCAGCGACGTGACGGGATCCGCGCTTGCTCACGTGGTTCACGCCGTGCAGCGTCATACACGACGCACGGCGTGACGGCTCATAACGACGCGCTGCTCACCCCCACCCTACCGGAACACCCGACCGGATGGCCGGCCGCCGCTCAGCACCGAGGTTCGAGTCACGGGATGAGGAGGCGCTCCTGGACGCAGTGGAGCAGAGGAAGGAGGCCCTGTATCCCGGGCACGGCCGTAGAGTTGCCCCACGCCACAGCCAGCGTCTGTGGAGGGAGGTGGCAGAGACCGTCACCGCTGCGGTCCTGACACCACGGACAGGCACCCAGTGCCACAAGAAGGTGAACGACCTCGTCAGAGCAGGCAGGGTGAGCCTCCCCACCCCCCTGCCTGATATCCATGTCCCCCATATCCCCCCTCCCCCATATCCCCCTCCCCATATCCCCCTCCCCCATATCCCCCCTCCCCCATATCCCCCCATATCCCCCTCCCCCATATCCCCCCTCCCCCATATCCACCTCCCCCATATCCCCCATATCCCCCCTCCCCAAATCCCCCCCTCCCCCATATCCCCCCTCCACCATATCCCCCTCCCCATATCCCCATATCCCCCCTCCCCCACATCCCCCCTCCCCATATCCCCCATATCCCCCCTCCCCTATATCCCCCATCCCCATATCCCCCCTCCCCCATATCCCCCTCCCCCATATCCCCCCTCCCCCATATCCCCCATATCCCCCCTCCCCCATATCCCCCCTCCCCCATATCCCCAAGTGAATCCAGCCCTAACCTTAACCTCTGCAATACACGCGCAACCGATGGCGTGCATTCATATACCTGTCTAACACTGTTGCCTTTTACCCCTGCCACCACCCCCCACAGGATAAGTGCGCACACAACAATAGGGAGCATGTGAGGACTGGAGGAGGCCCCGCTGATGAGACGCCACTGACCGAACACGAGGAAAGGGCCCTGGAACTGGCTGGCGGACCTGAGGACCGGGAGGTTGCTGATGCAGAGGTCGGGGGCGTACTAGCAAGTGAGCCACCGACAGCCCGTCCCCATATCCCCCCTCCCCTAAATCCCCCTCCACCATATCACCTGATCACTGCCTGCGTGTCTAACCATGCATGCTTCATTGTGTATCGCAGGAGCAAACGACGAGGTACCCATCCCCGCAGATGCAGACCGCCCGCAGGATGCCCCTCGGAGGCCACGGGAGACGGAGAGACCCGGACCCACCGGCATGCGACGCCCGCAGGATGCCCCTCGCACACCACGGGAGACGGAGAGACCCGGACCCTCCGGCATGCGACGCCCGCAGGATGCCCCTCGCACACCACGGGAGACGGAGAGACCTGGAACTTCCGGCATGCGACGCCCGCAGGATGCCCCTCGCACAACACGGGAGACGGAGAGACCAGGACCCTCCGACATGCGACACCCGCAGGATGTCCCTTGGAGACCACGGGAGACGGAGAGACCTGGAGCAACAGGGAGACGACGCCCCCGTCACGTGCGGGTGCGGCGACGCAGGCGTGTGCCACCCAGCGACGAGAGGGGCAGCCACAGGCCCTCGTCACAGCCGAGCCAGGACACCACTACCCAGGACACCACTACCCAGGACACCACTACCCAGGACACCCCTACCCGGGACACCACTACCCAGGACACCCCTACCCGGGACAGCACTACCCAGGAAAACGAAATACCGACAGTGACACAGATTGGATGGGCGGAGACGAACTGCCACCCCAAAGTGCCATGGACTCAGAGTGGGACGAAGAGCACGACACAACGCCACTGCTGTCACCAACACCCTCCACCATCGCAGAAACACTCACCTCGGTTGGGCACTTTAGTGATGATGCGTCTGGTACACTCACTGGTGCGCACAACACAGCCGTCCCGGTACAGCAGGTGGAGGTAGGAGCAGCAGAGGGGCCGGGCGGTCGGAGGGCAGCCCAGCCCAAGCGAACATCTGCCGCCCAGATGGATCCCGGGTTCCTGGAGTTACCACACCCACACGTAGACCCGATGCAACCACCGACCCGGAGACGAGCGAAGAGGGTGATGGCCGGCTTGCGGCGGCTGCAGTCGCAGGTGGAGGAGTCCACCCGCGTCCAGGAGCTGGGAGTGGTGGCGGTCATGCGTGCCACCCAGGCCGACACCGCACGGGTGGCGTCCGCGGTGGAGGCAATGGGTGCAACGGTGTCAGACATGGGGAACGGTTTGCGAGGCCTGGGGCTTTCCGTGCAGGCGGCGTCTGTGGCCCAGGACATGGCTGCCCTCTCACAGGAGGCCATGAGCCAGCGGCAGATGGCAGAGGCGCTCAACGCCATGGCCCAGTCTCAGCAGGCCATGGCCCAGTCTCAGCAGGCCATAACCCAGTCTCAGCAGGCCATAGCCCAGTCTCAGCAGGACATAGCCCAGTCTCTGCAGGCCATCGCTGAGGGCATCGGCGCCATTGGCCATGTGCGAGCCGGCGTCGCACAGTCACAGACAGGGTTTGCCAATCCCCTGAGCTCCATGGCTGCAAACCTGCAGACCCCTGTCGATACCAGCATGGGCCTCCAGGACTGGCAGCGCCAGATGTCGGGGGGGGGGGCGTCGGATGGCCAGTCCATTCACATCCCCCACCCATGTAGAGGCCTGGGGGCCTTCGGGCACCCCGAGGGAGGAGGGGGTGCTGTGGTCCGTCCCGGGTCCCCCTGTAGGGGAGGTCCTAAACTAGTATGGCAGGGGGGTGGGCACGGGAGCAATAGGTCAGAAGGTGAGAGCATTGAGGGAGAACTAGGGAATAGGGACAGTGTGGCTCTGAGGCAGAGCAGACGGGGAGAAGTTGCTGAACACAGCGGGTCTGGTGGCCTGAAGTGCATATGTTTTAATGCAAGGAGCATTACGGGTAAGGCAGATGAACTTAGAGCTTGGATTACTACTTGGAACTATGATGTTGTTGCCATTACAGAGACCTGGTTGAGGGAAGGGCATGATTGGCAGCTAAACGTTCCAGGATTTAGATGTTTCAGGCGGGATAGAGGGGGATGTAAAAGGGGAGGCGGAGTTGCGCTACTTGTTCGGGAGAATATCACAGCTATACTGCGAGAGGACACCTCAGAGGGCAGTGAGGCTATATGGGTAGAGATCAGGAATAAGAAGGGTGCAGTCACAATGTTGGGGGTATACTACAGGCCTCCCAACAGCCAGCGGGAGATAGAGGAGCAGATAGGTAGACAGATTTTGGAAAAGAGTAAAAACAACAGGGTTGTGGTGATGGGAGACTTCAACTTCCCCAATATTGACTGGGACTCACTTAGTGCCAGGGGCTTAGACGGGGCGGAGTTTGTAAGGAGCATCCAGGAGGGCTTCTTAAAACAATATGTAAACAGTCCAACTAGGGAAGGGGCGGTACTGGACCTGGTATTGGGGAATGAGCCCGGCCAGGTGGTAGATGTTTCAGTAGGGGAGCATTTCGGTAACAGTGACCACAATTCAGTAAGTTTTAAAGTACTGGTGGACAAGGATAAGAGTGGTCCGAGGATGAATGTGCTAAATTGGGGGAAGGCTAATTATAACAATATTAGGCGGGAACTGAAGAACATAAATTGGGGGCGGATGTTTGAGGGCAAATCAACATCTGACATGTGGGAGGCTTTCAAGTGTCTGTTGAAAGGAATACAGGACAGGCATGTTCCTGTGAGGAAGAAAGATAAATACGGCAATTTTCGGGAACCTTGGATGACGAGTGATATTGTAGGCCTCGTCAAAAAGAAAAAGGAGGCATTTGTCAGGGCTAAAAGGCTGGGAACAGACGAAGCCTGTGTGGCATATAAGGAAAGTAGGAAGGAACTTAAGCAAGGAGTCAGGAGGGCTAGAAGGGGTCATGAAAAGTCATTGGCAAATATGGTTAAGGAAAATCCCAAGGCTTTTTACACGTACATAAAAAGCAAGAGGGTAGCCAGGGAAAGGGTTGGCCCTCTGAAGGATAGGCAAGGGAATCTATGTGTGGAGCCAGAGGAAATGGGCGAGGTACTAAATGAATACTTTGCATCAGTATTCACCAAAGAGAAGGAATTGGTAGATGTTGAGTCTGGAGAAGGGGGTGTAGATAGCCTGGGTCATATTGTGATCCAAAAAGACGAGGTGTTGGGTGTCTTGAAAAATATTAAGGTAGATAAGTCCCCAGGGCCTGATGGGATCTACCCCAGAATACTGACGGAGGCTGGAGAGGAAATTGCTGAGGCCTTGACAGAAATCTTTGGATCCTCGCTGTCTTCAGGGGATGTCCCGGAGGACTGGAGAATAGCCAATGTTGTTCCTCTGTTTAAGAAGGGTAGCAAGGATAATCCCGGGAACTACAGGCCGGTGAGCCTTACTTCAGTGGTAGGGAAATTACTGGAGAGAATTCTTCGAGACAGGATCTACTCCCATTTGGAAGCAAATGGACGTATTAGTGAGAGGCAGCACGGTTTTGTGAAGGGGAGGTCGTGTCTCAGTAACTTGATAGAGTTTTTCGAGGAGGTCACTAAGATGATTGATGCAGGTAGGGCAGTAGATGTTGTCTATATGGACTTCAGTAAGGCCTTTGACAAGGTCCCTCATGGTAGACTAGTACAAAAGGTGAAGTCACACGGGATTAGGGGTGAACTGGCAAGGTGGATACAGAACTGGCTAGGCCATAGAAGGCAGAGGGTAGCAATGGAGGGATGCTTTTCTAATTGGAGGGCTGTGACCAGTGGTGTTCCACAGGGATCAGTGCTGGGACCTTTGCTCTTTGTAGTATGTATAAATGATTTGGAGGAAAATGTAACTGGTCTGATTAGTAAGTTTGCAGACGACACAAAGGTTGGTGGAATTGCGGATCGCGATGAGGACTGTCTGAGGATACAGCAGGATTTAGATTGTCTGGAGACTTGGGCGGAGAGATGGCAGATGGAGTTTAATCCGGACAAATGTGAGGTAATGCATTTTGGAAGGGCTAATGCAGGTAGGGAATATACAGTGAATGGTAGAACCCTCAAGAGTATTGAAAGTCAAAGAGATCTAGGAGTACAGGTCCACAGGTCATTGAAAGAGGCAACACAGGTGGAGAAGGTAGTCAAGAAGGCATACGGCATGCTTGCCTTCATTGGCCGGGGCATTGAGTATAAGAATTGGCAAGTCATGTTGCAGCTGTATAGAACCTTAGTTAGGCCACACTTGGAGTATAGTGTTCAATTCTGGTCGCCACACTACCAGAAGGATGTGGAGGCTTTAGAGAGGGTGCAGAAGAGATTTACCAGAATGTTGCCTGGTATGGAGGGCATAAGCTATGAGGAGCGATTGAATAAACTCTGTTTGTTCTCACTGGAACGAAGGAGGTTGAGGGGCGACCTGATAGAGGTATACAAAATTATGAGGGGCACAGACAGAGTGGATAGTCAGAGGCTTTTCCCCAGGGTAGAGGGGTCAATTACTAGGGGGCATAGGTTTAAGGTGAGAGGGGCAAGGTTTAGAGTAGATGTACGAGGCAAGTTTTTTACGCAGAGGGTAGTGGGTGCCTGGAACTCACTACCGGAGGAGGTAGTGGAAGCAGGGACGATAGGGACATTTAAGGGGCATCTTGACAAATATATGAATAGGATGGGAATAGAAGGATACGGACCCAGGAAGTGTAGAAGATTGTAGTTTAGTCGGGCAGTATGGTCGGCACGGGCTTGGAGGGCCGAAGGGCCTGTTCCTGTGCTGTACATTTCTTTGTTCTTTGTTCTTTGTTTGTCCCAGAACACCGCGACACCTCGGACTCCCCCCCTTCCGTCCCAGGTGCATCGGGTGGGCAATGGGCAGGACAGGCTGGCAGCTCGCCATCCCAGTCGCCCGGGCCGCAGCCTGGCCCATCTAGGCCAGGACGCCCCAGGAAGCGGCCGCCAAAGTGATCCCGTGTCAGAGGGCAGGAATCACAGGAGTCCACCTCCAGTTCTGCTGCACCGTCTGGGGAACCACGTAGACGTAGTCATAGGGTCCGTAAGGCCAAACAATTAGACACTGAGTAAGTTGGCACGGGTGCAAGGCACAGATGAGTTTTAGGGGCTAGGGCACGTGCACGAACTCCGTTCGTTATTAAAGTCAATGTTACACCTACAGAAGCTGCCTTTGTGCTCTATCCAAAGCGTGCGGGGGCGTCATGTACGTTGAGCGCAAGTATGTGTGTGAGGGGTGGTCTTACCTCAGCCCCAGGTGAGTCTGCCCCCTTCCCCCTAGGCCGCCATCAACATCCCCCCAGGCAGAGGACGGGACCGTGCGTTGCAGTGTCACAGTCGCATGCAGGGATGGTCCGGGTGGATGGTGGTACTGTGGCCATGGGTCAGACATAGTCCAACGATGTGGAGCCAGGAGCTCATCGCAGGGCGGGTTGTCATCATCCTCCATGGCCTGCAATAGACAAGCGTCCACCGGCAACTGTGTGAGCCCGGCGTTGTGCCGCAGATGGATCGGCAATGGGGGGGGGGGGGTGGTGTGCATGCGGGTGGGGTGGGTGGGGTTGGGGAGGGGGGTGAGGGTGCTGGGTGGATGGGTGGGGGGGTGTGGGTGGTCGGCTGTTGCCATGGTGTGCGGTCTGTGGCCATACTACCCGATTCCCACGCCCATCTAGTCAGTGAAGCGGGAGTCTATCAGTCTGTCCCGTGCCCGCTGGCCCAGCCGGTAACGGTGGACAGCCACCCGCCCATGTCTAGCCCGTCTGCCCTGACCATTGCCCCCATCCCCCTCATCAGGGGAGGACTGCGCCTCTTCCTGCTGCTCCTCCACTCCGCCCTCCTCTGCCTGCGGCACATCGCCCCTCTGCTGGGCTATGTTGTGCAGGACGCAGCACACCACAATGATGCGGCCGACCCTATCTGACCGATACGGGAGGGCGCCCCCAGAGAGGTCCAGGCACCTGAAACGCATCTTCAGCACGCCAAAGCACCTCTCTATCACTCCCCTTGTCGCTACATGGGCATCATTGTAGCGGTTCTTCGCCTCATTGCGTGGCCTCCGTATAGGCGTCATCAGCCACGATCGCAATGGGTAGCCCCTGTCACCCAGCAACCAACCCCTCAGCCGGGGATGGCATCCCTCGTACATGCCGGTGATGGATGACCGCGACAACATGTATGAGTCATGTACACTGCCCGGGTAACGGGTGCAGACGTGCAGGATCATCATGCGGTGGTTACAGACCACCTGTATGTTCATCGAATAGGTCCCCTTCCTATTGGTGAACACGGCCCTGTTATCTGCAGGTGGCCGCACGGCGACGTGCATCCCATCAATCGCGCCCTGGACCATGGGGAACCCGGCGAAGGCAGAGAAGCCCACGGCCCGGGCATCATGGCTGGCCCGGTCCACAGGGAAGCGGATGTAGCGGTGCGCCATGGCATATAGGGCATCTGTCACTGCCCGGATGCACCGGTGCACCGATGTCTGCGATATGCCGGACAGGTCCCCACTCGGTGCCTGGAATGACCCCGTTGCATAAAAGTTCAGGGCCACCGTAACCTTGACGGACACGGGGAGAGGTTGTCCCTCGCCAGTGCCACGCGGTGACAGGTGTGCCAGCAGGTGGCAGATGTGCGCCACGGTTTCCCGCTTCATCCGGAGTCTCCTCCTGCATTCCCGGTCCGTGAGGTCCTGGTATGACTGCCGGGGCCGGTACACACGGGGCGCCCTCGGGTGCCTCTGTTGCCGTGGGGCCACGACGTCCTCCTCCCCCTCCTCGTCCTGTCGGTCAGGTGTCCCTCCAGCTTGGGCGGCTGCCGCCTGCCCCTCTGCGGCAGCCTGCGCCGCCTCTCTGGCACGCTCCTCCTCCTCCTCATCCAGGGCAACATAGACATTAGCGGCTGCTGCCACGGCGGCCAACAGCGCTGGCTGATCGGAAAACATGACGGCCTGGTGCAGGGTGTGGGGGGGGAACGACGACATGTCATCATTGCCCATACCCCCTCCTCCCCCCAGCCAGGTGGCATGGACCGCATGGGTTCAACTGTTGGAGGCTGGCATCTGGCCAGGTGGACCAACTCACTTGCCCTCGCACCCCCCCCTCCCCGGCACGGACCCCCCATCCCCCTCCCCGGCCGTCCCCGGCACGGACGGACCCCCCATCCTCCTCCCCGGCACGGACCCCCCCCAACCCCCTCCCCGGCACGGACCCCCCATCCTCCTCCCCGGCACGGACCCCCCCAACCCCCTCCCCGGCACGGACCCCCCATCCCCCTCCCCGGCACGGACCCCCCATCCCCCTCCCCGGCCCTGCCCGGCACAGACCCCCCATCCTCCTCCCCGGCACGGACCCCCCATCCTCCTCCCCGGCACGGACCCCCCATTCCCCTCCCCGGCACGGACCCCCCATCCTTCTCCCCGGCCCTCCCCGGCACGGACCCCCCATCCTCCTCCCCAGCACGGACCCTCCATCCCCCTCCCTGGCACGGACCCCCCATCCTCCTCCCCGGCACGGACCCCCCATCCCCCTCCCCGGCACAGACCCCCCATCCCCCTCTCCGGCCCTCCCCGGCACGGACCCCCCATCCTCCTCCCCGGCACGGACCCCCCATCCTCCTCCCCGGCACGGGCCCCCCCTCCCGGCACTACCCCGGAGCCCAGCCCACTCTAACCACCCCCCCCCGCCGCACACACACACACACAACCCTACACACACCTCTCCCCACACATTCAGACTGCGGCCACGCCATCGCCTGCCCAGCGGCCAACCCCCCAGGCCGTCACCCACCTCCACGCTGGTCGGTGTAAACCTTGAGCACAGGTTGACGCCGATTAAAAGGAGGTTTGATTTACGTCGACGTGACCCGTCATCACGTCAACGGGACTTCGGCCCATCCGGACGGGACAATATTGGCAGGCCCAAAATCGGCTGCCTTGCGCCCACCCGTGCCATTCTCCGACGTCTGCGGTGGCATTAACGCCTCGCCGACTTTTCTCCCTTCGGAGACTTCGGCAACCGGCGGGGGCGGGATTCACGGCGGCCAACGGCCATTCTCCGACCCCCTGATTCCACAAATCTTTAAGTAATGAATTGAACAATTCGGAAAAGCAGCCAGAATCTAAAGTATAAGAGAAGGAACAACTGTTAAGTGTGAAAAGTTGCTGACACTAGTAATAAAGTGAAACAACTGATTTACAAATTAAGAAAACAAGAAGGTGACCCGGGTCGAATCTGAGAAAACTCATTGAAAAAGACATAAAACCAAAAGAGTGCGAACCAAGGCACAGACAAATTTATGACATGTCAAGCAAAGCGAGAAAAGTTCAGTCAAGGACGGCGAGCTGGTGAGGATGAAGCGGCGCTGTCACTGTTGAAGCAGCGCCACGCTTCTAAACTGCTAAAACATAGCCTTCGAACTGTCAAGCAGACCGTCTGAAGGGTGCCAGGGGCAGAGGTTATGGGGCCCCAAATGGCTATAAAAACTGGGGAGAATGAGCAGATAATCAGAGAATTTCCTTCGGTGATGGGACAAGCAACATCGACAGACCGAGCAGCCCCGAGAAGTCAGCAGAAGACCAAAAGTTAAAGAAAACTGATTGTCAAGAGAGACTTGAAAGTCTGCAACTGGTCCGAACAAGAAAAGATCTTTCTACCTGTCTGTAAAAGTAGTTATTCTCTTTTAACTTGAAAATAAAGTTCAGTTCAAATTGATAACCTGAAAGAGTGGTTATTATTATTTTCTTTAAAAAGTTTACTTTACTTCACTTAGCAAGCTGGGCCCGTGTGTAAGTTGCTAAGTGGCAAGTAAATAAAATTCTTCTACGAAGATACGGGTTATACCGGGGGATAACTTGAAACAGTAGTTTGACCCGAATAGCATCCGCCAAAGTCTGTGTAGGAGTCGGGGAGTGAGAATCCCTGCTCGCCATTTAGAATAAATTGACCCCTTTTTTGGTATAGGGAGAATTCTAAGAATAGTGGTGAGGTAAAAACTACATGGCGCCCAAACGTGGTTCATTTTGAAAGTTGAAAGTTTGTGGGGCTTCTGGACCCAGCGGGTCATTCTAAATTACTCCAGGGCACCCGGCGTGGAGGCCTAGAATATTAGAAGTTTCTAGGTGAGGCTAGAATATTGGAAGTTTCTAGTTGAGCGGGGATGCCTGGAACACTAGTAGTTCCGAGGCGAGCAAACTATACCGGCCGAGTTTAGTTTGATAATTCATGGGTGATTGACTTAGAAGGATTCTGGAGGATCGGGGGGACATAAAACTCAGTTGGGTGCTGTAGTGTTGGGTGTTCAGATGTACAGATGAACCAACACGGTTGTATTTGGTACAACGCTGTTTTATTTCAACTTGTTATTTACAGTTCTGTCTTGATACTCTGCACGTGGTGACTCCCTGTGTGTGATGTTAATCAGGTCCTGTCCTTGTCCTGGTCTCCAGATCTACTGGCCACCAGGTGTCGTGTTTCTTCTCTTATACTGTCTCTGTCCTTGTCTATGATTGGTTGTCGTGTTGTGTGTGCTGATTTGTCTGTTGGTGTGTCTATCATGATATGTGTGTTTGAATATCATGACAGGTGCGAGTGTTAGTAGACTAGAAGATACTAACCCTGAGTAAAAGTCTGCAGGACTGCTTAGTAACTAGTACCGAGTGTCCTGCATCCAACTGGTAGAAGTAGGCCAGAAATAAATCCTCCTTGGAGTCAGGCAGATTGTGAGGATAGAACCTGGAGCAATAGGGATGCCTAGAAACTTTGGGGACCGATCAATCGACCCTTAACGAACACAGGAGGATAGTGCCTTAGGTACCTTTGCGATAACTGCCCACAACGGGTATTAATCCCTTAATTTCAGGTCTAGACTGAAAGGGACCGCCAGTCACAGTTATAACTAAATATAGTTTAAAAATCCAAAAAATGGCAATTAGGGTAATCCTCTTGCCCTGGAATATGGGCGAGAGAGCTGGAGCAATGGAACAGAAGTGGGGAGAATTAAAGAAGCAGAGGAAATCTTGGGAGAAAGTGATTGATCAGGAGGGTGACATATCATTCTTTGTCAGGGTGCCTAGAGCCCTGCAGAGTAGAGATCCAATCGGGATCCTGACAGCATTATGTAAATTTGCATTTGAAAGAAAAGCTGAATCACTCGTTTTGTTCGGACCCAAGCAGAAGCAAGCAGCTGCTCAAGTGGGCAAGATATACTCTAGATTGGTTGAAATTTTTGATCAGGACAATATGAAAGAAATAACTCAAATTCCTAGTGAATACAAAATTAAGTCAAAACTGGCAAAGGAGTATAGAAAGCAGTTGCAAAACAATGAGACGTTAGCGATGGAGGAAGATGAGGAGCCAGTGTTAGAACCAGGTAGCACTGAAAAAACAGTAGGGCTGCAAACGAGTGCGCTACGTGAACAGAGAAGTGAAAAGGAGCAGATGGAAATTTTAAAAATCCTGCACCAAGGAGGGAAACAAATAGAATTAGTGGCAGGAGATTTTCTGAATGCCAAGGAGATTGTGCAGGTGAATCCTTCCAATAAGGAGGGGAAGTTAGGAGCAGGAATATCGGGAATATTAGCTCACAAGTTTAATCTGGAACTGCAGCAGAAAATAGAGGAAGAAATAACAGAAAGAGGGAAGTTTAGAGAAGGGATCACAAGAGCCATGGTTCTGAGCCGCGGGGTAATAATTATACATGTAGTATCATTGGACAATTCTGGACAAGCGAATACTACAGTAGATGAATCAGTAATAAATCAAGCGAACATGGAAGGTATCCTAAGACATAGCATAGGGAGAGATGTGGACATGACATTGTTAGGAGACGGGATATTCCAAAATGACTCGGGAGAATCACTGAGAGCGTGTGCGTTATCACCACCGGTTAGAATGGGTCAGATAATCAGGATCTGGAGACAGCACTGGCCACAAGTCATTTTAGACACAGCAGAACAAAGACAGCAATTTGAACAGCATTTCAGACAAGTACTATCACCCCTGGCAGAGATAGATGAAATACACCCCAGTGCCCCAGATAACAAAGAGAATCAGAGCCCCTTTGAGGATTTTCCGGGTGGTTACAGGTATCAATACCCAGATTTGGCACAGTATAGAGAGGATAATTGGACCAGTCAATCTAAACCACAGAAAGAAGGGGCTTTCATAGATTATTTTTCCACCTTGAGGTTAACTGCTCCCATAGCAGCACACACCGAGGCGCAGGATTCCTTGCCACCTGGGGTGACTGACAGTGAGGAAGAAGAAAGCAGAGCTGGGATTGCTACGCTCCCTTTATTGGTACAGGAGGAGGCATCATCCTCCTCAGAGGATGAGAAAATAATGAAGCCGAGAAAGAGAACCAGGAATAGAAGAAATTCAAAACCAGTAGACAGGGGATTACAGCAATTTCTGGGGGCAACAGCAGCCTCCCACATAACAGCCAGTGAATGAGGAGTTACCGTATTATATGCATAATCCGGTAGCACAGAGAGTACACAGCAGAGATCAGGAAGGGTGGAATAAAGAAGTTATTTCTAGGGGACTTACAATAGGAGAAATATTAGGAGGTAGTCAACAAATTGATTCTACACAGCTGCTGGGGTTGCCACACGTCACGCCCAAAGCGAAGATTTGGCAAATGAGCAAAGGATGTGACACATTCGGGAGAGCCATGAACAGAGTGAGGAACAGGACAGAAACACAAGGCCAGATACAAGCAGCACTACGGCCACAAGAAAGGACACAGAATCTCCATAGACCCAGGATAGCTGCCCCTACTCCGGTGCGCGGGGTTAGTTTTACCCAAGGGGATGTCCAAATACCGATGGCAATGTCTAATGAATATGGGGGACCAGTAGAGGATTTAATAGATTATACCCCGTACTTTGAGGAAGAGCCAGTACAGCGACAAATACGTTTTTCAGGGTGCAGGGAGCCTGACGGAAGAGAAACCCCTTACAGGGCATCTTTAAGAACGCCGCTCTTTAGAAATGAGAAAACAGTCCAGTCATTTACACCAGGTCCAGAGGAAGGACAGGGAGGTATGGTGCCATATAAAATAGCAGCAGAAGCTACAGGACATGGAGGTACCACTGTGGTGTCAAGAGAAATGGGGAAGCTCGGAACTGGAACAGCATATTGGAGGAAACACTTAGCGGTAGTTAGGCGGGATTATGAACGATGTATGGCCTGTGGGGGCCAGAAAGGGAATAAAACTTATGGAAGTATAAAAACTGAGAGACCAATGGAGGAATGGTCGTTGGATTATGCAGGGCCGCTTTTTCCCAGAAGCAGCAGAGGTAATCTGTACTTTCTGGTCAAAGCTGACAGCTGTACGGGGGAAATTGACCTTAGACCCACCTGCAAAGCAAATGGAGCCACTACCATAAGGGTGTTAGCAGAAATGATGACCTCGAGAGGGAGGCCAAAATCACTTAGAATGGACAATGCATCACACTTTAGAAATAATAGAGTTATTAACTTTTGTGCTGACAGAGGAATAATAATCAATTGGGCTGTGAAATATGTGCCTGAGAGTAATGGAATGACTGAGAGGTCTGTACGAAAAGTTAAGGATTGGATAATTAAAAATCAGAACAACAAAAAATGGGACAGAGATATTGAGAGAATGGTGTTTGATCTTAATAGTAACCTTGGAACCACTGTCTCCCAGGGACAGGAGGACCCGAGTGCATCAGGCAGTTACCAAATAGGAGAGGAAGTGTGGGTGGAACTGCGGACTAAAACAACAGGAAAAGTAATCAGTGAGGCTGTGACAGGTAAAGACGAGATCATAAAAGATTTGGGTAAACATACAGTTGAATTGAAGAAGCATGGCGTCTGGAGCAAAAGAAATTGTGTCAGAATTAAAAAATCTGACCCAATTGAACAATAACAGAGGAATTATGATACTCCATAGGCAACCTATGGGCAGCGAGCGCAGGAACATAAAACATAATCAGTAAGGAATTAAACATATGGAATGATAGATCGAGGGCGGTTATTAATGGCCCCCAGTTTAAAATGATTCACTGTGAGCATTAGGAGACAACATGTCAAGGCTGTGGGGCGTTTTGTAGCCCAATTGTTTGGACAGGGAGTAGTCACATGAAGCCCAGGAGACTGTCAGATACTGGGTATTCAGGAGAGTTGATAATGCATTTGCAACGACAGCGATGGGGCGATGCTGCAGCCCCAGGGAGATTTGGGGCATTCAGTTTTGCCATGATTGTTTTGTGAAATATCAGGCAACTTTAATGATTGAAGTTTGTGACCACAAGGTAGATTTTGACTCCGGAAAATGTCAGTGCAAGTGGGATGGTAGACCAATGTCAATGTGTAATTACTGCAAGGATAATTTGGCTGACAACAACGTGACTCTGCGAGGCTGTGCAGGATTGTGCAAGATAAACTTATAGTCCCAATTAGTGAGGGACTGTACGTTATGCATGATGTTGGGATGACACAGAGATACAAAGTCTGCATTACGATATTTAGAGAGTGTATCACTGCCATGTTACCGTGCCATGGGATAGATCATACCCCCAAAACAATCGGACAAGGGAGGAAGGAGTGTTGCACGAAGTTAATGATTGACCCAGAATACGGATTTGGGAAATATATGCATCAGAATAGACCCAGAGATGTGATGAAGGGCCAGGAGGCGGGGTCAGAGACTCCTGATGGTAAACAGGCTGTAGAAGGGAAGGAATGTTTTGTTATGAGTGTCAGGGGGTTACTACATTTGCTTGTGTTGTGTGATGAAGCAGAGTGGGACTTAGCTGACTTAAAACCTGTTGCAGCATAGATAGGACACATGATAGAGTTCAAATATTGTATTCCGAACTTACCTTTCATAAAAACCCTGTCGTAATCAGAATTAAAGAAATTGAAGTGAAAGCAGTAGCAATACACGAAATGTATCAGGGAAGGTTCAGACCAGATTGGACCACTGTAAGAGCGAAAGAAGAGGTGTTTGAGATTATTTGAATCTCACTCAGGGGTGCAATGATAGCAGGAGGAGGCTTAACCGGCCTTAATTGTATGATGTATGTACATGAGAAAACACCCACACCAATAAAGAAAGAAAAAAGAAAGAGATGGTGGCAAAGGAAATCTGGAAGTCCTGGAGGGGGCGCTTCTGGAATATCCAGACAAGAATAGAAATCACAAATTTAAAAAAATAGGGCCCTCTCCAACTTTAACCTGTTCATTTGATTTTTCAGATGGAGAGAATGATACAGACCCATTTGTTTGGAAGAAGAAAAAGAACTACAATCAAGAGGGAAATAAGAATCAGGGTTGAAGAAGGAATGGAAGTAATTAGGACAAAGAGTAAAATAGATTGGCTCAAATGGGGGCAACGATATTAATGGGGATTACAGTAATTAGTTTGGGATTAATAATATGGTTAATTGCATTAGGAAAGTCAGGTGAAATAATGGGATATGGAAAAATAGATACCAGATTGAATCACAGAGAACACATAATAAAAATAAGAATGAACAAATGTTTAAATATAACGGAGGAAATCATTAATTTTCAGGACATTCAGGAGATTGGACTGAACAACAGTATGTTGGAATCAAGAGAGAGCGCCAGTAACAACATGTTCAGTAAAATGTGGGGAGCACTTACAAACAGTCTGGGATGCATACTGAACCTATCAGACAGATCAAAGACTTTTAAACAGTTTGCAGGAAAAACTAATGATGCTCAATGGGACCCCGAGAAAGGGCAAATTAAGACAGGAAATGCATTGCAGAATAAAACCACGATTAGGAGAATGAAACAAAATAGATGGAATAAATGCCTCAAACCACCAATGCAAGGAAGTTTATGTGAATTAAAATCCAATCTCACAGGTTGGAACATTAGTGATGTATGGGTGAAAGAAGGAAGTATTGAATTAACTAAAGTAAAGACAGGTAATGAACAAGTATGGGTAAAAGAAATAATGGACAGATTAGAAGGCCGGAATGAAATCACTATAATCAGGAATGTAACGTTAATAGATAGAGGAGCATGTTATGAAGTAATAAACGACGAAGAAGTCACAACGCAACTTAGTTTAGAAGATCCAAATTCACATAATAACAATAATAAAGGATCAGATAATTCAATGAAAGATTGGTGGACCGAATTAAAGAAAAGATGGAGGAATGGATTACATGGCATCGCCTGTGCTCCCATGTTAACAAGAGGACCGGTGTAGCTGGTAATCAGACCGGAGAATAAGAGCAAAGTAAAGGTAGCACTAAACAATTCATTTCCATGGGTACATTGTAGAGAGGAATGGGGATTAGCGATAGATTGGGGGGAAAAAACTTCAGGACAAACAGCGAGTATAGAAGGGATTATTGGTATTCGAGGAGAAAAACTAAAAGTGAGTAAATTAGGAATATTTTATCGCAAAGGATGGAACGTGGATATGGATAAAGTTCAGGCCATTGAAAAAGGAATGATGAGAAAAATAATGGAATGATGGCCTGGTCGACAAAAGAAAGATGTTATTAATGGATGGAAGAGTTTGGCTACCCACCCAGAAGATGCTGAAGGGGAATGGATATTTGGTCCGTGTAGAGAACAATGTGTCAGTAGCAGTCTCTCAAAAAGGGCAACAACTTGCGATGCATCTGAAAGGAAATACAACTGTACTGAGCAGTTGCACGAAGAAAGAATGGAAAGGTATCGAGTGAGACAAAGAGTAGCAGGGGGATTTAGTCAACTTGAGTCCTATCAAGGAAGTATAGGTCAAGCCTACAAGTTTATTGGATTTACTGAAGGAGAGCTAATTAAAATATTAGAAAAACCAACAACATGGACACCTGAATATACATTGGTATTGGCAAAATGGTTTGGTGACTTCTTTTATCAAAAATTCATTAAAAATAGCATCATCATTGTAGCGCACAAAGACTCCATGAGACGAATATAGTGAAGTCGATGAGGCTTTATTAAGCGTGTCTGTTCCCCAGCAGCCCGATAGTAAACTGGCCTGCGGGGGAAGGCACCAGCTTCTTATACTTCGCCTTCAGGGCGGAGCATGAGGTCAACGGCCAACCACGACCCGGGATCTGTCAGCCAATGACATTAGGGCTTCCAGTCCCACATGACCCCCAATACATACTACCACATTCACCCCTTGTCAAAAATGAACCCGGCTGGGTGATGCTTCGTATGGTGGTAAGGGTTTACAGGGCTGGTCCTGGGAGGATAGAACAGTTACATGGTAGTACAGTATTGGACAGTATCGTCCTGTTACAACTATTTACAGAGGGTATAGGAAAAACAAAATGTTCATTGGACAGTCCATCTTTGTTTTACATCGACGCCACGAGTCGGTCGGGCGGTCTGGTCGTCCGTGTCGATCGCCTCGGCCCCGGCGGTGGTGGTGGTGCTTGTACCACTGTTGTCGCCTCCGGGAGCCGCACGGTTTCAGCTGTCGGTGCAAAAGGGAGGGGGACTGATCCTCCTGGGAAGGGGGCGGTCGCGGGGTGCGGCGGTGGCAGGAAGGGGGGCGGTTTGGTTGATGGTGTCGGGGGGGTGTGCGTGGTGCCGGCGAGCGCCAGATCCCGCAGGGAGACCGTGTCCTGTCGGCCGTCGGGGTACTCCACGTAGGCGTACTGGGGGTTTGCGTGGAGGAGGTGAACCCTTTCAACCAACGGGTCCGCCTTATGTGCCCGCACATGCTTTCGGAGCAGGATGTATCCTGGGGCCGCCAGCCAGGTCGGCAGCGACGTTCCAGAGGAGGACCTCCTAGGGAAGACAAGGAGACGCTCGTGGGGCGTTTGATTAGTGCTTGTACATAATAACGACCGGATGGAATGGAGAGCGTCCGGGAGGACCTCCTGCCACCGTGAAACTGGGAGATCCCTGGACCGTAGGGCCAGTAGGACGGTCTTCCAGACCGTGCCATTTTCCCTTTCTACCTGCCCGTTCCCCCGGGGGTTGTAGCTGGTCGTCCTGCTTGAGGCTATGCCCTTGCTGAGCAGGAACTGGCGCAGCTCGTCACTCATGAAAGAGGACCCCCTGTCGCTGTGGACGTATGCGGGGTAACCGAACAGTGTGAAGATGCTGTTCAGGGCTTTAATGACTGTGGCCGCGGTCATGTCGGAGCAGGGAATGGCAAAAGGGAAGCGGGAGTATTCGTCCACTACATTAAGAAAATATGCGTTGCGGTCGGTGGAGGGGAAGGGCCCTTTGAAATCGAGACTGAGGCGTTCAAAGGGGCGGGAAGCCTTAATCAGGTGCGCTCCATCTGGCCTGAAAAAATGCGGCTTGCATTCCGCGCAGATGTGGCAGTCCCTTGTGACTGCACGGACCTCTTCTAAAGAGTATGGGAGATTGCGGGACTTGATGAAGTGGTAAAACCGAGTGACCCCCGGGTGGCAGAGGTCCTCGTGGAGGGTTTGGAGGCGGTCAATTTGTGCGTTGGCACATGTGCCGCGGGATAGGGCATCGGACGGCTCGTTCAGCTTTCCGGGCCGGTACAAGATCTCATAGTTGAAGGTGGAGAGCTCGATCCTCCACCTTAAGATCTTGTCATTTTTAATTTTGCCCCGCTGTGCATTATCGAACATGAAAGCTACCGACCGTTGGTCAGTGAGGAGAGTGAATCTCCTGCCGGCCATGTAATGCCTCCAATGTCGCACAGCTTCCACTATGGCTTGGGCTTCCTTTTCCACTGAGGAGTGGCGGATTTCTGAGGCGTGGAGGGTTCGGGAGAAAAAGGCCACGGGTCTGCCCGCTTGGTTAAGGGTGGCCGCTAGAGCTACGTCGGAGGCGTCGCTCTCGACCTGGAAGGGGAGGGACTCATCGATGGCGCGCATCGTGGCCTTTGCGATGTCCGCTTTGATGCGGCTGAAGGCCTGGCAAGCCTCTGTCGACAGAGGGAAGGTCGTGGTCTGTATTAGGGGGCGGGCCTTGTCTGCGTACTGGGGGACCCACTGGGCGTAGTACGAAAAGAACCCCAGGCAGCGTTTCAGGGCTTTTGGGCAGTGCGGGAGGGGAAATTCCATGAGTGCGCGCAATCGTTCGGGGTCGGGGCCTATTATCCCATTGCGCACTATGTAGCCCAGAATGGCTAGCCAATCGGTGCTAAAAACGCACTTGTTCTCGTTGTACGTGAGGTTCCAGGCTTTGGCGGTCTGGAGGAATTTTTGGAGGTTGGCGCCGTGGTCCTGCTGATCGTGGCCGCAGATGGTTACATTGTCGAGATACGGGAACGTGGCCCGTAACCCATGTTGATCAACCATTCGGTCCATCTCCCGTTGGAAGACCGAGACCCCGTTTGTGACGCCAAAAGGGACCCGTAGGAAATGGTATAATCGCGCGTCTGCCTCGAAGGCTGTGTACTTGCGGTCACTTGGGCGGATGGGGAGCTGATGGTAGGCGGACTTGAGGTCCACGGTGGAGAAGACTTTATACTGGGCAATCCGATTGACCATGTCGGATATGCGGGGGAGAGGGTACGCGTCTAGTTGTGTGTACCTGTTGATGGTCTGGCTATAGTCAATGACCATCCTTTTTATCTCCCCTGTCTTCACTACTACCACCTGCGCTCTCCAGGGACTATTGCTGGCCTGGATTATGCCCTCCTTTAGTAGCCGCTGGACTTCAGAGCGAATGAAGGTCCGGTCCTGGGCGCTGTACCGTCTGCTCCTAGTGGCGACGGGTTTGCAATCCGGGGTGAGGTTCGCAAACAAGGACGGGGGTTGCACCTTGAGGGTGGCGAGGCCGCAGATAGTGAGTGGGGGTATGGGGCCGCCGAATTTAAACGTAAGGCTCTGTGGGTTACATTGAAAATCTAAGCCCAACAAGGTGGGGGCACAGAGTTGGGGAAGGACGTTAAGTTTGTAGTTTTTGAATTTCCTCCCCTGTACCGTTAGGTTAACTATGCAGAATCCCTGGATCTGTACGGAGTGGGATCCTGCAGCTAGGCAAATCTTTTGTGCGCTGGGGTAGGTAGTTAAGGAACAGCGTCTTTCCGTGTCGGGATGTATAAAACTTTCCGTGCTCCCGGAGTCGACTAGGCATGGCGTCTCGTGGCCGTTAATTAGGACCGTTGTCGTCGTCGTCTGGAGAGTCCGGGGCCGAGCTTGATCGAGCGTAACCGAAGCGAGCCGTGGTTGTAGTAGTGGGGTGGGGTCCGTTGTTGCCGTCCCAGATGGCGCGGGGATGGACAAAATGGCCGCCCCCATACATCGCACGTGGCTGAGGGGTCACAAGATGGCGTCAGGGGTGGACAAAATGGCAGCCTCCATGCGTCGTAGAGGTCGGGGGCGGTCCAAGATGGCGGCGCCCCTCCTCCCCTCGTGGTGGTCGGGACCCAAAATGGCGGCGTCTGCGGGTCGCACATGGTGTGCTGGGGGGTCTGGGGAGCGGTAGGACCACGCGGAGTTCCTGCACTGCGAGCGCCAGGGCCGCGGGCGCTAGGACCGCGCGGAGTTCCTTCACTGCGAGCGCCAGGGCCGCGGGCGCTAGGACCGCGCGGAGCTCCCTCGCCGGGGACAGCGGTGGTCGGGGCCCAGGTCGGCGGCGCCGGTGGGTCAGTCGTGGGGCCGCGAGCGCTGGGACCGTGCGGAGCTCCCTCGCCGGGGACAGCGGTGGTCGGGGTCCAGGTAGGTTGCGCCGGCGGGTCAGTCGTGGGGCCGCGAGCGCTGGGACCGCGCGGAGCTCTCTCGCCGGGGACAGCGGTGGTCGGGGCCCAGGTCGGCGGCGCCGGCGGGTCAGTCGTGGGGCCGCGAGCGCTGGGACCGTGAGGAGCTCCCTCGCCAGGGACAGCGGTGGTTGGGGCCGAGGTAGGTTGCGCCGGCGGGTCAGGCGTGGGGCGCGGGACGAGGGTGAGGGTGGCGTTCGGGACGCGAAAAACCCCTTCCTCTCCGTGGAGAGTGTTGGCCGGCACCCAAATCGGGAGCGCCGGCGGCGGGTCATACATGGACTGCGGGGAGGGGGGTTGGGGAGCGTAGGCGGCGTGCAGGGCTCCCAGTTCTCCCGGGACCGCGGTGGTCGGGACCCAAAATGGCGGTGTCTGCGGGTCGCACATGGCGTGCTGGGGGGGTTGGGAGGCATAGACTGCCTGTAGGGCTCCCTGTGGCCCCGGGACGGCAGCGACCTCGCGGGATCGGCACACCACCGCATAGTGGCCCTTTTTCCCGCAGCTTTTGCAGATGGCTGCGCGGGCCGGACAGCGTTGTCGGGGGTGCTTCGCCTGGCCGCAGAAATAACAGCGGGCGCCCCCGGTGCGACTCGGTGGTGGACTGCGCAAGCCTGTGGGGTGTCCGGGGGGGGGGGGGTAGGGGGTTTGCCGCGATGGGTACGTACAGGGCCCAATGGCCTGCCCGCGGTCGGGGCCATAGGCGCGGGTATTACGCGCGGCTACATCCAGGGAGGCTGCGAGGGCCCGTGCCTCTGAGAGTCCTAGCGACTCTTTTTCTAGAAGTCTTAGGCGGATTTGGGAGGATTGCATACCTGCCACAAAAGCGTCGCGCATTAACATGTCCGTGTGTTCGTTTGCATTCACGACGGGCAGCTGCAGGCTCGTCCCAAAATCAGCAGCGCGGCGTAGAACCCGTCCATCGATTCTCCGGGAGCTTGCCGTCTCGTCGCGAGCTGGTAGCGAGCGTAGATTTGGTTAACAGGGCGGACATAGAGACTTCTCAGTGCTGCGAACGCCGTCTGGAAATCGTCGGTGTCTTCAATGAGGGTGAAAATCTCCGTGCTCACCCTCGAGTGCAGGACCTGCAGTTTTTGTTCATCTGAGACCCGGCCGGTCGTCGGTCTGAGGTAGGCCTCGAAGCAAGTCTGCCAGTGTTTGAAGGCTGCTGCCGCATTCACTGCGTGGTGGCTGATCCAAAGGCATTCTGGAATGATCCTGAGCTCCATAGTCCTTTTTAGGCACGCTTAATAAATTGTACCGCACAAAGACTCCATGAGACGAATATAGTGAAGTCGATGAGGCTTTATTAAGCGTGTCTGTTCCCCAGCAGCCCGATAGTAAACTGGCCTGCGGGGGAAGGCACCGGCTTCTTATACTTCGCCTTCAGGGCGGAGCATGAGGTCAATGGCCAACCAGGACCCGGGATCTGTCAGCCAATGACATTAGGGCTTCCAGTCCCACATGACCCCCAATACATACGACCACAACCATTAATGGGGAGACTATTGTAGCCATGTAAAATGGCTGCATTCCGTTTAATCTGGCCAAAACCCAGTTTAAAATGGCTAACCCGAAAGACTGCTGGGAAAAGCAGCCAAGAAGACACAAGCAGGCAGCTGCAGGCAGGTTCGCATATTCAGCTCTGGGAACGTAGCCCAGATCGATACTCAGGGCTATCAACAGCCCTTCCACCCAGGTATCCGCAGTTTCATTCAGGACTGTTTACACCTAATCAACTCAGACATCCACAGTTAAATCGGCTATCCCCGGGAACAATTGCAACATATTAGCAATTGAATACCGGGCCAGACCTGTCGGCGCCTGCAGTGGCCGAAACAAAGACAGGTGAGCGACCACCCCCCGATCGAGGAATCGCCTCACCATTGGACACATCGACCCCAGAGACTGGGGACAGAATCCAATCACTTGGGACTCAGGGTCAAAGGCCGCACCGGGAGGTGGGAAGCCCCTGGGCCCTATAAAAGTAAAGGTCCAAGTTCAGGGGCGAAATTCTCCGTTATCGGCGGAAAGTCCGCCGATCGGCGCAAAAAACGGCGCAAATCCGACTTACGTCACGTCGGAAAAATGGGTCGATAGTCTCCGGCCCGAAATGGGCTAGCAGCGACGTAATGGGATCCGCGCTTGCGCAGTGGTTCACGCCGTGCAGCGTCATACGCGCTGCACGGCGTGACGGCTCATAAGGCCGCGCTGCTCCTCCCCACCCGACCGCAACACCCGACCGCAACACCCGACTGGATGGCTGGCCGTCGCTCAGCCCTGAGGTTCGAGTCACGCGATGTGGAGGCGCTCCTGGACGCGGTGGAGCAGAGGAGGGACGCCCTGTATCCCGGGCACGGCCGCAGAGTTGCCCCACGCCACAGCCGGCGTCTGTGGAGGGAAGTGACAGAGGCCGTCACCGCTGTGGCCCTGACACCACGGACAGGCACCCAGTGCCACAAGAAGGTGAACGACCTCGTCAGAGCAGGCAGGGTGAGCCTCCCCCATATCCCCACCTCCCCAATATCCCCCATATCTCCCATATCCCCCCTCCCACATATCCCCCCTTCCCCCATATCCCCCATATCCCCCCTCCCCCATATCCCCCCTCCCCCATAACCCCCCCTCCCCCATATCCCCCCTCCCCCATATCCCCCTCCCCCATATCCCCCATATCCCTCCTCCCCATATCCCCCCTCCCCCATATCCCCCCTCCCCCATATCCCCAAGTGAATATAGCCCTAACCTTAACCTCTGCAATGCACGCGCAACCGATGGCGTGAATTCATATACCTGCCTAACAGTGTTGCCTTTTACCCCTGCCACCCCGCCCCCCCCCCACCCACAGGAGAAGCGCGCACACAACAATAGGGAGCATGTGAGGACTGGAGGAGGGCCCGCTGATGAAAGGCCACTGACCGTACATGAGGAAAGGGCCTGGAACTGGCTGGTGGACCTGAGGACCGGGAGGTTGCTGATGCAGAGGTCGGGGGCGTAGTAGCAAGTGAGCCACCGACAGCCCATCCCCATATCCCCCCTCCCCTATATCCCCCTACCCCGTATCACCTGATCACTGCCTGATGTCTAACCATGCATGCTTCATTGTGTATCGCAGGACCAAACTTCCAGGCAGCCATCCCTGTAGATGCAGACCGCCCGCAGGATGCCCCTCGGAGACCACAGGAGACGGAGAGACCCGCACCCTCCAGCATGCGACGCCCGCAGGATGCCCCTCGGAGACCACGGGAGACGGAGAGACCCGGACCCTCCAGCATGCGACGCCCGCAGGATGCCCCTCGGAGACCACGGGAGACGGAGAGACCCGGACCCTCCAGCATGCGACGCCCGCAGGATGCCCCTCGGAGACCACAGGAGACGGAGAGACCTGGAGCAACAGGGAGACGACACCCCCGTCACGTGTTGGAGCGACCACCCAGCGATGAGGGGGGCAGCCACAGGCCCCCGTCACATCCTAGCCAGGACACCACTACCCAGGACACCACTACCCAGGACACCACTACCCAGGACACCACTACCCAGGACACCCCTACCCGGGACAGCACTACCCAGGACACCCCTACCCGGGACAGCACTACCCAGGAAGACGAAATACCGGACAGTGAGTCAGAGTGGATGGGTGGAGACGAACCCCCACCCCAAAGTGCCATGGACTCAGAGTGGGATGAAGAGCACGACACAACGCCACTGCTGTCACCAACACCCTCCACCATCGCAGAAACACACACCACGGTTGGGCACTTTAGTGATGAGGCGTCTGGTACACTCACTGGTGCGCACAACACAGCCGTCCTGGTACAGCAGGTGGAGGTAGGAGCAGCAGAGGAGCCGGGCGGTCGGAGGGCAGCCCAGCCCAAGCGAACATCTGCCGCCCAGATGGATCCCGGGTTCCTGCAGTTACCACACCCACACATAGATCCGATGCAACCACCGACCCGGAGACGAGCGAAGAGGGTGACGGGCGGCTTGCGGCGGCTGCCGTCACAGGTGGAGGAGTCCACCGCGTCCAGGAGCTGGGAGTGGTGCCGGTCATGCATGCCACCCAGGCTGACACCGCACGGGTGGCGTCCGCGGTGGAGGCAATGGGTGCGACGGTGTCAGACATGGGGAACGGTTTGCGAGGCCTGGGGCCTTCCGTGCAGGCGGCGTCTGTGGCCCAGGAAATGGCTGCCCTCTCACAGGAGGCCATGAGCCAGTGCCAGTGCCAGATGGCAGAGGCGCTCAACGCCATAGCCCAGTCTCTGCAGGCCATGGCCCAGTCTCAGCAGACCATGGCCCAGTCTCAGCAGGCCATGGCCCAGTCTCAGCAGGACATGGCCAGTCTATGCAGGCCATCGCTGAGGGCATCGGCGCCAGTGGCCATGTGCGAGCCGGCGTCGCACTGTCACAGACAGGGTTTGCCAACCCCCTGGGCTCCATGGCTGCAAACCTGCAGACCCCTGTCGATACCAGCACGGGCCTCCAGGGCTGGCAGTGCCAGATGTCGGGGGGGCGTCGGATGGCCAGTCCGTTCGCATCCCCCACCCATGTAGAGGCCTGGGGGCCATCGGGCACCCCGAGGGAGGAGGAGGTGGTGTGGTCCGTCCCGGCTCCCTCTGTAGGGGAGGTCCCGGTACACCGCGACACCTCGGACTCCCCCCCTTCCGTCCCAGGTGCATCGGGTGGGCAACGGGCAGGACAGGCTGGCAGCACGCCATCCCAGTCGCCCGGGCCGCAGCCTGGCCCATCTAGGCCAGGACGCCCCAGGAAACGGCCGCCAAAGGGATCCAGTGTCAGAGGGCAGGAATCACAGGAGTCCATCTCCAGTTCTGCTGTACCGTCTGGGGAACCACGTAGACGTAGTCAAAGGGCCCGTAAGGCCAAACAATTAGACACTGAGTAAGTTGGCACGGGTGCAGGGAACAGATAAGTTTTAGGGGCTAGGGCACATGCATGAACTCCTTTGGTTATTAAAGTCAATGTTACACCTACCGAAGCTGCCTTTGTGCTCTGTCCAAAGTGTGCGGGGGTGTCATGTACATTGAGCGCAAGTGTGTGTGTGAGGGGTGGTCTTACCTCAGCCCCAGGTGAGTCTGCCCCCTTCCCCCTGGGCCGCCATCAACATCCCCCGGGCAGAGGACGGGACCGTGCGCTGCAGTGTCACAGCCGCATGCAGGGATGGTCCGGGTGAATGGTGGTACTGTGGTCATTGTTCAGACATAGTCCAACGATTTAGAGCCAGGAGCTCATCGCAGGGCGGGTTGTCATCATCCTCCATGGCCTGCGATAGACACGCGTCCACCCGCAACTGTGTGAGCCCGGCCCGTTGTGCGCAGGTGGATCGGCAATGGGGGGGGGGGGGGGTGTGGTGTGCATGCGGGTGGGGTGGGTGGGGTTGGGGAGGGGGGTGAGGGTGCTCGGTGGGTGGATGGGTGGGGGGTGGGGGTGGTCGGCTGTTGCCATGGTGCGCGGTCTGTGGCCATACTACCCGATTTCCACGCCCATCTAGTCAGTGAAGCGGGCGTTTATCAGTCTGTCCCGTGCCCGCTGGGCCAGCCGGTAACGGTGGACAGCCACCCGCCTGTGTCTACCCCGTCTGCCCTGACCATTGCCCCCATCCCCCTCATCTGGGGAGGAATGCGCCTCTTCCTGCTGCTCCTCCACTCCGCCCTCCTCTGCCTGCGGCACATCGCCCCTCTGCTGGGCTATGTTGTGCAGGACGCAGCACACCACAATGATGCGGCCGACCCTATCTGACCGATACTGGAGAGCGCCCCCAGAGAGGTCCAGGTGCCTGAAACGCATCTTCAGCACACCAAAGCACCTCTCGATCACTCTCCTTGTCGCTACATGGGCATCATTGTAGCGGTTCTCCGCCTCATTGCGTGGCCTCCGTATAGGCGTCATCAGCCACGATCGCAATGGGTAGCCCCTGTCGCCCAGCAACCAGCCCCTGAGCCGGGGATGGCGTCCCTCGTACATGCCGGGGATGGATGACCGCGACAACACGAATGAGTCTTGTACACTGCCTGGGTGACGGGCGCAGACGTGCAGGATCATCATGCGGTGGTCGCAGACCACCTGTACGTTCACCGAATAGGTCCCCTTCCTATTAGTGAACACGGCCCTGTTATCTGCAGGTGGCCGCACGGCGACGTGCATCCCATCGATCGCGCCCTGGACCATGGGGAACCCGGCCACGACAGAGAAGCCCACGGCCCGGGCATCTTGGCTGGCCCGGTACACGGGGAAGCGGATGTAGCGGTGCGCCATGGCATATAGGGCATCTGTCACTGCCCGGATGCACCAGTGCACCGATGTCTGCGATATGCCGGACAGGTCCCCACTCGGTGCCTGGAATGACCCCGTTGCATAAAAGTTCAGGGCCACCGTAACCTTGACGGACAAGGGGAGAGGGTGTCCCCCGCCAGTGCCACGCGGTGACAGGTGTGCCAGCAGGTGGCAGATGTGTGCCACGGTTTCCCGGCTCATCCGGAGTCTTCTCCTGCATTCCCGGTCCGTGAGGTCCTGGTATGACTGCCGGGGCCGGTACACACGGGGGGCCCTCGGGTGCCTCCGTTGCCGTGGGGCCGCGACGTCCTCCTCCCCCTCCTCGTCCTGTCGGTCAGGTGTCCCTCCAGCCTGGGCAGCTGCCGCCTGCCCCTCTGCGGCAGCCTGCGCCGCCTCTCTGGCACGCTCCTCCTCCTCCTCCTCCTCCTCATCCTCCTCATCCAGGGCAACATAGACATGAGTGGCTAACACCACGGCGGCCAACATCGCTGGATGATCTGAAAACATGACGGCCTGGTGGGGGGGAGGGGAACGACGACATGTCATCATTGCCCATATCCCCTCCTTCCCCCAGCCAGGTGGCATGGACCGCATGGGTCCAACTGTTGGAGGCTGGCACCTGGCCAGGTGGACCAACTCACTTGTCCTCCCATCCCCCTCCTCAGCACGGACCCCCCCCAACCTCCACCCTGGCACGGACCCCCCCCCCAACCTCCACCCCGGCACGGACCCCCCCCCCAACCCCCAACCTCCACCCCAGCACGGACCCCCCCCCAACCTCCACCCCGGCACGGACCCCCCCCCAACCCCCAACCTCCACCCCGGCACGGACACCCCCCCAACCTCCACCCCAGCACGGACCCCCCCCCAACCTCCACCCCGGCACGGACCCCCCCCAACCTCCACCCCGGCACGGACCCCCCCCAACCTCCACCCCAGCACGGACCCCCCCCCAACCCCCAACCTCCACCCTAGCACGGACCACCCCCCAACCTCCACCCCGGCACGGAACCCCCCAACCTCCACCCCGGCACGGACCCCCCCCAACCCCCAACCTCCACCCCAGCACGGACCCCCCCCCAACCTCCACCCCGGCACGGACCCCCCCCCAACCTCCACCCCGGCACGGACCCCCCCCCAACCTCCACCCCAGCACGCACCCCCCCCCAACCCCCAACCTCCACCCCAGCACGGACCCCCCCCCAACCCCCAACCTCCACCCCAGCACGGACCCCCCCCCAACCCCCAACCTCCACCCCAGCACTGACCCCCCCCCAACCCCCAACCTCCACCCCAGCACGGACCCCCCCCAACCCCCAACCTCCACCCCAGCACGGACCCCCCCCAACCCCCAACCTCCACCCCAGCACGGACCCCCCCCCCAACCTCCACCCCGGCACGGACCCCCCCAACCTCCACCCCAGCACAGAACCCCCCCACCCTCCGCCCCAGCACGGACCCCCCCCAACTTCCACCCCGGCACGGACCCCCCCCATCCCCCTCCCCGACACGGACCCCCCTCCCGGCACTCCCCCGGAGCCCAGCCTACTCTAACCACCCCCCCCCCGCCGCACACACACACACACAAACCGAGACACACCTCTCCTCATGCAATCGGACTGCGGCCACGCCATTTCCTGCCCAGAGCCAACCCCCCAGGCCGTCACTCACCTCCACGCTGGTCGGCGTGAGCCTGGAGCACCGGGTCACGCCGATGAAAAAGAGGTTTGATTCACGTCGACGTGAACGGTCATCACGTCGACGGGACTTCGGCCCATCCGGAAGGGAGAATATCGGCAGGCCGAAAATCGGCTGCCTTGCGCAGACCCGTGACATTCTCCGCGGCAGCGGCGCCATTAACGCCCCGCCGACTTTTCTCCCTTCGGAGACTTCGGCGGGGGCGGGGGCGGGATTCACGGCGGCCAACGGCCATTCTCCGACCCTCTGGGGGGGCGGAGAATGACGCCCCAGATCTCTCTCTCTTTCATCTTCGCCTGCTCGAGACCTTCGGAAGACCAGCCACCGGTAGCAGTAAGTTTGAATCCAACGATCGCTATCCGGTAGAGACAACTAGCCACCGACCTGTAGCAGCCCTTTTGAATCCCGCGGGCCAGATTTGATTGGACAAGCCATTCGTTTCCCTGACCTGGTGGGCTCTTCCTAAGTTAAGTATTGGCCAGTAGTGATAGGTTTATTATATAGAAAGTAGTGTTAGGGTATTAATATTGCTTGCTGTATATAATAAATGACCGTTGTTTTGATCCTTACTAAGCGGTGTGCTGTGTTATTAATCATAACCTAAACTTGAACCACGTGGCGGTATCATAAAGATACTTGGCGACTCATGAGCAAAGGTGACCTATACAGAGCAAATAGAATAAAGCTAGAAAGAGCAACACTATCAAGAGGGAGATACCACTGGAACAGAGAAATTAAAATTGCCTCAAGAGCAGTGACCTCAGGGTATAGGGCCGTTGTTCCAATACCTTGGGTAAAGACCAAAAGAGGATTTAAATTTATAGGAAAATTTAGTAAATGGAGGGAACCTAAGAAGAAGACCGAATTTGAACAATGTACATGGGGAAAAATGATGAGAATGAAAGACAGTAGTCAAGCAAAACCAGTATGTTTAAAAAGGGCTGAAACAAGGCCGAATCTGATGAAACAGTTAACAGCTAGATATGGTTCAGGCAAAAAAGAGAATGGGCTGGCCACTTAGTATGTGGATCGGTCAGTTGGATCAGGACTAGTTTGCTTAATGGATGATAACGAAATGTTAATGGAAGGATGGAAAGATTTCAAGGAAGAAGAATGGTGTAGGGGAGGAGCTTGGAATAGGATGAGCCCAAATAAAACAATTAACACTTGTGTGTCAGGAAGAGAACACCTCCCATATTATCCCAGCTAGAGTAATTTGGGACACGATTTGATAGATGTGGGTTTAAAAATTAAAGAAACAGTTAAAATAGCAATTAAAATTATAACAAGTCCATTTAAATGGTTTTGGACAATGTTAACCTGGATTCTAAACAATTGGTACTTGTTTGTATCAATTGCAGGAGGAGTGATCATCGCTGCATTGCTATGGAAATTGGGAATTTTTAAATTGTGTAGGATTTTATGCTGCAAATGTTGCAATAAAATTGCTCAAAGAAGAGAGAGAAAAATGATTCAATTGGCCATATATTTGAGGAAAGTAAATGATAAAGCCAGGAAGAAATCTTCCCGGTTTAGAAATAAACCAAAATATCAAATAATTGCTGAGGTGTGAAATCTCCGGGCACCAGCTCTGGCTGGACATGTGTCCTGAGAGCCAGCTGATGGGTGATCTGAGGTCTCCACGGGATGTGTATTACATGATCGATTTATTGAGGGTCTCGACAGGTAACATGTCACTGACGAGGAACCCTTCAGTTTATAAAAAGAAAAGAGAAAACAATGGCATGAAAGACAAATTTATTTTTATTACTTAACGAAGCAGATATATTGTGCTTGATGTTGCGACGGGGAATATATGACAAATGTATTAAACGTAGTTGCCTTGAGGCATTATGATAGCTATTTAAAACATTTATGTATCTTACGCAATACTGTTATGTATGTATGTAAGAAAAAAGAAAAAAAAAACAAGGGGCGAAATTCGCCCCCATCGGCGCGATGTCCGCCGACTGGCGCCAAACACGGCGCCAATCAGACGGGCATCGCGCCGGCCCAAAGGTGCGGAATGCTCCGCATCTTTGGCGGCCTAGCCCCAACATTGAGGGGCGGGACTTCGGCCCATCCGGGCCGGAGAATCCAGCGGGGGGTCCCTCCAACCGGCGCGGCCCGATTCCTGCCCCCGCCCAATCTCTGGGAGCGGAGACTTCGGCGGGGGCGGGGGCGGGATTCACGGCGGCCAACGGCCATTCTCCGACCCGGCGGGGGGGTCGGAGAATGACGCCCATGATGGCTAAAGCAAGGCCTGACATGACTTGATATATGTGGGGCGTCATTCTCCTACCCCCCAGAGGGTCGGAGAATGGCCGTTGGCCGCCGTGAATCCCGCCCCCGCCGGTTGCCGGAGTCTCCAAAGGGAGAAAAGTCGGCGGGGCGTTAATGTCGCCGCTGCCGTCGGAGAATGTCACGGGTCTGCGCAAAGCAGCCGATTTTCGGCCTGCCGATATTCTCCCTTCCGGATGGGCCGAAGTCCCGTCGACGTGATGACCGTTCACGGCGACGTAAATTAAACCTCCTTTTCATCGGCGTGACCCTGTGCTCCAGGTTCACGCCGACCAGCGTGGAGGTGAGTGACGTCCTGGGGGGTTGGCTCTGGGTAAGCGATGGCGTGGCCGCAGTCTGAATGCGTGAGGAGAGGTGTGTCTCGGGTTGTGTGTGTGTGTGTGCGGCGGGGGGCGGTGGGGGGGGGGGTGGTTAGAGTAGGCTGGGCTCCGGGGGAGTGCCGGGAGGAGGTCCGTGGGTCCGTGCCGGGGTGGAGGTTGGGGGGGGGGGGTTCGTGCCGGGGTGGAGGTTGGGGGGGGGTCCGTGCCGGGGAGGGGGATGGGGGGTCCGTGCCGGGGTGGAGGTTGGGGGGGGGTCCGTGCCGGGGAGGGGGATGGGGGGTCCGTGCCGGGGTGGAGGTTGGGGGGGGGTCCGTGCCGGGGTGGAGGTTGAGGGGGGGCCGTGCCGGGGTGGAGGTTGGGGGGGGTCCGTGCCAGGGTGGAGGTTGGGGGGGGGTCCGTGCCGGGGAGGGGGATGGGGGGTCCGTGCCGGGGTGGAGGTTGGGGGGGGGCCCGTGCCGGGGTGGAGGTTGGGGGGGTTCCGTGCCGAGGTGGATGTTGGGGTGGGGTCCGTGCCGGGGTGGAGGTTGGGGGGGGGGGCCCGTGCCGGGGTGGAGGTTGGGGGGGGTTCCGTGCCGGGGTGGATGTTGGGGGGGGGTCCATGCCGGGGTGGAGGTTGGGGGGGGGGGTCCGTGCCGGGGAGGGGGATGGGGGGTCCGTGCCTGGGTTGAGGTTGGGGGGGGGACCATGCCGGGGTGGAGGTTGGGGGGGGGGCTGTGCCGGGGTGGAGGTTGTGGGGGGGTCCGTGCCGGGGAGGGGATGCGGGGGCAAGTGAGTTGGTCAGCCTCCAACAGTTGGACCCATGCGGTCCATGCCACCTGGCTGGGGGGAGGAGGGGACATGGGCAATGATGACATGTCGTCGTTCCCCTCACCCCCACCAGGCCGTCAGGTTTTCCGATCACCCAGCGATGTTGGCCGCCGTGGCGGCAGCCGCTCATGTCTATGTTGCCCTGGATGAGGAGGAGGAGGAGGAGGAGGAGGAGGAGGAGCGTGCCAGAGAGGCGGCGCAGGCTGCCGCAGAGGGACAGGCGGCAGCCGCCCAGGCTGGAGGGACACCTGCCGACAGGACGAGGAGGGGGAGGAGGACGTCGCGGCCCCACGGCAACGGAGGCACCCGAGGGCACACCGTGTGTACCGGCCCCGGCAGTCATACCAGGACCTGACGGACCGGGAATGCAGGAGGAGACTCCGGATGAGGCGGGAAAACCGTGGCACACATCTGCCACCTGCTGGCCCAACTGTCACCGCATGGCACTGGCGGGGGACACCCTCTCCCCGTGTCCGTCTAGGTTACGGTGGCCCTGAACCTTTATGCAACGTGGTCATTCCAGGCACCGAGTGGGGACCTGTCCGGCATATCGCAGACATCGGTGCATCGGTGCATCCGGGCAGTGACAGATGCCCTATATGCCATGGCGCACCGCTACATCCACTTCCCCATGGACCGGGCCAGCCAAGATGCCCGGACCGTGGGCTTCTCTGCCGTGGCCGGGTTCCCCATGGTCCAGGGCGCGATCGATGGGATGCACGTCGCCGTGCGGCCACCTGCAGATAACAGGGGCGTGTTCACCAATAGGAAGGGGACCTATTCGATGAACATACAGGTGGTCTGCGACCACCGCATGATGATCCTGCACGTCTGCGCCCGTTACCCAGGCAGTGTACATGACTCATACGTGTAGTCGCGGTCATCCATCCCCGGCATGTACGAGGGACGCCATCCCCGGCTGAGGGGCTGGTTGCTGGGCGACAGGGGCTACCCATTGTGATCGTGGCTGATGACGCCTAGACGGAGGCCACGCAATGAGGCGGAGAACCGCTACAGTGATGCCCATGTAGCGACAAGGGGAGTGATAGAGAGGTGCTTTGGCGTGGTGAAGATGCGTTTCAGGTGCCTGGACCTCTCTGGGGGCGCCCTCCAGTATCGGTCAGATAGGGTCGGCCGCATCATTGTGGTGTGCTGCGTCCTGCACAACATAGCCCAGCAGAGGGGCGATGTGCCGCAGGCAGAGGAGGGCGGACTGGAGGAGCAGCAGGAAGAGGCCCAGTCCTCCCCAGATGAGGGGGATGGGGGTAATGGTCAAGACAGACATGGTAGACACAGGCGGGTGGCTGTCCACCGTTACCGGCTGGCCCAGCGGGCACGGGACAGACTGATAGCCGCCCGCTTCACTGACTAGGCGTGGGAATCGGGTAGTAATGCCACAGACCGCACAGCCGACCACCCACACCCCCCACCCATCCACCCACCCAGCACCCTCACCCCTCTCCCCAACCCCACCCACCCCACCCGCTTGCACACCACCACCCCCCCCCATTGCCGATCCACCTGCGGCACAACGGGCCGGGCTCACACAGTTGTGGGTGGACGCATGTCTATTGCAGGCCATGGAGGATGATGACAACCCGCCCTGCGGTGAGCTCCTGGCTCTACATCGTTGGACTATGTCTGACCCATGGCCACAGTACCACTATCCACCCGGACCATCCCTGCATGCGGCTGTGACACTGCAGCGCACGGTCCCGTCCTCTGCCCGGGGGGATGTTGATGGCGGCCCAGGGGGAAGGGGGCAGACTCACCTGGGGCTGAGGTAAGACCACCCCTCACACACACACTTGCGCTCAACGTACATGACACCCCCGCACGCTTTGGACAGAATACAAAGGCAGCTTCTGTTGGTGTAACATTGACTTTAATAACCAAAGGAGTTCATGCACGTTCCCTCGCCCCCAAAACTCATCTGTGCCCTGCACCCATGCCAACTTACTCAGTGTCTAATTGTTTGGCCTTACGGGCCCTTTGACTACGTCTACGTGATTCCCCAGACGGTACAGCAGAACTGGAGGTGGACTCCTGTGATTCCTGCCCTCTGACACTGGATCCCTTTGGCGGCCATTTCCTGGGGCGTTCTGGCCTAGATGGGCCAGGCTGCGGCCCGGGCGACTGGGATGGCGAGCTGCCAGCCTGTCCTGCCCGTTGCCCACCCGATGCACCTGGGACGGAAGGGGGGGGAGTCCGAGGTGTCGCGGTGTACCGGGACCTCCCCTACAGGGGGAGCCGTGACGGACCACACCACCTCCTCCTCCTTCGGGGTGCCCGATGGCCCCCAGGCCTCTACATGGGTGGTGGATGCGAACGGACTGGCCATCCGACGCCCCCCCCGACATCTGGCGCTGTCAGTCCTGGAGGCCCGTGCTGGTATCGACAGGGGTCTGCAGGTTTGCAGCCATGGAGCCCAGGGGGTTGGCAAACCCTGTCTGTGACAGTGCGACGCCGGCTCGGACATGGCCACTGGCGCCGATGCCCACAGCGATGGCCTGCAGAGACTGGGCCATGGCCTGCTGAGACTGGGCCATGGCCTGCAGAGACTGGGCTATGGCGTTGAGCGCCTCTGCCATCTGGCGCTGGCACTGGCTCATGGCCTCCAGTGAGAGGGCAGCCATTTCCTGGGCCACAGACGCCGCCTGCACGGAAAGCCCCAGGCCTCGCAAACCGTTCCCCATGTCTGACACCGTTGCACACATTGCCTCCACCGCGGACGCCACCCGTGCAGTGTCAGCTTGGGTGGTATGCATGACCGGCACCACTCCCAGCTCCTGGACGCGGGTGAACTCCTACACCTGCGACTGCAGCCGCCGCAAGCCACCCGTCACCCTCTTCGCTCGTCTCCGGGTCGGTGGTTGCATCGGATCTATGTGTGGGTGTGGTAACTCCAGGAACCCGGGATCCATCTGGGCGGCAGATGTTCGCTTGGGCTGGGCTGCCCTCCGACCGCCCGGCCCCTCTGCTGCTCCTACCTCCACCTGCTGTACCGGGACGGCTGTGTTGTGCGCACCAGTGAGTGTAGCAGACGCCTCATCACTAAAGTGCCCAACCGAGGTGAGTGTTTCTGCGATGGTGGAGGGTGTTGGTGACAGCAGTGGCGTTGTGTCGTGCTCTTCGTCGCACTCTGAGTCCATGGCACTTTGGGGTGGGGGTTCGTCTCCAACCCATCCACTCTGAGTCACTGTCCGGTATTTTGTCTTCCTGGGTAGTGCTGTCCCGGGTAGGGGTGTCCTGGGCAGTGCTGTCCCGGGTAGTGGTGTCCCGGGTAGTGGTGTCCTGGGTAGTGGTGTCCTGGGTAGTGGTGTCCTGGCTCGGATGTGACGGGGGCCTGTGGCTGCCCCCCTCGTCGCTGGGTGGTCGCTCCCGCACGTGACGGGGGTGTCGTCTCCCTGTTGCTCCAGGTCTCTCCGTCTCCCATGGCCTCCGAGGGGCATCCTGCGGGCGTCGCATGCTGGAGGGTGCGGGTCTCTCCGTCTCCCATGGTGTGCGAGGAGCATCCTGCGGGCTTCGCATGCTGGAGGGTCCGGGTCTCTCCGTTTCCCGTGGCCTCCGAGGGGAATCCTGCGGGCGTCGAATGCTGGAGGGTCTGGGTCTCTCCGTCTCCCGTGGCCTCCGAGGGGCATCCTGCGGGCGTCGCATGCTGGAGGGTTTGTGTCTCTCCGTCTCCCATGGCCTCCGAGGGGCATCCTGCGGGCGGTCTGCATCTGCGGGGATGGGTGCCTGGACGTTTGGTCCTGCGATACACAATGAAGCATGCATCAGGCAGTGATCAGGTGATATAGGGCAGGGGGATATAGGGGAGGGGGGATATGGGGACGGGCTGTCGGTGGCTCACTTGCTACTGCGCCCCCGACCTCTGCATCAGCAACCTCCCGGTCGTCAGGTTTGCCAGCCAGTTCCAGGGCCCTTTCCTCGTGTTCGGTCAGTGGCCTCTCATCAACGGGACCTCCTCCAGTCCTCACATGCTCCCTATTGTTGTGTGCGCACTTATCCTGTGGGGGGTGGGGTGGCAGGGGTAAAAGGCAATACTGTTAGGCAGGTATATGAATGCACGCCATCGGTTTGCGCGTGCATTGCAGAGGTTAAGGTTAGGGCTGGATTCACTTGGGGATATGAGGGATAGGGGGAAGGGGGGATATGGGGGATATGGGGGAGGGGGGATATTGGGGAGGGGGGATATGGGGGATATGGGAGGGGGATATGGGGGAGGGGGGATATGGGGGAGGGGAGGATATGGGGGAGGGGGGATTTGGGGGAGGGGGGATATGGGGAATATGGGGGAGGGGAGGATATGGGGAGGGGGGATTATGGGGGATATGGGGGAGGGGGGGTATGGGGGAGGGGGGATATGGGGGAGGGGGGATATGGGGGAGGGGGATATGGGGGAAGGGGGGATATGGGGGAGGGGGATATGGGGAGGGGGGAATATGGGGAGGGGGATATGGGGGAGGGGGGATATGGAGGAGGGGGGTATGGGGGAAGGGGGGATATGGGGGTAGGGGGGATATGGGGGAGGGGTGATATGGGGGAGGGGGGATATGGGGGAGGGTGGGATATGGGGGTGGGTGGGATATGGGGAGGGGGGATTATGGGGGATATGGGGGAGGGGGATATGGGGGAGGGGGGATATCGGGAGGGGGGATATGGGGGGCAGGGGGGATATGGGGAGGGGGTTATGGGGGAAGGGGGGATATCGGGGTTATGGGGAGGGGGGATATGGGAGAGGGGGGATATGGGGGAGGGGGGATATGGGGGATATGGGGGAGGGGGGATATGGGGGAGGGGGATGTGGGTGATATGGGGAGGGGGGATATGGGGGATGGGGGATATGGCGAGGGGGTTATGGGGAAGGGGGGATATCGGGGTTATGGGGGAGGGGGGGATATGGGAGAGGGGGGATATGGGGGAGGGGGGACATGGGGGATATGGGGGAGGGGGGATATGGGAGGGGGATATGGGTGATATGGGGAGGGGGGATATGGGGGATGGGGGATATGGGGAGGGGGGATATGGGGGAGGGGGGGATATGGGGGAGGGGGGATATGGGGAGGGGGGATATGGGGCATATGGGGAGGGGGATATGGGCGAGGGGGGATATGGGGGAGGGGGGAAATGGGGGAGGGGGGTTATGGGGGAGGGGGGATATGGGGGATATGGGGGAGGGGGGATATGGGGGACGCTCACCCTGCCTGCTCTGACGAGGTCGTTCACCTTCTTGTGGCACTGGGTGCCTGTCCATGGTGTCAGGGCCGCAGCGGTGACGGCCTCTGCCACTTCCCTCCACAGACGCCGGCTGTGGCGTGGGGCAACTCTGCGGCCGTGCCCGGGATACAGGGCGTCCCTCTTCTGCTCCACCGCGTCCAGGAGCACCTCCACATCCCGTGACTCGAACCTCGGGGCTGAGCGGCGGCCAGCCATCCAGTCGGGTGTTCCGGTCGGGTGTTCCGGTCGGGTGGGGGGGAGCAGCGCGGCCTTATGAGCCGTCACGCCGTGCGACGCGTATGACGCTGCACGGCGTGAACCACTGCGCAAGCACGGATCCCGTTACGTCGCTGCTAGCCCATTTCGGGCCGGAGACTTTCGACCCATTTTTCCGACGTGACGCAAGTCGGATTTGCGCCGTTTTTTGCCACGATCGGCGGACTTTCCGCTGATAACGGAGAATTTTGCCCGTGATATCTGCTGATAACGGGAGAATACTGAATGCTGATGGTTTGTTGTTTAAAGCAAGAATTAGCACTGTGAAAAGACAGTCTGCATCAGATCAGGAGGCGCGTGTCTCGCACCAAGTGGGCAGTGATGTCTGTCAAAATCATAAATTATTATAGGACACCAGTATGGGTTAGACGCGATAAATGGGTATATAAGGATGGGCATAAGCTAAAAGTTTTCAGAAAGATTTGGAACAAGTGGTGGGACATAACTCACAGGACTGAGAAAAGAACATAGGAGAATCCAGCATGTTTTGCGATGAAGTCCGACAAGACATGCAACTGTTTGAACAGATATTGATGAATCAGCCACTGCATGGGGTGAGAGTTGTTTTCTCTGTAGTGGGGTTAGGTAACAGAAGAATTACACCAAGTTTGACAGGGTTTAATACAGAAGTATTTAATTGGTAATTTCTAATATGTGTGATTTAGGTATTGAAATTGAAATGTATTAAAAATAGTTATAAATGTTAACTTCAATAGCACCCTGGTCAGACCAGGATTTGAACTGTCAATGTATATTTTATCTTTTTTAACAGGATTGTTTTTAATAGTTGTTGAAATAATTATGTAACGCGGGAACACACGAACAGTTGTGTAAGTGGTTGCTTGACGACATGTTAAGATAGGACTTATTCTTTTAAATTTTGTATTTTAATCGGGAGGATTTCATGTTTATCTGGAAACGGATAAAATCATGGTTCGAAATGAAGCCAGTGGATTCGATTGGCTAACGCCCCAACCTGCTGGATGCATTAACTGTTTCAGAACTAGTAATAGAAACGGGTTTTTCACCACTTTAGGGTGGCTGTGTAGTAACTGTTATCAAGGCAGGTATAAACTTCATGCCCTTCAGGACATGATAACAGAGGACAGGGATTTTAGTGAGACATGGCAATCAGTTTCGATAGGATGTAGAGTGAATGGCCATGGCCGTAGTTGGTTTAGAGACATATTACAAACTCATCAGAGATATCTGGGGATATCCACTTCCCTGGCAGGTACAAAGACACCTTTTAGATTGACGAAGACTGGGTCTAAATGGTTAATACATGATATAGTCATTTATGCGACTGGTGAGGAACGCAAGGTGATTTAGATGCCAAGGGAATGGGACTCTCGCACGCCAGCAATAAATAGATGACCTTTTTGGTTGCTGTTGGATTAGGAGGCTTACTGATCCTAAGGGACACGAGGAGGCTTATCCGGTGCTGCTATCCCAAGGAGGTAAAAGGCTTAGGTGATAGTGGAACACGCGGCAAAGGTATTGTGTTGCCTTACAGGACGGCGGCCACTATGATTCAAAGTAATTACAATTAGGGTATAACTGGTCTACAAACACTGGTGTGAGAAATGGATATTTGCAAAAAATTTAAAATAAGGCAATTGGATGTTGACAAAATGATTAGGGGGATAAATATTGAATAGGATATTTCATGTTTCAAATATCAAGAGGGGGTGTTGTGAAAACCCGGAAGAATATGACATTTGAAACATGAAAGTAATACTGAGAATGCCTGAGACTTTTAAACGAAAGGGAGAAGTCCCACAAGGGGTTAAAAGCAGCAGCCTGTTTTGAAAGCAGACAACTTCACCGAGGGAAGAAAACAGATCGGAGCTTCATTTTAATTCACAAGTTAGAAAAGACACTTGATTGACTTAAAAACTCTTGAAGTTATATGAAAGGGAACAGTATTTCACAAATCTTTAAGTAATGAATTATATTATTGAACAATTAGGAAAAGCAGCCTGAATCTAAAGTATAAGATAAGGAACAACTGTTAACTGTGAAAAGTTGCTGACACTAGTAATAAAGTGAAACAACTGATATACAAATTAAGAAAACTAGAAGGTGACAAGGTTACATTATAACGTACATCACATTTCAAGGTAAAACCTTTTAGAAGATGGCCAAAGCAGATAAAGATAGAGTCAGGGGGGATAACCCGAACATGACATGAGCTTAACCTGAAGATGACCCGGGTCGAATCTGAGAAAACTCATTGAAAAAGACATAAAACCAAAAGAGTGCGAACCAAGGCACAGACAAATTTATGACATGTCAAGCAAAGCGAGAAAAGTTCAGTCAAGGACGGCGAGCTGGTGAGGTTGAAGCGGCGCTGTCGCTGTTGAAGCAGCGCCACGCTTCTAAACTGCTAAAACGTAGCCTTCGAACTGTCAAGCAGACCGTCTGAAGGGTGCCAGGGGCAGAGGTTATGGGGCCCCAAATGGCTCTCAAAACTGGGGAGAATGAGCAGATAATCAGAGAATTTCCTTCGGTGATGGGACAAGCAACATCGACAGACCGAGCAGCCCCGAGAAGTCAGCAGAAGACCAAAAGTTAAAGAAAACTGATTGCCAAGAGAGACTTGAAAGGCTGCAACTGGTCCGAACAAGAAAAGATCTTTCTACCTTTCTGTAAAAGTAGTTATTCTCTTTTAACTTGAAAATAAAGTTCAGTTCAAATTGATAACCTGAAAGAGTGGTTATTATTATTTTCTTTAAAAAGTTTACTTTACTTCACTTAGCAAGCTGGGCCCGTGTGTAAGTTGCTAAGTGGTAAGTAAATAAAATTCTTCTACGAAGATACGGGTTATACCGGGGTATAACTTGAAACACTAGTTTGACCCGGATAGCATCCACCAAAGTCTGTGTAGGAGTCGGGGAATGAGAATCCCTGCTCACCATTTAGAATAAATTGACCCCTTTTTTGGTATAGGGGGAATTCTAAGAATAGTGTTGAGGTAAAAACTACATGCTGCCTGGCCATATAGGGCCTCCATTACGGCATGGATGCAACTGAGCACTGAGCTCTGTGAGATTCTGGATAGTTCCCCACTCGACGCCAGGAAGGCGTAGAAGGTCAGGGCGACCATTATCTTGACAACGATTGGGAGCGGGTGTTCTCCCCCATTCACCTGTGGAGCCAGGTGCACCATGATCGGCAGATATGTCACACTGTCCCCGTGCTCAGCCAGAGTCTTCGACAATATGCCCGATGGGCAGGTTCTCGAATGACAGGTGGTGCCGGTACACACAAGGCCTCAAGCGGCGCCTCCTTTACACCTCCTCCTCCTCCTCGGCCTGTTGGGCGGCCACCTCACCATCCTCACCGGCTGCAGTGTATCCCCCAGGACTGCTGTGATTTGGAGGGAGGCCATCATTGTTGGTTGTCTTCCAATATTCATTGTCTGCAGGGAGTGAAAAGCTGCCACATTAGCAGGGTGCATACCCTGTGCCCAACAAGGTCCACCGGGCTGCACGATGGCCCAGGATGACACTGCAGTCACTGCCTCCGCATGTTCTCCCCCTCGCTCCCCTTCCCCAATCTCACTCCGCTGGCCTCTTCAGTGCCTGGTCCCCTGGTGCCTCTGGCTCTGCCAGCCATCCCTCCAGCCAGGGGTGCCATCGGCTGCTGCTGCCCTTGCTAGCTATATGCTCCATGGCCTCTGTCCGGCGCCCCCATGTAAGGGTTACTGTGGTGTTGCCCTTGGGCGTGCCACGTGATGCCCCGACGGTGGGTGGCGGCCGGTTGTGGGGGTGAATGATTGTTACGGGCTGGTTTAGCACAGGGATAAAGAGCTGAATTTTAAAGCAGGCCAGTAGCACGGTTCAATTCCCGTACCAGCCTCCCCGAACAGGCACCGAAATGTGGCGACTTGCGGCTTTTCACAGTATCTTCATCTGAAGCCTACATGTGACAATAAGCGATTTTCATTTCATTTCATTCGAATGCCGGAGGTGGGGTGCAGGGGTGGGGGCTGGGGTGCGGATTGGTGGGGAGGAGGATGGGGGACTGGGGTATGGAGGTGGAGGCACCAATACGGCCGGTGGCACTCTGCAGATCCAGGTTATGTTGTCAGTGGGGTGCCCCACAAGATGTCTGCCTCACAGCCTGCGGCATTGGCGGTCCGTGCCTGGACACCACCCCATTCCCATGGAGTCCACCCCGGCCCCACGGCCCATCCGCTGTCGTCCCCACCCCCCAGCCCTGGCAGGGTGGCACCCTCCCCAACCCGGCAAGCCCTGCCAGTGTAAGGACCGGCAACCCACGGTTGCGCCTCTGCACGTCCTACCTCCTCTCTCTCCCTCATCAGCAACGGTGCCTGTTTCCCGATTCTTAAATGCCAAAGTGAACCTCGCCGGGAATTCTCCATCCGGCGGAGGCGGAGAATTGCGGAGGCCCCGGGGAATACCGGATCAGGCCTGCTAATGATATGCGAACGCCGTTTACTGTACGTGTGGAGTGGAATGCATTGATGCCGCTGTCGAGACAATGGAGAATTGGGATTTGGTGTGAACCTGGCGCCGGCCACAATTTCGGCAGCAAGATCGATTCTCCGCCCAATCGCTTTTCCAGATTTCAGCGTCGGCTGATGGAGAATCCCGCCCTGTATGTTTTCCAGAAAGAGTTAGATAATAGTTCTTGGGATTCAGGTGATCAACAAATACAGAGGAGAAAAGTGGGAACAGGCTATTGAGTTGGATGTGATAGCACAAATATATAATTTATCATCATTATTAATTTACCAGGACCACTTATAAGCCAATAAAATTCTGTTTTAGATTTTCCCACTTTGATTTCATCAACGAAGCTAAAGCATCTTAATAATAAGATCACAATCTTGTTTCATAAGGTGTCTAATATGTGACTTCATCTAATTTGGTGTGAAAATCAATTGCTGCTTAACCTGCAATATTTGCCCTTGCTGTTGGAACCTATTGCATATCATACCGAGTGCCAAAACATCTTGTATAGCACCTTCAAAGTAAAAACATCCCAAGGCACTTTACAAAGGGAAAAAACGTAATAGGGAATGGCAGAAAATAAAGGAGACGGTGTTGAAACATTTATGGAAGCAGAGAGGGTGACAGCAGAAACGAAGACACTGGAGAAATTAAGTCTAGAATGATAAAAAGGAATGATAAAGGGGGGGCGGTTTAGCTCAGCTTGTTTATGATGCAGAGCCATGCCAGCAGTGTGGGTTCAATTCCTGTACCGGCTGTGGGTATTCATGGGGGCACCTACTTCTCAACTTTGCCCCTCGCCTGAGGTGTGGTTAAATCACCACCAGTCAGCTCTCCACGTCCAAGGGGAAAGCAGCCGATGGTCATCCGGGACTAAGGCGACTTTATCTTTAAGATAGAGATTTTAGCAGCAATCACAGTGATGTGGGGGTGAAGACAAATGATGCAGCAAAAGTGGAAGCAAATTTGAGGCTTCAGATGCAACCATGGCTTGAACAGAGGGCATAGATTTTGCATGTGATGACATACGCTGAGCAAGGAGCCTGAGAGGAGATAAAGAAAGAAAAAAAGAAAGACTCACCCCAGCCCAATCCAACCCTGTGCAGAATGGAAAGTAATCGAGTTCATTAAAGGGCGGTCAGTTCTATCTGTCAGATTACCACCAGGCTGTGAAGATTAAGATGTGCCCAACGTTACTTAGTCTTTGAAGAGGAGAAAACGTCACATCATAGTCTTCAAACACATCACATTGTGGTTTCATGGTGGGAGGAAGTGAAAGGATGTCTTGGATGATTGCTAAATATTCATTCTATTTCCCCAATATGAGAGCAGATTTTCCCACTATTGGATCTGGGAACAGTGGATTGTTTGAGTGCAACATTAGGGGGAAAATTTCAATCATGAAAGGGGTGTGGGGGATGATTCAACTCCCAGAAGTCCACCTAATACACCTAAGCACAATAAGAGAACCTAACCGTGGAACAATATCTCCAAAAATGGAAACTTAAACCGACACAAAAGAACAGTCACATTTCATCTTGAAAACAGGAATACCACAAGTGGCATTCTGAGGCATGTACTGTGTAACATGGCACCACTTACAATCTATCCCGGAGTGACGCTGGATCACACACTAACATTCCAGAACTACCTAAAGAGAGTAGCCATCAAGACGCTGATGAGAGCCAAATTAGTCCAGGAAATGGCAAGCAAGAGGTGGGAGTAATTCAGCTTCAGTGATGGACTTTGTGTCGTCCACGCCTGAGAACACTGCTCCACTCTAGATCACAAAGAGCCACATGCATCATATCATGGCGATGTCCAATTGAACAATACAATGCAATATATCACTGGAATTCTCAAGGCAACCTTAACAAACTGATTGCCTGAGCTGTCGCAAATCACTCCTCTATCAATTCTGTACAATGCCAAAACCATCCGGGAACTCCAGCAGATTGACGCACACTGTCGTCTCCCATCTACCTTAACCTCAATAACTTCCTTTAACTGGATGGCACGGGGGCGCAGTAGTTAACACTGTTGCTTCACATCACCAGGGACCTGGGTTTACTTCCGACCTTGGGTGATTGTCTGTGTGGAGTTTGCATGTTCTCCCCGTGTCTGCGTGGGTTTCCGCCGGAGGCTCCGGTTTCCTCCCACAGCCCAAAAGGTGTGCAGGTTAGGTGGATTAGCCATGCTAAATTGCCCTTTGAGTCCAAAGATTAATTGTGGTTGCCGGGTTACAGGGAAAGGGTGGGGTAATGGGCCTTGGTGGCGTGCTCTTTCAGAAATTTGTTGCACTCAATGGGCTTAATGGCCTCCTTCTGCACTGTAAGTATTCTATAATTCTATGAATACCACTTGAATTAGCGCAACCTTCTGAACCGATGCACTATGTCAATGCAACTCCAACCCTGAAGAAGCTTGGAAAGCTGAATGGGGTTCAGAAGAAGTCACAAACACCTCATGAACAACACAAAGCAGAAGGACCCAAGAAATCGATCTTTTGCAAAGTTCTGACAGCATCCACACAAAGCGTGGCCGATGTGGATACTCGATGCACAAATGGAAAACTAAAAACCTCCAGTGTGCAACTGCAGTCATCCAGAAATGGACCATGAGACATAAAAAAGTCCAATGCCTGATCCACATCTGCTATTCCTGATGCATTGATCCGGCTTAATCACCTGAAGATATAATTAAAGTTATTACTTTGCGTCTATATCGACCATAAGGGTAGGAAAGAAAGAATAAGGGGAAAATGTCCTGTGACTTTTCAGTATCAGATAATGCTTGTTATAAACAGCCTCCTGCCTCTATAAGTTGTGGAGATAGTCAGCATGAAGCAAAACTGGTCTGAACGACATCGAGTGTTCCTTATATTGTCGCCTGGTTCTCAGTGCGAGAATCAAGCACAGCAAAACCAGGGGCGAAATTCTCCCCCAACGGCGCGATGTCCGCTGACTGGCGCCAAAAACGGCGCCAATCAGCCGGGCATCGCGCTGGCCCAAAGGTGCGGAATGCTCCGCATCTTTGGGGGCCGAGCCCCAACATTGAGGGGCTAGGCCGGCGCCGGAGAGATTTCCGCCCCGCCAGCTGGCTGAAATGGCGTTTGTTGCCCCGCCAGCTGGTGCGGAAATGCGGCGCATGCGCCGGAGCGTCAGCGGCCGCCGACAGTTTCTCGCGCATGCGCAGTGGGGAGAGCCTCTTCCACCTCCGCCATGGTGGAGGCCGTGGCGGAGGCGGAAGGGAAAGAGTGCCCCCATGGCACAGGCCCGCCCGCGGATCGGTGGGCCCCGATCGCGGGCCAGACCACCGTGGGGGCACCCCCGGGGTCAGATCGCCCCGCGCCCCCTCCAGGACCCCGGAGCCCGCCCACGCCGCCTGGTCCCGCCGGTAAATACCAGCTTTGATTTACGCCTGTGCGACAGGCAATTTCTGGGCGGGACTTCGGCCCATCCGGGCCGGAGAATTGAGCGGGGGGTCCCGCCAACCGGCGCGGCCTGATTCCCGCCTCCGCCCAATCTCCGGTACCGGAGACTTCAGCGGGGGCGGGGGCGGGATTCACGGCGTCCAACGGCCATTCTCCGACCCGGCGGGGGGGTCGGATAATGACGTCCCAGATGCGCCTAACACACAATCGTCGAACTAAAAGTAAAATGCTATATAATGCACCAATATTTTGTTGAGCATTATCATAGTTAGATATTAACTCAAAGGTTCCAAAAGTGACCAGGAGTAATTGTATACTCTCTCTCCCCGCTGCAATTTCAGACGCAATGTTGTGCGTATTTCCCCAAACTGCAGTCAATATTCATTTTATGGTCCTATCATTAGAATTGAATTTATTTCAAAATAAGACAGAGAACAAGGACTGTTTGTCTCAACTTTACTGGGCCCTGATACCACTCACTGAAAATGGAAATCGAAACATCACTCAATCCAGTCTCCTAAAACTCAACTGTGGAATAGGAGAAGGGAAGGCACAAATAATAATATACCGCAAAACTTCCATAAACCCTTTGAATGCACACAATGAATTCACACCAGTTCTAAAAAAGCAAGATAGACAAAAGGAAGCTTGAGTCATAAGCTTGAGGGGCTGGTTTAGCACACTGGGCTAAATCGCTGGCTTTTAAAGCAGACCAAAGCTGGCCAGCAGCACAATTTCAATTCCCGTACCAGCCTCCCCGAACAGGCGCCGGAATGTGGCGACTAGGGGCTTTTCACAGTAACTTCATTTGAAGCCTACTTGTGACAATAAGCGATTTTCATTTTAAGAGCAGTTTCTCATTTATTTTTAGAACACACAGTCTTCTTTGAATTCTTTTTAGTCTGGGGATACTGTTACAATAGGGTAGCGCGCATTTATTCCCAATCCTGTTTGGAGCTTGAAAAGATGATGGTGGACCACCTTCTCGAGTCGCTGCCCTCCATGTGGGTGAGATGGACCCACAGGACATTTCAGTGCAGAGTTCTAGGAATTTGAGCCGGTTACGATGAAGGAATGGCTGATATATATTTCCTAGCTGGAATTGTGTGCAGCAAGAAGGGAAATTCAGAGGTGATGATGTTCCTCTACATGTATCTGTTGAGTATATATTACCCTGTGCTTGCAAAACCCCAAACAATTATTGTTAGGTGCAATTCCACAACTGGGCAGTACTTGCCGAACAATCCTGAGTACTCTACCAGCTACACTAGCTATAATTTAAGATTATCAATCGAGCTTGAAATGTGGATAGAAGCAAATTACTGCAGATGCTGGAATCTGGGGCGAGATTCTTCGACCCCCCCAGCGGGTCGGAGAATGGCCGTTGGCCGCCGTGAACTCCGCCCCCGCCGCCGAAGTCTTCGAAGGGAGAAAAGTCGGCGGGGCGCCAATGGCGCCGCACACCTCGGAGAATGGCACGGGTGGGTGCAAGGCAATGGATTTTGGGGCTGCTGATATTCTCCTGTCCGGATGGGCCGAAGTCCCGCCGACGTGACCCGTCAAACCACCTTTCAATCGGCGTCAACCAGTGCTCAAGGTTCACGCCGACCAGCGTGGAGGTGGGTGACGGCCTGGGGGGTTGGCCGCTGGAGAGGCGATGGCGTGGCCGCAGTCTGAATGTGTGGGGGAGAGGTGTGTGTAGGGTTTTATGTGTGTGTGTGTGCGGCGGGGGGGGGGGGGGGGGGTGGCTAGAGTGGGCTGGGCTCCGGGGGAGTGCCGGGAGGAGGGGTGAGTGCCAGGGAGGAGGATGGGGTCCGTGCCGGGAGGAGGGTGGGGTCCGTGCCGGGGAGGGGGATGGGGGGGGGTCCGTGCCGGGGAGGGGGATGGGGGGGGGTCTGTGCCGGGGAGGAGGATGGGGTCCGTGCCGGGGCGGGGGATGGGGTCCGTGCCGGGGAGGGGGGTGGGGTCCGTGCCTGGGAGGAGGATGGGGTCCGTGCCGGGGAGGGGGATGGGTCCGTGCCGGGTGGAGGATGGGGTCCATGCCGGGGAGAGGGATGGGGGGGGGGTCCGTGCCGGGGAGGGGGATGGGGGGGGGTCTGTGCCGGGGAGGAGGATAGGGTCCGTGCCGGGGAGGGGGATGGGGTCCGTGCCGGGGAGGAGGATGGGGTCCGTGCCGGGGAGGGACGTGGGGGGGGCAAGTGAGTTGGTCCACCTGGCCAGATGTCAGCCTCCAACAGTTGAACCCATGCGGTCCATACCACCTGGCTGGGGGGAGGAGGGGATATGGCCAATGATGACATGCCGTCGTTCCCCCCCCCCCCTCCCCCCAGGCCGTCAAGTTTTCCGATCGCCAGCAATGTTGGCCGCCGTGGCGGCAGCCGCTAATGTCCATGTTGCCCTGGATGAGGAGGAGGAGGAGGAGGAGCGTGCCAGAGAGGCGGCGCAGGCTGCCGCAGAGTGTCAGGCGGCAGGCGACCAGGCTGGAGGGACACCTGACCGACAGGGGAAGGAGGGGGAAGAGGACGTCGCGGCCCCACGGCAACGGAGGCACCCGAGGGCGCCCCGTGTGTACCGGCCCCGGCAGTCATACCAGGACCTCACGGACCGAGAATGCAGGAGGAGACTTCGGATGAGCCGGGAAACCGTGGCACACATCTGCCACCTGCTGCCGCACCTGTCAATGCGTGGCACTGGCGGGGGACACCCTCTCCCCGTGTCCGTCAAGGTTACGGTGGCCCTGAACGTTTATGCAACGGGGTCATTCCAGGCACCGAGTGGGGACCAGTCCGGCATATCGCAGACATCGGTGCACCGGTGCATCCGGGCAGTGACAGACGCCCTATATGTCATGGCGCACCGCTACATCCGCTTCCCTGTGGACCGGGCCAGCCAAGATGCCCGGGCCGTGGGCTTCTCTGCCGTTGGCGGGTTCCCCATGGTCCAGGGCACGATTGATGGGATGCACGTCGCCGTGCGGCCACCTGCAGATAACAGGGCCGTGTTCATCAATAGGAAGGGGACCTATTCGATGAACATACAGGTGGTCTGCGACCACCGCATGATGATCCTGCATGTCTGCGCCCGTTACCCAGGCAGTGTACACGACTCATACGTGTTGTCGCGGTCATACATCACCGGCATGTACGAGGGACACCATCCCCGGCTGAGGGGCTGGTTGCTGGGCGACAGGGGCTACCCATTGCGATCGTGGCTGATGACGCCTATACGGAGGCCACGCAATGAGGCGGAGAACCGCTACAATGATGCCCAAGGGGAGTGATAGAGAGGTGTTTTGGCGTGCTGAAGATGCGTTTCAGGTGCCTGGACCTCTCTGGGGGTGCCCTCCAGTATCGGTCAGATAGGGTCGGCCGCATCATTGTGGTGTGCTGCGTCCTGCACAACATAGCCCAGCAGTGGGGTGATGTGCCGCAGGCAGAGGAGTGCGGAGTGGAGGAGCAGCAGGAAGAGACGCAGTCCTACCCAGATGAGGGGGATGGTGGCAATGTTCAGGGCAGACGGAGTAGACACGGGAGGGTGGCTGTCCACCGTTACCGGCTAGCCCAGCGGGCACGGGACAGGCTACTAGCCGCCCGTTTCACTGACTAGATGGGCGTGGGAATCGGGTTGTGTGGCCACAGACTGCACACCATGGCAACAGCCGACCACCCACACCCCCCACCCATCCACCCACCCAGCACCCTCACCCCCCTCCCCAACCCCACCCACCCCACCCGCATGCACACCCTCCCCATTGCCGATCCACCTGCGGCACAACGGCCGGGCTCACACAGTTGCCGGTGGACGCGTGTCTATTGCAGGCCATGGAGGATGATGACAACCCGCCCTGCGATAAGCTCCTGGCTCCACATCGTTGGACTATGTCTGACCCATGGCCACAGTACCGCCATCCACCCGGACCATCCCTGCATGAGGCTGTGACACTGCAGCGCACGGTCCCGTCCTCTGCCCGGGGGGATGTTGATGGCGGCCCAGTGGGAAGGGGGCAGACTCACCTGAGGCTGAGGTAAGACCACCCCTCACACACACACTTGCGCTCAACGTACATGACACCCCCGCACGCTTTGGACAGAGCACAAAGGCAGCTTCTGTAGGTGTAACATTGACTTTAATAACCACAGGAGTTCATGCACGTGCCCTAGCCCCTAAAACTCATCTGTGCCCTGCACCCTTGCCAACTTACTCAGTGTCTAATTGTTTGGCCTTACGGACCCTATGACTACGTCTATGTGGTTCCCCAGACGGTACAGCAGAACTGGAGGTGGACTCCTGGGATTCCTGCCCTCTGACACGGGATCCCTTTGGCGGCCGTTTCCTGGGGCGTCCTGGCCTAGATGGGCCAGGCTGCGGCCCGGGCGACTTGGATGGCAAGCTGCCAGCCTGTCCTGCCCGTTGCCCACCCGATGCACCTGGGACTGAAGGGGGGGAGTCCAAGGTGTCGCGGTGTTCCGGGACCTCCCCTACAGGGGGACCTGGGACGGACCACAGCACCTCCTCCTCCCTCGGGGTGCCCGATGGCCCCCAGGCCTCTACATGGGTGGGGGATGCGAACTGACTGGCCATCCGACGCCCCCCTGACATCTCGCTGGCAGTCCTGGAGGCCCGTGCTGGTATCAACAGGGGTCTGCAGGTTTGCAGCCATGGAGCTCAGGGGATTGGCAAACCCTGTCTGTGACTGTGCGACGCCGGCTCGCACATGGGCAATGGCACCGATGCCCTCAGCGATGGCCTGCAGAGACTGGGCCATGGACTGCAGAGACTGGGCCATGGCCTGCTGAGACTGGGCCATGGCGTTGAGCGCCTCTGCCATCTGCCGCTGGCGCTGGCTCATGGCCTCCTGTGAGAGGGCAGCCATGTCCTGGGCCACAGACGCCGCCTGCACGGAAAGCCCCAGGCCTCGCAAACCGTTCCCCATGTCTGACACTGTCGCACCCATTGCCTCCACCGCGGACGCCACCCGTGCGGTGTCGGCCTGGGTGGCACGCATGACTGGCACCATGTCCAGCTCCTGGACGTGGGTGGACACCTCCACCTGCGACTGCAGCCGCCGCAAGCCGGCCGTCACCCTCTTCACTCGTCTCTGGTTTGGTGGTTGCATCGGACCTATGGGTGGGTGTGGTAACTCCAGGAACCCGGGATCCATCTGGGCAGCAGATGTTCGCTTGGGCTGGGCTGCCCTCCGACCGCCCAGCCCATCTGCTGCTCCTACCTCCACCTGCTGTACCGGGACGGCTGTGTTGTGCGCACCAGTGAGTGTACCAGACGCCTCATCACTAAAGTGCCCAACCGAGGTGAGCGTCTCTGCGATGGTGGAGGGTGTTGGTGACAGCAGTGGCGTTGTGTCATGTGCATCGTCCCACTCTGAGTCCATGGCACTTTGGGGTGGCAGTTCGTCTCCGCCCATCCAATCTGTGTCACTGTCCTGTATTTCAGTTTGCTGGGTAGTGGTGTCCTGGGTAGGGGTTTCCTGGGTAGTGGTGTCCTGGGTAGTGGTGTCCTGGGTAGTGGTTTTGTGGCTCGGCTGTGACGGGGGCCTGTGGCTGTCCCTCTCGTCGCTGGGTGGCACACGCCTGCGTCGTCGCACCCGCACGAGATGGGGGCGTCGTCTCCCTGTTGCTCCAGGTCTCTCCATCTCCAGTGGCCTCCGAGGGACATCGTGCCGGCGTCGCATGCCAGAGGGTCCGGGTCTCTCCGTCTCCCGTGGTCTCCGAGGGGCATCCTGCGGGCGTCGCATGCCAGAGGGTCCGGGTCTCTCTGTCCCCCGTGGTCTCCGAGGGGCATCCTGCGGGCGTCGCATGCCAGAGGGTCCGGGTCTCTCCGTCCCCCATGGTCTCCGAGGGGCATCATGCGGGCGGTCTGCATCTGCGGGGATGGCTGCCTCGACGTTTGCTCCTGCGATACACAATGAAGCATGCATGGTTAGACACGCAGGCAGTGATCAGGTGATATGGGGGAGGGGGATATAGGGGAGGGGGAATATGGGGGAAGGGGTTATGGGGGAGGGGGGATATGGGCCGGGCTGTCGGTGGCTCACTTGCTGGTGGGCCCCCGACCTCTGCATCAGCAACCTCCCGGTCCTCAGGTCCTGAGTAGTGGTGTCCTGGGTAGTGGTTTCGTGGCTCGGCTGTGACGGGGGCCTGTGGCTGCCCCTCTCGTCGCTGGGTGGCACACGCCTGCGTCGTCGCACCCGCACGAAATGGGGGCGTTGTCTCCCTGTTGCTCCAGGTCTCTCCATCTCCAGTGGCCTCCGAGGGACACCATGCCGGCGTCGCATGCCGGAGGGTCAGGGTCTCTCCGTCTCCCGTGGTGTGCGAGGGGCATCCTGCGGGCGTCGCATGTCAGAGGGTCCGGGTCTCTCCATCTCCAGTGGTCTCCGAGGGGCATCCTGCGGGCGTCGCATGCCAGAGGGTCCGGGTCTCTCCGTCCCCCGTGGTCTCCGAGGGGCATCCTGCGGGCGTCGCATGCCAGAGGGTCCGGGACTCTCCGTCCCCCATGGTCTCCGAGGGGCATCATGCGGGTGGTCTGCATCTGCGGGGATGGGTGCCTCGACGTTTGCTCCTGCGATACACAATGAAGCATGCATGGTTAGACACGCAGGCAGTGATCAGGTGATATGGGGGAGGGGGGATATGGGGAGGGGGAATATGGGGACGGGCTGTCGGTGGCTCACTTGCTGGTGGGCCCCCGACCTCTGCATCAGCAACCTCCCGGTCCTCAGGTCCGCCAGCCAGTTCCAGGGCCCTTTCCTTGTGTTCGGTCAGTGGCCTCTCATCAGCGGGGCCTCCTCCAGTCCTCACATGCTCCCTGGTGTTGTGTGCGTGTTTCTCCTGTGGGGGGGGGGGGGGGGGGGGGCGGGGGGGGGGGGTGGTGGCAGGGGTAAAAGGCAACAGCGGTTGCGCGTGTATTGCAGAGGTTAAGGTTAGGGCTGGATTCACTTGGGGAAATGGGGGAAGGCGGATATGGGGGAGGGGGATATGGGGGATATGGGGGAGGGGGGATATGGGGGATATGGGGGAGGGGGGATATGGGGATATGGGGAGGGGGATATGGGGGATATGGGGAGTGGGGATATGGGGGAGGGGTTATATGGGGGAGGGGGGATATGGGGGATATGGGGGAGGGGGCTATGGGGGATATGGGGGATGGGGATATGGGGAGGGGGGATATGGGGAGGGGATATGGGGGATATGGGGGAGGGGGGATATGGGGATATGGGGGATATGGGGGAGGGGGATATGGGGGAGGGGGGATATGGGGGAGGGGGGATATGGGGGATATGGGGGAGGGGGGATATGGGGGATATGGGGGAGTGGGGATATGGGGGATATGGGGAGGGGGGATATGGAGATATGCGGGAGGGGGAATATGGGGGAGGGGGGATATGGGGGATATGTGGGAGGGGGGATATGGGGAGGGGGGATATGGGGGATATGGGGGAAGGGGGATATGTGGGTGGGGGGATATGGGGAGGGGGGATATGGGGGATATGGGGAGGGGGGATATGGGGATATGGGGAGGGGGATATGGGGGATATGGGGGAGGGGGGATATGGGGGATATGGGGGAGGAGGGCTATGGGGGATATGGGGGAGGGGGGATATGGGGGATATGGGGAGGGGGATAAGGGGGATATGGGGAGGGGGGATATGGGGGATATGGGGGTTATGGATATTCGGCAGGGGGGGAGGCTCACCCTGGCTGCTCTGACGAGGTTGTTCACCTTCTTGTGGCACTGGGTGCCTGTCCGTGGTGTCAGGGCCACAGCGGTGACGGCCTCTGCCACCTCCCTCCACAGACACCGGCCGTGGCGTGGGGCAACTCTGCGGCCGTGCCCGGGATACAGGGCCTCCCTCCTCTGCTCCACTGCGTCCAGGAGCGCCTCAATGTCACGAGACTGGAACCTCGGGGCTGAGCGGCGGGCGGCCAGCCGGTCGCGTGTTCTGGTCAGGTGGGGGGAGCAGCGCGTCGTTAATGAGCCGTCACGCCATGCGGCGTGAACCACGTGAGCCAGCGCGGATAGTGTCACGTCGCTGCTAGCCCATTCCGGGCCGGAGACTTTGCGACGTTTTTGGCGGCATGATGCAGGTGGGATTTGTGCTGTTTTTGCCGCCGGTCGGCGGACTTTGCGCCGATAATGGAGAATTTTGCCCCTGAAACCAAACGAGATGGGCGGGATTCTCCGACCCCCCCCCCGCCGGGTCGGAGAATCGCCGGGGGGCGATGTGAATCCTGCCCCTGCCGGCAGCCGAATTCTCCAGTGCCAGGGTTTAGGTGGGGGTGGGAATCACGCCGCGCCAGTCAGGGGCTGCAGCGCCCCCCCCGACGATTCTCCAGCCCGCGATGGGCCGAGTGGCCGCCTGTTTCGGACCTTGCTCCACGGGCGGCCTGCAGAGTCCTCGGGGGGGGGGCAGGGGGATCTGGCACCGGGGGGTGCCCCCACGGTGGCCTGGCCCGCGATCGGGGCCCACCGATCCGTGGGCGGGCCTGTGCTGTGGGGGCACTCTTTCCCTCCGCAACGGCCGCTGTCAATTCGCCATGGCCGGTGCAGAGAAGAAAACCCCTGCGTATGCGCTGGGATGACTCCAGCACACGCTGGCGCTCCCGCGCATGCGCCAACTCGCGCCGGCCAGCGTAGGCCCTTCGCGGCCGGTTGCCGTGGCGCCAAGCCCTTCCGCACCGGCTGGCGGGGCGCCAAACATTCTGGCGCCGGCCTAGCCCCTGAAGGTGTGGAGGATTCTGCACCTTCGGGACGGCTTGACGCTGGAGTGGTTCACGCCACTCCTCGGTGCCGGAGTGGATCGCCCCGCCGGTTCGCCGAGAATCCCGCCCAAAATGCTGGAAAATCTCATCAGGTCTGGCAGCATCTGTAAGGAGAGAAAAGAGCTAACGTTTCGAGTCCAGATGACCCTTTGTATTACTGCTCTTCTCTCCGATAATGGAAGTACTGCTCTTCTCTCTAACAAAGACTATGAATGTCTACCCTGAAGAAGTACTGCTCTTCTCTCCGACCACTTTCTGTGTCTTTTAGCTTTGACAAAGGGTCATCGGGACTCGAAACGTTAGCTCTTTTCTTTCCCCACAGATGCTGCCAGACCTGCTGAGATTTTTCCAGCATTTTCTCTTGTGGAGCTTGAAACGTGGCTCATTTATGCTTACTAGATGTGACATGCATTGAGAGGCAGGAACCCATTCTTTGCAAGCAGAAGGAATATGTTCCAGCCCTGCAAATTTTTTAAATAACTGGGAGCTTGGGGAATCCATCGATTTCACCAAAGCTTCAGCACCATGTGTCTCTTTTCAGCAACATTTAAAGTTCAGTGCTTACATTTATATTGTAGTGCTCACAATTTCAGGACATATCGAAGTGCTTTATAGCTCATTGTGTAATTTTTAAAGTGTAATCACATGGTGGAATTTTCCACTCCTCCCCCAGAGCAGGTTTTTCCGCGGTGGAGGCAACTCATCATTGGCTACCATTGGGATCTTCCAGTCCCTCTGAAGTCAATGGCCATTTACGTTGCTCGTTAGAGACAGTGCCGTGTAACCCGCCGTAGGGGGGCTGCCTTCAGTGGGGCCAGATGATCTGGGCAATCCTGTCCACTCTTGTAATGTAGGAAATATGGAAGCCGATTTGTGCACAGTACGTCCCACTAACATCAATGGGTTAATGGATAGGTAATCTGTTTTAGTGATATTGATTAAGAGATAAAGTTTGACTAGGACAGTGGGAGGAGAGGGGTAACCCCCATTCTTCCATGAAATTTTGCTCCTGTGTCAGTCATATTGTCTAATGAAGAAAGTAAAGGCTCGCAGGTCGAGGTAGACTCACACACATAATGACACCATTAAAATGAATAGCCAGAACAGATTGAATACTTTTGCCTGCAGTTTATTTTCCCTCAGTCCATTTTGCTGAAGCATCATTCACTTTCTAAAGTACTTAAAGGCACACTCCTAATGTAAATGCTAATGCTGTACTCAACAAATATGCTTACTTAATCTAATTGTCAAAATAAATACTCTAAATTGATTGCTCATTGGAATGCAGTTTTGGATTGAACCATCGATTTAGGTCAACAATTTTGCAATTAGGCAGACTGAGTGACACGGTGCATTATGGTCACCATCTTGCAATGGGTCCCCCATAAAGATTTAAGCATCTGACAACCTGTTAGCTATTTTTAGGAAATCAATTATTAATGGTGCATAAATTGGTATTTGTTCTTTTTCAACATGGCCATTAATATGGACAGAATAATTGGTTTGATAACTGTGCTAAAATAATGCTGGCTGGAACGTTTATGAACAATTGTTTTCAAATTAACACATAGAGGATATTAACTCCACTTGTACTACAAAAGATAGATGGGTGGGAGTGAACTGCATTTTGTTGCAAGAACAATTATAGGGCGTCTTTGATCATAAACACTGTTGTGAGAACTACTGCTAAATAATGGGCGGGATTCTCCGCCGGCGGGATTCTCTGTTTTGCTGGCGGCCAGTGGTTTCCTAACAGCGTGGGGCTGCCCCACAATGGGAAACCCCATTGACTGGCCAGGGTAACGGAGAATCCCGCTGGCAGATCGACGCAGAAATGTGGCGCGGTGGGACGGGGAATCCAGCCCAATGTGTGCAACAGTTGTTCAACTGTGAAGGGCATAACAGGTGAACCACTTCCCGTCTTTACCTGACATCCGCAACTCAGGACTGGTGTGGCCATTGGATCATAGAATCATAGAATTTACAGTGCAGAAGGAGGCCATTCAGCCCATCAAGTGTGCATCGGCCCTGCATCGGAAAGGAAGGGAGTCCTTCCTTTCCTCGGCCAGCAATCCTGGGGTCAGATGTAATAATGCCAACCCTTGCTGTTGGTAACATCAGCTGATTGAGCACAGACTGAGGATTGATGCTGCATAGTACTGCATCACATTAAATAATACATATGTGCGCTAAAATGTTTGACATATTCAATCAGCAATTTACTTGGGGTTTTAGCTGCCGCCATTGAATTAATAATTGGAATACATTTGCTTTCAGGCTTTCATACAAAAGAGCCTGGAATCCTCCCATGGGATTAATCAGAGGCAGCGGTATTCTACAACAGGAAAAACATTCCTAGTTCTCCCAACTGTGGGCTGAATTTTCCAGCCCTTTCTGCTGGCGGGATCTTCCACTGACGACTACTCCCCTCCTCCCCCGCAGACCCCCCCTCCTCCCCACCCCCACCCCCTGCCCCCCCCCCCCCCCCCCCCCACACAGTCAGTTCCCCGTCAGTGGAGGTGCAAGCTATGGAAAGAGACAACGCAGGGACTGGAAAATACCGCCGGCAGCCAATGGGGAATCACCTCCACCACCGGAAAATATGCCGCGAGGAGTTGACAGGGTGAGGGGGTGAGTTGGGGGGACTGGTGAGGGGGGGAGAGGAGGAAAATCCCACCCTTGTTTTTATCCACTGAACATTCAGCACAACGTATAAATTGTGATAAAGACTTGGGGGAGATGTAAAGTGTTTACATCAGGAGCATCTTACACTGATATAACTATGGATGTAGTGAGGCATTGTCACATGACCTGAGGTCTATGAAGCAGGGTGGCACAGTGCTTAGCACTGCTGCCTCACGGCGCCGAGGACCCGGGTTCGATCCTGGCCCCAGCTCATTGGCCGTGTGGAGTTTTCATACTCTTCTCATGTCAGCATTGGTCTCACCCCCACCACCCAAAAGATGTGCAGGGTAGGGTGGATTGGCCATGCTAAATTGCCCGTTAATTGGAAAAGAAAGAATTGGGTACTTTAAATTTTTTTTAAAATTCTGAGACCTGGAAGAAAACCGAAGTTTTCGGAGAATCGCCGGGGGCTGGCATGAATCCCGCCCCCGCCGGTTGCCGAATTCTCCGGCACCGGAGATTCGGCGGGGCGGGAATCGCGCCGCGCCGGTTGGCGGGCCTCCCCCCGGCGATTCTCTGGCCCGGATGGGCCGAAGTCCGCTGCTAGAATGCCTATCCCGCCGGCATGGATTAAACCACCTCTCTTACCGGCGGGACAAGGCGACGCGGGCGGGCTCCGGGGTCGATCTGGCGGGGCGGGGGAGATCTGGCCCCGGGAGGGCACCCACGGTGGCCTGGCCCGTGATCGGGGCCCAACGATCCGGGGGGGGGGCCTGTGCCGTGGGGGCACTCTTTTCTTTCCGCCTTCGCCACGGTCTCCACCATGGCGGAGGCGGAAGAGACTCCCTCCACTGCGCATGCGCGGGGATGCCGTGAGCGGCCGCTGACGTTCCCGCGCATTCGCCGCCGGCAATGTCATTTCCGCGCCAGCTGGCGGGGCACCAAAGGCCTTCCCCGCCAGCTGGCGGGGCGGAAATCAGTCCGGCGCGGGCCTAGCCCCTCAAGGTTATGGCTCGGCCGGTCAAGATGCGGAGGATTCCATACCTTTGGGGTGGCACGATGCCAGACTGATTTGCGCCGTTTTGGGCGCTGGTAGGCGGACATCGCGCCGATTACGGAGAATTTCGCCCGTGGTGTAGAGTTTCTGAGGTTTAGGAAATAGTAACGGTTTTTATGAATTACAGGACAAAGTAGAATCATAGAATTTACAGTGCAGAAGGAGGCCTTTCGGCCCATCGAGTCTGCACTGGCTCTTGGAAAGAGCACTCTACACAAGCCCACACCGCCACCCTATCCCCATTACCCAGTAACCCCACCCAACACTGAGGACAATTTTGGACACTAAGGACAATTTAGCATGGCCAATCCACCTAACCTGCACATCTTTGGACTGTGGAGGAAACCGGAGCACCCAGAGAAAACTCACGCACACATAGAGAGAACGTGCAGACTCCCCACAGACAGTGACCCAAGCCGGGAATCAAACCTGGAGCTGTGAAGCAATTGTGCTAACCACAATGCTACCGTAGCTTTCTTAAGGAATATGGGCAAGCCTTAAGGAAACCCCACTGGACCCTGAACTCAGAACAAAACAAACGGAAAAGTTTAACAAAGTCTCTTATAAAAGTCAGCAATACTTTCTGCCATTCTAACACGAAGCTGTACAGCTCCTACTGAAAACTTTGCAATGAGAGGACAAGGACATAGAGGGTGCAATGTTTTCCCCCGACCTCTTTTATAATGCCACCCAGATATTTCACATTTTGCAAGCTTTTTCTGTAGTGGACGAATTGTAAATCCTCTGAGCTAGCAGCATTCACAAGACATTGGAAATATATCAATAATCCACCTTCTGACATTAAACAGGGAAGAACATTTGGATCAATTTGACCATGGAATTTGCCAATTAATTTCAACAAAGATAAGTATGAGATGGTGCATTTTGGTGGGAAGAATAAGGAGGTCACCAACATCTTGGAAAATCGTTCTAAATTGGATAATGGAGCTGAGATCGAGGGCTCCAGGCAAACAAATCATTAAAATGAGCAGCACAGGTTAATCAGGCTGTAAAATACTAAGGACTGTTATTCATTTCTGGAGGAATATAAATGGAAAGCAGAGACATGACTGGATGTTAAACTTGTAAACTTTTATAGAACTTTGGTTCGATCGAACTTTGGTCCGATCACACATAGAGGACGAAATTCTCCGGAAACGGCGCGATGTCCGCCGACTGCCGCCCAAAACGGCGCAAATCAGTCGGGCAGCGTGCCGCCCCAAAGGTGCGGAATTCTCCGCATCTTTGGGGGCCGAGCCCCAACCTTAAGGGGCTGGGTCGGCGCCGGACGAATTTCCGCCCCGCCAGCTGGCGGAAAAGGCCTTTGGTGCCCCGCCAGCTGGCGCGGAAATGACATCTCCGGGCGGCGCATGCGCGGGAGCGTTAGCGGGCCGCTGACGGCATTCCCGCGCATGCGCAGTGGAGGGGGTCTCTTCCGCCTCCGCCATGGTGGAGACCATGGCGAAGGCGGAAGGGAAAGAGTGCCCCCATGGCACTGGCCCGCCCGCGGATCGGTGGGCCCCGATCGCGGGCCAGGCCACCGTGGGGGCACCCCCCGGGGCCAGATCGCCCCGCGCCCCCCCCCAGGACCCCGGAACCCACCCGCGCCGCCTTGTCCCACCGGTAAGAGAGGTGGTTTAATCTACGCCAGCGGGACAGGCATTTTAGCGGCGGGACTTCGGCCCATTCGGGACGGAGAATCGCGGGGAGTGGCCTGCCAACCGGCGTGGCGCGATTCCCGCCCCCGCCGAATATCCGGTGGTGGAGAGTTCAGCAACCGGCGGGGGCGGGATTCACGCCAGCCCCTGGCGATTCTCCGACCCGGCGGGGAGTCGGAGAATCTCGTCCCAGAGTATTGAGCACAGGTCTGGACTCCATTGGCAGACTTTTATGGGCTCCCACTGATGGGTTTGCAGGAGGCGAACCCTTAGAATTCTCCAGGTGGCCTTCCTACTGCCTACACGCCCGCCCCAACTTATCAAACATTTTGCAGGAGCAAGCAAGGCCTAAAGTGGCTCCCCCACCCCCCTCCCCTCACCCCAATTGAGGCCCTTATGAGGCCAACCATTGGCCATTTAAGGGTCACCTCCTTTCCGGCCACAATATTGAGATCAGTGGTAGGAGGTCTGGCATGGTGGGTGGACTGGCAGGTTAACCTGCTCGGGCCTTGTATGGGAAAGGGGACACAGTACCTTCATCACTGGCCCCTTTTCTATCAGCGGGCTCCCCACCATGCGTGTCCCCTGCCCGCAAGCCTTTCCAGCACGGACCTTACCCGTCTTGCCTCCTTCCCCACCAAGCCCACCCCCAGGACCTCTCCACTTGCCTGCACCATGGCAACTGTGACTTGCGGCTTCCCTGCACTTCGAGTCGGTGAACATCCTGTAGACCCGGCACTGGACAGCACTCCGGATACGATTGGCTGCCAGCTCTCGAATGAGGGTAGGAAGTCCAGCCAATTAATTCCATGGAGTGTTAAACAGCTGTAGGGCTTCCAATATCGGTCGGGAGGCGTTCCCCGCCAACTCCGTCCTGATCCACGTCACAAAAAACAAATGTAGAAGTGTTGAAGTAGGTTCAAGGAAGATTTACAATGGTGGTACCAGAACTGGGAGCTTATAATTATTAAAAGACTGAACAGGTTCAGGTTTTATTCCTCAAAAAAGAAAAGACTGAGAAGTGACCTGAATTGCTTCGATAGTGTAAAAATTGTTCCACATGTCAGGAGACCAAAACTCAATAAAAGACATAAATCTGAAAATAAATTATTCAGAAGGGACCTCTTTACCCTGAACATGATTAGAATGTGGAACTTTGCTACCAGTAGGAGTAGTTAACGTGAACATCATAGATGCATTCCCAATTTGTGCTTACTTAACAGTTTGCAGCCAGGATGGGAAGAAGCAGGAGCAGAATAATAGGCCGGAATGCCCCAGGGGGTGAAGAAGGTAAATATTGGGCAGTGTTATTGCTTCTAATCCTTGACTGAATGTGTGTGGGTGGCAGATGATGGCGGCGTCGGCCTCTGCTGCCAAGCACTCTGTCGCTGAGCAGTCAGATAATAGAGTATAAGGCCTCACACACCGATATATGAACCTGGGTGTTGCCTTCGTGGAACAGTGTTCCAGTGAGGGAGTGTGTATGTTGTTAGTTTTGGTATTTTTCTTTAAAATTCCTTCTCATGTAAATAAGGATAAAAATATTAATGTTGTAACAATAAGGTTGTAATCTCACGGGGAGTTCAGAATACACCAAGGAAAATGATATGTTAAGATTCAGTAACAATTAAATAAAATTCTGAGCTGGAAATTAATCAACAATGAGGACTTGCATTCATATAGCATCTCCGGTGCAGTAACATGGTCCGAGGCCCTTCACAGGAATTTGGGCACGTTTGACAGCGTGCCTCACGCATGGATATTTGGGCAGGTCACCAAATGTTTTTTGGTTAAGAAATAAAGATTAAAGAAGTTTGGGAAAATTAAAGTTTAAAGAATTGATGAGCACTGGGGTGATGGGGGGGGGTAAGGGATTTGATTTGCAAATTAGCTGAGCAGCAGGGTAAACAGATGTTTACTTATGTGAAGTGGAGAACAGTAGGGTATAGAGTTGTAAGTGTGCAAACGACAGGAGGGCATGAGTTCAAAGTGGAGACCGAAGAATGCATGCCACACTTACCTGTTCAAAGCATGGCTTCTAAGGTGAGTTGTTTGGGTCGGATGAGACCGAAAGGGAAAAACGATACATCAGAAGGAAAGTTAGCTCTGTCCTGCAGCAGCAGCTGCTGAGCTAAGACCATAACCACGCCCTGCTGGAAACAAAAGTTCTCCCGAAGACGGGATTCTGTGCTGGAAGCTGCTGTTTGAAAACCTCAAGACGTCTGCACTGAATCAGAAGAAAGGCTTAACCCCCACCCACCCCCCCCCCCCCCACCCCCCGCACCCAGTCTTGTCCACCTTTCCTTAATCTTTCTCCTCTTTGCTTCCCCCTTCCCCTCCCCCCACATCTACAGTTCACCCTCTGATGTTAGTTTCTCTGCTGTTTGGCCTTTTACATCTTTTGTTCTCTCTGGAGACTGCCATTAGCACTCTGTCCCCTTGGTTTCTCTGGCCTTTAACACCTGGTTTCCCTGGGTTTCTGTGGCTATGACTCATCTTTCATTCTCACTCCACAGTATACATATTTCCCACTTTCTCTGTCTGTTAGCTTTGACAAAGAGTCATCGGACTCGAAACGTCAGCTCTTTTCTCTCCCGACAGATGCTGACAGACCTGCTGAGATTTTCCATCATTTTCTCTTTTGTTTCAGAAGAAATGCTTCCCTAAATTCAAGGTACAACTCGTGAGTGGTAATTATCTGCTGGTTTTGGCTTATCGAGTTAAACCATATGCTATGTTCGTTTGGCCCAGAGTTGAAGAGCGTAGGTATATGTGGAACAGGGTTAATTAAAGGATACTGCTTGTGTGTGTGTGTATCATTATTGTAGTTAAGTGTACCGTTGTATTGCGGTCTTTCTTGTTCTGTGCTTTTACAATTGACAATTTAATCAACATAAACATTTAACCAATATTTGAACGATTGCAGCAAGAATTGTTGAAGAATACGGAATGCTTGCCTTCATTGGATGGGGCATTGAGTCTAAAAACTGGCACGTCATGCTGCAGTTGTATCGAACCTTGGTAAGTCCGCACTTGGAATATTGTGCACAATTCTGGTCGCCACACTACCAGAAGGATGTGGAGGTTTGGAGAGGGTGCAGATGAGGTTTACCAGGATGTTGCCTGGCCTGGAGGGTGTTAGCTCTGTGGAGAGGCTGAATAGACTCGGACTGTTTTCATTGGAAAGACGGAGGTTGAGAGGTGACCTTGAGAGGTCTACAAGATTACGAGAGGCATGGATAGAGTGGGTGGGCTGACACTCTTTCCCAGGGTGGAGGGGTCAGTCAACAGGGGGCATAGGTTTAAGGTCCATGGGGCAAAGTTTAGAGGGGATGTGCAAGGCGGGTTTTTTATGCAGAGGGTGGTGAGTGCCTGGAACGTGTACCCAGGGGAGGAAGCAGATACATTAACGGCGTTCAAAAGGCATCTGTTTTGTATATCTTTCATCACCTTATCTCAAACTGTAAAATGAACGTGAAATGGCATTCCAAGTTACCCATCTTAATTTTGGGATACCCTCACATCTAACAACAGCGGGATTCTTAACAAAAGGTTTTGGGAAAACGTTATGGTAGGATAGAGAGATGGATAGGTGAATGAGTTTAGAGTAGGAATTTGAAAGTTTAGGGCCAGTTTAGCTTAAGGCACATGGATAATCAATCAAATCCAGCACACTGACAGAAAACCAATGTGAGCACTAGAATGGGAGTCTTTAAAGGAATTGGATTAATGGCAAGTTATCTCAAGCATAAACTTCTTTATAAATTTATAGCCACAGAAAGTTGAAAGCCCAATATGAGCAGTTTTAGTTTAAGCTCTTTTTATGATCGGACATTAGCAGGGTTAGATTCTATTGCCTTTATGAGACAGGATAGCAATGTTGATTGTTTGTGTACCATCACAGTGATGAAAACGACATAAATATAATGCGTGGCTATTTCACGCCTCTCCAGGTTTCTACAACTGATTCAAAATAATTGGTTCAACATAACTAAAACACGTTGCTGTATTAGTGATACCCATGATATGGTCAAGATCTCTTTAATCTTTGATATATCTACTGCTTACGTGTTGTTAACTGAAGACCAGTTGACTCCCTGATGGGCGTAATCATATTGTAGCCTTCTCTCTCCAATGTCATTCTTCTACCAGTTGTAATGTTCCTTGACGAGAATTCCATAGAGCGTATGGAATTAAAAGAGCTAGTTGTTGCTCCACCACTTAAAGTATGTTTTTTCCCAACTATTACAATCTCAGAAAGAACATGGGTGGGATTCTCCATTTCACAGACTAAGTGTTGACGCCGGGACTGAATAGGTGGACTTCTATGACCACTAAAGTGTCACAGGTCCCAGAGCAATTCATGATCCTTTAATGGGCTAGTACTCGCGTTGAACTCGAGCGATTCCATGACAAACGGTGCCCGATTCGACGGGGTCGGGATTGCCACTCGAGAGGTTGACAATCTGCAGCTGCATATCAGCACTCCACTCCCCACACACACTCATCCCAGTCAACAAGATGGCAGCACGAAGAGCAGATGCAGAGCTGGAGGCCCTGCTGAATGTCGTGGAGGGTAGGCGGGCTACCTTATTCCCCGGAGTGGAAATTGGCTGCACCCGCCTACGTACACAGAGCCGGGGCACAAGTGGCAGAGGTTATGAGCGCCATGGACCCAACTGCCAGGACCAGCGAGCAGTGACGGAAGATGCTCCTCAGGGCAGCCAGGGTGAGAAGTCAACGCTGTACCCCAGGCACTAACACATGTCCCACACACCCTGAACCACTTGGAGGGCAACCGAATCCCATCCGCTAGCAGTCTGCTCGCACCCCACCCTACACAACATGCCAGCACCAATACCACACGCCATGGCCGGGTTCCCTAGACACAAGGCCACCAGCTGACCCACCCTCTGTGCCGCACGAATCTAAATGCCCAACACTTTGCATCACTTCCTGTCTCTCCCCTCCCCCAGGAGAGGGCAGCAGAGAACCGCAGGGAGAGACAGAAGACCGGAGGGGGACCGCGGGATCCTGCAAACTCTCACCATCGTGGAGCGCCAGGCACTGGATTGGTCGGTGCGCACGAAAAGAGGGTAGTCGCCGAGGTGGAGTTTGAAATCAGGCAAGCAAGTGAGCCCCCACTGAGCTGCAGTGTCCCTATGGTACCTGTGGCACAACCCCCACCAACACGACACCACCCCACTAACCGCACACCACCCAAACACCACCCAATCATCCAACCACCTCCACACCACACCACTAACTGCACACCACCCCAATAACCGCACACCACCCACACACCACCCAATCATCCAACCACCCCCATACCACCCTACCAACTGTACACCACCCCATTACCCCCACACTACCCAATTACCCGCCCACCAACCTGACACAACCCCCACACCACCTGACTAACTGCACACCACCCACACACCACCCAACCATCCCACCACCCAAAAACACCACCCTACTAACTGCACACCACCCCATTACCCCGACACCAAAGAACAAAGAACAAAGAATAAAGAAAAGTACAGCACAGGAACAGGCCCTTCGGCCCTCCAAGCACGTGCCGACCATGCTGCCCATCTAAACTAAAATCTTCTACACTTCCTGGGTCTGTATCCCTCTATTCCCATCCTATTCATGCATTTGTCAAGATGCCCCTTAAATGTCACTATCGTCACTGCTTCCACCACCTCCTCCGGCAGCGCGTTCCAGGCACCCACTACCCTCTGTAAAAAACTTGCTTCGTACATCGCCTCTAAACCTTGCCCCTCGCACTTTAAACCTATGCCCCCTAGTAATTGACCCCTCGACCCTGGGGAAAAGCCTCTGACTATCCACTCTGTCTATGCCCCTCATAATTTTGTAGACCTCTATCAGGTCACCCCTCAACCTCCGGCAGTGAGAACAAACCGAGTTTATTCAACCGCTCCTCATAGCTAAACCACCAACCCCACATCACCCCAACCCATGATCCCACCGTGCGTCATGAATTGTGTTTTCCAGGATCACCTGACAAGGGGGGGCCCTCAGGAATCCCCATCCCCGACCACAACCCCAAGACAATACCAGCGACGATGAGGCACGGACAGCAAAGAGAGCTCACAGACACCAGCACGTGACAACCCGGCTCCAGTCCGGGGAAGATATCAAATTTCTATCACACGACCGCAGAGACAGTCACCTCGGTTGGGCACTTTAGTGAAGAGGCTTCTGGGGTACTATCTGGTGTACACCACACAGGTACAGCAGTACATCAGGTGGAAGTAGGAACCCCCCAGGGGGCGGAATGTTCGGATGGTGGCCCGACCCCAGGGATGAGCTGCCATCCAAACGGGTCACGGGTCTCTGAAAAGGACAGCCCATTCGATTCTGGAGATGCAGACACAGAGCTGGGGATGAAATAAGGGGCTGTCAGCAACCATCCAGCGCAGGCAGGTGCAGTTGGAGGAGTCCAACTGCCTGCAGGGACAGGGGGCAGTGCCGACCATGCGTGCCACCCAGGCCCCCAGAGAGGATGCCACCTGTGCGGTAGAGGCCTTGGACGCGAAGGTATCGGCCATGGGTCAGGATGTCCAAGGCCTGGGGCACTCTGTGCGGGCGGTGGCCAAGGCACAGGAGAGGCCTGGCCTGGCACAGGAAGCTATGTACCAGGGCCAACTGAACATTGCCGTGGCACTCCAGCACTTGGCCCAGTCACAACAGGTCATGGCTATGGGCATCGATGGCATTGCCCGGGTACTGGCTGATCTGAGACACCGACCTTGAGGGACCTGGCACAGTCCCAGAGGGAGGTGGCGCAGTCCCTGTGCTGCATGGCTGGGAGCATGTAGACTCTGGTTCAGATGAAAGCAGGCCTCTAGGACTGGCAGTGCCAGGTGGCGGGAGCGCTTACTCAGGCTGTACCTCCGGGGACGGAGGAGCTCGTGGTACCTGAGCTGGTGACCTCCGCAGGAGGAGGGTTGGAATGCAACAGTGCCTCAGACTCCTCCCACTTATCCCTGGTGCCTCTGATGAGCAGCGGGCAGAACAGGATGGCACTACGCCACCTGGGATACCTGAGAGACTGCCGGGCTCGTCCAAACCTGGTTGCTCCAGAGGACGGCCACCAAAGGGGACACAGGTCACAGGGCCGCCACCACCCCTGAGAGACCGCCTGGGGATCCACCCAGCTGTAGCATTGGGGTGGGAAGTCTAGAAGGTTAGACACCAGTTAAGTTGGCACAGGTACAGCACACAGGATAGTGTTAGGGTTAGGGAACAGACCTGTACAAAAATATTCACCTTTTGTCAATAAACACTTGTCACAAACGTTTCAATCTGCCTTGGTGCTCTGTCAGAAGGGTGTGAGGAATGGACTGGGCTGGCTGCAGAGGAGGTGCTGCGGGATGGGGGGGAGATGAGCAGCTGTTGGAGGTTGGCATGGGCCAGGGCCCCCTGTACAGCCAATGCTCACCCCCCTGGTACCCGGTTCCACCCCCCACCACTCTCCACCCAACCGCCCCCCACAGCCCCGCACCCTGTTGCCACCTACGCCAACTACGCCCCACCCCAAGTGTTCAATGGGACCATAGAGCCATATAACTGCTACAGTGCAGAAGGATGCCATTCGGCCCACCGTGTCTGCACTGACCCTCTGAAAGTGCCCATTGTTTTCAGCCTGTGGATGGGGGCAGGTGAGACCAGAAGTGTCCATGCCCTATCCTCGTAACCCTACCAAACCTGCACATCTCTGGACACAAATGGGCAATTTAGCATATCCCATTCGCCTAACCTGCACATTTTTGAACTGTGGGAGGAAACCGGAGCATCACGAAGACATGGGGAGAATATGCAAAATCCACGCAGTCACTCAAGGTTGGAATTTAACCATGGTCCCTGGCACTGTGAGGCAACAGTGGTGACCACTGTGCCACCATGCCGCCCCAAGGGATCCTTCATCCCACACCCTAGGGACTGGCTGCTTTTGGACAAATATTTTCATTTTGCAGGTCTACCGTGTACATGGTAGGCCTCGACCTACTTACATTACAACAGCCTAAGCCTAGGCGAGCCATAGTCTACAAATACTGGGTTGTTTCTCCATTTGCCAATTGTTACACACCCGGCATCTTACCCGTCAATTTATACCTGTAATCTAATATTACGTTGCTTTACTAACACATAAGTTAACTATCTAGCTGTTCAAAACAACATTTGGTTTTTGGATGTGTTCAGTTTTCTTGTGTACGGTTGAAGGATATTTGATTGTAAAATAGCGCAGTGTATTCACAATATCAATCCCATTGTACTGCTTTTCCCTTTTCCAGTTGGGAAGTATGAGGTTTCCATTCAGGTAACGAGCTTCGAGCCTTCAGGATTAAAGATTTATTTCCCAGGCACCTCTCCGAGCAACCCTCGAGAAAAATAATGGTGTTCTTATTTTACAGTTTCCTTGAACGGCAAACTTAATTAATTATAAAAACTTTGGAGGTGGTTAAATAAAAATGACATTGATTGGGCGAGTTTTTGATGTCAAATGATGAAACCTCCAGGAACGCACTGAGTACAGTTAGCAACAGCTGAAATCAGAGCGTTCACTCCCCATCATTCTAAGGTGCAACATGTCCAGGCAAATTGCTGGAAAGACCCCTTGAACAACATAATGGGGTAAATAGAATCATAGAGTCGTAGAATTATACAGCACAGAAATGGCCCTTCAGCCCATCACTGCTGCATCAGTCAAACATCACCGCCTAACCATTCCAATCCCATTTTCCAGCACTTGACTCATTGCCTTGTGCGCCCTGGGATCACAAGTGCATGTCTAAATACTTCTTAAATGTGAAGATGGTCTCTGAATCCACCACCCTTTCAGACAGCAAATTCCAAACTACCACCATCCTCTGGGTAAAATGTTTTTTCCTCACATCCCCTCTAAACCTCCAGCCCCCTTACCTTAAATCTATGTTCCCTGGTCATTGGCCCCTCTAACAAGGGGAAAAGGGGAAGATGCTGTCTACTCCCTCAATACCCCTCATGTCCCCCCTCAGTGTCCAAGGATGCTCCAAGGAAAACAATCCAAGTCAATCCAGTCTCCCTACAGAACTAAAACTCTCAGCCCAGGCAACATCCTGGTAAATCACCTCGGTGTCCTTTCCAGTGCTATCACATCCCTCCCATAATGTGGATTCCAGAACTGCACACAATCCTCCAGCTGTGGCCTAACCAATGTTTTACACAGTTCCAGCATAACTTCCCTGCTCTTAAACTTTACATTAAGAAGTCTTACAATGACAGGTTAAAGTCCAACAGGTTTGTTTTGAATCACTAGCTTTCGGAGCACTGCTCCTTCCTCACGTGCAGAGCATGGCTCTAAGTTTCTGCTCGGCGATTCTGCATTGTCGCGCGTCCTGAAGGCCGCCTTGGAGAATGCTTACCCGAAGATCAGGGGCTGAATGGCCTTGACTGCTGAAGTGTTCCCCGACTGGAAGGGAACATTCCTGCCTGGCGATTGTCGCGCGATGTCCGTTCATCTGTTGTCGCAGGGTCTGCATGGTTCCGCACATGAGTACGGCCTCAACCGGGACCTTGGATTCTTGTTGTATTACATTCACCCCCCACCATCTGGCCGGCACTTGCAAAATCCTACCAACTGTCCTGGCTTGAGACAATTCACACCGCTTTAACCTGTGATTATCCCTCTCCCCAGTTGCTCCGTCTGGACCTGTATCATATTACATCTCTGACATTGTCTATATATATGTTTCTGGAACCCACCTCTTCATTCACCTGAGGAAGGAGCAGTGTTCCGAAAGCTAGTGATTCAAAACAAACCTGTTGGACTTAAACCTGGTGTTGTAAGACTTCTTACTGTGCTCACCCCAGGCCAATGCTCCACATCTTAAACTTTACGGGGATGTGGTGGCGTAGTGATATTGTCACTCGACTAGTAAACCAGAGACCCAGAGTAATGCCCTGCAGATGGTGAAATTTGATTTCAATAAAAATCTGGAATTAAAATTATAATGGTGAGCATTAAACTATTGTCGATTGTCGTAAAAACCCATCTGGTTCACCAATGTCCTTTAGATAAGGAAATCTGCTGTCCTTACCTGGTCTGACCTCCATGTGACTCCAGACCCACGGCAATGTGGTTGACTCTTAACTGTCCCACAAGGGCAATTAGAGATCGGCAATAAATGCTGGCACAGCCAGCAACATCCACGTCCATGAACGAATAGAAAAAACTCTGGGCGGGATTCTCTGCTGTCTGAAGCTGAAATTCCGAAACGCGGTTGATGGAGAATAGATTCCGACGCCCAAATCACGGTGGACGCTGATTTGATGCCAAATCACAATTCTTTGTCACCTCAACAGCGGCATCAATGCGTTCCAGAACATGCGTACAGCAAACACTGTTTGCATGTCATTAGCGGGCCCGACCAGGTATTCTCTGGGGCCTATTGATGCTCCACCTCCAAGGGGCCAAGTTCCTGACGGCAAGGTTCACTTGTGCTTTTAAAAACCATGAAAGCGGTGTCCTGGCTGCTGAGGGAGAGGGGGTGGGGGACAGTACGGAAAGTGCCCAACATCGCCATAGTTTGCTGACAGCTGTGCCATTGGGGTTTTCTGCCAAGGCCGGGGGGGAGGAACGGGGCGGTGGACAGGGGGCGGGCTGTGGGGTTGGGGTGGACAGGCACGGAACAACATTGCCGCAGCCGGCAAGGCAGCCATGCAGCATGCCGCTAAGGCCCACTGTGAACCATGGGGCACAGGCTGTACAGGTGTCCCCCCCCCCCCCCCCCCCAGGGCAACCCCCAAGGTGCCCTCTAGTCCAAGCATGACCCATCATCAGCAGGATGGTCATGTTCCAGCGCAAACAGTGCCTTCTTGTTGGCTGGGATGATGTGTATGGGGGTCAAGGTGCTAAATTGGGGGAAGGCTATAATCAGATTAGGCAGGATTTGGAGGCTGTTGTTTGGGAGAGGCTGTTTGAGGGTAAATCCACAGTTTGCATGTGGGAGTCTTTTAAGGAGCAGTTGATGGTAGTGCAGGACAGGCATGTGCCGGTACAAAGGAAGGACAGGAAAGGCAGCATTCGGGAACCATGAATGACCAGGGAAATTGCGAAAGTTGTCAAATAGAAAAAGGATGCATGTGTGAGGTACAGGCAACTAAAAACAGATAAAGCACTTGAGGAATACAAGGAAAGTAGGGAAGAGCTCAAGCATGGAGTTCAGAGGGCAAAAAGGGGTCACAAAATGTGCTTGGCAACAGGATTAAGAAGAATCCCAAGGCATTTTACGCGTACATTAGGAACAAGAGGGTATCTAGAGAAAGAGTTGGCCCACTCAAGGACAAAGGAGGGAAATTATGTATGGAACTAGAAGAAGTAGGTGAGGTCCTTAATGAGTATTTTGCATCGGTATTCACAAAGGAGAGGGACATGTTGATTGGTGGTGTCTCAGAGGGATGTGTAAACACTTTAGAATTATTACGAAGGAGGACGTGTTAGGTGTGTTAAAAAGCATTGAGGTAGACAAATCCCCAGTTCCAGATGGCATTCATCCCAGATTGCTGAGGGAGACAAGAGATTAAATCGCGGGGCCACTAGCAGAATTCTTTGTGTCTTCGTTGGCCACAGATGAGATCCCAGAGGATTGGAGGATAGCCAATGTTGTACTGTTATTTAAGAAGGTCTGCAAGGATAATCCGGGTAATTATAGGCCAGTGAGCTTGACGTCAGGGATAGTGAAATTGTTGGAAAAGATTCTCAGAGATAGGGACCAGGTTTCTCCGATCCCGCGGCCAAATTGTGACGCTGATGTTAAAAGTGGCGCGAACCACTCCGGCGTCAACGGATCGCCAGGCCCGGGTATGCACCCCTTGCTAGGGGGCTAGTACGGCGGCGGAGTGGTGTCCACTGCTCCGGCACTCGGAAGCTGGCGCTCCACGGCCGGCGCGAGTCCGCGCATGCGTGCCATGGCCGGCGTGGGTCCGCGCATGCGCGTGGGATCCCGTCTCCATGCCGGCCCCTGGGCAATATGGCAGAGCCCTACAGGGGCGCGGTGCGGAGGCACTTAGGCCCCCCACGGAACTAGCCCGCCCGCCAATCGGTAGGTCCCAATCGCGGGCTAGATCACCGTGGAGGAACCCCCGGAGTCGGATCCCCCCCCCCCCCCCCCAACCAGGATGGCCCCCCCCCCCAGCCAGAACTCCGAGGGCCCGCCGGGTGGGACCATACGTAACCCATGCCGGTGGGGCTCGGCCGGACTCGGCGGGCACTCGGCCCGTCGAGGTGCAGAGAATCGTGGGGGGGGGGGCTGCTTTCAACGGCCCCCGACCGGCGCGGCGGCATTCACGCGGGCACCCGAGAATTGGCGCCGGAGAATCGGCGGACCGGCGGTGGAGCGGCGTGGTGTGATTCTCGCGCCCCTCCGCCGATCCTCCGACCCAGCGCGGGGTCAGAGAATCCCCACCAGGATCTATGCACATTTGGAAGTGAATGGTTTTATTAGCACCAGACATGGTTTGAGACAGCAGGTCGCACTAATTTAATTGAGTTTTTTGAGGACGTGACAAAAATGATTGATGAGGGAAGGGCTGTGGATGTTGTCTACAAAGACTTTGGTAAAGCACTTGATAAGGACCCTCACGGCAGGCTGGTGCAAAAGATTAAATCACATGGTGTCAGGGGTGAACAAGCTGGAGGGATTCAGAACTTGATTTTTTTTTCTTTTTTTGAATAAATTCAGAGTACCCAATTCATTTTTGCCAATTAAGGGGCAATTTAGCGTGGCCAATCTGCCTAGTCTGCACATCCCACGCAAACACTGGGAGAATGTGCAAACTCCACACGAACAGTAGCCCAGAGTCGGAATCGAACCTGGGACCTCGGCGCCGTGAGGCAGCAGGGCTAATCCACTGTGCTACCGTGCTGCCTGGCAGATGGAATTTAACCCAACAAATGCGACGTGATGCATTTCGGTAGATCCAATTCAGATGGGAGCTATAAAATAAATGGCAGAACCACCAGAAGCATAGAGACACAGAGAGATCTGGGTGTGCAGACCCACAGATCCTTAAAAGTGGCAGCACAGGTGGAAATGGTGGTAATGAAAGCATATGGCATGCTTGCCTTCATAGGACGGGGTATCGAGTATAAAAGCGCTAAAATTATGTTACAGTTGTATAGAACGCTTGTTAGGCCACATTTGGAATACTGTGTCCAGTTCAGGTCACCACACTACCAGAAGGACATGGAGGCTGGGCAGCACGGTAGCACAAGTGGATTGCAGTGTGGCTTCACAGCGCCAGGGTCCCAAATTTGATTCTCCACTGCGTCACTGTCTGTGCGGAGTCTGCACGTTCTCCCCGTTGTCTGCGTGGGTTTCCTCCGGGTGCTCCGGTTTCCTCCCGCAGTCCAAAGATGTGCAGGTTAGGTGGATTGGCCATGCTAAATTGCCCTTAGTGACCAAGGATAAGGTTAGGGCGGGTTATTGGGTTCCGGGGATAGGGGATGTTGCCTGGTATGGAGGGTATTAGCTATGTGGGGAGATTGAATAAGCTGGGATTGTTCTCCCTAGAGAGACGGAGGCTGAGGGGCGACCTGATAGAAGTTTACAAAATTATTAAGGGTATAGATAGGGTGAACAGTTGGAAGCTTTTTCCCAGGGTGGAATTTGAAATTACCAGAGGGCACAAGTTCAAGGTGAGGGAGGATAGGTTCAGAGGAGATGTGCGGGGGACGTTTTTTACACAGAGGCTGGTAATGGCCTGGAATGCACTGCCAAGTGAGGTGGTTGAGGCAGATACGTTAGCGACCTTTAAGACTTATCTGGATAGGCACATGAATAGACGCGGTATAGAAGATACAGGAGGTTGGTCTTGATAGGACACGTGATCGGCGCAGGCTTGGAGGGCCGAAGGGCCTGTTCCTGTGCTGTATTATTCGTTGTTCTTTGTTCTTTGAAGTGTGTATATGCGGCTGCAGCTTGTCAGTCTCCCGATTGTCAATCACACACGCGTCAAATCCCGCACCGTTTTTCATTGGAATCAACTGTCTTCCACGTGGTGCCGGTGCTAGCCCCTCCACAGTTGCTGTATCGATCCAGCTTCGGTGCGAGTTTTGCTGTCGTGACAGTCAACGAATTCTGCGCTGGGTTCAACACTGTATCTCAGAAACAGAGAATCCCACCCTCTGTGTCTCAGCTAATAAAGGCAAGTATACCACATGCCTTCTTAACCACTGTATCCACCCACTTTGCTACCTTAATGGATGGGTGTACATGCACACCAAGATCCCTCTGATCCTCGGTGCTTCGCAGGGTCCTGCCGTTTATCATTCCCCTACCCAAGTGCACCACCTCACACTTATCCGGATTGACTTCCATTTGCCATTGATCGGCCATCTGACCAGCCCATCTCAAGCCTCCTGTAATTAAAGGCCATTCTCCTCACTATTTACCACCCCACTAATTTTCGTATCATCCGCAAACTTACTGATCAACCTTCCTACATTCATATCTAAATCATTTATAAAAGCCACAAACAGCGAGGGCCCCAACACTGACTCCTGTGGGATCCCACTGGACACAGCCTTCCAGTCAGAAAAACATTCCTCAACCATCAGCCCCTGTTTCATGCCACTCAGCAAATTTTGGATCTAATTTGCCAAATTTCCTTCGATCCCATGGGCTTATACCTTTGCTATTAATCTCCCATGTGGGACCTTATCATAAGCCTTGCAAGTTTTGCATTTTGCGCTGCATTGTTTCTTCAGCCCTCCCTGCCTTTGGTTTTTGAAGAATTTCAGCTGATTTCTATCTTAACTATGCAGAGCTGTGGGACTGCCACTATGTTGGAATTGTTGTTCACCGTCTTGTAAATGGACCATGTTCTTGGACTCTCTGTCACTTCGGGTCTTTCAGCCATTGTAGTATTGCACACCATCTTGCGAACTGTCCAATATCCTTCAAACTGTGTCACTCGGCATCTTGCAATTTTTCTATTTTTTCATCACTACATCACTCGGGAGACCCGCAATGGACTTCCACTCACTCTGTAATGAAATTGCCACAACTGTTTCTTCTTGTCTCTCTAGTCCGAGTTCAGCTGCTTTCAGGTTTTCATGCCTTGGGAAATATTATTAAAAATGCCACCTTCCATATCACTGCAGATCACCATGTTGTCTGATGATACCACCACCGCCGTCCATGTTGTCATCTGGGTTCCTTGGATGTCACAGTGATGATATTTTGAGTCTTATATATTTAAATATGAACCGCCATTGTGAATCTTTAACTCTGAATCAATCCCAGATAGTACTTCTGTCATGCATGTTGACTGGTCCTTTCTAGAGTGTTCTCTCTCTCGACCGTTCTGTGAGTCTATTACCATGTCATAGAATTTACAGTGCAGAAGGAGGCCATTTGGCCCATCGAGTCTGCACCAGCTCTTGGAAAGAGCACCCTACTCAAAGTCAACACCTCCACCCTATCCCCATAACCCAGTAACCCCACCCAACACTAACTTTGGACACTAAGGGTAATTTATCATGGCCAATCCACCTAACCTGCACATCTTTGGACTGCGGGAGGAAACCGGAGCACCCGGAGGAAACCCACGCACACACGGGGAGGATGTCTAGTCTCCGCACAGACAGTGACCCAAGCCAGGAATCGAACCTGGGACCCTGGAGCTGTGAAGCAATTGTGCTATCTACAATGCTACCGTGTGACTCTATACATCATACCATGGGCATGCTATTCTCCTGTTCCACATCAACCCTTGCTCTGATCACCTCCCCTACATTACAAGGGCCTGCAAGCACCTAGGCCAACACCCTGATTCCTTTAATTAGAAATCCTTCTGTTCACAGGTCCATCACATCATCTTGCCTAACCTCCCTAATTATTGGGGAAAAAGAAGTGGAATGATAATCAATATCTGCCAGTTGGGTTGCCGACACACCTTTAATTGTCCCATCATTCCTGCAGGGGTCAACTGCAGAAATGTCTACCCTTTCCTCCTCACTTATTTTATGTCACAATATAATTCATACCGCAAGACTTCTTGCTCTGGAATAAAAAATGTTTATTCTTTTGAAAATGATTTTACTCTTGTCCTTCACGGCTGGAATTTTCCAAACTTTATTTTTCTTTCACAGGATCCCTTTGTATTTTTAAGAAGTGTTTTGCTCGCTTTTATATCACTCGATTTTTCTTTATTTATAACTCTCACAGTCAGTCACTGAATAGCATCTGTGGCAGCAGAGAATGAGCCCTGTCTCCTTGCTGAGTTTAACAATCTATCATTTAAGCCCTGGAAGACTTGTATTGGACAACATCGTCAAATAAATTCTTTACGAAATGTTTCCTCATGGTTTAATCTGATGTTCAGGGGCTAGTTTAGCACAGTGGCTAAATTGCAGACTTGTAGTGCAGAATAAGGCCAGCAGCTCAGGTTCAATTCCTGTACCGGCCTTGCCGGAATGTGGCGACTAGGGGCTTTTCATAGTAACTTAATTGAAGCCTACTTGTGACAATCAGCTATTATTATTCAATGGGTCTTTTTTAAAGAAACTTTGCTATGTCTGTGTAATCCCTTGTCAGTCCACTGTCTGAAATGTATCACAAATTGCACTTTTTATTGTCCAATTTCCATGCCTGTGAAGTATTTCTGGTAATGGCCTCCAGCTATAACTAATGCAGTGGGCTGGATCTGCAACTGTCCACTGCCGCTAATGGAGTTCCCGACGTGGCGGAGAATCCAGCTTTGGCCAAAAAATGTGTTCAGTGCCAGGCGGCGATTCCGTCCCTCTGCTTCGGTCCTCCGTGGCAGTGGCATCAAAGTTCATGCTCCACTTCAGCGGGAGGATGCAAATACGGAGCAACTGGAGAGAGGGATAATCACAGTTTAAAGTGGTGTGAATTGTCTCAAGCACAGGCCAAACACAGGACACAACCGACAGACTACACTTCGTCGTCCAGTACATCCCCAGAGCGGAGAAACTATGACATCTACTTCACAGCCTTCAACATGTCATCGATGAAGACAAACATCTTGCCAAGGTCATCCCCACACCCCCACTACTTGCCTTCAAACAAAGAACAAAGAACAAAGAAAAGTACAGCACAGGAACAGGCCCTTCGGCCCTCCAAGCCTGCGCCGACCATGCTGTCCATCTAAACTAAAATCTTCTACCCTTCCTGGGTCCATATCCCTCTATATCCATCCTATTCATGTATTTGTCAAGATGCCCCTTAAACGTCACTATCGTCCTTGCTTCCACCACCTCCTCCGGCAGTGAGTTCCAGGCACCTGCTACTCTCTGTGTAAAAAACGTACCTCGTACATCTCCTCTAAACCTTGCCCCTCGCACCTTAAACCAATGCCCTAGTAATTGGCCCCTCTACCCTGGGAAAAAGTCTCTGACTATCCACTCTGTCTATGCACCTCATAATTTTATCGACCTCTATCAGGTCGCCCCTCAACCTCCTTCGTTCCAGTGAGAACAAACCAAGTTTATTCAACCTCTCCTCATAGCTAATGCCCTCCATAACAGGCAACATCCTGGTAAATCTCTTCTGCACCCTCTCTAAAGCCTCCACATCCTTCTGGTAGTGTGGCGACCAGAATTGAACACTATACTCCAAGTGTGGCCTAACTAAGGTACCAGACAGCTGCAACATGACTTGCCAATGAAGGCAAGCATGCCGTATGCCTTCTCCACCTGTGTTGCCCCTTTCAGTGACCTGTGGACTTGTACACCAAGATCTCTCTGACTGTTAATACTCTTGAGGGTTCTACCATTCACTGTATATTCGCTACCTGTATTAAACCTTTCAAAATGCATTACCTCACATTTGTCCAGAAAATGCATTACTTCACATTTGTCCGGAGTTTGTATCCCCATTGAATGGGGACACAAACTCACACTGCTCAACTTTTTGTCTCAGGTGCACCATGAACATCACTATCATCTCCTCTCGGACTCTTGTTATCAACCCCGCAACCTCAAACAGATCATTGTTTGCAGCAAATTACCTAGTCTTCAGGAGAACAGCGGCCACGACACCACACACCCCTGCCATGGCAACCTCTGCAAGACGTGCCAGATCATACACATGGGTACCATCATTGCATGTGAGACCACCACCCACCAGGTACGTGGTACATACACGCGACTCGGCCAACATTGCCTACCTCATACGATGCAGGAAAGGATATCCCGAGGCGTGGTACATTGGCGAGACCATGCAGAAGCTGTGACAATGGATGAACGGACATTGCATGACAATCGCCGGGCAGGAATGTTCCCTTCCAGTCGGGGAACACTTCAGCAGTCAAGGGCATTCAGCCTCTGATCTCCGGGTAAGCGTTCTTCAAGGCGTCCTTCAGGATGCCCATAACGCAGAATTGCCGAGCAGAAACTGATAGCCACGTTCCGCACACATGAGTACGTCCTCAACTGGGACCTTGGATTCATGTCGCATTACATTCACCCCCCACCATCTGGCCTGGGCTTGCAAAATCCTACCAACTGTCCTGGCTTGAGACAATTCACACGTCTTTAACCTGTGATTATCCCTCTCTCCAGTCACTCTGTCTCGAGCTGGAAAGACTTAATTACCTGCAAAGACTCACATTCCAAGTATTGACTTGCATCATTGACTTTATCTATGTATGGGGTTGTGGAACCCACCTCTTCACTCACCTGATAAAGGAGCTGCACTCCGAAAGCTAGTGATTTGAAACAAACCTGTTGGACATTAACCTGGCATTGTAAGACATCTTACTGTGCTCAACCCAGTCCAACAACGGCATCTCCAAATCACGGTAAATAACACAGACTAACCTGTCTCTCAACATGTCACTGAGTGGGGACACAACTCACATTGTTCAACTGTTTGTCTCAGGTGCACCATGAACATCACTATCATCTCCTCTGGGGCTCTTGTCAGCAAATTATATTTGCATCATTGCATTACCACCAAGGACTTCTGGGGATAATGTTCCTTGACTATATCTGTCAGCTCCTCTAAAGCTTTCAAGCCGGGGTATCTGGAGAAATCAGACTCCTTATCAGGAACCCCGCAGGTTGTTAATGGATTACCCTCTGCTTCTCTTCCCCCAATTTCATTGGTCTTAAAATAATACTTCACGCTTTTGACATATTGCATCCATTGCTTCATTTTAGGATTGACTGGTTCGTTTCCCAAAAGGGGGCACTTTGACACTCACGGATTGCTGAACGGGTTTTCATCAAAAAAAGGCGGCCACAGGAGATCTGCTCTCCTGGGGCGTCATTCTCCCACCCCCCAGAGGGTCGGAGAATGGCCGTTGGCCGCCGTGAATCCCGCCCCCGCCGGTTGCCGAAGTCTCCGAAGGGAGAAAAGTCGGCGGGGCGTTAATGGAGCCGCTGCCGCGGAGAATGTCACGGGTCTGCGCAAGGCAGCCGATTTTCGGCCTGCCGATATTTTCCCTTCCGGATGGGCCGAAGTCCCGTCGACATGATGACCGTTCACGTCGACGTAAATTAAACCTCCTTTTCATCGGCGTGACCCTGTGCTCCAGGTTCACGCCGACCAGCGTGGAGGTGAGTGACGGCCTGGGGGGTTGGCTCTGGGCAGGCGATGGCGTGGCTGCAGACTGAATGCGCGAGGAGAGGTGTGTCTCGGGTTGTGTGTGTGTGTGCGGCGGGGGGGGGGGTGGTTAGAGTAGGCAGGGCTCCGGGGGAGTGCCGGGAGGGGGTCCGTGCCGGGGTGGAGGTTGGGGGGGGTCCGTGCCGGGGTGGAGGTTGGGGGGGGGTCCATGCCGGGGTGGAGGTTGGGGGGGGGGGTCCGTGCCGGGGTGGAAGTTGGGAGGGGGGGGTCCGTGCCAGGGTGGAGGTTGGGGGGGGGGTCCGTGCCGTGGAGGGGGATGGGGGTCCGTGCCGGGGAGGGGGATGGGGAGGTCCGTGCCAGGGAGGGGGATGGGGAGGTCCGTGCCGGGGAGGGGGGGTGGGGGGTCCGTGCCGGGGAGGGGGATGGGGGGGGTCCGTGCCGGGGAGGGGGATGGGTGGGGTCCGTGCCGGGGATGGGGATGGGGGGGGTGGGGGACATGCCGGGGAGGGGGATGGGGGGGTCCGTGCCGGGGAGGAGGATGGGGGGGTCCGTGCCGGGGAGGGGGATGGGGGGTCCGTGCCGGGGAGGGGGATGGGGGGGATCCGTGCCGGGGTGGAGGTTGGGGGGGTCCGTGCCGGGGAGGGGGGTGGGGGGGGTCCGTGCCGGGGAGGGGGATGGGGGGGGCCCGTGCCGGGGAGGGGGATGGACAGGGTCCGTGACGGGGAGGGGGATGGGGGGTCCGTGCCGGGGAGGGGGGTGGGGGGGGGGTCCGTGCCGGGGAGGGGGATGGGAGCTCCGTGCCGGGGAGGGGGATGGGGGGTCCGTGCCGGAGAGGGGGATGGAGGGGTCCGTGCCGGGGAGGGAGATGGGGGGGGTCTGTGCCGGGGAGGGGAATGGGGGGGGGGGTCCGTGCCGGGGAGGGGAATGGGGGGGGTCCGTGCCGGGGTGGAGGTTGGGGGGAGGTCCGTGCCGGGGTGGAGGTTAGGGGGGGTCCGTGCCGGGATGGAGGTTGGGGGGGTCCGTGCCGGGGTGGAGGTTGGGGGGGGTCCGTGCCGGGGAGGGGGTTGGGGGGGATCCGTGCCGGGGAGGGGGATGGGGGGGGTCCGTGTCGGGGAGGGGGATGGGGGGGATCCGTGCCGGGGAGAGGGATGGGGGGGGTCCGTGCCGGAGTGGAGGTTGGGGGGGGGGTCCGTGCCAGGGTAGAGGTTGGAGGGGGGGGGTCCATGCCGGGGTGGAGGTTGGGGGGGGGGGTGTCCGTGCCGGGCTGGAGGTTGGGGGGTGTCCATGCCGGGGTGGAGGTTGGGAGGGGGTCCGTGCCGGGGAGGGGGATGCGAGGGCAAGTGAGTTGGTCCACCTGGCCAGGTGCCAGCTTCCAACAGTTGGACCCATGCGGTCCATGCCACCTGGCTGGGGGGAGGAGGGGATATTGGCAATGATGACATGTCGACGTTCCCCTCCCCCCCACATGGCCATCATGTTTTCCGATCATCCAGCGATGTTGGCCGCCGTGGCGGCAGCCGCTCATGTCTATGTTGCCCTGGATGAGGAGGAGGAGGAGGAGGAGGAGGAGCGTGCCAGAGAGGCGGCGCAGGCTGCCGCAGAGTGATAGGCGGCAGCCGCCCAGGCTGGAGGGACACCTGACCGACAGGATGAGGAGGGGGAGGAGGACGTCGCGGCCCCATGGCAACGGAGGCACCCGAGGGCGCCCCGTGTGTACCGGCCCCGGCAGTCATACCAGGACCTCACGGACCGGGAATGCAGGAGGAGACTCTGGATGAGGCGGGAAACCGTGGCACACATCTGCCACCTGCTGGCACACCTGTCACCACATGGCACTGGCGGGAGACACCCTCTCCCCGTGTCCGTCAAGGTTACGGTGGCCCTGAACTTTTATGCAACGGGGTCATTCCAGGCACCGAGTGGGGACCTGTCCGGCATATCGCAGACATCGGTGCATCGGTGCATCCGGGCAGTGACAGATGCCCTATATGCCATGGCGCACCGCTACATCCGCTTCCCCGTGGACCGGGCCAACCAAGGTGCCCGGGTCGTGGGCTTCTCTGCCGTGGCCGGGTTCCCCATGGTCCAGGGCGCGATCGATGGGATGCACGTCGCCGTGCGGCCACCTGCAGATAACAGGGTCGCGTTCACCAATAGGAAGGGGACCTATTCGATGAACATACAGGTGGTCTGCGACCACCGCATGATGATCCTGCACGTCTGCGCCCGTTACCCAGGCAGTGTACACGACTCATACGTGTTGTCGCGGTCATCCATCCCCGGCATGTACGAGGGACGCCATCCCCGGCTGAGGGGCTGGTTGCTGGGCGACAGGGGCTACCCATTACGATCGTGGCTGATGACGCCTATACGGAGGCCACGCAATGAGGCGGAGAACCGCTACAATGATGCCCATGTAGCGACAAGGGGAGTGATCGAGAGGTGCTTTGGCGTGCTGAAGATGCGTTTCAGGTGCCTGGACCTCTCTGGGGACGCCCTCCAGTATCGGTCAGATAGGGTCGGCCGCATCATTGTGGTGTGCTGCGTCCTGCACAACATAGCCCAGCAGAGGGGTGATGTGCCGCAGGCAGAGGAGGGCGGAGTGGAGGAGCAGCAGGAAGAGGCGCAGTCCTCCCCAGATGAGGGGGATGGGGGTAATGGTCAGGGCAGATGGGGTAGACACAGGCGGGTGGCTATCCACCGTCACCGGCTGGCCCAGCGGGCACGGGACAGACTGATAGCCGCCCGCTTCACCGACTAGATGGGCGTGGGATCGGGTAGTATGGCCACAGACCGCACACCATGGCAACAGACGGCCACCCACACTTCCCACCCATCCACCCACTCAGCACCCTCACCCCCCTCCCCAACCCCACCCACCCCACCGCATGCACACACCCCCCCCCCCCATTGCCGATCCACCTGCGGCACAACGGGCCGGGCTCACACAGTTGCGGGTGGACGCGTGTCTATTGCAGGCCATGGAGGATGATGACAACCCGCCCTGCGGTGAGCTCTTGCTCTACATCGTTGGACTATGTCTGACCCATGGCCACAGTACCACCATCCACCCGGACCATCCCTGCATGCGGCTGTGACACTGCAGCGCACGGTCCCATCCTCTGCCCGGGGGATGTTGATGGCGGCCCAGGGGGAAGGGGGCAGACTCACCTGGGGCTGAGGTAAGACCATCCCTCACACACACACTTGCGCTCAACGTACATGACACCCCCGCACACTTTGGACAGAGCACAAAGGCAGCTTCTGTAGGTGTAACATTGACTTTAATAACGAACGGAGTTCATGCACGTGCCTTAGCCCCTAAAACTCATCTGTGCCCTGCACCCGTGCCAACTTGCTCAGTGTCTAATTGTTTGGCCTTACGGGCCCTTTGACTACGTCTACGTGGTTCCCCAGACGGTACAGCAGAACTGGAGGTGGACTCCTGTGATTCCTGCCCTCTGACACAGGATCCCTTTGGCGGCCGTTTCCTGGGGCGTCCTGGCCTAGATGGGCCAGGCTGCGGCCCGGGCGACTGGGATGGCGAGCTGCCAGCCTGTCCTGCCCGTTGCCCACCCGATGCACCTGGGACGGAAGGGGGAGATTCCGAGGTGTCGCGGTGTACCGGGACCTCCCCTACAGGGGGAGCCGGGACGGACCACACCACCTCCTCCTCCCTCGGGGTGCCCGATGGCCGCGAGGCCTCTACATGGGTGGGGGATGCGAACGGACTGGCCATCCAACGCCCCTCCGACATCAGGCGCTGCCAGTCCTGGAGGCCCGTGCTGGTATCGACAGGGGTCTGCAGGTTTGCAGCCATGGAGCCCAGGGGGTTGGCAAACGCTTTCTGTGACAGTGCGACGCCGGCTCGCACATGGCCACTGGCGCCGATACCCTCAGCGATGGCCTGCAGAGACTGGGCCATGGCCTGCTGAGACTGGGCCATGGCCTGCTGAGACTGGGCCATGGCCTGCTGAGACTGGGCCATGGCCTGCAGAGACTGGGCTATGGCGTTGAGCGCCTCTGCCATCTGGCGCTGGCACTGGCTCATGGCCTCCTGTGAGAGGGCAGCCACTTCCTGGGCCACAGACGCCGCCTGCACGGAAAGCCCCAGGCCTCGCAAACCGTTCCCCATGTCTGACACCGTCGCACCCATTGCCTCCACCGCGGACGCCACCCGTGCGGTGTCAGCTTGGGTGGCACGCATGACCGGCACCACTCCCAGCTCCTGGACGCTGGTGGACTCCTCCACCTGCGACTGCAAACGCCGCAAGCCGGCCGTCACCCGCTTCGCTCGTCTCCGTGTCGGTGGTTGCATCGGATCTATGTGTGGTTGTGGTAACTGCAGGAACCCGGGATCCATCTGGGCGGCAGATGTTCGCTTGGGCTGGGCTGCCCTCCGACCGCCCGGCCCCTTTGCTGCTCCTACCTCCACCTGCTGTACCGGGACGGCTGTGTTGTGCGCACCAGTGAGTGTAGCAGACGCCTCATCACTAAAGTGCCCAACCGTGGTGAGTGTTTCTGCGATGGTGGAGGGTGTTGGTGACAGCAGTGGCGTTGTGTCGTGCTCTTCTTCCCACTGTGAGTCCATGGCACATTGGGGTGGGGGTTTGTCTCCACCCATCCACTCTGTGTCACTGTCCGGTATTTCGTCTTCCTGGGTAGTGCTGTCCCGGGTAGGGGTGTCCTGGGCAGTGCTGTCCCGGGTAGTGGTGTCCCGGGTCGTGGTGTCCCGGGTAGTGGTGTCCCGGGTAGTGGTGTCCCGGGTAATGGTGTCCCGGGTAATGGTGTCCTGGGTAGTGGTGTCCTGGGTAGTGGTGTCCTGGGTAGTGGTGTCCTGTCTCGGATGTGACGGGGGCCTGTGGCTGCCCCCCTCGTCGCTGGGTGATCGCTCCCGCACGTGACGGGGGTGTCGTCTCCCGGTTGCTCCAGGTCTCTCCGTCTCCCGTGGTGTGCGAGTGGCATCCTGCGGGCGTCGCATGCTGGAGGGTGCGGGTCTCTCCGTCTCCCGTGGTGTGCGAGGGGCATCCTGCGGGCGTCGCATGCTGGAGGGTCCGGGTCTCTCCGTCTCTCGTGGCCTCCGAGGGGCATCCTGCGGGCGTCGCATGCTGGAGGGTCCGGGTCTCTCCGTCTCCCGTGGCCTCCGAGGGGCATCCTGTGGGCGTCGCATGCTGGAGGGTCCGGTTCTCTCCGTCTCCCGTGGCCTCCGAGGGGCATCCTGCGGGCGTCGCATGCTGGAGGGTCCGGGTCTCTCCGTCTCCCGTGGCCTCCGAGGGGCCTCCTGCGGGCGTCGCATGCTGGAGGGTCCGGGTCTCTCCGTCTCCCGTGGCCTCCGAGGGGCATCCTGCGGGCGGTCTGCATCTGCGGGGATGGGTACCTCGACGTTTGCTCCTGCGATACACAATGAAGCATGCATGGTTAGACACGCAGGCAGTGATCAGGTGATATGGGGGAGGGGGATTTAGGGGAGTGGGGATATGGGGACGGGCTGTCGGTGGCTCACTTGCTACTACGCCCCCGACATCTGCATCAGCAACCTCCCGGTCGTCAGGTCCGCCAGCCAGTTCCAAGGCCCTTTCCTCGTGTTTGGTCAGTGGCCTCTCATCAGCGGGGCCTCCTCCAGTCCTCACATGCTCCCTATTGTTGTGTGCGCACTTATCCTGTGGGGGGGGGGGGGTGGCAGGGGTAAAAGGCAACACTGTTAGGCAGGTATATGAATGCACGCCATCGGTTGCGCGTGCATTGCAGAGGTTAAGGGCTGGATTCACTTGGGGATATGGGGGATATGGAGGAGGGGGGATATGGGGGATATGGGGGAGGGGGGATATGGGGAGGGGGGATATGGGGGAGGGGGGATATGGGGGATATGGGGGAGGGGGGATATGGGGGACATGGGGGAGGGGGGATATGGGGGATATGGGGGAGGGGGGATATGGGGGAGGGGGATATGGGGGAGGGGGGATATGGGGAGGGGGGATATGGGGGAGTGGGGTATGGGGGAGGGGGTATATGGGGGAGGGGTGATATGGGGGATATGGGGGAGGGGATATGGGGGAGGGGGGATATGGGGGAGGGGGGATATGGGGAGGGGGGTATATTGGGGGAGGGGGGATATGGGGGAGGGGGTGATATGGGGGAAGGGGGATATTGGGGAAGGGGGATATGGGGGAAGGGGGATATGGGGAGGGGGGATATGGGGGAGGGGGGATATGGGGGGAGGGGGGATATGGGGGAGGGGGGATATGGGGACGCTCACCCTCCCTGCTCTGACGAGGTCGTTCACCTTCTTGTGGCACTGGGTGCCTGTCCGTGGTGTCAGGGCTGCAGCGGTGACGGCCTCTGCCACTTCCCTCCACAGTCGCCGGCTGTGGCGTGGGGCAACTGTGCGGCCGTACCCGGGATACAGGGCGTCCCTCCTCTGCTCCACCGCCTCCAGGAGCGCCTCCACATCCCGTGACTCGAACCTCGGGGCTGAGCGGCGGCCAGCCATCCAGTCGGGTGTTGCGGTCGGGTGTTCCGGTCGGGTGGGGGGGAGCAGCGCGTCCTTATGAGCCGTCACGCCGTGCGGCGCGTATGACGCTGCATGGCGTGAACCACTGCGCAAGCGCGGATCCCGTTACGTCGCTGCTAGCCCATTTCGGGCCGGAGACTTTCGACCCATTTTTCCGACATGACGCAAGTCGGATTTGCGCCGTTTTTTGCGCCGATCGGCGGACTTTCCGCCAATAACGGAGAATTTCGCCCCTGATTTCTGTAGTAATAGGAAGGCACTTCGATTAATCCTCGTCGCCAAATTTAGTATCCTGCAAGTCTGGCGATCAGCAAGTAAATCAACGAATAACCGGTTTATTAAGTCAGCAATTATCTGCAGAAAATGCAATAAAGATTACTCCACTCCACGACTCCAGACTTCAAACTGGCAAGGAAAATCCATGCCCAGCCCCAGTATTCATGTGCAGTGAACCGATAGGCCGAATGGGTCACATGACCATGCAAGAACTCACCCCTGAAAGGGCACTCTCCCACAGTTCCACCACTAGCAAGTTCACTTGCCAAGTGCTTCCCTGCTTCCCTTCATTCCCCTCCCACTACTGGACCACACTGCCTTCTCGTTGCACTCACACACGCACATCAGTGTCACAATTTCCACTCAGTTTATTGCACGCCTGGAATCTAAGTTACTCCATCAGGCATAGACACACTCTCCAAGCAACTCACAGGACCCTCGCTAAAACACTCCCATCTGTCTTAGAAGTGAAGGCTGCATGTAAGTCAAAACAGCAGATTGGAACTGGATATTTTGTCCTACTCTTTTTTATGCTGTTTTGTTTCCTGCACCTGAAGGAGAACATCGAGGCTGTGAAGAAAGTGAATGGGAAACCTGCCAGACTGATCATTAGCTTCATTATCAGGATAGAGTCTGTGATTTCTAGTTTTTTTTCATACTTTTAAGATATAGAGGCTGAGGTGTGGTTTGAATAAGGATTTTAAAATGATGGAGGGAGTGGATTCAGTTGGGTTAGGTAAGGTAATTGGAGATGAATAGGAAAGGAGAGAACTAGCGAACGTGCTTATGAATTATCTTAGCTCCCAGGAAGTGCTTATTTTTCAATAGAGTCATCTCCCTCTGGAACAGGCAACAAAATATGAGCCACGACCGATTCACTGCTGTCCTTTCAGAGGCAAGGAAAGAGATTATGAGTGAAGTGGATGATTCCAATGTAGGACATAAATAGAAGGTGGAATGATGAATCCATGGCGCAGGTATGAAGAAAGGCGACCAGATTGATACTAGGATGAGTAATAGGTTATTAGGATCTTACTTCATTTGATTGTCTTCAAGAATCAGGCAGGGATTTTCCAGAATTTTGCCTGAACCAGCTGCAATTTTCGATGGTTGTTTCTCTTTTGCCTCTTCACAAATTAAGGGCAGCACGGTAGCATTGTGGACAGCACAATTGCTTCACAGCTCCAGGGTCCCAGGTTCGATTCCGGCTTGGGTCACTGTCTGTGCGGAGTCTACACATCCTCCCCGTGTGTGCGTGGGTTTCCTCCGGGTGCTCCGGTTTCCTCCCACAGTCCAAAGATGTGCAGGTTAGGTGGATTGGCCATGATAAATTGCCCTTAGTGTCCAAAATTGCCCTTAGTGTTGGGTGGAGTTACTGGGTTATGGGGATAGTGTGGAGGTGTTGATCTTGGGTAGGGTGCTCTTTCCAAGAGCCGGTGCAGACTCGATGGGCCGAATGGCTTCCTTATGCACTGTAAATTCTATGATGAATGTAGTCGAAGGCAAGGCTTCCCATGCTCTAACCCCATAACTCCACCTAACCTGCACATCTCTGGACACTTAGCGGCAATTTAGAAGGACATCTACCCTGCACATCTTCGGACTGTGGGGGGGAAACCGGAACACCCAGAGAAAACTCCCAGAGACACGGGGAGAACGGACACATTATGGCATTTTATGCAAATAATTTAAACAACATAACGGGTTACAAAGCGAAGCTGAGCAGTATCTCTGGCAGCAACACACCGCTCCCCGATGAACACAATGCATTCTATGCTCGGTTCGAGCAGGTAACCAACAATCCGCTGTCGAGTGCCCCAGCAGCCCGTAATTCATCCATACCCATCATCACAGCTTCCGAAGTCAGATCGGCCTTCCTGAAAGTGAACCCTCGGAAGGCGACGGGCCCAGATGGGATCCCTGGTCGTGCACTCAGAGCCTGCGTGGACCAGCTGGCAGAGGTATTCGCAGGCATCTTTAACATGTCCCTACTCCACTCCGAGGTCCCCACCTGCATCAAGAAGACCACCATCATACCGGTGCCAAAGAAGAACCAGGCAACGTGCCTCAATGACTACCGTCCGGTGGCCATGGCTTCAGTCGTAATGAAGTGCTTCGAGAGGTTGGTCAGGAAGCGCATCACCTCCATACTCCCAGAATGCCTTGATCCACTGCAATTCGCATATCGTTGCAACCGGTCCACATCAGACTTCATTTCCCTGGCCCTACACTCATCCCCAGAGCATCTCGAAAACAAGGACTCCTACATCAGACTCCTATTTATTGACTATAGCGCCGCCTTCAATACCATAATCCCAGCCAAGCTCATATCAAAGCTCCAAAACCTAGGACTTGGCTCCCCACTCTGCAACTGGATCCTCGATTTTCTGACCAATAGACCACAATCAGTAAGAATGAACAACAACACCTCCTCCACAATAGTCCTCAATACCGGGGCCCCACAAGGCTGCGTATATAGCCCCCTACTCTACTCCCTGTACACTCTCAACTGCGTGGCAAAATTTGGTTCAAACGCCATCTACAAGTTTGCTGATGATACGACCATAGTGGGCTGGATCTCGAAGAACGACGAGCCAGAATACAGGAGAGAGATAGAGAACCTAGTGGAGTGGTGTGGTGACAACAACCTCTCCCTCAATGCTAGCAAAACTAAAGAGCTGGTAATTGACTTCAGGAAGCAAAGTACTGTACACACCCCTGTCAACATCAATGGGGCTGAGGTGGAGATGGTTAGCAGTTTTAAATTCCTCGGGGTGCACATCTCCAAATATCTGTCCTGGTCCACCCACGTCGACGCTACCACCAAGAAAGCACAATAGCGCCTGTACTTCTTCAGGAAAACTAAGAATATTCGGCACGTCCACATTAACCCTTTCCCAACTTTTACAGATACACCATAGAAAGCATCCTATCGGGCTCCATCACAGCCTTGTATGGCAACTGCTCGGCCCAGGACCGCAAGAAACCTCAGAGAGTCGTGAACACCGCCCATTCCATCACACAAACCTACCTCCCATCCATTGACTCCATCTACTCCTCCCGCTGCCTGGGGAAAGCAGGCAGCGTAATCAAAGGTCCCTCCCACCCGGCTTACTCACTCTTCCAACTTCTTCCATCGGGCAGGAGATACAGAAGTCTGAGAACACGCACGAACAGACTCAAAAACAGCTTCTTCCCCACTGTCACCAGCCTCCTAAATGACCCTGTTATGGACTGACCTCATTAACCCTGTATGCTTCATCCGATGCCAGTGCTTATGTAGTTACATTTTATATCTTGTGTTGCCCTATTATGTATTTTCTTTTATTCCCTTTTCTTTTCATGTACTTAATGATCTGTTGAGCTGCTCGCAGAAAAATACTTTTCACTGTACCTCGGTACACGTGACAATAAACAAATCCAATCCAATCCAATCCAAGAAGGAGGCCCATCGAGTCTGCACCGGCTCTTGGAAAGAGCACCCTACCCAAGCCCACACCTTCACCCTATCCCCATAACCCAGTAACCTGACCCAACACTAAAGGCAATTTTGGACACTAAGGGCAATTTAACATGACCAATCCACCTAACCTGCACATCTTTGGACAGTGGGAGGAAACCGGAGCACCCGGAGGAAAACCACGCACACACGGGGAGAATGTGCAAACTCCGCACAGACAGTGAACCAAGCTGGGAATCGAACCTGGGACCCTGGAGCTGTGAAGCAATTGTGCTAACCACCATGCTACCCACATATGTCGCGTTGACATTTTTGAAATTGAAAAACCCAGGAGAAGGGTTTGAAAGGACGAGGACAGGAAGCAGTGGAGTTCAAGAAATAGAGACCAGATAATGACAATCATTATGTTTTGAAAATCATGTAGTTTGCGGGGAGAAAGGAAGACTGAAGGAGATAAAGAATGTGAAGGCCATCCATCAAGGCTCGCATACAGAAAACATGCAATTCTGACTTGACTCAACTTGTGCTATTGAAGAGGTCTTAGGTGGAATATGACTCACTCCCTCTCTAAACATGTAGCGCACAATGACTTACGAGAGAGACGAGAAGTGATGAAGTCGATTCAGGCTTTATTGAGCGAGACTTGTCCCCAGCAGCTCAGCAACAGAATGAAGCGGCGGGGAGAAGCTCGGGTTCTTATACTCCGCCTTCAGGGCGGAGCCAGGAGTCGGCAGCCAACCAGGACCCGGGATCTGTCAGCCAATAGCATCACAGCTTCACAGTCCCACATGACCCCTAATACAAAGAACAAACAAAGAACAAAGAAATGTACAGCACAGGAACAGGCCTTTCGGCCCTCCAAGCCCGTGCCGACCATGCTACCCGACTAAACTACAATCTTCTACACTTCCTGGGTCCGTATCCTTCTATTCCCATCCTATTCATATATTTGTCAAGATGCCCCTTAAATGTCCCTATCGTCCCTGCTTCCACTACCTCCTCCGGTAGCGAGTTCCAGGCACCCACTACCCTCTGCGTAAAAAACTTGCCTCGTACATCTATTCTAAACCTTGCCCCTCTCACCTTAAACCTATGCCCCCTAGTAATTGACCCCTCTACCCTGGGGAAAAGCCTCTGACTATCCACTCTGTCTATGCCCCTCATAATTTTGTATACCTCTATCAGGTTTCCCCTCAACCTCCTTCGTTCCAGTGAGAACAAACCGAGTTTATTCAACCGCTCCTCATAGCTAATGCCCTCCATACCAGGCAAAATTCTGGTGAATCTCTTCTACACCCTCTCTAAAGCCTCCACATCCTTCTGGTAGTGTGGCGACCAGAATTGAACACTATACTCCAAGTGTGGCCTAACTAAGGTTCTATACAGCTGCAACATGACTTGCCAATTCTTATACTCAATGCCCCGGCCAATGGAGGCAAGCATGCCGTATGCCTTCTTGACTACCTTAACATAGAACATCGAACATAGAACATAGAAAATACAGCACAGAACAGGCCCTTCGGCCCACGATGTTGTGCCGAACCTTTGTCCTAGATTAATCATAGATTAGCATTGAATTTACAGTGCAGAAGGAGGCCATTCGGCCCTTTGAGTCTGCACCGGCTCTTGGAAAGAGCACCCTACCCAAACTCAACACCTCCACCCAACACCAAGGGCAATTTGGACATTAAGGGCAATTTATCATTGGCCAATTCACCTAACCCGCACATCTTTGGACTGTGGGAGGAAACCGGAGCACCCGGAGGAAACCCACGCAGACATGGGGAGGACGTGCAGACTCCGCACAGACAATGACCCAAGCCGGAATCGAACCTGGGACCATGGATCTGTGAAGCAATTGTGCTATCCACAATGCTACCGTGCTGCCCTTAAGAACAAATAAATCTACACTATATCATTTTACCGTAATCCATGTACCTATCCAATAGCTGCTTGAAGGTCCCTAATGTTTCCGACTCAACTACTTCTACAGGCAGTGCATTCCATGCCCCCACTACTCTCTGGGTAAAGAACCTACCTCTGATATCCCTCCTATATCTTCCACCTTTCACCTTAAATTTATGTCCCCTTGTACTGGTGTGTTCCACCCGGGGAAAAAGTCACTGACTGTCTACTCTATCTATTCCCCTGATCCTCTTATAAACCTCTATCAAGTCGCCCCTCATCCTTCTCCGCTCTAATGAGAAAAGGCCTAGCACCCTCAACCTTTCCTCATAAGACCTACTCTCCATTCCAGGCAACATCCTGGTAAATCTTCTTTGCACCTTTTCCAGAGCTTCCACATCCTTCCTAAAATGAGGCGACCAGAACTGTACACAGTACTCCAAATGTGGCCTTACCAAAGTTTTGTACAGCTGCATCATCACCTCACGGCTCTTAAATTCAATCCCTCTGTTAATGAACGCGAGCACACCATAGGCCTTCTTCACAGCTCTATCCACTTGAGTGGCAACTTTCAAAGATGTATGAACATAGACCCCAAGATCTCTCTGCTCCTCCACATTGCCAAGAACTCTACCGTTAACCCTGTATTCCGCATTCATATTTGTCCTTCCAAAATGGACAACCTCACACTTTTCAGGGTTAAACTCCATCTGCAACTTCTCAGCCCAGCTCTGCATCCTATCTATGTCTCTTTGCAGCCGACAACAGCCCTCCTTACTATCCACAACTCCACCAATCTTTGTATCGTCTGCAAATTTACTGACCCACCCTTCAACTCCCTCATCCAAGTCATTAATGAAAATCACAAACAGCAGAGGACCCAGAACTGATCCCTGCGGTACACCACTGGTAACTGGGATCCAGGCTGAATATTTGCCATCCACCACCACTCTCTGACTTCTATCGGTTAGCCAGTTTGTTATCCAACTGGCCAAATTTCCCACTATCCCATGCCTCCTTACTTTCTGCATAAGCCTACCATGGGGAACTTTATCAAATGCCTTACTAAAATCCATGTACACTACATCCACTGCTTTACCTTCATCCACATGCTTGGTCACCTCCTCAAAGAATTCAATAAGATTTGTTAGGCAAGACCTACCCCTCACAAATCCGTGCTGACTATCCCTAATCAAGCAGTGTCTTTCCAGATGCTCAGAAATCCTATCCTTCAGTACCCTTTCCATTACTTTGCCTACCACCGAAGTAAGACTAACTGGCCTGTAATTCCCAGGGTTATCCCTAGTTCCTTTTTTGAACAGGGGCACGACATTCGCCACTCTCCAATCCCCTGGTACCACCCCTGTTGACAGTGAGGATGAAAAGATAATTGCCAACGGCTCTGCAATTTCATCTCTTGCTTCCCATAGAATCCTTGGATATATCCCGTCAGGCCCGGGGGACTTGTCTATCCTCAAGTTTTTCAAAATGCCCAACACATCTTCCTTCCTAACAAGTATTTCCTCGAGCTTACCAATCTGTTTCACACTGTCCTCTCCAACAATATCGTCCCTCTCATTTGTAAATACAGAAGAAAAGTACTCATTCAAGACCTCTCCTGTCTCTTCAGACTCAATACACAATCTCCCGCTACTGTCCTTGATTGGACCTACCCTCGCTCTAGTCATTCTCATATTTCTCACATATGTGTAAAAGGCCTTGGGGTTTTCCTTGATCCTACCCGCCAAAGATTGTTCATGCCCTCTCTTAGCTATCCTAATCCCTTTCTTCAGTTCCCTCCTGGCTATCTTGTATCCCTCCAATGCCCTATCTGAACCTTGTTTCCTCAGCCTTACATAAGTCACCTTTTTCCTCTTAACAAGACATTCAACCTCTCTTGTCAACCATGGTTCCCTCACTCGACCATCTCTTCCCTGCCTGACAGGGACATACATATCAAGGACACGTAGCACCTGTTCCTTGAACAAGTTCCACATTTCACTTGTGTCCTTCCCTGCCAGCCTATGTTCCCAACTTATGCACTTCAATTCTTGTCTGACAACATCGTATTTACCCTTCCCCCAATTGTAAACCTTGCCCTGTTGCACGTACCTATCCCTCTCCATTACTAAAGTGAAAGTCACAGAATTGTGGTCACTATCTCCAAAATGCTCCCCCACTAACAAATCTATCACTTGCCCTGGTTCATTACCAAGTACTAAATCCAATATTGCCCCTCCTCTGGTCGGCCAATCTACATACTGTGTTAGAAAAGCTTCCTGGACACACTGCACAAACACCACCCCATCCAAACTATTTGATCGAAAGAGTTTCCACTCAATATTTGGGAAGTTAAAGTCACCCATGACTACTACCCTGTGACTTCTGCACCTTTCCAAAATCTGTTTCCCAATCTGTTCCTCCACATCTCTGCTACTATTGGGGGGCCTATAGAAAATTCCTAACAAGGTGACTGCTCCTTTCCTATTTCTGACTTCAACCCATACTACCTCAATAGGGTGATACTCCTCGAACTGCCTTTCTACAGCTGTTATACTATCTCTAATTAATAATGCCACCCCCCCCCACCTCCTTTACCACCCTCCCTAATCTTATTGAAACATCTATAACCAGGGACCTCCAACAACCATTTCTGCCCCTCTTCTATCCAAGTTTCCGTGATGGCCACCACATCGTAGTCCCAAGTACCGATCCATGCCTTAAGTTCACCTTCTCCACCTGTGTTGCCCCTTTCAATGACCTGTGGATCTGTACTCCTAGATCTCTTTGACTTTCAATACTCTTGAGGGTTCTACCATTCACTGTATATTCCCTACCTGCATTAGCCCTTCCAAAATGCATTACCTCACATTTGTCCGGATTAAACTCCATCTGCCATCTCTCCGCCCAAGTCTCCAGACAATCTAAATCCTGCTGTATCCTCAGACAGTCCTCATCGCTATCCGCAATTCCACCAACCTTTGTGTCGTCTGCAAACTTACTAATCAGACCAGTTACATTTTCCTCCAAATCATTTATATATACTACAAATAGCAAAGGTCCCAGCACTGATCCCTGTGGAACACCACTGGTCACAGCCCTCCAATTAGAAAAGCATCCCTCCATTGCTACCCTCTGCCTTCTATGGCCTAGCCAGTTCTGTATCCACCTTGACAGTTCACCCCTGATCCCGTGTGACTTCACCTTTTGTACTAGTCTACCATGAGGGACCTTGTCAAAGGCCTTACTGAAGTCCATATAGACAACATCTACTGCCCTACCTGCATCAATCATCTTAGTGACCTCCTCGAAAAACTCTATCAAGTTAGTGAGACACGACCTCCCCTTCACAAAACCGTGCTGCCTCTCACTAATACGTTCATTTGCTTCCAAATGGGAGTAGATCCTGTCTCGAAGAATTCTCTCCAGTAATTTCCCTACCACTGAAGTAAGGCTCACCGGCCTGTAGTTCCCGGGATTATCCTTGCTACCCTTCTTAAACAGAGGAACAACATTGGCTATTCTCCAGTCCTCCGGGACATCCCCTGAAGACAGCGAGGATCCAAAGATATCTGTCAAGGCCTCAGCAATTTCCTCTCCAGCCTCCTTCAGTATTCTGGGGTAGATCCCATCAGGCCCTGGGGACTTATCTACCTTAATATTTTTTAAGACAACCAACACCTCGTCTTTTTGGATCACAATGTGACCCAGGCTATCTACACCCCCTTCTCCAGACTCAACAGCTACCAATTCCTTCTCTTTGGTGAATACTGATGCAAAGTATTCATTTAGTACCTCACCCATTTCCTCTGGCTCCACACATAGATTCCCTTGCCTATCCTTCAGTGGGCCAACCCTTTCCCTGGCTACCCTCTTGCTTTTTATGTACGTGTAAAAAGCCTTGGGATTTTCCTTAACCCTATTTGCCAATGACTTTTCGTGACCCCTTCTAGCCCTCCTGACTCCTTGCTTAAGTTCCTTCCTACTTTCCTTATATTCCACGCAGGCTTCGTCTGTTCCCAGCCTTTTAGCCCTGACAAATGTCTCCTTTTTCTTTTTGACGAGGCCTACAATATCACTCGTCATCCAAGGTTCCCGAAAATTGCCGTCTTTATCTTTCTTCCTCACAGGAACATGCCGGTCCTGTATTTCTTTCAACTGCCACTTGAAAGCCTCCCACATGTCAGATGTTGATTTGCCCTCAAACATCCGCCCCCAATCTATGTTCTTCAGTTCCCGCCTAATATTGTTATAATTAGCCTTCCCCCAATTTAGCACATTCATCCTCGGACCACTCTTATCCTTGTCCACCAGTACTTTAAAACTTACTGAATTGTGGTCACTGTTACCGAAATGCTCCCCTACTGAAACATCTACCACCTGGCCGGGCTCATTCCCCAATACCAGGTCCAGTACCGCCCCTTCCCTAGTTGGACTGTCTACATATTGTTTTAAGAAGCCTTCCTGGATGCTCCTTACAAACTCCGCCCCGTCTAAGCCCCTGGCACTAAGTGAGTCCCAGTCAATATTGGGGAAGTTGAAGTCTCCCATCACCACAACCCTGTTGTTTTTACTCTTTTCCAAAATCTGTCTACCTATCTGCTCCTCTATCTCCCGCTGGCTGTTGGGAGGCCTGTAGTATACCCCCAACATTGTGACTGCACCCTTCTTATTCCTGATCTCTACCCATATAGCCTCACTGCCCTCTGAGGTGTCCTCTCGCAGTACAGCTGTGATATTCTCCCGAACAGGTAGCGCAACTACACCTCCCCTTTTACATCCCCCTCTATCCCGCCTGAAACATCTAAATCCTGGAACGTTTAGCTGCCAATCCTGCCTTTCCCTCAACCAGGTCTCTGTAATGGCAACAACATCATAGTTCCAAGTACTAATCCAAGCTCTAAGTTCATCTGCCTTACCCGTAATGCTCCTTGCATTAAAACATATGCACTTCAGGCCACCAGACCCGCTGTGTTCAGCAACTTCTCCCTGTCTGCTCTGCCTCAGAGCCACACTGTCCCTATTCACTAGTTCTCCCTCAATGCTCTCACCTTTTGACCTATTGCTCCCGTGCCCACCCCCCTGCCATACCACCACATTCACCCCTTGTTAAAAAGGAACCCGGCGGGGTGGTGGTTCACATGGTGGTAGGGGTTTACAAGGCTGGCCCTGGAAGGAAAATTTCGGACATTTTACTACAGTTTTAGCCCGACAATGGGCTGTAGAAGTTTGTGAAAAACTATCTACAATATTAGCAAAAAAATTCTTTTTTTTTTGTTACAACAGCATTCTTGGTGTCACGCGGATTCCACGAGTCGAGCGGGCAGTCTGGTCTTCCTCGTCGATCGCCTCAGCACCGGTGGTGGTGCAGGTGTTTGTTCAGGCGTTGTCGTCTCCGGGAGCGTTTCGGTGTTTGTTCCTGTTTTACTCCTGGGCGGGCACGGGAGGAGGACCGATCCCCCCGGGAAGGGGGCGGTCGCGGGGTGCGCCGGTGGCAGGGAGGGGATGATCGGTATCGGGGGTGTGTGTTTGTTGCCGGCGGGCACCAGGTCCCGCAGGGAGACCGTGTCCTGTCGGCCGTCAGGGTACGCCACGTAGGCGTACTGCGGGTTCGCGTGGAGAAGGTGAACCCTCTCGCCCAACGGGTCCGATTTGTGCGCCCGCACATGTTTCCGGAGCAAGATGGGTCCTGGGGCCGCTAGCCAGGTCGGCAGCGACGTTCCGGAGGAGGACTTCCTGGGGAAGACAAGGAGGCGCTCATGAGGCGTTTGGTTAGTGGTGGTACACAGCAGCGACCGGATGGAGTGGAGAGCATCCGGGAGGACCTCCTGCCACTGGGAAACTGGGAGATCCCTGGACCGTAGGGCCAGTAGGACGGTCTTCCAGACCGTGCCGTTCTCCCTCTCTACTTGCCCGTTCCCCCGGGGGTTGTAGCTGGTCGTCCTGCTCGAGGCTATACCCTTGCTGAGCAGGAACTGGCGCAGCTCGTCACTCACGAAGGAGGACCCCCTGTCGCTATGGATATACGCGGGGCAACCGAACAGTGTGAATATGGTGCCAAGGGCTTTAATGACTGTGGCCGCTGTCATGTCGGGGCAGGGGATGGCGAAGGGGAAACGAGAGTACTCGTCCACCACGTTCAGGAAGTATGCGTTGCGGTCAGTGGAGGGGAGGGGCCCTTTGAAATCCAAACTGAGGCGTTCAAAGGGGTGGGAAGCCTTGATCAGGTGCGTTCTATCTGGCCTGAAAAAGTGCGGTTTGCACTCTGCGCAGATGTGGCAGTTCCTGGTGACTGTACGGGCTTCCTCCACAGAGTAGGGGAGGTTGCGGGACTTTACGAAATGGTAGAATCGAGTGACCCCCGGGTGGCAGAGGTCCTCGTGGAGGGCTTGGAGGCGGTCTATTTGTGCGTTGGCACATGTGCCGCGGGATAGGGCATCGGATGGCTCGTTCAGCTTTCCGGGACGGTACAAGATCTCATAGTTGAAGGTGGAGAGTTCGATCCTCCACCTTAAGATCTTGTCATTTTTAATTTTGCCCCGCTGTGCATTATCGAACATGAAGGCTACCGTTGGTCGGTGAGGAGAGTGAATCTCCTGCCGGCCAGGTAATGCCTCCAATGTCGCACAGCTTCCACTATGGCTTGGGCTTCCTTTTCCACTGAGGAGTGGCGGATTTCTGAGGCATGGAGGGTCTGGGAGAAAAATGCCACGGGTCTGCCCGCTTGGTTAAGGGTGGCCGCCAGAGCTACGTCGGATGCGTCGCTCTCGACCTGGAAGGGGAGGGACTCGTCGATGGCGCGCATCGTGGCCTTTGCGATATCTGCTTTGATGCGGCTGAAGGCCTGGCGAGCCTCTGTCGACAGGGGGAAGGTAGTGGACTGTATTAGCGGGCGGGCCTTGTCTGCATACTGGGGGACCCACTGGGCGTAAAATGAAAAGAACCCCAGGCCACGTTTCAGGGCTTTGGAGCAGTGTGGGAGGGGAAATTCCAGAAGGGGGCGCATGCGTTCGGGGTCGGGGCCTATTATCCCATTGCGCACTACGTATCCCAGGATGGCCAACGGGTTTGTGCTAAAAACGCACTTTTCCTCGTTGTATGTGAGGTTCAGGGTGTTAGCGGTCTGGAGGAACTTTTGGAGGTTGGCGTCGTGGTCCTGCTGATCGTGGCCCCAGATGGTTACGTTGTCGAGATACGGGAACGTGGCCTGCAACCCGTGCTGGTCAACCATTCGGTCCATCTCCTGTTGGAAGACCGAGACCCCGTTTGTGACACCAAATGGGACCCTTAGGAAGTGGTATAGACGCCCGTCTGCCTCGAAGGCTGTGTACTTGCGGTCACCTGGGCGGATGGGGAGCTGGTGGTAGGCGGACTTGAGGTCCACGGTGGAGAAGACCTTATATTGGGCAATCCGATTGACCATGTCGGATATGCGGGGGAGAGGGTACGCATCTAACTGTGTGTACCTGTTGATGGTCTGGCTATAGTCTATGACCATCCTATGCTTCTCCCCGGTCTTTACTACTACCACCTGGGCTCTCCAGGGACTATTGCTGGCCTGGATTATGCCTTCCTTCAGCAACCGCTGGACTTCAGACCGAATAAATATCCGGTCCTGGGCGCTGTACCGTCTGCTCCTAGTGGCGACGGGTTTGCAATCTGGGGTGAGGTGTGCAAACAAGGACGGCGGTTCAACCTTGAGAGTTGCGAGGCCGCAGATAGTGAGTGGGGGTATTGGGCCGCCGAATTGAAATGTTATGCTCTGCAGGTTACACTGGAAATCTAATCCCAGTAATGTGGGCGCGCAGAGTTGGGGAAGGACGTAGAGCCTGTAGTTCTTAAACTCCCTCCCTTGCACCGTTAGGTTCGCGATGCAGAACCCTTTGATCTCTACGGAGTGGGATCCTGCAGCTAGGGAAATCTTTTGCGTGCTTGGATGGATGGTCAGAAAGCATCGTCTTACCGTGTCTGGATGAATAAAACTTTCAGTGCTCCCGGAGTCGATCAGGCATGGTGTCTCATGTCCGTTGATCAGCACCGTTGTTGTCGTCGTCTGGAGTGTCCGGGGCAGTGATTGATCCTGTGTCACCGAAGCCAGTCGTGGTAGTAGTGTCGAGGCATCTTCTTCGGACCCCGTGGAGCCGTCGATGCTGGGGTCCTTTGTTGTCAACCAAGATGGTGGCGTCCATGTATCGCACGCGGCCGGGGGGTCACAAGATGGCGGCGCCCATCCTCCTCTCGTGGTGCCCGGGACCCAAAATGGCGGCACCCACGGGTCGCACATGGGGTACTGGGGGGTGTTGGGGAGCGTTTGGGATGTGCTGGGCTCGTTCTTCTCCGGGGATTGCGGCGACCCCCCGGGACCGGCACACTGCCTTGTAATGGCCCTTCTTGCCGCAGCTTTTACAAATAGCTGCGCGGGCCGGGCAGCGCTGCTGGGGGTGTTTCGGTTGCCCGCAGAAATAGCAGTGGGCCCCCCCGGGATGGTCTGGTGCTTTAGCCGCGCAAGCCTGTGAGGGGGGGTGGGGGGGGGGTTTGTCGCGGCGGGGGTCCACGGAGCCCAAGGGGCTGCCGCGCGGTCGGGGCCGTAGGCACGGGCGTTTTGCGAGGCCACATCTAGGGAAGCTGCAAGGGCCCGTGCTTCTGAGAGTCCTAGCGACTCTCTTTCTAAAAGTCTTTGGCGGATTTGGGGAGAGTTCATACCTGCCACAAATGCATCGTGAATTAGCATGTCCGTGTGTTCGATCGCGTTCACCGGCGGGCAGCTGCAGCCCCGTCCCAAAATTAGCAGCGCGGCGTAGAATTCTTCGAGCGATTCCCCGGGACTTTGCCATCTCGTCGCGAGTTGGTGGCGCGCGTAGACCTGGTTAACGGGCCGAACGTAGATGCCCTTCAGTAATGCGAGCGCCGTCGGGAAATCCTCTGCGTATTCTATGAGATGGTAAATTTCCGGGCTTACCCTCGAGTGCAGGACCTGCATTTTCTGGTCTTCTGTGATCCGGCCAGGGGCCGTTCGGAGGTAGCCTTTAAAACATGCTTGCCAGTATTTAAATACTGCTGCCGAGTTCGCTGCGTGGGGGCTGATCCGCAGGCATTCCGGGGCGATCCTGAGCTCCATAGTCTTTTAAGCTCGCTTAATAAATTGTAGCGCACAATGACTTACGAGAGAGACGAGCAGTGATGAAGTCGATTCAGGCTTTATTAAGCGAGACTTGTCCCCAGCAGCTCAGCAACAGAATGAAGCGGCGGGGAGACGCTCGGGTTCTTATACTCCGCCTTCAGGGCAGAGCCAGGAGTCGGCAGCTAACCAGGACCCGGGATCTGTCAGCCAATAGCATCATGGCTTCACAGTCCCACATGACCCCTAATACATACCACCACAAAACAAAACTGTAAGACTCTTTTCTCTGGATAGTATCTCATACTGCTGGCATATTAACAAAGCTTAACAGTCAACTGACAAAGAAAATAATTGGAAAAGCCTTCATGAACTTTACACCTCCTTCTGGCACTCTTGAATCGTAGAAGATAAAAACAAGTAACTATGGTGAGAAGTTGACAATATTGACAAATAGGAACATAGCTACAGGAGTAAACCATTCAGCTAGCCGTGTCCCTCCAACATTCATGCAGATAATGGACGATCATCTACCTGCCTGTCATTTTTTTCCCCACTGTTCTTTGATGTAATGAGTCCCCAGAAATCTATCGATTTCTGTCTTGAAAATGCTCTATGATTGAGCTTCCACAGCACTCAGGGTGGAGAATTCCAAACATTCACCGCCCTTGAAGTTAAGGCATTCCTCGCACTCCTCGCCATTTTTAAATGGATTTCCACTTATATTCTGATGAACGTGCAATAAATGCGTGTAACATTTCAGCCATTTTAATTCAGCAATAGACCTGTTTATATTAATTTTTAAAAAATTCATTCATGAGTCAATGTTGTTGCAGGCAGGGCCAGTATTTATTGCCCAACCTTAATTGCCCTTGACGGGTACATTGCTGTGGTTCTGGAGTCACTTAAGGACAGCAGATTTCCTTCCCTAAAGGACATTGGTGAATCAGATGAGATTTTACGACAGTCGACAATGGTTTCACGGTCATCATTAATTAGACTTTTAATTCCAGGGGCGAGATTCTCCGACGGGTCGGAGAATCGCCGGGGGCTGGCGTGGCTCCCGGCCCGCCGGTTGCCGAATTCTCCGGCACCGAGATTCGGCGGGGGCGGGAATCGCGCCGCGCCGGTTGGCGGGCCCCCCCGCGATTCTCCGGCCCGGATGGGCCAAAGTCCCGCTGCTAGAATGCCTGTCCCGCCGGCGTGGATTAAACCATCTCTCTTACCGGCGGGACAAGGCGGCGCGGGCGGGCTCTGGGGTCCTCGGGGGGGCGCGGGGCGATCTGGCCTGGGGGGTGCCGCCCAGAGATGTCATTTCCGCGCCAGCTGGCGGGGCACCAAAGGCCTTTTCCGCCAGCTGGCGGGGCGGAAATCAGTCCGGCGCGGGCCTAGCCCCGCAAGGTTAGGGCTCGGCCCCCCACGGTGCGGAGGATCCCGCACCTTTGGGGCAGCGCGATGCCGGACTGATTTGCGCCAATTTTGGCACTGGTCGGCGGACATCGCGCCGATACCGGAGAATTTCGCCCCAGATTTTTATTGAATTCGAATTTCATCATCTGCAGTGCCGGGATTTGAACCTGGGTTCCCAAAGCATTACCCTGGGTTTCTAGTTTACTAGTCCAGTGACAATATCGCTAAGCCACTCTCTCCCTGAAATAGTACCACTGCAATTAAAATAGACTGCATAATATTGTAGATAAACAACCAGGGCTGTATTTCCCCATCCCAATGCAACTCCCAAGCCCCACCACTTCCCAACATATCAACAACAACAAACACCCCACCCCACCCCACCCCACCCCACCCCACGCCTGACAGGCCTTAAAACTAGTTGGTGGACTCTAATCCTGATATTTCTGCTCCATTCCCATTGCCAGCAATTTTGAATGGAACAGGATAAGGAGGTGAGTTATGAGCCTGCATCCAGCTGTCCTGACATTGTCGGTCCGTGGCTGAAGTGGGCATTTCAGCTTCCCTCCAATTTTCATGGAGCCATGCTGAGGTTTGAAGGTGACACGGTTCACATCAGCTTTGAGATGTTATGAACCATCCTGGCTTCGAGTCAGGGGACCATACACAAGTTATGTTTCAATGGTGTTGCCAACTCATAAGTCATAATGAGAAAAGATATAATTGGGCAGCACGGTAGCACAGTGGTCAACACTGTGGCTTCACAGCGCGAGGATCCCAGGTTCAATTCCCGGCCTGGGTCACTGTCTGTGCGGAGTATGCACGTTCTCCCCGTGCCTGCGTGGGTTTCCTCCGGGTGCTCCGGTTTCCTCCCACAAGTCCCGAAGGACGTGCTGTTAGGTCATTTGGACATTCTGAATTCTCCCTCTGTGTACCTGAACAGGTGCCGGAGTGTGGCAACTAGGGGCTTTTCACAGTAACTTCATTGCAATGTTAATGTAAGCCTACTTGTGACAATCAAGATTATTATTCTTAAGTTATGTATTTTTAATACAGTGATTGATAAAAGGGCTTTGTTTTGAAAAGGTAAGTGACCAATAAAAAGATTAAAGAGCACTGTGAATGTTACTAAGCTCCTGAGTGGGACCTTATCAATAGTCTTCTGAAAATCCACATATACACACATTCACTGCGATGCACTATCAATTACCACAAAGACGAGAGTAATGAAATAATCGAGGCTTTATTGAGCAAAGATGTTGTGCCTCCTGTAGCTGGAACCAGAATGGCTGCAGCACCGGCGAGCACACACATTTATACGCCGCCTACTGGGCGGAGCCAGCAGGCAGGGTTTTACCCATGTCCTCTATTATACTTGTCTGACCGTAATACATTTAATACTGCTAGTGGTGACTACCACACGCTTAATCCATTTTGCAAGTTACATCTGCAAAAAACTCAAATAGATTGATCAAACATGATTTAACTTCCTTAAATCCATGTTGATTCTGCCCAAACATTTTCTAAGTGTCTCGTTATCACATCCTTTATAATAGATTTCAGCATTTCAGAGTACTGATGTCAGGTTAACAGCTTTGTAGATCTCAGTTTTATCTCTCTCTCCTTTCGTAAATAGTGTGGTGACATTTTCTCCCTTCCAATCTTCAGGAACTGTTCCAGAATCTGTAGAATTTTGGAAGATGCCTTCTGACGCATCGATTAGCTCCACAGCCTCCTCTTTCAAAATTCTGGGATGGAGATCCTGAGGTCCAGAGAATTTATCAACTTTTAGTCCCTTTATATTTCTCTCAGCCTGCTTCAATTGACATGGGCGTGAAACAGGGGCGTCATTCTCCGACCCCCCAGCGGGTCGGAGAATGGCCGTTGGCCGCCGTGAATTCCGCCCCCGCCGCCCGCCGAAGTCTCCGAAGGGAGAAAAGTCGGCGGGCCGTCAATGGCGCCGCAGACCTCAGAGAATGGCACGGGTGGGCGCAAGGCAATCGATTTTTGGCCTGCCGACATTCTCCCGTCCGGATGGGCCGAAGTCCCGTCGACGTGATGACGGGTCACGTCGGCGCAAATCAAACCTCCTTTTAATCGGCATCAACCTGTGCTCAAGGTTTACGCCGACCAGCGTGGAGGTCGGTGACGGCCTGGGGGGTTGGCTGCTGGACAGGCGATGGGGTGGCCGCAGTCTGAATGTGTGGGGGAGAGGTGTGTGTAGGGTTTTGTGTGTGTGTGTGTGTGCGGCGTGGGGGGGGGGGGTGGGGTTAGAGTGGGCTGGGCTCCGGGGGAGTGCCGGGAGGGGGGTCCGTGCCGGGGAGGGAGGATGGGGGGGTCCGTGCCGGGGAGGGGGATGGGGGGGTCTGTGCCGGAGAGGGAGGATGGGGGGGTCCGTGCCGGGGAGGGGGGTGGGGGGGTCCGTGCCGGGGAGGGGGGGTGCGAAGGCAAGTGAGTTGGTCCACCTGGCCAGGTGCCAGCCTCCAACATTTGGACCCATGCGGTCCATGCCACCTGGCTGGGGGGGGGGGGGAGGGGGTATGGGCAATGATGACATGTCGTCGTTCCCCCCCCCCAACCAGGCCGTCATGTTTTTCGATCAGCCAGCGATGTTGGCTGCCGTGGCGGCAGCTGCTAATGTCTATGTTGCCCTGGATGAGGAGGAGGAGGAGGAGGAGCGTGCCAGAGAGGCGGCGCAGGCTGCCGCAGAGGGGCAGGCGGCAGCCGACCAGGCTGGAGGGACACCTGACCGACAGGACGAGGAGGGGGAGGAGGACGTCGCGGCCCAATGGCAACTGAGGAACCCGAGGGCGCCCCGTGTGTACCGGCCCCGGCAGTCATACCAGGACATCACGGACCGAGAATGCAGGAGGAGACTCCGGATGAGGCGGGAAACCGTGGCACACATCTGCCACCTGCTGGCACACCTGTCACCGCGTGGCACTGGCGGGGGACACCCTCGCCCCGTGTCCGTCAAGGTTACGGTGGCCCTGAACTTTTATGCAACGGGGTCATTCCAGGCACCGAGTGGGGACCTGTCCGGCATACCGCAGACATCGGTGCACCGGTGCATCCGGGCAGTGACAGACGCCCTATATGCCATGGCGCACCGCTACATCCGCTTCCCTGTGGACCGGGCCAGCCAAGATGCCCGGGCCGTGGGCTTCTCTGCCGTGGCTGGGTTCCCCATGGTCCAGGGCGCGATTGATGGGATGCACGTCGCCGTGCGGCCACCTGCAGATAACAGGGCCGTGTTCACCAATAGGAAGGGGACCTATTCGATGAACATACAGGTGGTCTGCGACCACAGCATGATGATCCTGCACGTCTGCGCCTGTTACCCGGGCGGTGTACACAACTCACACGTGTTGTCGCGGTCATACATCACCGGCACGTACGAGGGACGCCATCCCCGGCTGAGGGGCTGGTTGCTGGGCGACAGGGGCTACCCATTGCGATCGTGGCTGATGACGCCTGTACGGAGGCCACGCAATGAGGCGGAGAACCGCTACAATGATGCCCATGTAGCGACAAGGGGAGTGATAGAGAGGTGCTTTGGCGAGCTGAAGATGCGTTTCAGGTTCCTGGACCTCGCTGGGGACGCCCTCCAGTATCGGTCAGATAGGGTCGGCCGCATCATTGTGGTGTGCTGCGTCCTGCACAATATAGCCCAGCAGAGGGGCGATGTGCCGCAGGCAGAGGAGGGCGGAGTGGAGGAGCAGCAGGAAGAGGCGCAGTCCTCCCCAGATGAGGGGGATGGGGGCAATGGTCAGGGCAGACGGGCTAGAAACAGGCGGGTGGCTGTCTACCGTTACCGGCTGGGCCAGCGGGCACGGGACAGGCTGATAGCCGCCCGCTTCACTGACTAGATGGGTGTGGGAATCGGGTAGTATGGTCACAGACCGCACACCATGGCAACAGCCGACCACCCACACCCCCCACCCATCCACCCACCCAGCACCCTCACCCCCCTCCCCAACCCCACCAACCCCACCCGCATGCACAGCACCCCCCCATTACCGATCCACCTGCGGCACAACGGGCCGGGCTCACACAGTTGCGGGTGGACGCGTGTCTATCGCAGGCCATGGAGGATGATGACAACCCGCCCTGCGATGAGCTCCTGGTTCCACATCGTTGGACTATGTCTGACCCATGGCCACAGTACCACCATCCACCCGGACCATCCCTGCATGCGGCTGTGACACTGCAGCGCACGGTCCCATCCTCTGCCCGGGGGGATGTTGATGGCGGCCCAGGGGGAAGGGGGCAGACTCACCTGGGGCTGAGGTAAGACCACCCCTCACACACACACTTGCGCTCAACGTACATGACACCCCCGCACGCTTTGGACAGAGCACAAAGGCAGCTTCTGTAGGTGTAACATTGACTTTAATAACGAACGGAGTTCATGCACGTGCCCTAGCCCCTAAAACTCATCTGTGCCTTGCACCCGTGCCAACTTACTCAGTGTCTAGTTGTTTGGCCTTACGGACCCTATGACTACGTCTACGTGGTTCCCCAGATGGTACAGCAGAACTGGAGGTGGACTCCTGTGATTCCTGCCCTCTGACACGGGATCCCTTTGGCGGCCGTTTCCTGGGGTGTCCTGGCCTAGATGGGCCAGGCTGCGGCCCGGACGACTGGGATGGCGAGCTGCCAGCCTGTCCTGCCCGTTGCCCACCCGATGCACCTGGGACGGAAGGGGGGGAGTCCGAGGTGTCGCAGTGTTCCGGGACCTCCCCTACAGGGGGTCCCGGGACGGACCACAGCACCTCCTCCTCCCTCAGGGTGCCCGATGGCCCCCAGGCCTCTACATGGGTGGGGGATGCGAACGGACTGTCCATCCGACGCCCCCCCCGACATCTGGCGCTGCCAGTCCTGGAGGCCCGTGCTGGTATCGACAGGGGTCTCCAGGTTTGCAGCCATGGAGCTCAGGGGATTGGCAAAACCTGTCTGTGACTGTGCGACGCCAGCTCACACATGGGCAATGGAGCCGATGCCCTCGGCGATGGCCTGCAGAGACTGGGCCACGGCGTTGAGCACCTCTGCCATCTGCCGCTGGCGCTGGCTCATGGCCTCCTGTGAGAGGGCAGCCATGTCCTGGGCCACAGACGCCGCCTGCACGGAAAGCCCCAGGCCTCGCGAACCGTTCCCCATGTCTGACACCGTCGCACCCATTGCCTCCACGCGGACGCCACCCGTGCGGTATAGGCCTGGGTGGCACGTATGACCGGCACCACTCCCAGTTCCTGGACGCGGGTGGACTCCTCCACCTGCGACTGCAGCTGCCGCAAGCTGGCCATCACCCTCTTGGCTCGTCTCCGGTTCGGTGGTTGCATCGGATCTGTGGGTGGGTGTGGTAACTCCAGGAACACGGGATCCATCTGGGCGGCAGATGTTCGCTTGGGCTGGGCTGCCCTCCGACCGCCCGGCCCGTCTGCTGCTCCTACCTCCACCTGCTGTACCGGGACGGCTGTGTTGTGCGCACCAGTGAGTGTACTAGACGCCTCATCACTAAAGTGCCCAACCGAGGTGAGTATTTCTGCGATGGTGGAGGGTGTTGGTGACAGCAGTGGCGTTGTGTCGTGCTCTTCATCCCACTCTGAGTCCATGGCACTTTGGGGTGGCGGTTCGTCTCCACCCATCCGATCTGTGTCACTGTCCGGTATTTCGTTTTCCTGGGTAGTGCTGTCCCGGGTAGGGGTGTCCTGGGTAGGGGTGTCCTGGGTAGTGGTGTACTGGGTAGTGGTGTCCTGGCTCGGCTGTGACGGGGGCCTGTGGCTGCCCCTCTCGTCGCTGGGTGGCACACGCCTTCGTCGTCGCGCCCGCACGAGACAGGGGCGTCGTCTCCCTGTTGCTCCAGGTCTCTCCGTCTCCAGTGGTCTCCAAGGGACATCCTGCGGGCGTCGCATGCCGGAGGGTCCCGGTCTCTCCGTCTCCAGTGGTCTCCAAGGGACATCCTGCGGGCGTCACATGCCGGAGGGTCCGGGTCTCTCCGTCTCCCGTGGCCTCCGAGTGGCATCACGCGGGCGTCGCATGCCGGAAGGTCCTGGTCTCTCCGTCTCCCGTGGCCTCCGAGGGGCATCATGCGGGCGGTCTGCATCTGCGGGGATGGGTGCCTCGACGTTTGCTCCTGCGATACACAATGAAGCATGCATGGTTAGACACGCAGGCAGTGATCAGGTGATATGGGGGAGGGGGGATATGGGGACGGGCTGTCGGTGGCTAACTTGCTAGTATGCCCCCGACCTCTGCATCAGCAACCTCCCGGTCCTCAGGTCCGCCAGCCAGTTCCAGGGCCCTTTCCTCGTGTTCAGTCAGTGGCCTCTCATCAGCGGGGCCTCCTCCAGTCCTCACATGCTCCCTGGTGTTGTGCGCGCATTTCTCCTGTGGGGGGGGGGGGAGGGGTGGTGGCAGGGGTAAAAGTGTTAGACAGGTATATGAATGCACGCCATCGGTTGCGCGTGTGTTGCAGAGGTTAAGGTTAGGGCTGGATTCACTTGGGGAAATGGAGGTAGGCGGATATGGGGGAGGGGAGATATGGGGGATATGGGGGAGGGGTTATATGGGGGATATGGGGGAGGGGGGATATGGGGGATATGGGGAGGGGGGATATGGGGATGGGGGATATGGGGGAGGGGGGGATATGGGGGATATGGGGGAGGGGGATATGGGGGAGGGGGGATATGGGGGATATGGGGGAGGGGGGATATGGGGGATATGGGGAGGGGATATGGGGGATATGGGGAGGGGGATATGGGGGAGGGGGGATATGGGGGATATGGGGGAGGGGGATATGGGGGAGGGGGGATATGGGGGATATGGGGGAGGGGGGATATGGGGGATATGGGGCATATGGGGGCGGGGGGATATGGGGGATTTGGGGAGGGGGATATGGGGGATATGGGGATATGGTGGATATGGGGAGGGGGGATATGGGGAAGGGGGGATATGCGGAAGGGGGTATATGGGGGATATGGATATCGGGCAGGCGGGGGGAAGGCTCACCCTGGCTGCTCTGACGAGGTTGTTCACCTTCTTGTGGCACTGGGTGCCTGTCCGTGGTGTCAGGGCCACAGCGGTGACGGCCTCTGCCACCTCCCTCCACAGACGCCGGCTTTGGCGTGGGGCAACTCTGCAGCCGTGTCCGGGATACAGGGCGTCCCTCCTCTGCTCCACCGCATCCAGGAGCGCCTCCACATCGCGTGACTGGAACTTCGGGGCTGAGCGGCGGCCAGCCGGTCGGGTGTTCCGGTCGGGTGTTCCGGTCGGGTGGGGGGGAGCAGCGCGTCCTGATGAGCCGTCACGCCGTGCGGCATGTATGACGCCGCACGGCGTGAAGCACGTGAGCAAGCGCGGATCCTGTCACGTCGCTGCTAGCCCATTCCGGGCCGGAGACTTTCCGACGTTTGGGGCGGCGTGATGAAGGTCGGATTTGGGCCGTTTTTGGCGCCGATCGGCGGACTTTGCGCCGATAACGGAGAATTTCGCCCCAGGTTAGCGTATCAAAAGGAGTATTTACGTCTTCGAAATTGGCATGAAGCCGAATTCTCCCAGCTTCCGCTATTGTCCCACCCGTCAGCGCAGGATGATGCTGGCGAGAGTGATGACTCGTCTCCACCACGAGAGACCAGAGGTGATGACCACACTGGGGGGGCTCTGAGGGCACTGTAGCCCTCGGAAGGTTTTGTACATGAAAGGGCAATGCCATGGCACTGTCAGGTTGGCGCTACCAGGATCGTAGGATGTCAGGGGCGTGGGGCTTGAAGTAGACAGTGGAGGGATCTGGGGCGAAATTCTCCGGAAACAGCGCGATGTCCGCCGACTGGTGCCCAAAACGGCGCAAATCAGTCGGGCATCGCACCGCCCCAAAGGTGCGGAATGCTCCGCATCTTGGGGGGCCGACCCCCAACCTTAAGGGGCTAGGCCCGCGGTGGACGAATTTCCACCCCGCCAGCTGTCGGAAAAGGCCTTTGGTGCCCCGCCAGCTGGCGCGGAAATGACATCTCAGGGCGGCGCATGCACGGGAGCGTTAGCGGCCGCTGACGGCATTCCCGCGCATGCGCAGTGGAGAGAGTCTCTTCCGCCTGCGCCATGGTGGAGACCGTGGCGAAGGCGGAAGGGAAAGAGTGCCCCCACGGCACAGGCCCGCCCGCGGATCGGTGGACCCCGATCGCGGGCCAGGCCACCGTGGGGGCACCCCCCGGGGCCAGATCGCCCCGCGCCCCCCCCAGGACCCCGGAGCCCGCCCGCGCCGCCTTGTCCTGCCGTAAGGTAGGTGATTTAATCTACGCCGGCGGGACAGGCATTTTAGCGGCGGGACTTCGGCCCATCCGGCCGGAGAATCGCGGGGGGTGGCCCGGCAACCGGCGCGCCGCGATTCCCGCCCCCGCCGAATATCCGGTGGTGGAGAATTCGGCAACCGGCGGGGACGGGATTCACGCCAGCCCCCGGCGATTCTCCGACCCGGCGGGGGGTCGGAGAATCTCGCCCCTGATGTCAGCGGTACTTGGGGAGCGGGAGAAGGGACTGTCACTGGCGAGGATGGTGGTGGGGAGGGGAGGGGGGTGGTATTGAAACCCCTATACCAATGATCGTGGCAGGGGGAGGGCCTTTACTGTTACTTTGAGATTGGGGAGGGGGGTCCGATTTCTGTGAAGCCGGGCTTGCCAGCATGCCCCAACCTTCTCCTGCCCTTCAGCCTGCCCTTCTCCATGCCTATGTAAATCTAGTCCACCCCCTTCCAAAAAAGTTCTAAGTGTGGGTGGATCGCAATCTGGATCGTGCTGACCTCCCAACAGGAATCGCACCGTGTTTCCCGCTGAAGACACCACTTAGAAATTTTCACATTCTAACTACTCTCCGGATAAAGAAATGTCACTGAATTCTCTGTTGGATTTTTTAATGACTATCATATTTAAGGCTCAATTTCTGGTCTGGCCCCCGTAATCTAGTTGTTCTCGTGCATGGGTTACAAGACGTTAATGTGCAGGCACAGCAAAGAATTGAGAAGGCAAATGGAATGCTATCATTTATACGTGAGGAATTGAACATCAGAGTAAGGATGTTATACAGCAGTTACACAGGGCACAGGCAAGTCCACACCGAGCGATTTTCCATCCACATTCTGCCCCGTGCAAATTCCAATATGTTGGGAAAATACCAGGAGAGCCCTGAAACGGATTTGCGCCAGGCACCAAGATGTTCGCCATGTTCCTGAGCCCTCCCAGCAGACGTAATCTGGTTCATGCCCAGCGATGGCATGAACCTGATTACCAGTCATTTGAATTGATTTTAATGTGCAAAGTCAGCTTGACGTCAAATCTTCAAGGAACATGCAATCTTTCCATCCGTCGGCATGACATGGCATTGACAGGAATCATTACTGGTCTCCACAAATGGCGACAAGACATGATGATCACATTGGAGACCCCGAGGCCATCGTATCACCCAAGTAGTCGGAGAAGAGGCAGGGCAGGGCCTCCTGCACCTTGACAGTGCCAACGTGGCGCTGCCAAGGGGCAAGGCCTGAAGGAGGGTCCTAAAGGGGGATGGGGCCTTTGGCGATCCCATAGCCAAGTGTTGCTCACTTAGGAGGGGACCTAATACCGGTGAGGATATGCATCTGTTGTTCATTGCCCTTGCCCATCTAGTTGGTGGAGGTCGCAGGTCTGGAACATGCTGTGAAGTGTGCAGGGTTAGGTGTTGCAGTGCATCTTGTAGGTGGTACACACTGACGCCACTGTGTCGGTGGTCGAAGGAATGGATGTTGAAGGCGATGGTTGGGGTACAAATCAAGTGGGGCTGCTTTGTCTTGGATGGTGTCCAGCTTCTTGAGTGTTGTTTGCGCTGCACTCATTCAGGCAAGTGGAGAGTATTCCATCGCACCCCTGATTGTGCCCTGTAGTTGGTGGATGGGTTTTAGGGAGTCAGGAGGTACACAGAATGTGCATCCTCTGACCAATTTGTTTTTTAAAAATAAATTTAGAGTACCAAATTATTTTTTTTCCAATTAAGGGGCAATGTAGCGTGGCCAATCCACCTAACCTGCACATCTTTGGGTTGTGGGGGTGAAACCCACGCAGACATGGAGAGAATTTGCAAACTCCACACAGACAGTGACCCAGGGCCGGGATTCAAGCTCGGGTCCTCAACGTCGCAGTCCCAGTGCTATCCACTGCGCCACATGCCACCCTCTCTGACCAATTCTACTAGCTACAGTATCTATATGGTTCGTGTAGTTAAGCTTCAGAACCAATGGTAACCCCCAGGATGTTCATAGTGGGGGCTTCACTGATGGTAATGCCATTGAATGTCAAGGGGAGAGGGTGGGATTCTTCTTCTTGTACGTGGTCATCGCTTGGCAGTGGTTTGGCACAAATATTACTTGCTACTTATCAGCCCAAGCCTGTATCTTGTCCAAGTCTAGCTGCATATGGGCATGGACTGCTTCAGTATTTGAGGAGATGTGAATTGTTCTGAATCTTATGAAAACATTAGCAAACATACCCCATCTCACCTCATAAAATGGAGTGAAGATCACTGATGAAGCAGCTGAACCTGGGATGCTACTCTGAGTAACCGCTGCAGTGATGCCCTGGCACTGAGATGATTGATCTCCAACAACTAAAACCACCTTGAGCCAGGTATGAGCCAAACCAGCGGATGGTTCTCCCCATGATACCCATGAATCCATTTTCTACAGAGATCCTTGATGACGCACTTGCTGCCTTAATGTCAAGTTTAACATAGTATTTCAAGTTTATCCCTACAGAAATGCTTCATTTCCTTTACTGACTGATCGGGGAGCATGGCGGCACAGTTGTTAGCACTGCTGCCTCACAGCTCCATGGACCCGAGTTCAATTCTGCCTCAGGTCTGTGTGGAGTTTGTACTTTCTCCCCGTGTCTGCGTAGATTTCCTCCGGCTGCTCTAGTTTCCTCCCGCAGTCCAAAGATGTGCAGATTAGGTGGATTGGCCATGCTAAATTGCCCTTTTGTGTCCAAGGATCTGCAGATTGAGTGAGGTTATAGAGCCGCAAGGATAGGGTGGGAAACTGGCTACGGTGCGGTTTCAGAGGGTCGGTGCAGATTCAATGGGCCAAATGGCCTCCTTCTGCACTGTAGGGATTCTATGATCCTATGATCACTCTTCTCAATGATTCATACATCTGACAAATTCTGATCCCTTCACCCAATTTTATTTTCCAAGGACAAATGAATATCTAAACAAAGGAACAAAGAACCCCACACGCCTGCTCCAGCATTTGATAAGGCCATGGCTGATTTGAAAGTAACATCAAATCTGCATCTGGCTTAACCCCGAAGGAGAATGTGACTCCTTAAACTTTCTATCAAAATGTACCATGTCAAAGGTGACATGGTGAGGCAGTGGTTAGCACAGTTGCCTCACGGCGCCGAGGACCCGGGTTCGATCTCGGCCCCGAGTCATCATCCGTGTAAAGTTGCACATTCTCTCCATGTCTGCGTGGGTCTCACCCGTGCAACCTAAATATGTGCAGGTTAGGTAGATTGGCCACGCTAAATTGCACCTTAATTGGATTTTCCTTTTAAATGTACCATGTCACATTTATTTACACTTGATTTGTCATCTTGGAACCATGGAATTCCTACAGTGCAGAATGAGACCATTCGACCCATCAAGTCTGCACCGATCCTCTGAAAGAGCACCCTTACCTAGGCCCGCTTCCACGCTCTATCCCCGTATCCCCACCTAACCTGCACATCCCTGGACACGTAGCGGCAATTTAGAATGGCCACCTACCCTGCACATCGTTGGACTGTGGGGGGAAACCGGAACACCCGGAGGAAACCGCCACAGACAGGGGGAGAATGAACAAATTCCACACAGTCACCCAAGGCCGGAACTGAAATCGGGCCCCGGGTAGCACTAACTACTGTGCCACCGTGCCACCCCATGTTCTGAGATTGCCATGGTAAAATTGTATTTTGCTAATCATCCCATTTCCCACTTTGACTGTTCTGAGATTGGGCCACTCTGCCTTGGACTCTTGGCATGGGAATTATTTAGTCGACAGACTGTAAGTATATTTATTTATTTTAAAAAATAAATTTAGAGTACCCAATTCATTTTTTTCAATTCAGGTGCAATTTAGCATGGCCAATCCCCTACGCTGCACATCTTTGGGTTGTGGGGGCAAAACTCACGCAAACAAAGGGAGAATGTGCAAACACCTCATGGACAATGACCCAGTGCCAAGATCGAACCTGGGACCTCGGCGCCGTGAGGCAGCAGGCTAAACACTGTGCCACCGTGCTGCCCTCTGTAAGCATATTTAGGTAACACCTGTTTATTAGCACGACGTTACTCGCAAGTTAAAGATAGGCTTGTTGTTCCTTGACATAATTCCAACCTCTCTCTCAAGACTGATGTCACGAATAAGGGCAGCACCGTAGCATAGTGGTTAGCACAATTACTTCACAGCTCCAGGGTCCCAGGTTCAATTCCCGGCTTGGGCCACTGCCTGTACAAAGTCTGCATGTTCTCCCCGTGTGTGCATGGGTTTCCTTCGGGTCCTCCGGTTTCCTCCCACAGGCCAAAGATGTGCAGGTTAGGTGGATTGGCCATGCTAAATTGTCCTTAGTTTCCAAAATTGTCCTTAGTGTTGGGTGGGGTTACTGGGTTATGGGGATACGGTGGAAGTGTGGGCTTGGGTAGGGTGCGCTTTCCAAGAGCCGGTGCAGACTCGATGAGCTGAATGGCCTCCTTCTGCACTGTAAATTCTAAGTCTTGGACCCTTGAGGAGGGTTTTTTGAAGTCAGGCCATTTCCCGATGTCACATTCCTGCCTCCTGCTTCAACTCACATTCTGAAGTTATTTCTCTGGTAGAGTCAGGGGAAAACTGGAGCCAAAGCTGTCACCTCCCGAAGGTTTGAGGCAGGAACGGAGGCAGGTGGAAGTTGAAGAATGCAGGTTAGATGACCCGCTCCCATTCATTGAGATAGTGACCGGAAATGTCTTTTAATAATAATAATAATAATAATGATCTTTATTGACTCAAGTAGGCTTACGTTAACACTGCAATTAAGTTACTGTGAAAAGCCCCGAGTCGCCACATTCCGGCGCCTGTTCGGGTACACGGAGGGAGAATTCAGAATGTCCAAATTACCTAACAGCACGTCTTTTGGGACTTGTGGGAGGAAACCAGAGCACCCGGAGGAAACCCACGCAGACACGGGGAGAACAGGCAGACTCCGCCCTGACAGCATCCCAAGCCGGGAATTGAACCCGGGACCCTGACGCTGTGAAGCAACAATGCTAACCACTGTGCTACCATGCCTCCCTGAAAGATCTCACACGTGGGGCAAGCCAATTCTAAAGCAATGTATGGCTTCATTTTGGGGATGTTCAAGTGAGAAAAATTGATTAAGTATCAATTAAAATTTACCATCGGCCAAATTTTGATAAGGCAGGAATCATAGAATCACTAAACAATAGGACGGTTGCAGCATTGAAGGAGGATGTGTGATCCATCAAATCTATGTCAGCTCTTTCGAAAAGCAATCCAGCTAATTCCACTCTCCAGCTCATGCCCCGCTTCCCTGCAACTTTTTCTCGTTCAAATATTCATCTAATTTCCTTTAGAAAGCTACTATTGAATCTTTTTACACAACCTATCGCCTCTGAAAATGCAGGCGCCCCTCAGTGATGAAAATCTTGGGAGTCATGAACCCACAATTGTTGACTCAGAGGTGTGAGTGCCACTCACTGAGCGAGAGTTTTCACCGAATCACAGTTGGTGTTTATTTACAATAATGCAATCAAATAATACTTTGAAGCATGTTTTAGAAGCAACCAGGAAGGAGAGAGATTGAGTATGTCAGGTTTTCTATTCTAAGTACTGGAAGTGAGTGATGTTATCATTGAGCGTTCTGTTTGGGATTGCTTTGAGCAGCCAACTCAAAAGCTCTTCAAATGTTGCTTCCTAAACCAGAACTACTTGTACATGAAGGATGCAACTTGAAACTTAAGAGGCTTAAGAAATAAAATACAAGAGTTGTGGCAAGCTGACAATAAGCGAGACAATCAAATGCTCAAGACGTCAAGTTCAAAGAGGTGGACTGACCATGTTCACCAAATAAAGCGAATTAATGGTTCATTTTGCACAGTTGAAGCTGGTTGATCTCCCAAGAGGCAGGGAATGGGAATCGCTGAGGTTTTTGCATGTCGTGATGAGATTTGAGCATTGCTGGAAAGACCAGCATTTATTACCCATCCCTAATGGCCCTCGAGTATGTGCGTGGTGAGTCAAATTCTTGAACTGCTGCAGTCCATTCAGCATGGGGCCAAAAGAGTTGTGAGAGGCAGCAACTTTAAAGGAGAATTGAAACATTTTATTTGAAGGGTTTAATTATCTTCCTTTGTGATGACAATAAATTTATGATTGTTTACAGTATCAGTTCTAAATTGAGAAATTAATTTTCAACAGCCAATTAAGTAACTTGACCTGACTGAGCTTAACACTTATTTCTAATGCTTGACAAACTGTTTCATTTAAGCTTTGTATTGACCAACACCTTCTTCACAAGGCTTCATGGCAACACCCATGCTCCAATCGCCACCACCTACTCCGGTATATAATTGTCTGAGCGAGGGACCGCAAGGGTGTGTGCATCACAAGAGCAATGACAGGAGCTGATGACTACTGGGCAGACCACCGTCTAATTCACGCTGTGGTCAACATCAACGTCGCCTCAAAGCAGTGACCACAACAGAAACAATGTCGCAAGAAAGTCAATGCTGGGGCACTCAAAGATCTTGATAAGCGAGCCCCATTCAACCAGCGCCTCACTGCCAACCTGATGACCCCTGGTGACCCAGAGATGCAGAGTCCACAGCGTCGGGTCCACCCTCAGTGTCTCCATAATCAGCACCTGTGTCGAGACACTTGGTCACTTGACAGGGAAACACCAAGACTGATGAGATTGACCAGGAGATCCAGTAGCTGGTAACTAGCAAGCACAAGGCTTTTCTGAACCTAAAACAGCAAGCCAACTTGAGGGCAAGAAAATACTTCCAAAGACAGCTGGAGATCAATGAAAAGCCTGTGACCAAAAGAACAGATGGTGGATGGAGAAAGTGTAGGAGATCCAGCAGTTAGCTGACCACCATGACTTGTGAGGTTTCTTTAGCACATTCAAGGCCAACCAGACCCAAGTACCCAGGGTCCCATGCCATTGCTGGCCAAGAACAGAGACAGGTACATCATAAACACAGTGGAGGTCAGTGCCCACTGGAAAGAGCACCCAATGTCTTCAATGCGAGTGCCCTCGATTCCATCCTGCAGTATGCTCCCCAATAAAAAACACAAGACATCAGGAGCAGATGGAATCCCCGCCAAAGCACTAAAACATGGCTGAGAACCAATATTGGTGCTAATACATGACCATATTTCCCTTATCTGGAAAGAGGAGACCATGGCAGGAGATCCCAGAGATGTTGGAATTGTAACTATCTTCAAAAAAGGTGACACGTCCGACTGCAATAACGTCAGACAATTTCCCTTCTGTCGGTCACAGGGAAGCTCATCGCAAGCGTCCTCCTTAACCGCCTTCTCCCTGCAGATGAAAAGGTTCTCCTGGATTCCGCTCACTAAGCGGCACAACGAACATGATCATCACCATGCATCAACTACAAGAGAAATGTAGGAAACAGCATCAACCCTTGTACATGACCTTCTTTGACCTCACAAAGTTGTTTGACACTGCCAACCCCGAGAGATTATGGAGCACCCTCCTCTATTTCGGCTGCCCTTACATTTTGTCACCATCCTCTGCCAGCTCCACGATGACATGCAAGCTGTGATCCTGACCAACGGTCCAGCACAGGCCCAATTCACATTCCGGCTGGGCTCAAGCAAGGTTGCATCATTGCACCAATGCTCTTCTTGAATTTCCTTGCTGCAATGCTCCATCTCCCCCTCAGCAGGCTTTGTGCTGCAGTGGAGCTCAACTTCTGAACAAATGGGAATACGTTCAACCTCTGCCAGCTGCAGGCCAGATCCAAGGCCACCCCAGCCTCTGCCATTAAACGACAGTATGCCCATTCCGCTTGCATCCATGCACACTCATAGGGTAAGATCTAAGACTTCATCAATAACTTAACCAAAGTGTACAAGGTGTGACGATCCCGGGGTTGGACTGGGGTGAACACAGTAAGAAGTCTTACAACACCAGGTTAAAGTCCAACAGGTTTGTTTTGAATCACTAGCTTTCGGAGCACAGCTCCTCCCTCAGGTGAATGAAGAGGTGGGTTCCAGAAATATATATATCGACAAAGTCAAAGATGCAAGATGATACTTTGAATGCAAGTCTTTGCAGGTAATTAAGTCTTACAAGTCCAGACGGAGCAAATGGAGAGAGGGATAATTACAGGTTAAAGAGGTGTGAGTTTTCTCAAGCTAGGACAGTTGGTGGGATTTCACGAGCCCAGGCCGGATGGTGGGGGGGTGAATGTAATGAAAAATGAATCCAAGGTCCTGGTTGAGGCCGTACTCATGTGTGTGGAACTTGGTTATAAGTTTCTGCTCGGCGATTCTGCGTTGTCACGCGTCCTGAAGAACGCTGCCCTAAACTCGACATGTATGCTCAAGCCGTCAGGATTCGGGTCAATGCCAGATTCATCAGGCGCATTCACAAGAGAGCCCCGAACGTCACCCAAGAACAACGCAACGGCGTCCGCGCTCTCACGACCAATCGCAACATCGTCATCAAACCAGCAGACAAAGGAGGGGCCACCATCATACTGAACAGAACAGACTACTGCAAAGAAGTGTACCAACAACTCAACAACCAGGAACACTACAGACAGTTACCCGCAGATCCGACCAAGGAACACACCCGCCAACTCAACAGACTGATCAAGACCTTGGATCCAGAATTTCAGAGCACCCTACGTGCTCTCACCCACGTACTTCCCCCGTTGGGGATCTCTACTGCCTCCCACAAATACACAAGGCCAACATACCAGGTCATCCTATCATATCAGGCAATGGGACCTTGTGTGAGAACCTCTCTGGCTACATCGAGGGTATCTTGGAACCCACCGTACAAGGAACGCCCAGCTTCTGTCACGATACGACGGGTTTCTTGCAGAAACTCAGCACCCATGGACCAGTTGAACCAGGAACATCCCTCGTCACAATGGATGCCTCGGCACTCTACACCAGCATTCCTCATGACGACGGCATTGCTGCAACAGCCTCAGTACTCAACACCATCAACTGACAATCTCCAGGTGCAATTCTGCAACTCATCCGTTTCATTGTGGATTACAACGTCTTCACCTTCGACAACAAGTTTTTCATCCAGACACACGGAACAGCCATGGGAACCAAATTCGCACTTCAATATGCCAAGATCTTCATGCACAAGTTTGAACAAGACCTCCTCACCGCACAGGACCTTCAACCGACGTTACACAACAGATACATCGATGAAATTTTTTTCCTTTGGACCCACGGCGAAGAATCACTGAAACAACGACACAATAACATCAATAAGTTTCATCCCACCATCAGACTCCCCATGGACTACTCTCCAGAATCGGTTGCATTCTTGGACACACTTATCTCCACCAAGGACGGTCACCTCAGCACTTCGCTTTACCGCAAACCCACGGATAGGCTCACGATGCTCCACTTCTCCAGCTTCCGCCCTAAACACATTAAAGAAGCCATGCCCTATGGACAAGCCCTCCGTATACACAGAATCTGCTCAGAGGAGGAGGAGCGTAACAGACATCTACAGATGCTGAAAGGTGCCCTCATACAAACGGGATATGGCGCTCAACACATCGATCGACAGTTCCAACGCACCACAGCAAAAAACCGCACTGACCTCCTCAGAAGACAGACATGGGACACAACCGACAGAGTACCCTTCGAAGTCCAGTACTTCCCTGGAGCGGAGAAACTATGACATCTTCTTCACAGGCTTCAAGACGAACATCTTGCCAAGGTCATCCCCACACCCCCCACTACTTGCCTTCAAACAATCGCGCAACCTCAAACAGACCATTGTTTGCAGCAAACTACCCAGCCTTCAGAACAGCGACCATGACACCACACAGCCCTGCCATGGCAATCTCTGCAGGACGTGCCAGATCATCGACATAGGTACCAGCATTATATGTGAGAACACCACCCACCAGGTACATGGTACATACTCGTGCGACTCGGCCAACATTGTCTACCTCATATGCTGCAGGAAAGGATGTTCCGAGGCGTGGTACATTGGCGAGACCATGCAGATGCTGTGACAAAGGATGAACGGACATCGCACGACAATCGCCAGGCAGGAATGTTCACTTCCAGTCGGGGAACACTTCAACAGTCAAGGGCATTCAGCCTCTGATCTTCGGGTAAGCATTCTCCAAGGCGGCCTTCAGGACGCGCGACAACGCAGAATCGCCGAGCAGAAACATATAGCCAAGTTCCGCACACATGAATACGGCCTCAACCGGGACCTTGGATTCATGTTGCATTACATTTACCCCCCACCTTCTGGCCTGGGCTTGCGAAATTCTACTAACTGTCCTGACCTGAGACCATTCACACCTCTTTAACCTGTGATTATCCCTCTCTCCAGTTGCTCCGTCTGGACCTGTAAGACTTAATTACCTGCAAAGATTTGCATTCAAAGTATCGTCTTGCATCATTGACTTTGTCTCTATATATATGTTTCTGGAACCCACCTCTTCATTCACCTGAGGAAGGAGCTGTGCTCTGAAAGCCAGTGATTCAAAATAAACCTGTTGGACTTTAACCTGGTGTTGTAAGACTTCTTAAGGTGTACAAAAACATGGGCCTTACACTAAACATCTGCAAGACAAATGTCCTCTACCAACCTGCCCCTACACAGCACTGTACCTATTTTTCCAAAATTCGCAACCAGGCCTGGGGCAACATGGACCACTTTCCATACCTATGACTTTATGACTCCAAGAGAAAGAAAGTATTTGAAGACTGGGACCTCAGACCCAGCATCAAGCTCATGGTCGACAGAGGAATAATGATACCTGCCCTCATATATGCATCATAGAATTGGACTATTTACAGCAGATATCTCAACATGCAGGAGAGGTATCACCAACAGTGTCTCCACAAGATACAGCAAATCCATGCGCAGGATAGGCACATCAATGTCAGTGTTCTCACTCAGGCCAAGCATTGAAGAATTGATCAACTCCACTGGCTGGGCCACATTGCCCGCATGCCTGGCACGAAACTCCTGAAACAAGTACTCGACCCCAATCTTTGACACTACATGTGAGCCCCAGGAGGGCAAAGGAAGCACTCTCAAAGCTTCCTTGAAAAATTGCGACATCCACACTGACACCTGGGAGTCCCTTGCGCAAGACCTCTCGAAGTAGAGGAAAGGCTTCCAGGAAGGAGATGAACACCTCGAGTTTCATCACCGAGAGCAAGCTGATGCCAAGCATCGACAGGGGCAGGAATTCATGGCAACCCTAACCTACCCACCTTCTCCCCCAACCATCGCTTGCACCACCTGTACTGAGACTGCGGTCATGTGCCAGACTCCTCAGTCACCTGATAACTCATTTTTAGTGTGGAAGAAACTCACCTCGACCCCAAGGGACTGCCTAAGAAAAATAAGATAATAATTCATGTCATCCTGTTCTGCTTTTGCCAAGCCTACAAATTAGGAGCAGGAGTCGGCCATTCGGCCCCTTGAACCTGCTTCGCCATTGACTGAAATCATGGGTGATCTGATAATGGCCTCAACTCTACTCACCTCTCGAGCCCCATAACCTTTAACTCCCTTGTCAATCGAGCATTTATCTAACCCAGCCATAACCCTGCCTCTACTGCTCTCTGGGTGAAGGATTCCACAGATCAATGACTCTCTGAGAGTAAAGTTGCCTGTTCCACCGGCTGGATAGAGTCGGGGATTCTCTCCACACTTCCCAGTGTAACATTCGCGGCCGCTTTCAGGAGAGAGGCTCAGAAATCAGAAATTTCTCTCTGTCCCTGTGAAGCCTGTGTGAAGGAATTGGTTGGTAATCTCTGTTTCTGCTTTTGCAGTGAGCTGAGATTTGCTCCGTTTTAAAAGGGGCAGCACGGTAGCATTGTGGATAGCACAATTGCTTCACAGCTCCAGGGTCCCAGTTTCGATTCCGGCTTGGGTCACTGTCTGTGCGGAGTCTGCACGTCCTCCCCGTGTGTGCGTGGGTTTCCTCCGGGTGCTCCGGTTTCCTCCCACAGTCCAAAGATGTGCAGGTTCGGTGGGTTGGCCATGGTAAATTGCCCTTAGTGTCCAAAATTGCCCTTAGTGTTGGGTGGGGTTACTGTGTTATGGGGATAGGGTGGAGGTGTTGACCTTGGGTAGGGTGCTCTTTCCAAGAGCTGGTGCAGACTGGATGGGCCGAATGGCCTCCTTCTGCACTGTAAATTCCACGTAAAGAAATTCGCCTCAACTCTGCCTTAAATGGTAGGCCCCTACTTTGAAACTGTGGCCTCTTTGTTTACAGCCTCTCTCAAAAGGGGAAACATCCTCTCAGTCCCCTCAGGATCCTATATGTTCCAATAAGATTACCTCTCAGTATTCTTACTCCAACAGTTTTCGTCAGTTCCATCAATTTTACAGCCAATGCTGATTAAACTGTGTTTCTTGCTGCTCTTCTGCATCGCCCAGAGCCCGGCAACGGACAGTCACTTTGCTTCAGCTATCCTAATGACTATGTTCAGTCTTCAGTCGCTCCTGTTGCACCCGCTCACTGCTTCAGCCTGCAGTTAGGTCTCCACCACCCCCAGGCCAAGAGATCAGTGTGCCAATTATTTCTGACTTTTTTCTTCGGCAGTCCCAGCCCGAGATGAATAGGCTGGATAAATAACAATGACCCACACAACACTAACATCAGGAAAGGCTGAGGTAGGCGGGAAGAAAATCATTTACGGATTTGAAATGTGTCCCGGAGTGTCCCATTTCTACTTGTACAGTGTTGAGGTTCATACATCCTGTTATCTTTCGGTAGCCACGAGATCTATTATAGGTTTCATCATTTTCAATAGTTGTACTTTGAGCTGCTACAACCTGAATGAATTTTATACTGGAAATCTTGCTGTGACACCCTGTGAAGAACAGTAAGTGATGGTCTCATTTATGTAATCCAATGTATTTTTAAATGTACAATCACTTTTTAACATAGAAACATTGACAAAATAGGAGCAGGTGGAGCCATTTGACCCTTCAAGCCTGCTCTGCCATTCATTATGATCCCATCTGATCGTCCAACTCAATAGCCTATGTCATAATATACACCAGTATATCATGGCGCAGACACACACTGATGGACACACAGTGGGACCGATCAACACACACAACACCGCAGCCAATCACCAGTGAGAGCACACGCACTATAAAGACCGGGGGCATCAGAGTTCCCGCTCATTCGAGTTGCAGCTAGCTAGGAGGACAGAGCTCACAGCCTGCAACACAGACATTCACCATGTGCTGAGTGCATCGACTGGTTAGGACAAGGCAGAGGTCTTTAGTTAAAGCTCATATCGTATTAACCAACAGTCTAAGTAAGTTTAAACAGTTAATGATTCAATAAAATAGTGTTGCACTATTTCAAGTGTTGGTGACTGACATACTAACGAATACCTCAATAGGTCACTATTTTAATTGTTGGTGACCTGATTGTGATCCAGAACACCCAACACATCAACCTACTCCAGCTTTCCCCCATATCCTTTGAACCCTTTGTCTAAGTGCTGTATCTAACTGCTTCTTGAAACCATACAATGTTTTGGACTCAACTGCTTCCTGTGGTAATGAATTCCGCAGACTCACCACTTTCTGGGTGAAGAAATTCCTCCTCATCATTGTCCTAAATGGTCCACCCCGCATCATCAAACTATGGCTCCTGGTTCTGGACACACCTCGGGAACATCCTTCCTGCATCTCCCCTGTCTAGTCCTGTTAGAATTTTATAGGTTTCTATGAGATCCCGCCTCATTCTTCTGAACTCCAGCAAATAAAATCCTAACCGGTGGCAGGGTGGCACAATGATTAACACTGCTGCCTCACAGCTCTAGGGTGCCGGGTACAAATCCAGCCTTGGATGACTGTGTGGAGTTTGCACTTTCTCCCCGAGTCTGCATGCGTTTCCTACGGGTGCTCCGGTTTCCTCCCACAGTCCAAAAGTGTGAATGTTAGATGGATTGGCCAAGCTAAATTGCCCCTCAGAGTCCAATAAGTTAGGTGGGGTTACTGGGTTACAGGGACAGGGTGGAATGTGGGCTTAAGTAGGATGCACTTTAAGTAGGATACACTTTAAATTCTATGATTCTATGATTCTAACAGATGCATCAGTCCTGCCATCCTAGAAATCAGTCTGGTAAACCTACGTGACACTCCCTCTATAGCTAGAACATACTTCCTCAGTTATGGAGACCAAAACTGCACACAATATTCCAGGTGTGCCAAGACCCTGCATAATTGCAGAAAGGCATCCTTGCTCATGTACGAATCCCCGCCGAGTTCAATGAAGGCCAACATACCATTTGCCTTCTTTACCGCCTGCTGCACTTGCATGCTTACTTTCAGTGACTGGTGCACGAGGACACCCAGGTCTTGTTGCATGTTCCCCTTTCCTAATTTATGGCCATTCAGATAATAATCTGCCTTCTTGTTTTTGCCACCAAAGTGGATAACCTCGCATTTATCCGCAGTGTGCTGCATCTGCCATTCATTTGCCCACCCACTCACTCAAATCACACTAAAGGATCTCTGCATCCTCCTCAAAGCTCACCCTCCCACCCAACTTAGTGTCATCTGCAAATTTGGAGATATGGGCCGGGATTCTCCTAAATCCCGGCCAGGTGTTGACGCCGGCGTAAACACCGGAGTGGTGCACGCCGGCGTCAATGGGCCTCTTGGCCCAGTGATTCACCGGCCTTCAGGAGGCCAGCACGGCGCTTTAGTCCTCCACGGTGCTCCGGCGCTGAACGCAGCCCTGCACTGCTGGCACGGGTCCACGCAAATGCGCGATGGCCGCCTCCGCGCCGGCGCATGCACGTGGTGTCCATTCCCTCGCCGGCGCTGCGCAACATGGTGGTGCCTTACAGCGGGCCCGCACGGAAGGAGATAGGCCCGCTCCAGATCGTGGGTGCCCACCGATTGGTAGCCCCCGATCGCGGGCCTGGATGCCATAGAGGCACCCCCCGGAATCTGATCCCTCCCGCCCCCCCACCAAGGCGGCCACCGCAGCCGCGGGTCCGAGCTCCTGCCGGGTGATACCAGGTTGGAACCACATCGGTGGGACTCAGCGGAACTCGGCGGGAATTCGACCGAGGAGAATCGCCGCGGGGGCCTTTTTCAGCGGCCTCCGACTGGTGCCGCGCCGACCACACGGGCGCGATTGGCGTCGATTCTCCGGTCGCCGGAGAATCCCGATCCAGCATCGGAGTGGCGTGGCTGGAATTTCCCGGGTCAGGGCCGATTCTCCGACCCAGCTCTGGCTCGCTGAATCCCGGCCATGACGTTTTGATCCCATATCTAATTCATTAATATATATTGTGAATAGCTGTGGTCCTAGCAACGATCCCAGAGGTACCCCACTAGTCACTGCCTGTCAATTAGAAAAAGACCCAGTAATTTCTACGCTTTGTTTCCCGTCTCCCAACCAGTTTTCTATCCATCTCAATACCCCTAATCTCATGCGCTTTAATTTTATACGCTAATCTTTTATGCGGGACTTTGACAAAAGCCGTCTGAAAGTCCAAATACACCACATCCCCTTCATCAATTCTACGAGTTACATCCTTGAAGAACACCAGTAGATTTGTTAAGCATGCTTTCCCCTTCATAAATCCATGCTGACTCTGTCCGATCCTGACTCTGTTTTCTCAGTGCTCTACTATAAAATCTTTGATATTGAAATCTGGAACTTTCCCCACTACTGACATCAGGCTTACTGGTTTACAATTCCCTGCTTTCTCTCGACCTCCTTTTTATTTGATTTGAATTATTATTGTCACATGTATTAGTATACAGTGAAAAGTATTGTTTCTTGCATGCTGAACAGACAACGCATACCGTACATAGGGAAAGAAGGAGAGACTGCAGAATGTAATGTTACAGTCATAGCTACAGTGTAGGGAAAAGATCGACTTAATACGAGGAAGGTCCATTTAAAAGTCTGATGGTAGCAGGGAAGAAGCTGTTCTTGAGTCGGTTGGTACGTGACCTCAAACTTTTGTACCTTTTTCCTGACAGAAGAAGGCAGAAGAGAATCTGTCTGGGGTGGGTGAGGTCCTTAATTATGATGGCCTCCTTTCTGAGGCAGCGGGAATTGTAGCCAGAGTCAATGGATGGGCGGCTGGTTTGGTGATCGATTGGGCTACATTCACAACCTTTTGGAGTTTCCTGCGGTCTTGGGCAGAACAGGGTCCATACCAAACTGTGATACAACCAGAAAGAATGCTTTCTATGGTGCATCTGTAAACATTGATGAGAGTCATAGCTGACATGCCAAATTTTCTTGCATCTTCTGAGAAAGTAGAGTCGTTGGTGGGCTTTCTTAACTATAGTGGACCAGGACAGGTTGTTGCTAATCTGAACACCTAAAATCTTGAAGATATCGACCCTTTCTCCTTGGTTCCCATTGATGTAGACAGCTGCATGTTCTCCACTACTCTGTCTCGTCATTGTTTGAAATTGACCCACCATGGTGGTGTCATCATCAAATTTGAAAATCGAGTTGGAGGGGAATTTAGCCACATAGTTTTAGGTGTATAAGGAGTATAGTAGGGGGCTGAGGACGCAGTCTTGTGAGGCACCGGTGTTGAGGATGATCATGGAAGAGGTGTTGTTGCCTATCGTTACTGATTGTGGCGTGTGGGTTAGGAAGTTCAGAATCCAGTCACAGAGGGAGGAGCCGAGGCCCAGGCCCCGGAGTTTGGAGATGTGTTTCGTAGGAATAGTGGTGTTGAAGGCTGAGCTGTAGTCAATAAATAGGAGTCTGACATGGTGTCTTTGTTATCTCGGTGTTCCAGGGTTGAGTGCAGGGCCAGGGAGATGGCGTCTGCTGTGGACCTGTTGCAGCGGTGAACTGTACTGGATCAAGCCAATCCAGGAGGCTGGAGTTGATTCGTGCCGTGACTAACTTTTCGAAGCACTTCTAAATAGTGGAGTGACATTAGCCACCCTCCAATCTGCAGCAATTTTTCCACAGTTTATAGAATCCTGGAAGATGACAACCAATACATCACTATTACTAAAGCCACTTCCTTAGGTACTCTGGGATGTAGATTATCAGGCTCTGGGGATTTATCAGTCTTCAATCCCATCAATTTCCCCGACACCATTTCTTCCTTCACCTTCAGTTTCTCCTTCACTCACCTTCAGTTTCTCCTTCTCACTAAACCCTGCATTCCGCCCCAACATTTCTGGTATCTTATTTGTATCCTCCTTTGTGAAGACAGAACCAAAGTATGTATATAGTTTTTCAGCCATTTCTTTATCCCCTATTATACATCCCCAGTTTCTGACTGTAAGGGACCTACATTTGTCTTCACCAATCTTTTTCTCTTCATGTACCTGTATAAACTTTTACAATCAGTTTTTATGTTCCCTTCAAGCTTACGTTCATACTCTATTTTCCCCTTCTTGATCAATCCATCGGTCTTCCTTTGCTGAATTCTAAACAGCTTCCAATCATCAGACCTGTCGTTTTTCTTGGCCAATTTATATGTTACTTCCTTGGATCGAATACTATCCCTAATTTCCCGTGAATTGCCACATTTCCCATTTTACTTTTGTGCCAGCCAGGAATAAAGAATTGTTGCAGTTCCTCTATGCGCTCTTTGAATATTTGCCATTGCCTATCCACTGTCATCCTTTTAAGTAACATTCCACATAGCCAACTCATGCCTCATTTTATCATAGTTTCCTTTGTTAAGGTTCAGGACCCTAGTCTTAGAATCAACTACTTCACTCTCCTTTTTGATGAAAAATTTTACATATTATGGTCGCTCATCCCGAAGTGGTCACACACAACTAGATTGCCAATGATTCTGTTCTCATTACACAGTGCCCAGTCTAGGATGGTCTGTTCTCCAGTTGGCTAGTCAACATATTGATCCAGAAAACCATCCCAATTGCACTCCAAGAATTCCTCCTCTGTGGTATTGTGGTTAATTTGATTTTCACAATCTGTATGCAGATTAAAATCACTCATAATTACAGTTGTTCCTTCAACACATGCATCTCTAATATACTGTTTAATGCCATTCCCAAAAAAATTGCTGCAGTTTGGGGGTTAAAATATGACACCCACTAATGTTTTTTGCCCCTTGCTGTTTCTCAGCTCTACCCATACAGATTCCACATGGCCAGAGCTGATACTCACCCTCACTATTGTGTTAATTTCCTCCTTAACCAGCAAAGCAACCCCATTGCCTTTTCCTTTTTGTCTGTCTTTCCAAAATACTGAGTGCCCCTGGACATTCAGTTCCCATCCCTGGTCACCCTGCAGCCATGTTTCCGTAATCCCATCTACATCAAAGAACAAAGAACAAAAAACAAAGAACAAGGAAGAAAGAACAGTACAGCACAGGAACAGGCCCTTTGGCCCTCCAAGACTGCGCCGACCATGCTGCCCATCTAAACTAAAATCTTTTACACTTCCGGGGTCCGTATCCCTCTATTCCCATCCTATTCATGTATTTGACAAGATGCCCCTTAAACATTACTATCGTCCCTGCTTCCACCACCTCCTCCGGCAGCAAGTTCCAGCACCCACTACCCTCTGTGTAAAAAACTTGCCTTGTACATCTCCTCGCACCTTAAACCTATGCCCCCGAGTAATTGACCCCTCTACCCTGGGAAAAAGTATCTGACTATTCACTCTGTCTATGCCCCTCATAATTTTGTAGACCTCTAACAGGTCGCCCCTCATCCTCCTTCTTTCCAGTGAGAACAAACCAAGTTTATTCAACCTCTCCTCATAGCTAATGCCATCCATACCAGGCAACATCCTGGTAAATCTCTTCTGCACCCTCTCTAAAGACTCTACATCCTTCTGGTAGTGTGGCGACCTGAATTGAACACTACCAGAAGGATGTGGAGGCTTTAGAGTGGGTGCAGAAGAGATTGAACAGAATTGAACATCATGCCCCTTCATGTATCTTTGTTCGTTTTTTAAATCTATTTTATTGCGAATGCTCCATGTGTTAAGGCACAAAGCCTTGAAGCTTGTCTTTTTAACATTACTAACCCACTCCCCATATTGTTAACCATGGAATTATTTATTTATTTTTATATTGCTAAATGTAGATGGGTTGTGGCGTAGCCCTATGTGTGGAGTCTGTCACATAGTGACAATACAGAACACGAGGTAAAAGGAAAAGCTCGAGACTAAAGACATCTTAAGAATTGTGCAGTATGGGCATGAGAGAAGGTATAATGGGTAACTCAGCCGAAGCTGAATTCAGGCAATTCTGGATTTGGTGATGTGTAATGAGGCAGACTTGATTCGGGAACTTAAGGTGAAGGAACCCTTAGGGAGCAGTGACCACAACATGATAGAATTTACCCTGCAGCTTGAGAGGGAGAAGCTGCAATCAGATGGAACGGTATTACAATTAAATAAGGGTAACTACAAAGACATGAGGGAGGAGCTGGCCAGAGTTGTTTGGAAAAGGAGCCCAGCAGGGTAGACAGTGGAACAGCAATAGCAGGGGTTTTTAGTGGTTATTCCGGAGGCACAACAGATATTCATCCCAAGGAGGAGGAAACATGCTGAGGGGAGGACAAGGCATCCATGGCTGACGAGGGAAGTCAAGGACAGCATAAAAGCTAAAGAAAAAACATACAAAATGGCGAGGATTAGTGGGAAGCCAGAGGATTGAGAAGCCTTCAAATGTGAGCAGAGGACAACTAAAAAGGCAATAAGGGGGGAAAAGATGAAGTATGAGTGCAAGCTAGCTGGTAATATAAAGGAAGATAGAAAGAGCTTTTTTCAATATATAAAAGGTAAGAGAGAGGCAAAAATAGACATTGGGGGCGAAATTCTCCTACCCGCCCCGCCACATTTCTGCCCCGACCGGCCGGCGGGAGTCTCCGTAACACCGGCCGGTCAATGGGGTTTCCCATTGTGGGGCAGCCCCACGCCGTCGGGAAACCCCCGGGCGCCGGCAAAACGGAGACTCCCGCCGGCGGAGAATGATGCCCTGGATCTCTGGAAAATGTGGCTGGAAAAGTAATAATAGGAAACTAAGAAATGGCAGAGGCACTGAATAGTTACTTTGCATCAGTCTTCAAGGTGGAAGACACCAGTTGGATGCCAGAGCTCCAGGAGAACCAGGGGGCAGAGGTGAGTGCAGTGACCATTACTAAGGAGACGGTTCTGGGGAAACTGAAAGGTCTGAAGGTGCATAAATCACCTGGACCGGATGGACTACACCCCAGGGATCTAAAAGCGTTAGCTGAGGAGATTGTGGAGGCATTGGTGATGATCTTTCAGGAATCACCTGAAGCAGGAAGGGTTCCAGAGGACTGGAAAGTGGCTAATGTAACACCACTGTTTAAAAAGGGAGGGAGACAAAAGACGGGGAATTATAGGCCGGTTAGCCTGACTTCGGTCATTGGTAAGATTTTAGAGTCCATTATTAAGGATGAGATCGTGGAGTACTTGAAAGTGCATGGTAAAATAGGACTAAGTCAGCATGGCTTCATCAAGCGGAGGTTATGTCTTACAAATCTGTTAGCGTTCTTTGAGGAAGTAACAAGGACATGATTTATTTAGATTTCCAGAAGGCCTTTGACAAGGTGCCGCATAGGAGACTGTTAACTAAGTTACGAGCCCATGGTGTTAAGGGTAAGATCCTGGCATGGATAGTAGATTGGCTGACTGGCAGAAGGCAGAGAGTGGGGATAAAGGGGTCTTTTTCAGGATGACAGCCAGTGACTAGTGCTGTACCTCAGGAGTTGGTGCTGGGACCACATTAATGATCTGGAAGAAGGAACTGAAGGCACTATTTGCAGATGATACAAATATCTGTAGAGGGGCAGGTAGTATTGAGGAAGCTGGTGGGCTGCAGAAGGACTTGGACAGGCTAGGAGAGTGGGCTAGGAGAGTGGGAAAAGAAGTGGTAGATGGAATACAATGTGGAAAAGTGTGAAATTATGCACTTTGGAAGAGAAATGGAGGCATAGACCATTTCCTAAATGGAGAGATGCTCAGCAAATCAGAAGCACAAAGGGACTTGGGGGTCCTTGTTCACGATTCTCTTAAGGTTAACGTGCAGGTTCAGTCGGTAGTTAGGAAGGCAAATGCAATGTTAGCATTCATGCCGAGTGGGCTAGAATACAAGAGCAGGGATGTACTTCTGAGGCTGTATAAGGCTCTGCTCAGACCCCATTTGGAGTATTGTGAGCAGTTTTGGGCCCCGTATCTAAAGAAGGATGTGCTGGTCTTGGAAAGGGTTCAGAGGAGGTTCACATGAATGATCCCTGGAACGAAGAACTTGTCATATGAGGAACGGTTGAGGACTCTGGGTCTGTACTCGTTGGAGTTCAGAAGGACAAGGGGGGATCTAATTGAAACTTACTGCGTGGCCTGGATAGAGTGGACGTGGAGAGGATGTTTTCATTTGTCGGAAAAACTAGAAGCAGAGGACACAATCTCCGACTAAAGGGACGATCCTTGAAATTAGAGATGAGGAGGAATTTCTTCAGCCAGAGGGTGGTGAATCTGTGGAACTCTCTGCCACAGAAGGCTGTGGAGGCCAATTCACTGAATGTCTTTAAGGCAGAGATAGATAGGTTTTTGAGCAATAAGGGGATCAGGGGTTATGGGGAGAAGGCAGGAGATTGGGGATGAGAAAAATATCAGCCATGATTGAATGGCGGAGCAGACTCAATGGGCCGAGTGGCCTAATTCTGCTCCGATGTCTTATGGTCTTATGGACTTAAAGCAGAATCTTGCTGGAATCAGAAAGTTGTGCAAAAAACAGATTAAATACAGTGTCAAATTGCTGGCCTCAGACTGTGAGAAAGACAGACTTCTTTTTGCTCATTGAGGGAAAATAAACATGGCTCCTTCTCCCAGCTTTGGAGATTGATAACAATGTGGAGTCAAGTTGGCTCTGGTACCTCAAGCGTGACCTTGAAAGGGCAGCTTAACAGGAAATATCTGGGGAAGGGTAATTGCGGACCTACTGACTTGTATTGGGAAAGGGCAATGATGTAATTGAATATCAACCCAATGGGCTAAGAACATGACACAAGGCCCGAGACCAAAAGGGTATACGGTCAGAAGGCACAAAGACATTATTGCGGCTGTTGCTAGCGTGGTTTGGTCAGCCACTCTGACCACACACACACACATGGAGATCTCGAGCAGCCAACTCTTGGAATGTTGCTTCCTAAACCAGAACTACTTGTGCATGCAGGGCGTAACTTGAAACTTAAGAGGATTAAGAAATCAAAAGCAAGAATTGTGGCAAGCTGCCAAAAAGCGAGGCAATCAAATTCTCAAGACGTCGAGTTCAAAGATAAAGCGAATTAATGGTTAATTTCCCACAGTTGAAGCTGGTTGATTTCACAAGAGGCAGGAAAAAGGAATCTCGGCGGTTTCAGCATCCCTTGAAGAGATTTGAGCATTGCTGGAAAGGCCAATTTATTACCCATCTCTAATGGCCTTTGAGTAGGTGGTTGTGAGTCACCGTCTTGAACTTATTTGGCATGGTGTCAGGTTAGCCACTCTGAACATACACAGATGGAGATCTCGTCCACTGATTGATGACCAAGCCAAACCCAGGCTCACAGTGCTACAGAGTAACCAATAATATGTGTCCGTACTATTCCTTAATGATATCAACAAAGCTGTACCACATTTGGTGAAACAATATCCAAGTTGTGTGTCTCTGACGTCAAGAGTAAAGGTAACAACTTTTAGACCAGGGGGAGGATCTTACATTTATAAAGTCTGTTTCCATGCTTTGTTCCAACGCAAGTGGCACTCTGACAAACTTCCTCTGTCCTCTGGTGCTCCCAGCAGCAAAGGAATGGTAAGCAAGATGCAGGTTGATGGGAAGCAAAGGGGGCAAAGGTTCGTGAAGTCATAAAATCATGCTAAGAGAGAAAATCAGAAGACTGGTGGGTGTTGTGTTCGATTGTTGAGTGTTTGAATGTGTGCGTCATTTGACTGCTCACTGGGCTGTGAGCCAAGTCTGTAGATGTGGCTCCAGAGGGTGGAATTTTCACCGAAGGTCGATTGAGCCGTCGGATTTCCCACAGCAGGTCCCACCTCGACGGCGCCGAAAATCAGGGCCATAGAAACTAAAGCAAGCAGGAAGCATGAGAAGGCCGACATTTCAATAGCATTGAAATAAACCTCCCGTTAGCACATGTCACCTTCTCATCTCTGCATATCTCCGATTCACAAAGCAAAACAGTGGGGACATAGACACGGCTGGGAGCCACTGTATGTGAATAGTAAAATATTGAATGTAAGATGCCATTCTGCCTATTTCGTAGACGCAGCACTCTTACTGAAACTTATTTTATAGATTGCATAGAAAAACGGGAAGTGCTGGAATAACTCAGCAGGTCTGGCAGCATCTGTGGAGAGAGAAACGTTTTGAGTCCGCATGACCCTTCTTCTGAGCGAAAGAGAGGGACAAATGGGATGAATTTTATACTGCTAAGGAGGGGGGAGTGCAAAGCAGAGAGATTAACTTTGCAAGAAAGGTCGTACTGACTCAAAACTTTAGCTCTGTTTCCCAAAGTTTGCTGTTTTCATTTCCGATTTCCAGCAAGCCGCAGAATTTTGCTTTTATTTTGTAGATTGAAATCACAAAAATGTCAGCAAGACCAGTCTAAGTGTCAGTCATAAACAATAAAAACCAGCAAAGGAGCAGAAAGGTTCTTCATGGGACTCTGGACAGATAAATATTAAATATATAGATTGATAGTGTGCGAGTAGAAATCACAAGTGACAATTCGCTACTTGTACCTGAGCTACATTTTCTTTTATTCATTGCAATTTAAAAAAAAAAATAATTCCCAACTACAGGGTAGAATTTTATGGACAGGGGAGGTATTCTCGGGCCTCAGGCATGATGTGAGTTTGCTGCACTCAAGGTGATTCTGTAAGCTCTGCCACCCACAACTGCCCCTCCACCAACACTCCCTACCTCCCCAGGCCTCAGATCCCCTCCCTGTCCCGAGGCCCCCTTCCCCGCCACCCACCCCTCTCCCACTTACCTAATCCTGTATTTTTAATCTGAGGCCTGCTCGTAGGCCAAGTCACGCCACAGCTACTACTGATGCCTCTGGGACTGCAAACCTGCCAGTCTAATAGATGGACCAGCAACTCTCCTCAGAGCATAAAATGGTTGTAGGGCTGCTGTGATCAGCAGGGATGCACAGTATGGGCAGCACAATAGCACAGTGGTCAGCACTGTTGCTTCACAGCACCAGGGACCAGGGTTTGAATCCCGGATTGGGTCACCGTCTGTGCGGAGTCTGCACATTCTCCCCGTGTCTGCGTGGGTTTCCTTCAGGTGCTCCGGTTTCCTCCCACAAATCCCGAAAGACATGCTTGTTAGGTGAATTAGACATTCCGAATTCTCCTTCTGTGTACCCGAACAGGCGCCATAGTGTGGCGACTAGGGGCTTTTCACAGTAACTTCATTGCAGTGTTAATGTAAGCCTACTTGTGACACTAATAATGATTATTATTATTGTGAAAAGTATTATCATTAAAAAAAGAATTGTACTCCTTCTGATTGTGTTTGTTGCATGCTGGCGAAAAAAAAGGTCTTTTGAATGCAGTTCAATAATGTTGACCTTCTGTGTCTATTACATTGTTTGTATCCCACTTGATAATGGGGAAGTTGAAATCCCCAACTATTACTGCGCTATCATTTTTCGAGTTCGAAATGTTCCTGTGTGTGTGAATTGGCCGTGCAGTTGATAGTGAAAATGATAGCTGCCGACACGAGAATGATATCAATGGTTTGGTCAAGTGGGTGGAAAAGTAGCAGATTGAGTTCAGTCCAGAAAATTGTGAGGTAACGCATTTGATCAAGGCAAACAAAGCTGGAGAATACTCAATAAAAAGAAGGATATTGGGAAGGGTTGAGGAGCTGAGAGGCCTGAGAGTCCATGTCCACAATGGTTTCGCAAATACTGCCAACCAAAGACTTGTAACTATCCTTTATTCATTTGCTCACCATTGTCTCTCCTCCCCCCACCCCACCAGGTTCCCGGTTTCAGTTGTCCTTTGAAATGAAATGAAGTGAAAATCGCTTATTGTCACGAGTATGCTTCAAATGAAGTTACTGTGAAAAGCCCCTAGTCACCACATTCCGGCGCCTGTTCGGGGAGGCTGGTACGGGAATTGAACCATGCTGCTGGCCTGCCTTGGTATGCTTTCAAAGCCAGCGATTTAGCCCTGTGCTAACCAGCCCCTTAACGCGCTGCTTACCCCCGATTCTGCCATTAATGCATTTGAATGTCTGACTGTGCCACTATCAGCACTCTTCTTGGTTAGAGTACAGAGACGGTGGAGAACTCAGTGAATGGGTCCAGTAAGGCTCACAGAAATAAAACACAGGAGAGTACACAAAACATGTCTGGACAGATAGTCTGAGAAAGCAGGGCAGAGAGCAAGGCAAGTCTAGATTAAACTGTACTTATTTCAATGCAAGAGGCACGATGGGCAAGGCAGATTAATTATGGGCATGGATGGGTACATGGAACTGGGATATTATAGCTATTACTGAAACATGGCTAAGGGAGGGACAGGACTGGCAGCTCAATGTTCCAGGGTACAGATGCCATAGAAAAGATATAACAGGAGTTAAGAGAAGAGGGGAAGTTGCATTTTTGATTAGGGAGAATATCACGGCAGTACTGAGAGGCGATATATCCGAGGGTTCGCCCACTAATTTTTATATGGATAGGACTGAAAAATAAGAATCAGTTTGATAAGATTGTGCTACAGGCCCCCAAATAGTCAGCGGGAAATTGAGGAGCAAATATGTAAGGAGATTACCAGATAGCTGCAATAAAAATAGGGTGGTAATAGTTTGGGACTTTAACTTTCCCAATAATGACTGGGAAAAGTTAAAGTTCTAAATTGGGGCAAGCCCAATTTTGATGGATATCGACTGGAAGTTTCAAAGGTTGATTGGGGGAGTCTGTTGGCAGGCAAGGACCACAAGACCATAAGACAGAGGAGAAGAATTAGGCCACTTAGCCCATCGTGTCTGCTTCGCCATTCAATCATGGCTGATATTTTTCTCATCCCCATTCCCTTGCCTTCTCCCCATAACCCCTGATCCCCTTATTGATCAAAAACCCATCCATCTCTGTCTTAAAGAGACTCAGTGATTTGACCTCCATGGCCTTCTGCGGTGAAGAGTTCCACAGATTCACCACCCTCTGGCTGAAGAAATGCCTCCTCATCTCTGTCTTAAAGGATCGTCCCTTTAGTCTGAGATTGTGTCCTCTGCTTCTAGTTTTTCCTTCAAATGGAAACACCCTCTTCCAGTCCACTCTATCCAGGCCTCGCAGTATCCTCTGAGTTTCAATAAGATCCTCCCTCATCCTTCTAAACTCAAACGAGTACAGACCCAGAGTCCTCAATTGTTCCTCATACGACAAGTTCTTCATTCCAGGGATCATTCTTATGAACCTCCTCTGGACCCTTTCCATGGCCAGCACATCCTTCCTTAGATACCGGGCCCAAAACTGCTCACAATACTCCAAATGGGGTCTGACCAGAGCCTTATACAGCCTCAGAAGTACATCCCTTGTCTTGTGTTCTAGCCCTCTCGACATGAATGCTAACATTGCATTTGCCTTCCGAACTGCCGACTGAACCTGAATATTAACTTTAAGAGAATCTTGAACAAGGACTCCCAAGTCCCTTTGTGCTTCTGAGTTCTTAAACATCTTCCCATTTAGAAAATAGTCTATTCCTCCATTTCTCCTTCCAAAGTGCATAACCTCACACTTTTCCACATTGTATTCCATCTGCCACTTCTTTGCTCACTCTCCTAGCCTGTCCAAGTCCTTCTTCAGCCCACCAGCTTCCTCAATACTTCCTGCCCGTCTACAGATCTTTGCAAACTTAGCAACCGTGCCTTCAGTTCCTTCCTCCAGATCATTAATGTATATTGTAAAACGTTGTGGTCCCAGTACAGACCCTTGAGGCACACCACTAGTCACCGGCTGCCATCCTGAAAAAGACCCCTTTATCCCCACTCTCTGCCTTCTGCCAGTCAGCCAATCCTCTATCCATGCCAGGATCTTACCCTTAACACCATGGGCTCTTAACTTATTTAACAGTCTCCTAAGCAGCACCTTGTCAAAGGCCTTCTGGAAATCTAAATAAATCTAAAGGTTTGGCTGGAAAGTGGGGGGCTTTCAAAAGTGTGTTAGCCAGGGTTCAGGGTAAGCACATTCCTTTTCGAGTGAAGGGCAAGGCTGGTAGAAGTAGGCAACCCTGGATAACTGGGGATATTGAGGCCGTGGTCAAAAAGAAGAACGAGACATATGACATGCATAGGCAGCTGGGATCAAGTGGATCCCTTGAAGAGTATTGAGGCTGTCGGAGTAGAATTAAGACAGAAATCAGGAGGGCAAAAAGGGGGACATGAGATTGCATTGGCAGATAAGCCAAAGGAGATTCCAAAGAGCTTTTACAAATACATAAAGGGCAAAAGAGTAACTCGGGAGAGAGTCGGGCCACTTTATAATCTACAAGCTGATCCCCAAGAGACAGGTTAGATCCTAAATGAATATTTTTCATCGGTATTTACTGTTGAGAAAGGCATGGATCTTAGGGAACTTGGGGAAATAAATAGAGATGGCTTGAGGAGTGTACATGTTACAGAGAAGGAGGTGCTGGAAGTCTTACAGTGCATCAAGGTAGCTAAATCCTAGAGACCCGATTAAATGTATCCCAGACGTTGTAGGAGGCTAGCTAGGAAATTACGGGTCACCTAGCAGAGATATTTGAATCGTTGACAGCCACAGGTGAGGTGCCTGAAGATTGCAAAGTCGCAAATGTTGGCCCTTAGGTTGCACCCTATAATGTCAGTATGTATTTTCTACCAGAAAACATGTTTAGAAATCGTTAGCCCTATCGCAGACATTCGGGCATGGTTTTCGCAAAAAAGGTGCTAATAATTCCAAGGATGACAAGCTGTGACGTTTGGTTGGGCAATTGAACTGGTTGGGCAGCCGGACGAGGGTGGATGTGATGTTCTGATGTTTTTGAACTGAGCACTGTAATGAAACATCCACAAGGTCCAGGACATCCTGTGGGTGAACAAAACATTGAATCAGTTCAAGTTGGAGGAATGTACTGAAGTTCCCATCTATGGGTGATCCTCAGGATATAAAATTGATTGTGTTCAGTGGTGTCTGGTATCCAAACATTGCCGATGGGTGTTCAAGCGTAGTGGGGTTTCAGAATATTCCTTGTGGGTGGAAATGGGAAGTGTTGCTCTTTGGCTTGGGAAGATATAAAAATAAGAAGTAGTGAAAGGTACCATGGCTGCAGAGACTCTCACACGAGCAGAAGCAGTTGACAGGGCATTCACTTTACCTCAAGCATCAGGAGAAATACTACAAGGAGGAAATGACAAAGAAAATGTCCCATTGGCGTGTTATATTGACAACCTTTCCCTTTGGCATAGCATACACTCAACCAAGAGTTTGAGTGAAAAAGAAAGATTACGAATTGACATTGCAAATCTGAAACAAATGGTGGAGGAAAAGGAAACCTCTAAGCTCCATCGGGTTGATACCAGCCATCCATTATCCAACTCTTTCACCAAAAGGGGCGCTTGTGGTGAAAAATTGTTGGGAGTATTAGAAGAAGGACAATTCAGGATGTGAGTTTTTTTCTTTGAAAATGGTTGATTTATTTTCCTGCCTTCAGTTTTCTTTTCAGAAAAAGGAAATGCACTTGTGTTCTACTTTTGCGAAGAAGGGAATATGTTAATGTCGAAATTGCACAGCAATTGAATACATGATTTCAGTTGCTAAATAAGCACAGCTGTCCCTAACTGGGGAACGATTAAGGGATCACTGGAAGATTATATAAACCAGATCACTCTGGATGTCTGGGAGGAAGTGGGAGTGTCTGTGATTTTACTTTGCTGTCCTGGAGATAAACCTATTTTAAGGTACAAGCTCGCTGTGCATTGTGATGTGCGAGGCAGGTAGGTTCGATGTGGACTGCACTCGATGAAGGGAAGCTAGAAACAGACGTCTAACACTGGAGAAGATCCAACACTGTTTTATTCCATGATAGAACTGATAGACATATTCAGCTGTGGGTCGACACTATACTGAACTGACTGGAGCCCTTGTAGTAGCCTGACCAGACTTACTAGCTATCACATAGTGTTTGCACTTGCTAGCTCGTGGACTCTGACTGTCTCAGTGGCTGGGTCCCAGACAGCAGGAAACCTAGTGCCCTCTGGCTTTATAGTGGTAGTGTCCTGTCTGGTGATTGGCTGCACTGTGTTGTGTGCTTACTGGTCATCCTGTGTGTCAATCACTGCCTGTCTGCATCTCATTATATACATGAGTGGATATTATGACACATTGTTATGGCACATTCCATATCCTCAGAATGCGTCATGGTTGTAGAATACATTTCAAGGGTCCCGGTGTTGGGAAGGGGGAGGGCTGCTGTAAGTCATCCCCCCTGCCCTTTTCTTTGTCATCTTCTCTTCCCATGCCCATCCCACCCTCTCTCACCTTTGACCTGGGCTCCCTTTTCGGACCTGGGCCTCTTTGTGGTTGTTTTTGCTGGTTGTCCTGCTGCTCGTGATACTGAAGGCAAATTTTGAGCGGCAGCTCTTGGCGTGCGGGACATCCAAACCTAAAGCCCCCTACCCCTGGTAAAGGTCCGACGGTGGCCAGTTGTGAACCTGAAGGGCACTTAGTACCGTCATGCCTCCCTTGTGGAACTGACAGTAGCTCGCCACCAGTTCTCCGAGTGTTGGGCTGACTAAATGCAGCCTATAATGCTGGGAATGCAGCAGCCCAGGGTCGCAGGAACAGCAATGGCTAATTACCAGATAACCTGTCTTAGTGATATTGGTTGATTGATAAATGTTGGGCAGGTCACGAAGATCACAATTCAATGGCTGCGTTGTGCCTGGCGAGGAAACGTGCGGGCTGGTTAGATTGTGGAAGAGACTCAAATTGGGAGCCACGCCGGGTGCCAAGTGGTTTGCGATCTAACTGGCCCGCTCTCATAGGCAGGGTCCGGATCCAGCCTAGACCTGACGCAAACTTAATTGAGGCCAGTTACGGGCAATCTCCATCTCATTAGTGAGAGGGAAAGCCGATCTAATGGCTTCCAGTAATCTAACATGCTCCCCAGTGAGAGGTCACATGGACGCTGATTAGTACTGGTCCGCACAAATATGTGCCAGGCATCACAGCACCTGGGGGGTCTACCAGGCTCTTGGAGGCCCCTGGGTGGCCAAGGACAGGACAGGGTGGAACCCTGATTCTCCCTCTGGCTCCTGAGTGCCTTGGCACTGCCAGACTGGAAACTTGGCACAAACAGCTTGGAACTGCCAAGGTGCGTGGGTGGCACTGGCAGGGGAACTACCAGGGTGCCAGTGCCATGATGCCCAGATGCCAAGGTGGCACTGCCAAAGGCCAGGGCCTTAGGGGGGCCATGCCAATGAACGGAGGGATGAGGGAGGTTATGATGGGTGGGAGGGTGAAGGCCAGATATGAAGGGGCTTCTGGAACGTTGGGGGAGTGAAGGGTGGAGTCCTGAATGGGGTGAAGGGTGGGGCAAAAGGGGTCGGGGGAAGGCCTTAAAGGGGGACCCTTAATGACCCCATAGCAGAGTGTCCTCCCTTGGGTGGTGGGGTAATGCCCTTGTGTGTGAGGGGTGACATTGTGGGTTGCTCACTTAGTGATTGGGGCACCTTTTCAAAATTGTAGCCCGATCTCTTCAGAGCCATTCTGGCAACTGTGTTCAGCTCTCCAGTGATCAGAATAATTCACTGGATGAGATCAACAGATCGGGTTGCACCCAAAATGCAGCGTGGTGTGGCCAGTAGATGCTGGGAGATCCCTCTTTCGGGATCTACCTGGCTCGCCACGCCTTGTGAGATCAAATGCGATCTTGCAAAACGTTGCGATTTGAATCCTGCCCATTGTGCAGGATCACTTCCTGGCAAATCTGCATATGACAGTGAGATAGCGTGGTGTTTCTCAGCAATCCGAGCATCGGGAAATACCAGGCTAATCGCACGCTGTCAGTTTCCATTATCATTCGGGTAGATTGCACCCTAAGTGTGGGATGATAGCTCAGAGAGGAACTCCCTAGGGCCCACAAAAGTGGCTATGTGTGGTTAGGTAGCAGTGGGGAACTCACTGACAGAGTCAGGGAGAAACCCCCAGCCAAACCCCCCTGAAATGACACTGAGATACCTTTCCGTTAGATCGTGCCCGAAGGATTAGTCTTCTGCTCTACTGAGAAATAGTGTCATGGGAACCTTCACATCCACCTGAGAGAGCAGAGAAGGTACACTACTGCAGCACTCATTCAGTCCAACACTGAGTGTCAGCTCAGATAATTTGCTCAAATCTCTGTGGAGAGGAATACACTCCATATAATTTTAAGCCCAAGCGGGGATCTCACTCTGCTTCCCGTTGGAGTTGGCTCAAGCCCTGATGTGCAGCAATACTTCATGTGAGGCTAAAATCTCTTTGCCGCAACAATAAACTTGCAATATAGATGGTTTAAAGGTCACCTCAGAGGGGTCCTATGTGAAGCCAGCTTAGAGGGCAGTGTTAACACAGTTCCTTGTGATTACAAGTCAACAGCCTTTTGGTCTGCACATTTCAACACAAAATTATCAACTTCACTCAGTGGACACTAAGATTACAGCTACGGGAAGTAAAAATGTCAATCTGGAGCAATACTTCCGAGGTCAGAGTACATGGAAAACTTTACACGGTAGCCATGTTATGCTGAGAATACATAGTGCTCAGTGCAAAAGGTAGAAAAAGATGTTTCCTACCACCAATACTGAATTATCTCATCTCAAGGAGTAAAAAGAAAGTACAAATGCAAGTCAAATACACCTTCAAGGTTTTGTTGAGCTAAATATAAAGTCCCATGGGCTGGGAATGATTGGAAATCTAAGAATCTTCGCAGCCAACACTACGACAATCTCCCTCTTAATTCTGACCCGGAATGGGAAGGACATATCTTCTCCTGTGGGCATTCTTGTCTGGAAATGCCAGGAAAATAAAGTGTTCGGAGAGCTTCCCCCTGATGCATTTCAACGTAATTAAATTAACATCTCACACACCGCATATTCTTTAAGAGAAAAATGCACCATGTGCAAACTTTCTAACCAATGAAAGCGTGTTTAAGGTGTCAGTCCTTGCTTCTCTGCTACGCACAGGTGCAGTCTGTTTGGAGTTGCCGATTAAAAGAAGGAATTTATTTGAGGAACAGTATTAAAATAAGGTACATCGACAATAAGGGAAGGGCAAATGAGGAAGAGGCCCGAGAAAACTGGAGGCAGCCATAATATTGCTCCACTTATATTTTGCATTTGTTTTAGTCTGGTTTTACAAGGAAAGTTAACTGGAATATTTCAGGATCATTACTGTTGTACTCGGAGTTCCAGTGGCACCATGATTAACTTCCTGGCCTCTGAGCCGGGTTTGAGTCCCACCCAGGGATCTGGTGACAGGCGAGCAACATGTCCCAGGAAATTCCAGCTGTGGGATGGGACATGAGTTTGTGCTCTGTCTGCCTGATATGCTGTTATATTGGGCGGAATCTAAGCAATAAAATGACAAAGTGTCAGTTCCGGTAAGAAGGGGGGTGCGAATCCGGTCGGGATTTTTGAGGGAATTTTCAACCTCTTTGCCAAAATAAAGTAAGTGGGCGTGGTTTACGCCATCATTCTGGCAGGATGGGGCCTATTTGAGCCAGGAACCGGCTCCAAATAGCTTGGCACGCTTTGTTTGAAGGGCGTCCCACCCAGCACTGCAGTCTAACAGCCCTCGGCCTGCATCACAGATGTCTCAGGGGTCTCCCAACCCGAGCACCGACATTCATCGCCGGCAGCTCTCCCCCCCCCCCCCCCCCCCCCCACCCTCACTATCTGTTCTCCTGCCCACTCTCCACAAATACATGAACCACCCCATGGGGCTCCCACTAGGGTCTGCACCTGGCATTGCTCCTTGGAACAGGCTGGCACTGACAGGCTTGCACTGCCAGGTTGGCACTGTGTCTCTACCTCCCCCGCCCCAGTGGGCTACACTTAACTCTGCCCCCTCCCCCCCGAGGGATCCTCTCCACTGCCCTAGGCCTGGGCAAACCTGTTGTAAATGATGCGGGCATGATGCCACGCCAGCGCCCAGTGAATATTCTGTGTGGAGGAAAGGTCTGAAGAGAGAGTGCTTGCTATTGTATTAAAATGAGATTCCCAGGCTACCTTAGCGCAGTTTGCACTCCGCCATCAAAGGGCAGGGGAGGGGTGAAAATTCCAAAACCCGAATCGCGTTTTTCAATTCTCTCCGGATTTTGATCCCGCGCCCGAGTTTCTCATGGGGGCGGGAGGGGGGGGGGGGGGGGGGGGGGGGTAGAATGCAGGTCCAAAATCGCTCTCACCTATGTGCATCCATTGAAATCAAGCATTGGATGATGATTCAAAACTAACCATGTGCTCGTCCAAAATAACAGTGAGAGGACTATCGAATAAACATATTAGGGAATTACATTTTGGCATCCCCCTTGAAATTTCATGGTGTTGGCTATGAGGAGAGGTTGAATAAACTAGGACTGTTTTCACTGGAAAGACGGAGGCTGAGGGGAGACCTGATAGAGATCTACAAAATTATGAGAGGCATAGACAGGGTGGATAGTGAGAGGCTTTTTTCAAGGGTGGAAGTGTCAATTACAAGGGGGCACATGGTTCAGGTTGAGCGAGGGAAAGTTTAAGGGAGATGTGCGGGGTAGGTTTTTCACACAGAGAGTGGTGGGTGCCTGGAACGCGCTGCCAGAGGATATGATGGAAACAGGCACATTAGCAACATTTAAGAGGCATCTAGGTGGGTACATGAATAGGGAGGAAATAAGAACAGAAGAACATAAGAACTAGGAGCTGGAGTAGGCCATCTGGCTCTTCGAGCCTGCTCTGCCATTCAATGAGATCATGGCTGATCTTTTGTGGACTCAGCTCTACTTTCCAGCCCGAACACCATAACCCTTAATCCCTTTATTCTTCAAAAACCTTTCGATCTTTATCTTAAAAACATTTAATGAAGGAGCCTCAACTGCTTCACTGGGCAAGGAATTCCATAGATTCACAACCCTTTGGGTGATGAAGTTCCTCCTAAGCTCAGTCCTAAATCTACTTCCCTTATTTTGAGGCTATGCCCCCTAGTTTTGCTTTCACCCGCCAGCGGAAAAAACCTGCCCGCATCTATCCTATCTATTCCCTTCATAATTTTATATGTTTCTATAAGATCCCCCCGCATCCTTCTAAATTCCAATGAGTACAGTCCCAGTCTACATCCAACCCCTTCAGCTCTGGGATTAACCTAGTGAATCTTCTCTGCACACCCTCTAGTGCCAGTACGTCCTTTCTCAGGTCCGGAGACCAAAACTGGACACAATACTCCAGGTGTGGCCTCACTAACACCTCATACAATTGCAGCATAACCTCCCTAGTCTTAAACTCCATCCCTCTAGCAATGAAGGACAAAACTCCATTTGCCTTTTTAATCACCTGTTGCACCTGTAAACCAACTTTTTGCGACTCATGCACTAGCACACCCAGATCTCTCTGCACAGCAGCATGTTTTAATATTTTATCATTTAAATAATAATTCTTTTTGCTGTTATTCCTACCAAAATGGTTAACTTCACATTTGTCAACATTGTATTCCATCTTCCAGACCCTAGCCCATTCACCTAACCTATCCAAATCCCTCTGCAGACTTCCGGTATCCTCTGCACTTTTTGCTTTACCACTCATCTTAGTGTCGTCTGCAAACTTGAACACATTGCACTTGGTCAGCAACTCCAAATCATCGATATAAATTGTGAACAATTGTGGGCCCAACACTGATCCCTGAGGGACACCACTAGCTACTGATTGCGAACCAGAGAAACACCCATTAATCCCCACTCTTTGTTTTCTATTAATTAACCAATCCTCTATCCATGCTACTACTTTACCCTTAATGCCATGCATCTTTATCTTATGCAGCAACCTTTTGCGTGGCACCTTGTCAAAAGCTTTCTGGAAATCCAGATATATCACCTCCATTGGCTCCCCGTTATCTACCACACTGGTAATGTCCTCAAATAATTCCACTAAATTAGTTAGGCACGACCTTCCCTTTATGAACCCATGCTGCGTCTGCCCAATGGACAATTTCCATCCAGATGCTTCGCCATTTCTTCCTTGATGATAGATTCCAGCATCTTCCCTACTACCGAAGTGAATCTAACTGGCCTATAATTACCCGCTTTCTGCCTACCTCCTTTTTTAAACAGTGGTGTCACGTTTGCTAATTTCCAATCCGCCGGGACCACTCCAGAGTCCAGTGAATTTTGGTAACTTATCACTAGTGCATTTGCAATTTCCCTAGCCATCTCTTTTAGCACTATGGGATGCGTTCCATCAGGGCCAGGAGACATGTCTACCTTTAGCCCCATTAGCTTGCCCATCACTACCTCCTTAGTGATAACAATCATCTCAAGGTCCTCACCTGTCATATTCTAATTTGCATCAGTCACTGGCATGTTATTTGTGTCTTCCACTGTGAAGACCGACACAAAAAACCTGTTCAGTTCCTCAGCCATTCCTCATCTCCCATTATTAAATCTCCCTTCTCATCCTTTAAAGGACCAATATTTACCTGAGCCACTCTTTTTTGTTTTATATATTTGCAGAATCTTTTACTATCTGTTTTTATATTCTGAGCAGGTTTACTCTCATAGTCTATCTTACTCTTCTGTATAGCTTTTTTAGTAGTTTTCTGTTGCCCCCTAAAGATTTCCCAGTCCTCTCGTCTCCCACTAATCTTTGCCACTTTGGATGCTTTATCCTTCAATTTGATACTCTCCCATATTTCCTAAGATATCGAAGGTCGATTTTCCCTCTTTCGACCATCCTTCCTTTGTGTTGGTATGAACCTTTGCTGAGCACTGTGAAAAATCGCTTGGAAGGTTCTTCACTGGTCCTCAACTGTTTCACCATAAAGTCTTTGCTCCCAGTGTACCTTAGCTAGCTCTTCTCTCATCCCATTGTAATCTCCTTTGTTTAAGCACAAAACACTAGTGTTTGATTTTACGTTCTCACCCTCCATCGTTATTTTAAATTCCACCATATTGTGATTGCTCCTTCCAAGAGGATCCCTAACTATGAGATCATTAATCAATCCTGTCTCATTACACAGGACCATATCTAGGACCCCTTGTTCCCTCATAGGTTCCATTACACACTGTTCTCGGAAACTATCGCGGATACATTCTATAAACTCCTCCTCAAGGCTGCCTTGACCGACCTGGTTAAACCAATCGACATGTAGATTAAAATCCTCCATGATAACTGCTGTACCATTTCTACATGCATCCGTTATTCCTTTGTTTATTGCCTGCCCCACCATAATGTTACTATTTGGTGGCCCAAAGACTCCTCCTATCAGTGACTTTTTCGCCTTACTATTCCTGATTTCCACCCAAATGGATTCAACCTTATCCTCCATAGCACCGATGTCATCCCTTACTATTGCCCGGATGTCACCCTTAAATAACAGAGCTACACCACCTCCCTTACCATCCACTCTGTCCTTCCGTATAGTTTGATATGCTTGGATATTTAACTCCCAGTCGTGACCATCCTTTAACCATGTTTCAGTAATGGCCATTAAATCATCGTCATTCACGATGATTTGCGGCATTAACTTATTTACCTTATTTTGAATACTACGAGCATTCAGGTAAAGTACACTTATGTTGGCTTTTATACCTCTGTTTGAATCATAACACCTTGATCAGCAACCTCTCCTCAGTTATTTTTCCTCAACTTTTCTCCTAATTTTCCTTGTCGTTGAACCCATATCTTCATGTAACAACCTGCCGCGTCGCTTTTCATTTTTGTTTTTACTTCCCGTTTTATTCCTTTTAGTATTACTGGGCCTATTCACTGAGCTCCCCTCAATCACCGTACCTTGTAGTGTCGCCCTTTTTGATTACTGCGTTTTGTTTCTGTCCCTGTTTTACTACCTTCTGACTTCCTGCATCGTTTCCCATCCCCCTGCCACATTAGTTTAAATACTCCCCAACCGCTCTAGCAAATAGCCCCCCTAGGACATCAGTTCCAGTCCTGCCCAGGTGTAACCCATCCAGTTTTTACAGGTCCCACTTCCCCCAGATCCGGTCCCGATGCCCCAGGAATCTGAAACCCTCCCCCTGACACCATCCCTTCAGCCACGTATTCATCCTATATATCCTGTCATTTCAACTCTGACTAGCAGATGGCACCGGTAGTAATCCTGAGATCACTACCTTCGAGGCCTGATTTCTTAACTTCCTTCCTTGCTCCCTGTATTCTGCTCTTAGGACCTCATCCCATTTTTTTACCTATGTCGTTTGTACCGATGTGTACCACGACTACTGGCTGTTCACCCTCCCCCTCCAGAATGTCTGTACCCGCTCCGAGACATCCTTGACCCGACCACCAGGGAGGCAATATACTATCCTGGAGTCTCGTTTGCCGCCACAGAAACACCTGTCTATTCCCCTTACAATTGAATCTCCAATAACTATTTACTATCACACTTATCACCCCTCCCGTCTGCAGCAGAACCAACTGTGGTGCCACAAGTTTGGTTGGTGCTGTTTTACCCTGAGAGGCCATTCCCCTCAACAGTATCCAAAGCAGTATATCTGTTCTGCAGGGGAATGGCCACAGGAGACTCCTGCAGTACCTGCCTTGCTCTCTTGCTCTGTCTGGTGGTCACCCATTCCCTTCCTGCCTGCGGAGCCTGAGCCTGCGGTGTGACCACCTCTCTATACGTGCTATCCACGATGCTCTCTGACTCGCGGATGCTTCACAGTGTCTCCAGCTGCGGCTCCAGCTCTGAAACTCGAGCTTCCAGGAGCTGTAACCGGAGACACTTCCTGCACACATGCTGACCCTGGGGACTGGAACTGTCCCCTGCCTGCCACATGGAGTAAGAGGAGCAGATCACACCTTGGAGCTGTCCTGCCATGATTTATTCTTTTAAATTAAACTTTTGAAATTAAACTTTAGAAAGATGTTTTTGCGTTGAATTATATCCAATCTCGTGTATATTATTTAATTAGCTTTATCCCTGAGTATTTATCTTGCTTGATCTGACAACAAATTAAATAGTTATTTAATTGAAATTAAAAAGTTATTTAATTAAAATTTAAAAAGTTATTTAAATCAACTTAAAAATTGTAATTTAAATCAACCCAAAATATTTGTTTAAGTGAGATTAAAAAATTAAAAAATAGTAATTCAAATCAACTTTAAAATAGTAATTTAAGTCAAATTTTAAAAATTGTAATTGAAATCAACTTAAAAATTGTAATTTAAATCAAACTAAAACTAGTAACTCCACAAATATTCAAATTTAGCCCAGTCTGCCTTTCAGCCAATCAGGTCACAGTCTCCTGTGACGTCACTTTACCGGGTTTTTTTCAATTTGAAATAAACAAACAGACAAGCAGCTGTCCTACCTGCAGCGCAGTATCCCGCGCAGGTCCGCTCCTCTCTGCTCCCGGCTCCCCTCTCGCTGTTTTAAACACTGAAACTCCCGGCTCTCCTCTCGCTGTTTTAAACACTGAAACTCCCGGCTCTCCTCTCGCTGTTTTAAACACTGAAACTCCCGGCTCTCCTCTCGCTGTTTTAAACATTGAAACTCCCGGCTCTCCTCTTGCAGTTTTAAACACTGAAACTCCCGGCTCTCCTCTCGCTGTTTTAAACACTGAAACTCCCGGCTCTCCTCTCGCTGTTTTAAACACTGAAACTCCCGGCTCTCCTCTCGCTGTTTTAAACACTGAAACTCCCGGCTCTCCTCTCGCTGTTTTAAACACTGAAACTCCCGGCTCTCCTCTCGCTGTTTTAAACACTGAAACTCCCTGCTCTCCTCTCGCTGTTTTAAACACTGAAACTCCCGGCTCTCCTCTCGTTGTTTTAAACACGGAAACTCCCGGCTCTCCTCTCGCTGTTTTAAACACTGAAACTCCCGGCTCTCCTCTCGCTGTTTTAAACACTGAAACTCCCGGCTCACCTCTCGCTGTTTTAAACACTGAAACTCCCGGCTCTCGTCTCGCTGTTTTAAACACTGAAACTCCCGGCTCTCCTCTCACTGTTTTAAACACGGAAACTCCCGGCTCTCCTCTCGCTGTTTTAAACACTGAAACTCCCGGCTCTACTCTCGCTGTTTTAAACACTGAAACTCCCGGCTCTCCACTCGCTGTTTTAAACACTGAAACTCTCGGCTCTCCTCTCGCTGTTTTAAACACTGAAACCCCCGGCTCTCCTCTCGCTGTTTTAAACACTGAAACTCCCGGCTCTCCTCTCGCTGTTTTAAACACTGAAACTCCCGGCTCTCCTCTCGCTGTTTTAAACACGGAAACCCCCGGCTCCCTTCTCACTGTTTTAAACACTGAAACTCCCGGCTCTCCTCTCGCTGTTTTAAACACGGAAACTCCCGGCTCTCCTCTCGCTGTTTTAAACACTGAAACTCCCGGCTCTCCTCTCGCTGTTTTAAACACTGAAACTCCCGGCTCTCCTCTCGCTGTTTTAAACACGGAAACTCCCGGCTCGCCTCCCGCTGTTTTAAACACGGAAACTCCCGGCTCGCCTCCCGCTGTTTTAAACACGGAAACTCCCGGCTCTCCTCTCGCTGTTTTAAATACTGAAACTCCCGGCTCGCCTCTCGCTGTTTTAAACACGGAAACTCCCGGCTCGCCTCCCGCTGTTTTAAACACGGAAACTCCCGGCTCGCCTCTCGCTGTTTTAAACACTGAAACTCCCGGCTCTCCTCTCGCTGTTTTAAATACTGAAACTCCCGGCTCTCCTCTCGCTGTTTTAAACACGGAAACTCCCGGCTCCCTTCTCGCTGTTTTAAACACTGAAACTCCCGGCTCTCCTCTCGCTGTTTTAAACACTGAAACTCCCGGCTCTCCTCTCGCTGTTTTAAACACTGAAACTCCCGGCTCTCCTCTCGCTGTTTTAAACACTGAAACTCCCGGCTCTCCTCTCGCTGTTTTAAACACTGAAACTCCCGGCTCTCCTCTCGCTGTTTTAAACACTGAAACTCCCGGCTCTCCTCTCGCTGTTTTAAAGACGGAAACTCCCGGCTCTCCTCTCGCTGTTTTAAACACTGAAACTCCCGGCTCTCCTCTCGCTGTTTTAATCACTGGAACTCCCGGCTCTCCTCTCGCTGTTTTAAACACGGAAACTCCCGGCTCTCCTCTCGCTGTTTTAAACACTGAAACTCCCGGCTCTCCTCTCGCTGTTTTAAACACTGAAACTCCCGGCTCTCCTCTCGCTGTTTTAAACACTGAAACTCCCGGCTCTCCTCTCGCTGTTTTAAACACTGAAACTCCCGGCTCTCCTCTCGCTGTTTTAAACACGGAAACTCACGGCTCTCCTCTCGCTGTTTTAAACACTGAAACTCCCTGCTCTCCTCTCGCTGTTTTAAACACTGAAACTCCCGGCTCTCCTCTCGCTGTTTTAAACACTGAAACTCCCGGCTCGCCTCTCGCTGTTTTAAACACTGAAACTCCCGGCTCTCCTCTCGCTGTTTTAAACACTGAAACTCCCGGCTCTCCTCTCGCTGTTTTAAACACTGAAACTCCCGGCCCTCCTCTCGTTGTTTTAAACACGGAAACTCCCGGCTCTCCTCTCGCTGTTTTAAACACTGAAACTCCCAACTCTCCTCTCGCTGTTTTAAACACTGAAACTCCCGGCTCTCCTCTCGCTGTTTTAAACACGGAAACTCCCGGCTCTCCTCTCGCTGTTTTAAACACTGAAACTCCCGGCTCTCCTCTCGCTGTTTTAAACACTGAAACTCCCGGCTCTCCTCTCGCTGTTTTAAACACTGAAACTCCCGGCTCTCCTCTCGCTGTTTTAAACACTGAAACTCCCGGCTCTCCTCTCGCTGTTTTAAACACTGAAACTCCCGGCTCTCCTCTCGCTGTTTTAAACACTGAAACTCCCGGCTCTCCTCTCGCTGTTTTAAACACTGAAACTCCCGGCTCTCCTCTCGCTGTTTTAAAGACGGAAACTCCCGGCTCTCCTCTCGCTGTTTTAAACACTGAAACTCCCGGCTCTCCTCTCGCTGTTTTAAACACTGAAACTCCCGGCCCTCCTCTCGTTGTTTTAAACACGGAAACTCCCGGCTCTCCTCTCGCTGTTTTAAAGACTGAAACTCCCGGCTCTCCTCTCGCTGTTTTAAACACTGAAACTCCCGGCTCTCCTCACGCTGTTTTAAACACAGAAACTCCCGGCTCTCCTCTCGCTGTTTTAAACACTGAAACTCCCGGCTCTCCTCTCGCTGTTTTAAAGACGGAAACTCCCGGCTCTCCACTCGCTGTTTTAAACACTGAAACTCCCGGCTCTCCTCTCGCTGTTTTAAACACTGAAACTCCCGGCTCTCCTCTCGCTGTTTTAAACACTGAAACTCCCGGCTCTCCTCTCGCTGTTTTAAACACTGAAACTCCCGGCTCTCCTCTTGCTGTTTTAAACACAGAAACTCCCGGCTCTCCTCTCGCTGTTTTAAACACTGAAACTCCCGGCTCTCCTCTCGCTGTTTTAAACACTGAAACTCCCGGCTCTCCTCTCGCTGTTTTAAACACTGAAACTCCCGGCTCTCCTCTCGCTGTTTTAAATACTGAAACTCCCGGCTCTCCTCTCGCTGTTTTAAACACTGAAACTCCCGGCTCTCCTCTCGCTGTTTTAAAGACTGAAACTCCCGGCTCTCCTCTTGCTGTTTTAAACACCGAAACTCCCGGCTCTCCTCTCGCTGTTTTAAACACTGAGATATGCACCGAGACAGGGCAGAAGGCTTCGTTTTTAGTTGGGGCATCATGATTGGCACAGGCTTGGAGGGCCGAAGGGCCTGTTGCTCTGCTGTACTTTTCTTTGTTCTTGTTCTTTGTACAAGTTCCTATAACAATGGGTGTGATAAAATGGCTGCCCCGAGACTGCAGTAATGCAGCTGCTAGTTTTCAAAACATCTCAATGTTATTCATGATCAAGTCTGTGTGCTAACTACAGTCCATCTACCCTTTGCCTAGGCTCTTCTGCTGTTTCAGTGGCCTCCTCTCAAAATCTGGCAGCTTCATTAGGTTGCTTAGTGAGAAAGAGAGGGAGAGAATAAAATAAATGAGAAAGAGAGATAGAGTGAAAGACAGCATTTAATAATCTTTTATTGTCACAAGTAGGCTTACATTAACACTGCAATGAAGTTACTGTGAAAAGTCCCATGTCGCCACATTTTTGCAGTGCCTTCCATAATCTCAGGACATTCCAAAGCACTTCATAATCAATGAAGTACCTGAAGTGTAGGCACTGGTTTAATTTGGGAATAACAGCAACAAATTTGTGCACATTAGGGTCCCATAAACAGCAATGCGATAATAACCAGATTATATGTTTTAATGACGGTGAGGGATAATTATTGGCCAGGGCACGGCACCTTCCCTGCTCTTGATTGATTGATATTTATTGTCACATGTACCGAAGTACAGTGAAAAGTATTTTTCTGCAGCCAAGGGAAGGTACAAAGTACGAACATAGTAGATATGGTAAACCACTGTTACACCTGTATTAGGTGATGTAAGGTAGGACCTGTACTACAGGTTCACCGGTAGACCCTGCCTGCTGGCTCCGCCCAGTAGGAGGAGTATAAATATGCATGTCCTCTATCCAGCAGCCATTTCACCAGCTGCTGTGGGAGGCCACACATCTTACTGCAATAAAGTCACAGTGGTATCCACCCTGAGTCTTTGTACAATTGATTGTGCATCAATTTATTGCAGTAAGATTTTCTATAAGATGGACCTCCGAATCAAACCAGATCGCCTACAGCTGGATCCGCAATCGAGCGACGCCAGAAAGGACTTTAATCACTGGCTAGCTTGCTTCGAGGCCTATGTCAACGCAGCGACCACCCCTCTGACGGAGGCTCAAAAGATACAGGTCCTGTACTCAGGGTTGAGCTCCAGCGTGTTTCCGCTGATCCAGGAAGCCCCGAACTACGCAGACTCCATGGCGCTCCTCAAAGAAAACTACGCACAGAAAGCGAACACACTCTTCGCCAGGCACGTACTCGCCACTCGCTCTCAACTCCCTGGTGAGTCCATAAAAGACTTCTGGCGGGCCCTAATTCCTCTCGTCCGGGACTGTGACTGTCAGGCCATTACGGCCACCAAACATTCTAACCTTCTTATGCACGATGCTTTTGTAACGGGGATTGGGTCGGACCTCATTCGCCAAAGGCCGCTTGAAGGGGCCACGCTCGACCTAGCAGGGACTAAGAAGCTAGCACTCTCCATGGCAGTCGCCTCACGTAATGCTCAGGCCTACCCCTCCGGCCGTGCGGCCCACCCCTCCTATCCCTCGTGGACCCCACAAGCGGCCGCCCCAGCCGGGGCTTTACCCAGCCAATACGCCTGCGCCACACGCCAATCCGCGCACCCCGGGGGTCCCCGATGTTACTTCTGCGACCAGCAGAAGCACCCTCGTCAACGCTGCCCGGCCCACGCTGCCATTTGCAAGGCTTGCAGCAAAAAGGGCCACTTCGCCGCAGTGTGCCAGGCCCGCACAGTCGCCGCTATCGCCCCCCTCCCCCCGACACACGCACAATGGGCGCTGCCATCTTCATCCCGGACCACGCGCGGCCTGTGGGTGCCGCCATCTCCACCTCCCGGGGCCACGTGCGACCAGTGGGCGACATCATTTCCCCCCCGCAGACCACGTGCGGCCCATGGGCTCTGCCATCTTGTCCAGCCCCCACAACGTGCGGCCCATGGGTGCCGCCATCTTGTCCAGCCCCCACAACATGCGGCCTATGGGCGCTGCCATTTTGTACCCCGCAGTATCTTCAGGCGCCGCCATCTTGTCTTCCCCACGGCGCATGGACGCTGACAACATTCCACGACCTGGGCCCCCCACGCTCTCCATCTTCGGACGCCAGCGATGACCAACCGCAGCTCGCCTCAATGACACTCGACCAGTCGTCCACACAACCTGGCCACCGCCTCGACTACGGTGAAAATCAACGGCCACGTGACCTCTTGCCCGCTGGACTCCGGGAGCACCGAAAGCTTAATTCACCCGGATATGGTAAGGCGCTGCTCCCTCGCGGTCCACCCCGCCAATCAAAGAATCTCCTTGGCTTCTGGATCCCATTCCGTCCCGATCCGAGGGTTCTGCACGGTCACTCTCATGGTCCAGGGCGTAGAATTCAGCGGCTTCCACCTCTACGTCCTTCCTAATCTCTGCGCTGCACTACTACTAGGGCTGGACTTCCAGTGCAACCCCCAGAGCCTCACCCTCAATTTCGGCGGGCCCCTACCACCCCTCACTGTGTGCGGCCTCGCGACTCTAAAAGTCGACCCACCCTCCCTCTTTGCCAATCTAACTTCGGATTGCAAACCGGTTGCCACCAAGAGCAGACTGTATAGCACCCAGGACAAGACCTTCATCAGGTCCGAGGTCCAGGGGCTGCTTCGGGGGGCATCATCGAGGCCAGAAACAGCCCCTGGAGAGCTCAAGTGGTAGTCGTTAAAACTGGGGAGAAGCGTAGAATGGTCGTGGAATACAGCCTGAACATCAATCGGTACACACAGCTCGACGCGTACCCCCTCCCACGCATATCTGATATGGTCAATCAGATTGCGTAGTACCGGGTCTTCTCAACGATAGACCTAAAATTCGCCTACCACCGCTCCCCATTCGCAAATCGGACCGTCTATACACTGCTTTCGACGCAGACTGTCGTCTCTATCACTTCCTCAGGGTTCCCTTCGGCGTCACTAATGGGGTCTCGTTCGTCCAAAGGGAGATGGACCGAATAGTCGACCGGTACGGTTTGTGGGCCACCTTTCCGTACCTAGACAACATCACCATCTGCGGCCATGATCAGCAGGACCACAATGCCAACCTTGCTAAATTCCTCTGCACCACCACTCTCCTCAACCTCACCTACAACAAGGAGAATGCGTGTTCAGCACGAACCGCTTAGCAATCCTCGGCTATGTGGTCCAGAACGGAGTTCTGGGGCCCGATCCCGACCGCATGTGCCCTCTCATGGAGCTTCCCCTCCCCCACTGCCCCAAGGCCCTCAAACGCTGCCTGGGGTTCTTCTCCTACTACGCCCAGTGGGTCCCAAACTACGCGGACAAGGCCCGCCCACTCATTCAGTCCACCCATTTTCCCCTTACGGCCGAGGCACAACAGGCCTTCGCCCGTATCGGAGCTGATCTAGCCAAGGCCGGGATGCACGCAGTAGAAGAGACACTGCCCTTCCAAGTCGAAAGCGACGCATCGGACATCGCACTTGCCGCCACCCTCAGCCAGGCAGGCAGACCCGTGGCATTCTTTTCCCGCACCCTTCATGCCTCAGAAATTCGGCACTCATCCACCGAAAAAGCTGTGAAGCTGTTGAAGCTGTGCATCATTGGAGACATTACCTTGCCGGCAGGAGATTCACTCTCTTCACTGACCAACGGTCGGTAGCCTTCATGTTCAACAACACGCAGCGGGGCAAGATCAAAATGATAAAATTTTGTGGTGGAGAATCGAGCTCTCCACCTATAATTATGAGATTCTGTATCGCCCCGGCAAACTCAACGAGCCCCCAGACGCCCTATCCCGAGGTACTTGTGCCAGTGCACAAGTAGACCGACTCCGAGGCCTACACGACAGCCTTTGTCACCCGGGGGTCACACAACTGTACCATCTTGTCAAGGCTCGTAATCTGCCCTACTCCATCGAGGAAGTAGGGACAGTCACCAGGGACTGCCAGGTCTGTGCGGAGTGCAAGCCGCACTTTTACCGGCCGGACCGTGCGCGCCTGGTGAAAGCCTCCCGGCCCTTTGAACGCCTCAGCATGGATTTCAAAGGGCCCCTCCCCTCCACCGACCATAACACGTATATTCTCAGTGTGGTCGATGAGTACTCCAGGTTCCCCTTCGCCATCCCCTTCCCTGATATGACGTCTGCCACCGTCATCAAGGCCCTCAACACAATCTTCACTCTGTTCGGCTTCCCCGCCTACATCCATAGTGACAGGGGATCCTCATTCATGAGTGATGAGCTGCGTCAGTTCCTGCTCAACAGGGGTATCGCCTCCAGCAGGACGACCAGCTATAACCCCTGGGGAAACGGGCAGGTAAGGAGGAAGAACGAGACGGTTTGGGGGCCGTCCAACTGGCCCTACGGTCCAGGAACCTCCCAGCCTCTCGCTGGCAGGAGGTCCTCCTTGATGCACGACACTCCATCCGGTCGCTACTGTGCACCGCTATGAATAACACACGGTCCAGGAACCTCCCAGCCTCTCGCTGGCAGGAGGTCCTTCTTGATGCACTACACTCCACCCGGTCGCTACTGTGCACCGCTATGAATAACACACCCCATGAACGCCTTTTTGCCTTCCCCAGGAAGTCCACTTCCGGGCTGTCGCTCCCGACTTGGCTCGCAGCTCCAGGACCGGTCCTGCTCCGTAGGCACGCCCGACTCCACAAGGCGTACCCGTTGGTGGATAGGGTGCACTTGCTCCATGCCAACCCCCAGTCTGCCTATGTGGCGTACCCCGACGACCGCCAAGATACTGTCTCCCTCAGGGACCTGGCACCAGCAGGTTCCACTCATACACACTTCCCCGGCCCGGCGCCACCCTCCCCTCCCCCGGCGCTCCCAGCATTAACCCCACCAGGACCATCCCTCCTTCCCCTGCCCACGCAAGAGGATGAAGAGGATTTCAGCACGCTCCCGGGGTCACCCGACATCAGGCCAGCACCCATGTCGCCAGCATCGACATCGCCGCCACCGTTACGTCGCTCCCAGCGGAACGTCAAGGCACCAGACCGGTTGAATCTCTAACTGGCACCAGTCTTTCAAAATACATTTTTTTTCTCTCCGAATAAAACACTGTACAGAAATTCACTTCTGTTTTTAGTTCTCCACCATCCCCGCCGGACTCATGTTAACAGGGGGTGAATGTGGTAAACCACTGTTACACTTGTATTAGGTGATGTAAGGTAGGACCTGTACTACAGGTTCGCCGGTAGCCCCTGCCTGCTGGCTCCGCCCAGTAGGAGGAGTATAAATATGCGTGTCCTCTATCCAGCAGCCATTTCGCCAGCTGCTGTGGGAAGCCACACATCTTACTACAATAAAGCCACAGTTGTATCCAACCTGAGTCTTTGTACAATTGATCGTGCATCAGTAGACAAAAGAATAATCGACAGAGTATATTGGCAGTGGTGCATCAACAAATAGTGATCGGTTACACTGTGGAACAAGGCCAAACAAGAGCAGCATAGGGTGTCGTGAATAGTGTTCTTACAGGGAACAGATCAGTCTGAGGGAGAGTCACTGAGGAGTCTAGTAGCTGTGGGGAAGAAGCTGTTCCTATGTCTGGATGTGCGGGTCTTCAGACTTCTGTGCCTTCTGCCTGATGGAAGGGTCTGGAAGAGGGCAAAGCCTGGTGTGAGGGGTCTCTGACAATGCTGTCTGCCTTTCTGAGGCAGTGGGAGGTGTATACAGAATCAATGTGAGAGTGGCAAGATTGTGTGATGCATTGGGCTGAGTTCACCACACTCTGCAGTTTCTTGCGATCTTGGACCGAGCAGTTGCCATACCAGGCTGTGATGCAGCCGGATAGGATGCACATCTGTAGAAGTTTGTGAGAGTCGATGCAGACATACCGAATTTCTGTAGCTTCCGTAGGAAGTAGAGACGTTGTTGGGCTTTCTTGACTGTTGCATCAGCGTGAGTGGACCAGACTGTTGGTGATGGTGACCCCCAGGAACCTAAAGCTATCGACCATCTCTTCTTCGGAGCCATTGATGCAGACAGGGGTGTGTGTTGTGCTGCACTTCCTGAAGTCAATGATCAGTTCCTTGGTCTTTCCAGTATTAAGAGAGAGATTGTTTTCGGTACACCATGCAACCAAGTGATATATCACTCTTCTTCAGAATAGTGTTATATCCATCTGGGATGGGAGTGGGGGCCTTGATTTAATATCTCATCTGAAAGGTAGGTCATCACCTCCCTCAATGTTGCACCAAGGGATCAGCTTAGATTCAGGTCTGGAGTGGGATCTAACTCGAGGTAGCTACTACTGAGCAACGGCTGACACCCTACCACATTAGGATTCTGGCTCTCAACAAAAAGAGAGTGAGTAACTGGTTTGTGAATTCATGCGCCTATCTTGTATTGTGATGCTGCTCAGTATCTGCCACTCAATAGCCTCTATGAAATATGCAAAAAGCAAAGCTGTCTCCAGTGGTTAAAGGAAACAGATGGGGCACATTTCAAGTTTACTACACAGGTATATCAGCTTTTTCCATTGATATTCTCACCAGAAACCATCTTCCACACAGTCCGTTCCAGGTCTTTGACCTTAGAGCTATAGCATATTCTATTTTTTCATTAAAATTTCAAAGGAGTAGAAGGTCCAGTTCATAATGGTGTGTCCATTGACACATTGCTTGGAAAGGCATCCCCGTGAGATAGAAAGCATATTCCATTGCTTCAGGATGATCTGTGTTGGTTACTGTTTTGAAAGAACTGATTGGCATATCATTATCCAGTTTTTATAAAATTGCTACTGCATGTGGGAGTGTGTCAACGGACATGGATATTTTTAGAAGTGTGGTGGAATCATTTCCGAGATAATGTGCCCTATCAATTAGCGCAGCAGGCATTTTGGTCTTAGTCGGAGTGATGTGAGGCTATAACACATCACCTGGGATCCTTTTATTTATGTACATTTGAAAACAGATGGAGGAGATGGATTGACCCTCCTGGCTGCATTTACCAGGCGCAGGGAGTAAAATATTTGATGGTGTCATCTGTTGAATGGACAATCACTTCTGGAGCTGTTTAACTGATCTCAGAGCATTAAACAAAGAACTTCTTTCAGGGCGTTTAAAAGTGATTATAGCAAGGTTCGAAAATCAGCTGAGATAGAGTTATAGATGCTTACAGCATGGAAACAGGCCCGTCGGCCCAGCTGGTCCATGCCGCCCAGTTTCTATCACTAAGCTAGTCCCACTTGCCTGCATTTGGCCCATATCCCTCTATTCCCACTCTGTCCATGTAACTGTCCAACTGCTTTTTAAAGGACAAAATTGTACCCGCCTCTACCGCTGCCTCTGGCAGCCCGCTCCAGATGCTCACCACCCTGTGTTTGAAGAAATTTCCCCTCTGGTCTCTTTTGTATCTCTGTCCTCTCACTTTAAACCTGTGCCCTCTAGTTCTAGACTCCTTTACCTTTGGGAAAAGATGTTGACTATCTACCTTATCGATGCTCCTCATTATTTTATAGACCTCTATAAGTTCACCCCTAAGCCTCCCACGCTCCAGGGAAAAACAAGTTATCCATATTTTCAATGGCATTGACAGGGGGAGGACTGCTGAGCAGGAGAATACTTTTCCATTTCAAATAGTGCCATGGGAATTTTAAGATTTGCCAAGTCAATTCTGGAACCCATAAACTTGTGACTTAGAGGAGATAGTACTGCACTACTAAACCAGTCGAGAGCAGAAGTAACAACAGACGTGTTCCCAAGGTCCTGTCCAAGTATAGGTTTTGAGAATAAGAACTGAATAAATTAATACAGTTGAAATTGAAGATAATTGTCATTCCAAGTGAGCCACAAACTCGCAACTCCCTTGGTTCAGCTCGATGACTATTCGATCCATCTTCACTTCACGCAAGATCAAATTAGCCATAGCTAACGGTAGTGCAGTGGTTAGCAATGCTGCCTCACGACGCCGAGGTCCCAGGTTCGATTCTGGCTCTGGGTCACTGTCCGTGTTTGCATGGGTTTCGCTCCCACAACCCTGATGCACGATCAATTAGACTCGAAGATGAGGTTGTATCAAAACTGAAGGCTTTAATAGACTAGATCTGTTCCCCAGCAGCTTCGGTACAGAATGAGGGCTGCTTGGACGGCACCTTTTCTTATACCCCGCCTGTCAGGGCGGAGCCACATACCAAACAGTCATTGGTAAGCTGCTAGGCTTACCCAATGGTCTACAACCTCTCGGGTGCCGCAATACCTGATACTACCACAAACCCAAAGATGTGCAGGGTAGGTGGATTGGCCACGTTAAATTGTCCCTTAATTGGAAAAAATTAATTGGGTACACTAAATTAAAAAAACATCTCTCCTGAAATAATACTTTGCATTTATCTGACCTAAACCATTTAATATTTTACTGTAATCTTCTGCACAACTGCTCAGGATTTGGTGCAGTTTTCTTGCTATGAAAGGGAAAAAGCAACTTTTGACACCCTTGGAACATCTCAACGTATTTCACAGCCAATGAGGTACTTCTGAAGTGTGGTCACTGTTGTTCTAATGTGGAGAACCATGACAGCCAATTGCATGCAGCAAGATCTCACAAACAGTAACCAGATACATATGGGCGGCAAGGTAGCATGGTGGTTAGCACTATTGCCTCACTGCACCAGGGTCCCAGGTTCGATTCCCAGCTTGGGTCACTGTCTGTGCGGAGTCTACACATTCTCCCCGTGCCTGTGTGGGTTTCCTCCGGGTGCTCCGGTTTCCTCCCACAAATTCCAAAGACGTGCTTGTTAGGTGAATTGGACATTCTGAATTCTCCTTCACTGTACCCGAACAGGTGCCGGAGTGTCGCGACTCGGAGCTTTTCACAGTAACTTCATTGCAGTGTTAATGTAAACCTACTTGTGACACTAATAAAGATTATTATAATCAGATAATGAGGTGGGGATTGGAATCTTCTGCACCAGTTTTTCTGGAATAAGGCAAGAAATAATCACTCCAGTTTAGCAGCGGGATAGCCAGTGACCAACATGCACAGCATGGACCCCACTGTTAAATCCTGCGAGCCTTTTTGATCGGCATCTCAGGTATTCGCCTAAAGCAGGTGTTAGGCTCTTTGATCAATTATTAAGGCACCCAGCGTCTTTTGGAAGACCCACTCAACAATAAACTCAAGATTCTGTAGTTTTTGGTGTGGTTGCAAAATAAGAACAAATGCTATTCTTTCAAAACTAAAATACTGCAGAAGCCAGTACTCCCCTGACTCCGAAATCAAAGGAACCATCCTTCCCCTTTGCCTGTCCTCGCCCTCATCCCAAAAGGGAGAGGTAGGGAGCTGGAGAGGTTTCGGGAGGGAATTCCAGATGGTTGAAGACACAGACACCAATGGCGAAGTGATTTAAAGTCTGGGGTGTGCAAGAGGGCCAATGAACTTAACACTTTGGGTATCACTAACATGGCGGTGGAATTACATTTTTGGTAATGAGGGAAGAGATAGAAAACTGTTTCCCGGCATCCAAAGGCACCCCTTTAAAAAAAAAAAATGGGCCGTGTGCTGGAACGTGTTTTGATTTGTACGCTTGTCTGTGAATCGAATGTATTGTTGGAATGTAGTGCACTAAATGTATAAGTGAGGGTTCAAGTGTTTTTTTTAATTGCTGCTCTTCAGTGAATGTGAAATTTGAGCTAATCAAGTGACTACAGGACTTGTCAGCACATTGGCAGTCTCCCCACTCTCTGCAGATGTGTCAGAAACGCTCCAGTTACATAATTTTTAATTACATAGTTATAACTTGATGAGAATCCTCTCCACTTTGTTTCAGGAAATTTCTACAAACTTTCCTCATTGAGTTTATATTTGGCATCATTCTTACTGCTCTTTGCACGGCTCCGAATGCGGGTTTCTTTCTTTCGCTCTCTGGGGACAAGACTTCTGTATGGCACTCTGATTCTGACCACTTTTGTTGAAGTCTCCAGTCACTCTCCATCGACTTCTCTTTGTTTTGCCCGTGAATCCTAATATTCTACAAGTGCTTTATTGTTACTCCCACTCTCAATGCTAATTCTATTCTATTTTTGTATACCTATCCCTTGTGGGGTTGTTTTTTCTTGCATGCCCACTGTGGTATATTGTAACAGCTGAGCCTTTTGTTTGTTGTATTGCCCTCTCTGTTGGGGAAGTGTAAATAAAATCAATTCAATAATGGCTCCCTGCGGTTGAGCATGTTATTTGCTCGGATGCTGTTAGAGCTGGGGAATTGTAGCTCCGAGGAGAGATTGGAGATATCGGAATTGTTTTCCCTGGAACAGAGAAGGCACATGATTGAGGTCTGCAAAATTGTGGGGGTTAGAGGTAGAGGAGTGTAGCCATCTGGGATGGCCACGTCCCAGTTACAAAATGGACACCCGCAAAGAATGCAGGGAAAATTGGACAATACTAAGAAACAAGTAGGTGCTAGCTCTGTCTGTTGATTAGAACCCTAAGCTCTCAGACAGGACAGAAATTGCCAAGAAATCTACATACTAATGAGCCATCTCCAGGGACAAAAGGGAAACATTTAGATAAACAATGTTAAGGCAGACACCCCGGCGCCAGAAGAGACTAAAAACAAAGCAGACCAATGGTCACTAGGACACGCCCAGCGATCAGGGAACCACCCCTCTATTGGAGGAAGATCGATACGGATGATTGGGAAAGACCCAATTAGTTGAGGCCAAGTTCAAGGCCCGCCCAAAAGTGCGCAAAGCCCTTTTTAGTATAAAAGATATTCCCCAAGGGAGAATCTTCCTCCTTTGTCTTTGGCTTTCAGTGAAGAGAGGGACCAGCCTAGCAGCTGCATCAGACCAAGTAAGTTCCAAGTCAACGCACGCTACGAGATAGACGCTCCTGGTTGCTACCCTGAAAACAGCTCAACCCCGCAGCCTCAGAACCGAGCAACGGCCATTGTTCCTCTGACTGAGTGGGCACCCGAAGCTAAGTATAGGCTTTAGTAATAGTGGTAGTTTAGTTTGTAGAGTTTATGCATGAGTAGATTTGACTGTGTGTAAATAAATGAGCATTGCTTTTGAACTTACTAACTGGTGTATCGAGTCATTAATCAGTATTCGGTTCTGAACCTTGTGGCGGTGTCGAAAGATACCTGGCAACTCTTGAGCAAACATCATTAAACAGAGCCAAATTAAGAGCCAACCAAAAGTTAGCAACAGGAGGCAGGAGAAACCTGTTTCTCTCGGCAGAGAGTTCAAAAACCAGGGGTCACAGATTCAGGCTTAATGGCAGAAGGAGGAGAGGGAGCTTTCTTTACACAGAGGGTGGTGGGAGTCTGGAATTTGCTGCCTGAGTTGGCGGTGGAGGCAGAGACCCTAAATTCTTTTTAAAAGTAGCTGCATCTCCACCTGAAGTGCTGCAAGCTGCAGGGCTAATAGGCCGTGGGCAGGAAAATGGGATTAGGGAGGGCACCTGGGTGTCTTTGGGTCAGCATGGACAAGCTGGGCCACATGGCCTCCTTCTGTACTGTATCATGTCTATGTTTCTATGTGTTAACCTCACTCTATGCAACATATAACAGAAAGGTGACAATGAGAATGCAATAGTATGTTTTGGATTTCATTTTTTGATTTTGAGGAAATTAGAGCAATCTCAAAGATTGTTTTGTGCGTGCACATCATATTCAGGTACACAGTGAGTCAGCACAGTACGTGATTGGAACAAAAATGGCACTGAAGTCATATTTGGGCACAATGAGGGAATTCAACTCTAACAAAGAGGACTTGTGTAGTCATGAGCAAAGGTTACACATTTGGCTGAAAATAAAAGATGGGGATGAAGTAAACATTTTAATTCACCGTGATGGAGCCAAAAAATTTTGAAGTAGAGCGGGATCTACCAGTCGCTTGTGCCCGAAATGCAGTGCAGGGCGCAATGCAGCCAGTAGATGCCGGGAGATTCCATTCCTGGGATTTACCCAGCTCACCAAGCCTCGCATGATCCAACGTGATTTCGCAAGCTTTCTCATGTCAATACCTCGTATTGTGGGCGGGATCACTTTCTGGCAAATCTGCATATTAGAGTGAGACTGCCCTGCACCTGGTGATCTTGACTTCTTCCACAACATTTGCTTTCTTGGGGAGTGGTCACAACATGGCTCATTTCGGGGTTCTAGGGCAAGCTGCACGAAGGCTGGACATGGGAGGCAGGTGAAGGATGGAGGGTCTCCAAACGATCTAAATCCTGCTGTAACCTCTGACAGTCCTCTAACCTGGACGATTGGTCCAATGACATTACCACTATGCCACCATCTCCACCATCGATGATACCTTTACCTATACCAAATCCAATCATTACCCTGGGTATATTACTGAGAGTAGAAAGTTGACAATGGAACGAAACAGCAGTTTCTGCAAAGAACGACCAGCCGATTCGATAATATAGAAGCTCAGAAGAGTTCAGACTTGAGATGTTTACTCTATTTTGCATCTCCACAGATGCTGCCGGATCTCTTGAGTTTTTCCAACATTTTCTGTTTTGGTAGGCAATTCAATAACCCTTGTTTGAGTAATTGCTCCAAAATGAATTTCTGTCCCTTAAAATTCCTGCTCCTTCCTCGCTATTCCTGTGGCCTGCTCCTCATACTGCTAAAGTCAATATTTTCCCGCTTCTGTAGTAGAAAGATTCAACACAGTCGTTAAGACAAAATAACAAAGCTTTATTTTCGAAAAGACTGCATGCAGTACCGGCTGAAACTTGAAGTCAGAGAGCAGTCAACAAAACTGCTGAGTCTTTCGCAAGTTCCGCGCTTTCGCGGAGAATTAGCTCAATATTTATACATTATCATTATCAACATTGCGTGACAACAGTATAGTCAGGAATTTGATCGGAAATACAAACGGAAGCATAGAACAGACCTTTTTTGGTCACATCACTCATACCATTATCTTGTCCTTGGAGGGAACATTGAAAGGTCGGAATAGAATTATTTCTTCCTGAACTTATCTTGTTTAATTCCTACGGCCCTGGGTTATGACGAGTTAGTTTTATCAGGAATTGCCGAGGTCCGGTGTTTTGGAATGGCTCGACCTTCGCTGATCTTTTCAGACTTCAAGTTATGCAGAGTTGGCCTTATCAGTCTTACAGTCTGAAATGGCTAGGCAGCATTTCTTACAGGGGTCTGGTGAACTGTGAGCATTCTTTACATGGGCCTGGTGAGCTGGAATATGTAGTTCAGCCTTTCTTACATTGTATCAAACATTTTGACCAGTCTTCCCATTGACCAGTTTTCCCATCATGCCATTACTTAATTTGTACCATATCACAATACGGGATGAGAACTCAAAAATCCTGGGCGGGATTCTCCGGTCTTCCAGCCGCGTTTTCCAGATCGTCATGGCCCCGCCCGATAGTGGGATTCCCCGTTCCCGCAACCGGCCAATGGGGTTTCCCATTGTGGCCACCCCCACACCATCTGGAAGCCCGTGGGCGTGAGTGCGCTGCCAGCGGACTGGAGGACGCCGCTTCCTGAATTCCGCCTCCAGTCTGGACTATTTAAGAAGTATATATATTCACTTGCGCAGCCATTACCTCTTGCGCTATGGGTCAAGCACAGGAAAATGGGATTCGCGTAGTCACATCATTGTTGACCGGCATAGACACGATGGGCCAAATGGCTTCCTTCTGTGCTGTAAACGTCTGTGAATCTACAATCCAGCTAAATTTATTTTCAATATTTTTAACGCCTCCTCCCCCATATCATTTGTTCCCATCTGGACAGCCATTATTACTTTATCTGAAGGCGCTCCAAGTATTCATCACTTTACAACAATTTCCCCAACCATCCTGATACAATCTGTGTCATAAAGATATCACTTTGCTGAAGACTTTCATTCCAACACCCACAGAAAGAAGTCAAACAACTGTCACTGAAGAGAGGAGATAGAAATTGATGTTTCACAATTGATATATGAAATGGCCTAATGCATCCATGAGCCCTGTTACCACTGTTTTATTCTTGAAAGGAATATAATAATTATAACTTTTTCTTCAATTTCAGAGATTTTGAGGGCAATACAGAGAAGTTGATTCCGCATTGCTTTGGAATTTCAGGAAAGAGTAATGGCACTGATTGGCAGTGGGACATATCGGAATTTAAGATTTCCCACAAGATATCAGTAAAATAGAAATCTGAAATCGGCCTTAATTTCACCTTCCTAACAGTAGCGCGCTATGATCAAAGACCTCCGTAAAATGGTGAAGTGTTTGCATATGCAGACAATACATAAAATTAATTCAGCAGTTTCTTAGCAACAAATTGAGTCTATTTTGCCTTAGTATATCACAGTAGAAAAGTGGCAGGCAAATTTTAAATAGTCAAGACAGTAAAATTAAATCATTGTTTTTACAAAACGAAATGTGTCACTTTTATGAATTATATTTCAAAATATTTATTTCAGGCACATGTTGAATAAACTTCAATTGCGCCATGACTATAAAATTAACTCCTTTGTTGATGTGTCAGTTGTTTTTCAGAGATTCTCCGTTCCGGAGTCTAAGTACTCCAGCCAGCGGAGAATCGGGACTGTTCCCCGCTGGTGCTGGGAGCACCCTGGACATGCCATTCCCTGGCACTTGGATAGAAATGTTTTTGGAAATCAGCTTCTCTGTGCCGTTTCATTGCACGTGGGTGTGCTGCAACTGAGAGTGGCGGGACCTAATCTCGCAGACAGATCGCATCTCCTCCCCCCCCCCCGCCCCCCACTTCAGGCCCTGTCCTTTGGCCGTGCCAACCTGGCACCTTGCAGGCCAGGGATGGAAAAGTGGTAAGTACCCTCCCAACAATTGCCTCTAGGGTGCCGACGGGGATCCATTCTGGGAGGTGGAGGTCAAGGGGCCTTTTGCTGGGCTGGAGGGGCTCATGTCAGCAGTCTTCCCTCAGATGGGGCTCCTTTGGCTGCTCTCCCCATCCGCAGCCTTTAAAATCATTAAACAGTCAGTCAGTGTGTAAAAGTTAAAGATTTCCCAGGATAAAGTGAAAATGTTCTCGTCTGTACCCTCATACCATTTAGACACTCACACATTATCTCATAACTACACACCCCTCACAATAAAGGGAAGTGTTCTCAACTGCACCCAAAACCCTTTAAGCAGTAGGTCAGTACGTAAGAAATAAAGTTTTATCATAATAATCTGAAAGTGATCTGATCTGTACCCCTAAATCCTTTAAAAAGCCTGTCCGTATTCCAAGTTTAATGGTCTGAGGGATGAAGGTAAAAGTGATCCTTTTAATGTGGTAGAAACCTTTGAAGTGGATTTCTACGATGCTGAATGCTTTGAACTGGATTATTTACATTGAAATTTACATTCCATTGCTTGATGAAAGCATCATGATTGACAGCTCGCTGGAACTTCAAAGGGTAGAATCAGATTGTTTATTTTTATAGTTCTGCAGGGATCCATTAAGCCAGGGTAGCAGCTGTTTCTCTAATTGCATTTTTTTTATTAGTCTGTCTCGTTTTTCTTGAGGAAGGAACAGCTGCTTCCTATAAACCACTCAGAGAACAAAGAGTTTATGTACTTGTTGAGAGGTAATTCACTACTTTGCCATGCCTCGGACTGCAAGACGCCGGGGCCACGCTCTTCAATACTTGCACTTATTCACACCTGCAGAACTTTCAGCAGAGGGTGGAGGGACAATGCGCCCCACCTGGCTTGTCAATGATGTGCCCTGCCCGGCAATGACATGTAAAATAGCTCCAATGAGCTATTTGACTGGTCCTGCCGAGTCAGAGCGGGAAGCCCATCTGGACCATCAGAAATCCTGCCATGTTTAATGGGGCGGGCAAGGAAGTCGCGACCGGATTGCCACCTGGTGCAAATCCCGATTTTGCCCTGCTGTGGGATTCTCCACCTGATCAGGATTCCTGGTCTTAGCGGCAGGGAACAGAGAATCCCGGCTAAAGTACGCCAACTCTGGCTGGAATTTTCTGATCTAGCCCGTGGCTTGGATTCTCCAGACCTGTTGCAGTGAATGGAGTTTTGGCTGAGCACCAAGTTCTCTGTTCTCAGTGGAAGCGGTGATGGGCCAAACAAGATTGGAGAATCCTGGCCTTCAGATTGATACGTTGTCTTCAATATAGATCTGCAACGATCTACTACCCAACCCAATTACGTGTTGGAATATGCTAGGTTGCCTATTACTATGTATTGCTGTTTCAACAAGTATTGACTATTTGTACTTTGCAAAATACCTTGGTTTTATTGAATGCTTGGCTGGCTGAACCAGTGACTTTTAGACCTGAAATGTTGCTTTTTCTTTTCGTCGATCTTAAATAATGAATGACTTACTGATTCAATAAATAATTAGTTTTGACAGAGTACATCTCACTTAGAAACGTGTGTTGAGAAAATGGCGAGTCATCCTAGATTCAACGTCTGAAGAAAGGTTTTGTTTTCAATTGAGGTGCCCTAGATGAAGGGCTAATTACTTGCGGAGGGCACTATTATGATTGAGGAGTTTGAAAGAAACGTGATGTCAGCTTTGGTTTTTGAAAGCCCAAAGATTGCAGAAGGAATGGAAGAAGCAAGAAGACAAGCTGTGTGTCCTATCATTTCATTCATTTCTATTTTATGGTTTGTAATGCTTTAACCATGGTGGCTCAGCGGTTAACGTTGCTGCCTCACAGCGCCAGGGACCTGCGTTCGATTCCAACCTCGGGTGACTGTCTGTGGGGAGTTTGTACTTTCTCCCCGTGTCTGTGTGGGTTTCCTCCGGGTGCTCCGGTTTCCTTCCACGGTCCAAAGATGTGCAGACTAGGTGGATTGGCCATGCTAAATTTCCCCTAAGTGTCCAACGATTGGGTGGGGTAACAGGAATAGGGCAGGAGATTGGGCCTACGTAGGATGCTCTTTCAAAGGGCTTGTGCAGAGTCGATGAGACGAATGGACTCCTTCTGCACTGTGGGGCTTCAATGAACCAGGGACTGGTTATCTCAATGAGCAAGATGCTCAGAATGTGGATTAGCTTAACACCAACATCACAGGGCTCGGACCCCCGCTGAAGCAGACTCAGGACCTGCCTCCTTGTCCCCACTTTGCTGTGGTTTGGTGAATGATCACCTAGGACCTGCCTTTGGGCAGCAAACTGAAGAAGACAAATGCTTTGTGTCTTTCAAAGTGCGACCACAAAATTACCACAATTTATTTTTCATCTTGTCACAGAATGTGTTTCATTCAAAATGTCGATCATGATCTAATGCCAGGAACCTGCCCTTCATTCTGACTTCCAGGTCATGAAGGTAGAACTAAGAAGCAATTCGGATTCTCAGGGGGCTTGACAGGGTCGATGTTGAGAGGTTGTCTCCCCTTGTGGGATCTAAGACCAGAGAGCATAATCAGGGTAAGGAGTCACCCATGTAAGACAGCGATGGGGAGGAATTTCGCCCCTCAGAGGGTATTGAATCTTTGGAATTCTTTACTGCAGAGAGCTGTAGAGGTTTGGTCATTAAGTATGTACAAGGCTGAGATAGACATATTTTTAATCAGTGAGGGAATCAAGGATTATGGGGATAAGGCAGGAAAGTGGAGTTGAGGATTATCACATCAGATCTAATTGAATGATGGGATGGCCTACTTCTGCTCCTATGTCTTATGGTCTTATGGTCAAAGTGCCCCTATTGGTCTCCCAAAATGGACTTCCACTGCAAAAAGTTTTTAAAAAAAACAATACTCAACGTGAAATATATATTTGATAAGTCATTTCTTTACATTACCACAACTGCTGCGTGACACCACAACACAAATGTTACTCATTTTCCTTGTGAGGAAAATATTTACTGACAAACATTCTCATTGAAATTGAAAATTATTCTTTGCGAGCGATGCCCTTGCTTAAAATCTGTTAAATATCCAACTGCTTCCTGTTCAGATGACAAGATTATTGGTCGACTTCTATCTCCTCAGCTGCTGCCTGCTCTGCTGAGTGTTTTCAGCAATTTCAGTCCTCAAAGCATTGCACGGATTCTCGTTTCTACACCCGTTTGCCCAATGTTGATTATACATAGTTTCTAAAACTAGGACAGATTGTCCAGAACCACTCTGTGTGCAAAGGCCCTGTAGATGACTTCATTGCAGTGTTCCTTATTTGAGGAATGAACCTGAGAAGAAATGGTGTGTTTTTATAAAATTCATTTACGGGATGTAGACGTCACTGGTTAGACCAGCATTTATTGCCCATCACTAGTTGCCCTTAAGAAATTGGTGGTGAGTTGCCTTCTTGAACCGCTGCAGCCCCTGAGGTGTATGTACACCCACAGGGCTGTTAGGGAGGGAGTTCCAAGATTTTGACACAGTGAAAATGAAGGAACGGCGATGTATTTCCAATTCAGGATGGTGGAGATCCCAGTTATCTGCTGCTCTTATCCTTATAGATGGTAGTCTTTCTGTAACATGCATGTTCCATTTCAAGATTTTGTTAGAGACCAAACTGACAGCAAGATATTGCAATATGGGTGGCACGGTTAGCACTGTTGCTTCACAGTGCCAGGAACCCAGGTTCGATTCCCAGCTTGGGTCACTGTCTGTGCGGAGCCGGCATGTCATCTCCTTTTCTGCTTGGTTTCCTCCGGGTGCTCCGGCTTCCTCCCACAAGTCCCGAAAGATGTGCTTGTTAGGTGATTTGGGCATTCTGAATTCTCTCTCAGTGTACCCGAACAGGCGCCGGAGAGTGGCAACTAGGGGATTTTCACAGTAACTTCATTGCAGTGCTAATGTAAGCCTACTTAATAATAATAATCGCTTATTGTCACAAGTAGGCTTCAATGACGTTACTGTACGGGAATTGAAACTGCGCTGCTGGCATTGTTCTGCATTGCAAGCCAGCTATTTAGCCCACTGTGCTAAATCTGCCCCTTTGTGACACTAATAAAGATGATTATCATTTTATTTTTAGATCTTGCTTCATGCATAGTTGACGGCTGTGTTAACAAATAATTAAGTTGCCCTTGTCAGGAACAAGGGGCGACATTCTCCGACCCCCCGCCGGGTCGGAGAATCGCCGGGGGCTGGCGTGAATCCCGCCCCCGCCGCTTGCCGAAGTCTCCGGCACCTGAGATTTGGCGGGGGCGGGAATCGCGCCGCGCCGGTTGGCGGGCCCCCCCGCTCAATTCTCCGGCCCGGATGGGCTGAAGCCCCGCCGATAAATTGCCTGTCCCGCCGGCGTAAATTAAATCACCTACCTTACCGGCGAGACAAGGCGGCGCGGGCAGGCTCCGGGGTCCTGGGGAGGGCACGGGTCAATCTGGCCCCGGGGGGTGCCCCCACGGTGGCCTGGCCCGCGATCGGGGCCACCGATCCGCGGGCGGCCCTGTGCCGTGGGGGCACTCTTTCCCTTCCGCCTCCGCCACGGTCTCCACCATGGCGGAGGCAGAACAGACTCCCTCCACTGCGCATGTGTGGGAATGCTGTCAGCGGCCGCTGACGCTCCCGTGCATGCGCCGCCGGGAGATGTCATTTCCGCGCCAGCTGGCGGGGCACCAAAGGCCTTTTCCGCCAGCTGGCGGGGCGGAAATTCCTCCGGCGTCGACCTAGCCCCTCAATGTTGGGGCTCGGCCCCCAAAGATGCGGAGCATTCCGCACCTTTGCGGCAGCGCGATGCCCATCTGATTGGCGCCGTTTTGGGCGCCAGTCGGCGGACATCGCGCCGTTTCCGGAGAATTTCGCCCAAGATTTCCCTCATCCAGTACTGCCTCGTGTTTTATGGAAATGACAAAATGAACAAGTTAGTGAGCTAAAATGAAAAATTTGTTTTCAAGGGAACTTTCTGTTTTTCCCAATTGTTCCACGCGGAGATTGCATTTTGAATCATGTGGACTATTATGCTAATAGTAGTGTTCACAATAGGAAATCATGTGGTTCAATGTGTAGCATCCCTGAGCTAGAAGCTCTGAGTTCAAATCCCACTTCCAGGATTTGATGGCCATGGAGGGTGTGTTCAAAACACAACCAGATAGGTTGATTATCAGCCTGAAAACCCTTCACATGTGCCTATAGCAGGCGGTAAGAGTGGGAGAGTCGCTTGGTCAGTCATGATTGATGTGAAGTGGTGCCCCGTGCCTCTGGTGAGAGATGAGCGACCTGCCCTTGACCAGTTTTGAGAACTGTTAGCGCACAAAGGGATTGCACATATCCAAGTTGCAGAGCCTAGAATAATCAGAACATCTTTCCACACACAGGGTAGCGGAAATTCAAACTCTCTCCCCCAAAAGATGGCAGATCCTGAGTCAGTTGACAGGCAGGGAGTTGAGGTGCACATCAGCCTTACTTAATTGAATGGCAGATCAGTCATGAGGGGCTGAATGGCCTGCTCCTGTTCCCACTCTCCTATTTATTGCTGGAGAGTATCTTCCTCGCGAAACACAGATCAGAAACATGGCAGCACACGATTTTCCAGCCATTGGTTTCATAGCCAGAACTTTATGACTCACATACCGGTGACATGACAGACGGGGGGGGGGGGGGGGGGGTGCGAGGGGGCTGGAACGGGGATGCATACTTTGGGTACCGTGCTGTCGCTGCCTAGACATCCCCACCTGTTTTCATCAACAGTGGAAGGCTGGGGGTGGGGGGTGGTGGGGAGGTGGGGGGGGGGGGGGAGGGGATGTCATTGGCGCAAACCCACCTGAGGCTTTAATTGGCCTCTTAAGAGCCTCTGCTTTCCATCGCTGGGTATTTGCCTACAGTAATCAATTTTAATCTTTATTATTGTCACCAGTAGGCTTACATTAACATTGCAATGAAATTGTGGGAAAATGCCCTCGTCGCCACATTCCAGCGCCTGTCCGGGTACACTGAGGGAGAATTCAGAATGTCCAATTCACCTAACAAGCACGTCTTCCGGGACTTGTGGGAGGAAACCGGAGCATCCGGAGGAAACCCACACAGACACGAGGAGAAAATGCTCCACACAGACAGTGGCCCAACCCGGGAACCTGGCGCTGTGAAGCAACAGTGCTAACCATTGTGCAACCGTGCCGCCATCACGGAGGGCAGCACCAAGGGTCCAACCTGACATGTGATGCAGGTGGCAGCAAGGCAAGGGTGGAAGCCCCACTTTCTGGTCCCAGCACCCATCAGAGCAGCCCCCCACCAAGATAATCCCCCCTTCCCCGGGATTGTTCTGACCCAACCCCACTGATCCATTCGGTCTGTGAGACCTGCCCGGGTGAAACCTCAGATTCCCCTGGCGCCTGGCTCCAAAGCGCCTCTTCCTCGGCATATTGCTGCAGCCACAACAGTGGCCAATTGGGGCTGCTGGGGAAACACTGCCAGCCATTATATTCGTCAGCAGCTCTCGGAGGCAGGACCTCCTTCCTGATGGCGGCGGAAGACCTGCCTCAAGCCATCTCATAGCCCAGATGCCATTAATTAGCTCTGAGGTGATTTGATCGAGCAGAAGTAGCCTTGCCCCTGACTTTTCACAGTAACTTCATTGCAGTGTTAATGTAAGCCTACTTGTGACAGTAAAAGATTATTAAAAGATCATTGCTGTTTTACACCCGTGTGTGGAGTCCCCCTCTCCTGTGTAAAACTCAGCCCACCAGTGTGTCTCAATTTTCATTGCATTTGTTTCACAGAGTCAAGAATTACCACTTGGAAGGAGTGAAATAATAACATTTTCACAAATGTAATGACGTGTTATTGAAAAGAAAGGCTGGAGGGTCTCTTGATCCACTTGCCACTCTATCTTGTGCTGCAAACCCCCAAAACGTTAGAACAGTTGGTGACTGTTCTATCAGTTCAAAATTATTAGTGGTGAATCTTCCAAAATGAAGAAGGTTTCATTTATAGTTGATGAGTGAGAATTGGGGTAAAGTAGATGGCAACAGTTTCAGCTGTTGAAGATGATTTGCTAAAATTAAGCGGCTCATTATACATCCACAGTATTTAGTGCGCATTGGCAGTGGTATAAATAGCTTGATTTATTTGCTGCATTTGAAAAAGATGCCCCTGTCATATGTCCACGTTTATTAATCATTTGCATGTTTGTGTGTCACTCTGGCACTGAATAGAAATGATTTTTCCATCTTTGTGCAAAATAAACCGTAAAGCCAAAGCTTTATTTTGGACTGCACTTGATTTATTGCGCATACTGATTCAGATGCTGTTTTCTCCAGCTTGAGTTGAATGTTATGCATTCCTTGGCGTTTTTTCTGATGGTCACATTTGTTTAAATTACTGTCTCTCTCTTGCGCATTGGTAATTCAAAGCATGGCAACAGAAGAGTTACATTTTTCTAGGCAAATGCCAGGGGGTCCTCATCTAATTTTTAATTAAGATCAATGAGTAACTGGATCTTGGCTTTGGTATCATTTGCGAGTGTTCTACACCAAAATTTCCACCGGTTGCTGATCTATTTTATATGCCATTTTATCAAAATAAATTTTAAAGAACGCACACTGACAACAGAAAAGTACACACTTATAATTCCATTGTGCCACATTACTTTGTCATCAACTTCTATTAGATATAATGATGATCATGCTTAAATTCAGATTATTGATCTTTGGTTGTGGGAGAGAATGAGCTTCTTCATTGTGGGAATCAAGAAGGGTAATGAATTTACAGATGAATCAGCCACACACCTCGATACAGTTTACAGTCAAGGGCACGACAAGCAAGAAAGATGGAGGGGAAAAAATTGGCATGCAAAGGATTTTACTATCAGTTCCTTCATTCCTCAAGCAGCATATCTCAACGCAATCCAAGTATTCGAAAGAGGTTGCGGTAGTAAATAATTCTTAAAAACTCATAGGGAGCAATTCTCTGGCCACGTTGCGCCCGACGCAAATCCTGCTATATTGCGGGAGAGCCCCTAAAGGGGATTTGCGCGAGGTGCCTAACATTGCGTGATGCTCTTTCGCCCACTGTAACTGATGTAATCTGGCTCACGCCCTCAATGGTTCATGCCTCCTCTGACTCCTGGTATTCTGCTCCCCATCGGGCAGCGTGAAGCCAGTGGGAATCACTACTGGTCTCCACCACCGAAGACCAAATGTGATGATAACGCTGCGGGGTGTGGGGGCGGAGCGGTCTGGGGGGAGATCTCTGAAGACATTGGAGCCCCCATGTGGTCGGGGACATGGCAAGGCAGTGCCATGGTACTGACAGTGCCAACTTGGCTGCCAGAGTGCCAGGGGCAGAGCGAAACTGGCACTGTCGAGGGGTGGGGCCCTAAAGGGAGTTGGGGTCTTTAGCGGGGAGGGGCCGGAAAGAGGGCAGGACCTGAAAGGGTGGGCATGAGGCGGGCAATTAGCAACTCCATAACGGGGTGTCTCACCTGTATGGGGTGGGGGGTGATGCTGGTACCGACGACTGAGGGGGAAGGGGGGCCCCAATGTCAGCGAAAAGCAGGAAGGGGGCCCCAATGTCAGCAAAAAGCGGGTGTCTGAAGCAAGACCCATTGGGAGAGCCCGATGCTAGTGAATCTTGAGGGGGAAGATGGATGGGGAGTTAGGGGGTTGCTGCCGAAGAGGATGGTGGGGGGAGGGCACTGAAACCATTGTTGGGAGGAGGGGGGGTTTATTGTCACTTTGAAATCATGGTGCCCTTTCAGAATGGCGCCTTGCTCTGTCTGAAGCCGGGAAGATCGCACCGATTTTCTCAGCCAAAGTGACACCCAAGTCATTTTTGGGGAGAATTCTGCCCACAATGTTGATGGACAGCAAAAGACGGTCATGCCTCACACCGTGATGCCCAGATTATCCTGACCAAATAATTCCTCCCTCCCCTAACCCTCCCCCCAGCCATCACCCCCCTCCCCCTCCCCCCAACCACCCTACATTGCCCCACCTAAAATTTTCACTCCTGTCTGCTTCAACTCACTGTAAAGTGTTGGCAGAACCTCTACTTTTTAAAAGAATTTCACCTGGAGACAGCTCTGGATTTTAAACGCCTGGTCATTTTCTGGCATTCTATGTTTCTGTCTTGCCTATCTTTTGTTTGGGTTTAATTTTTACATATTTACTTAAAATGACATTGACACCAAAGAGATTTCAAACCGGCTTCATTTTCATGTTTGGTTTGTAAATTGTAAATCCGTTCCAAATGGCTTTATTAATATTCAACAGTACTATTCAAACGCTTTGAAAACTAAATGGAACGACCTCGCGAAATGCATGATAAATTCAGCCAGGACAATGGCCCTCAGCCCTTTATATATTGCGAATATATCTGAAAGAACAATGAACAAGTAATACAGAGACAATGTCAGTACATTTTTGTCACAAGTTCCACTTGCTTACAATCCTTAAATTGCTGCATAAAGCTTAAAGGGATCTATGTAGCTATTAATTTTTCAAAATCTAAATAGCATGTAATATTTCTACCCAACGATACAGTACTGTCCTTTCCAAACTTTGTTGTAACTTTATATATATATATATATGATAAAACATTCTCCCAATGACATAAATTGCACAAGGCAGCGTTCAGATTGAAAAAAAATCACAATTTATTTGCACTGAGGCTTTGAATATTTCTGAGCTTTTTCCATACAATCAGTGGTGTCACCCGATTTCACAGGGCTGACCAGCTATTTGATAGCAATCTGACTGGGAAATGAGGCAGAATAGGAGATAGCAGAAGGTGCCATTCATCACTGAGTTAGCCCATTGGCCTTTTTAGCGCAAATATGGCAGGATGAAATATGTTGCTGATATATTCCTCGGCGCTCGCCACTCATCATACATTTGTTTTTGCTGCATTAAACAATCTTCTTTGAAATTAATTAAGTTATTAAAGTGCCCATTCGGTCATTTGCGAACGGCAAAAAATTGAAGATGCTAATTCTGGAAAGAGAGTGACATTTACTGATGTCTGATAATAAATATCCCTCATTGTTTTGGCCAACTGAGCAAAGCCAGTAAGATCTGTTATTAAAGGTTTTGCGACATCATTATGTGTGGAGCCTGTGTTTGGAGGGGGAAGGATGTACGTCCTGCTGATCGGCTGACCTGGCTTGTACTGGATGAATTTTGGAGGGGTGAATCGGGGGTGAGGGGTGCTTTGGAAACATCACCAGGTAGGAATTGCCAGTGTGCTTTGACGGACAGAAAATTAGGTAAACAATCAGAGCTTCCATCATTTTTGAACCCCCACCCTGCACCACCCTGCACCACATGTCGGCACCGATACTGGCCGCCAGTCTGACACATCCAGCTACCCACCCCCTGGGCTGCATGTGTCAGACTGTCTATCACTGTGCATTTTCTGTTTCCCCGCCGCCCCAGGAGAAGCCAGGGAAAGGGAGAAAACTGGAACGGAACCACCCCAGAGGCACTCACCTCAGCTAGGAACTTTAGCGAAGAGGCTCCTGGGACACTCGCTGGTGCACAAAGCAGACAAGCCCCAGTACATCAGCAGGAGGTAGGAACCCCCAAGGGGGCGGATGGTCGTAGGTGGGTCGACCCCAAGGACTAGCCATCCAGACTGGTTTGGGGACTCTGGAACGGATGGTCCCATCGATTATGGAGTTGCAGCTGCAGAGCCAGGGACTATATGAGGGGAGCATCCAGTACCTGTACATGCATCTGGAGAGTCAACCACGTGCAGCAGCAGGAGGTGTTGCCGGCCATGTGTGCCGCCCAGGCCAACACCGCACGGGTGGAGTCCTCAGTGGAGGCCTTGGGGTGGAAGGTTTCGGCCATGGATCAACTGTCCAAGTTCCCCAAATCTACTAGACTCTCCCTTGGACTGATCAATTCCCTGTAAGAACACGATTCACGATACCCTATGCTGCTCTTGCTCATTTGACCCTTGTTCCGCACTGTAACCAATCGCTATTTGTTGATGCACCATTTGTCAATGTATATCAATTATTCTTTTGTATACTATATGATGCACGATCAATTACACGAAAGACAAAGTGATTTCATAACTGAAGGCTTTAATCGAATAGAACTTGTTCCCCAGCAGCTTCGGTACAGAAAGTGAAGGCTGCTGGGACAGCACCAGTTCTTATACTCCGCCTGTCAGGGCGGAGCAACCTATCAACAGCCAATGGTAAACTCCTAGGTTTAACCAATGGTCATCAGCCTCTTAGGTACAGCAATACCTGATAATACCACATTCACCCCCTGTTAAAAAAAGATTCCGGCGGGAGTGGTGGCCAGTGGTAGCAGTCGCCTTTAACATGGTATGATCAGATATGGAGGTACCGTGATACCTCCTTACAGGGCTGTCGAGAATATTTACAAAGTGTTCGTTCACGGTTAAAGTTACAGCAAAGCAATCAGTCGATCGGGTGGCCTGGTCGTCCTTCTGGATTGTCTGGGCCTCGGTGGTGATTCTGGTGGGGGTCCAGGTGGTTGCGACTCCGGGAGAGTGGTTTCGGCCTCCCTGGCATCTTCGTCGCCCCTAGGCGACACTGTTGGGGCAAACGGTTGACACGGGGGGGGGGGGGGGGGCACCCGTAGGGGGCGTCAGTGGATGGGCGGGCCTAGGCAGGAGCGGCGGGAGTGCTGACCCTCCAGTGAGGTGCTGTGGGGGGGTGGGGGGGGGGTAATGGTTCGTGTTCGCGTGGGGCTCTGGTGGGCGCCAGGTCCCGAAGGGAGACTGTATCTTGCCGGCCGTCAGGGAATGCCACGTAGGCGTACTGGGGATTAGCGTGCAGCAGGTGAACCCTCTCGACCAACGGGTCCGACTTGTGAGCCTGCACGTGCTTCCGAAGCAGGATGGGTCCGGGTGTTGCTAGCCAGGTTGGGAGCGAGGTCCCGGAGGCGGACTTCCTGGGGAAAACAAGGAGACGTTCATGAGGTGTCTGATTGGTAGTTGTACAGAGCACCGACCGGATGGCGTGGAGGGCCACCGGGAGGACTTCTTGCCAGTGGGAGACTGGGAGATTCCTGGACCGTAGGGCCTGCCCGTTTGGTTGAGGGTGGCCGCCAGAGCTACGTCGGACGCATCGCTCTCGACCTGGAAGGGGAGGGACTCGTCGATGGCGCGCATCGTGGCCTTTGCAATGTCTTCTTTGATGCGGCTGAAGGCCTGGCGGGCCTCCGTCGACAGGGGGAAGGTTGTGGTCTGGATTAGGGGTCAGGCTTTGTCTGCGTAGTTAGGGACCCACTGGGCGCAGTAACTGTAAAACCCTAGGCAGCGCTTCAGGGCCTTGGGGCAGTGAGGGAGGGGGAACTCCATAAGGGGTCGCATGCGCTCAGGGTCAGGGCCTATAACTCCATTTCGCACTACGTAGCCTAGAATTGCTAGACGGTCGGTGCTAAATACGCATTTATTCTTATTGTACGTAAAGTTAAGGATTTTCGCGGTCTGGAGAAATTTGCGGAGGTTGGTGTCGTGGTCCTGCTGGTCATGGCCGCAGATGGTGACGTTATCATGATACGGGTACGTTGCGCATAAGCCGTACTGGTCAACCATTCGGTCCATCTCTCGCTGGAAGACCGAGACCCCATTAGTGACACCAAAGGGAACCCTTAAAAATTGATAGAGCCGCCCATCTGCTTCGAAGGCAGTGTACTTGCGGTCACTATTACGGAGGGGTAGCTGATGGCAGGCAGACTTGAGATCCACCGTGGAGAAGACCTTGTATTGCGCGATCCTGTTTACCAGGTCGGCTATATGGGGGAGAGGATATGCGTCCAGCTGCGTAAACCTGTTGATGGTCTGACTGTAGTCAATGACCATCCTATGTTTCTCCCCGGTCTTTACCACCACTTGAGCTCTCCAGGGACTGTTGCTCGCTTCGATGACCCCTTCCCTCAGCAGCCTTTGGACTTCTGACCTGATGAAGGTCCGGTCCTGGGCACTGTACCTTCTGCTCCTGGTGGCGACGGGTTTGCAATCCGGGGTGAGGTTCGCAAACACGGAAGGCGGGTCGACCTTAAGGGTCACGAGGCCGCAGACAGTAAGGGGGGGTATAGGGCCGCCGAATTTAAAGGTCAGGCTTTGCAAGTTACATTGGAAGTCCAACCCCAGGAGTGTAGCTGCACAGAGGTGCGGCAGGACATAAAGGCGGAAATTGTTGAATCTCCTGCCTTGGACAGTGAGGTTCGCTAGGCAGAACCCCTTTATCTCCACCGAGTGTGACCCAGAGGCCATGGAGATCCTTTGGTTTACAGGGTGGGTAACAAGTGAACAGCGCCTTACCGTGTCAGGGTGAACAAAGCTTTCCGTGCTCCCAGAGTCAATCAGGCAAGACGTCTCGTGGCCGTTGATGAAGACCGTCGTTGTTGCTGTTGCGAGTGTCCGAGTTCGACTTTGGTCCAGTGTCACCGAGGCCAGATGAAGCAGATGCGAATTCTGATTGGACAGCGTGTAGTCGGCCGTGCTGGGGGCCTGGGGCCCCATCCAAGATGGCGTCTCCCATGGGTCGCACATGGTGGCCGGGAATGGACAAGATGGCGGCGGGGATGTACAAAATGGCGGCGCCCACCCGTCCAGCGTGGTGTCTGGGGGGCAAGGTGGCCACGCCCGTGGGTCGCACGTGGCCCTAGGATAGGGGGTTGGTGGTGAGCGCTGGCCGGTCGGGGCCTGAAAGGGGCGTTGCCGCGGCGGTCTGGAGTCGCTGGAGACCGCGGCCACGGCGCGGGCCTGGCAGACCCCCACAAAGTGGCCCTTCTTGCCGCACCCTTTGCAGGTGGCGGTGCGGGCCGGGCAGCGCGGGTGGGGATGATTCGCCAGCCCGCAGAAGAAACAGCGGGGCCCGGCGGCGTTAGCGTGCCGCCTCGCAGCGCAGGCCTGCGGGGACACGGGGAAGGTCTGAGTGGGTGCCTCCGGCCGTCTCGAGGTAGCCTTTAAAGCACGCCAGCCAGTGCTTAAATATCGCCGCTGAGTTCTCCGCGTGGGGGCTGAGTTGTAGGCACTCCGGTTTGATTCGGCCATCCATCCTTCCAGCTTAAGTCTAGTCGATTAACTTGATGCACGATCAATTCAGTCAAGACAAAGTGATTTCATAACTGAAGGCTTTAATCGACTAGAACTTGTTCCCCAGCAGCTTCGGTACAGAAAGTGAAGGCTGCTGGGATGGCACCGGTTCTTATACTCCGCCTGTCAGGGTGGAGCTACGTATCAACAGCTAATGGTAAACTCCTAGGTTTAACCAATGGTCATCAGCCTCTTAGGTACAGCAATACCTGATAATACCACACTATATACGGACTGTGGATGTCCCCTTGGCAGGCCATGGCTGCGAGCGTCGGCGCCATTGCCCATGCGCTGGCGAACATGGCACAGACAGAGAGCGAGGTGGCCTAGTCCCAGAGGTATATGGCACACTCAGTGGATGATGTGGCACAGTTGCAGAGGGTGGTGGCACAGTTACAGTGTGATGTGGCGCCATCTCAGATGGAGGATGTCTACTCCCTGTGCTCCATGGCCGCAGACATGCAAACCCTGGTCCAGACGGCAGCAGGCCTCCAGGACTGGCAGCGGAAGGTGGCAGTGGAGCCTCAGGGGCTATCTCAGCTCGCACCCCCATCCCATGTGGTAACCCGGGGGCCATCAGACCTCCGAGGGAGGAGGAGGTGATGGGATTCCTGCTGGTAACTCCCGCAGGGAAGGTACCGGAACACCTCAGCACCTTGGACCTCCCCGTCTGTCCCTGGCGCATCACATGGGCAGCGGGCAGAATAGGGCAGCACCACATCATCATGGACACACAAGCAGCAGTGGGCAGACCCAGGCCCGGTCGGCCCAGAAGACGGCTGCCAACGGGGACCCAGGTTGCAGGGCGGGAATCGCAGCAGGATGCCTCCACTCCTGCTGTACCATCTGGGGGCCTGCAAGGTCGGAAAGTTAGACAGCAGTTAAGTTGGCATGGGTGCAGGGAACAGTTTAGTGACAGGGACTAGGGAACAAATCTGTACTTGTGTTGTCACATTAAAGTCCTGTTCACACCGTTACAACCTGCCGCGGTGCTCTGTCAGAAGGGTGTGAGGGATGGGCTGGTCTGGGCTGGCCAGAGAGGGGGCACGGATGGGGGGCTGGGAAATGGGCGGGGGGCTGAGCTTGGCCCAGTGACGGCAGTTCAGCCAGCGCTCACCGCTCCGGTGGCCCACCCTCACTCCCAACCTCCCCACCTCCGCCACCCCAGGGATTCAGTGGGACCGTGTAATGGAATGGCCAGCTCGCAGGCAGGGATCACCCAGGTGAACGGTGGGAAGTGCAATTGTGGGCAGGAGTCAGACATTGTCAAACGATGCGGAGCACCAGAGCTCATGGCAGAGCGGGTTGTCATCATCCTCCATCCTATGGTCCAGAGCTGCTGTTACTGTCATCCCAGCTAAGTGCTTTTTGCTGTGAAAAAGAGGAAGCCAAAGTACTTAGCTGCTTTTCATATGATGATGAGCTGTCAATCATAGGAAGACTGTTTATAATGACCCATTTGCATCTACCCGTTGGCTTGGGGCATGTAGCTTGTGGCCGCCACCAGCGGGGAACGGGCTTCAATCCTGTTCTGTGGCTGACACTTGATTTTGTGCCAGATCAAGAAACCCGCAACCAGCGGAGCGCAGCGGATAATGTGCCCCCTCATTTGAAAGATGGTAATATCGTTCTTTGGAGCAGAGGCTGAAAGTATTGAGCAACACGAATGACAATAAGCATCTCTACAATTGTCATTTTTTTATTATTTGCTCTGAGAATATGGGTGACGCAGGCATGGCTCCATTAACTTTCCATTGCTGCTTGCCCTGAGGAGGTGGAAACGAACAATATGTTCTTGAACTGTCATTGCCATTGAGAATAATGACATATGTTTGAGCCATGATGGTGTGTGGCTTGGAGGAGAAATTGAATGTAATGATATTCCCACTTTCCCAGTGCTTTCATGCGTCTTGATAGTAGAAGTGAGAATAGAGAAAGAGAGAGAGAGAGGTGCTATTGAAGCAACCCGAGTGAGTTGTTGCAGTGAATCTTGAAGATTATTCATACTGCAGCTAACATGTGCCAGTACTAATGGGGAGTGGCAGGGGGGGATATTGTGACCAATGGCAAGATCATTCATCAATTGAATTGCTTCATCCTTGCTTTCTGTTGCTGCAATCTCTATCCCAGCGAGTATTTGATTGCACTTCCGAGTTGAGCCTTTTAGATGACGCAGAATCTTTGTAGGGTCAGGAGATGACTCACTTGTCAGAGAACGTGCAACTCCTGTCCTACTCTTATGGCCAGAATCTTGTCAGCTGCTACATGATCAGCAGTGATCTCCAAGACGTTGACGATGGAGGAATTGTCAATGGCAGTGCTGTTGAATGTCAGGGGCAAAGGCTGGGCTTTCTTCTCCTCATGATAGTCACAAGTTGACACTTACGTGGTGTGACGGTTACCTGTCAATTTTCAGTCTAAATCTGAATGTTAACAAGGTCCTGCTTCATTATTAGAAGGATTGTAACTTGAGTTGCACACAGAAAGAGCATTTATGAACAGCCTCACTTCTGACAGTGGCAAGGAACTACTGGAGTCTCTGAAAAGAATTGGGCAAATGGAACTCACAAATTAATCCTGGACTGTGATGACTGACCCCCCCATGGTCACAAAAAAACTTTCTTTTTGTTGGGATTCGATTCCAGCCACTGAACCAATTTCATTTTTTACCTGCTTTCCATCCTCCCATGACTTTAGATTTTTGGGGGTTTCTTGCCGCCACATTTGGTCAAACATTCTTTTGATGTCAAGTTCACTCTCCTCTGACATTCAGCGTTTGTGTTGATATCGCGATCAAAGCTGTAATGAAGTCAAGGAGCAGCTATAGTGAGGGTGGTAATTGGGTAAGTTAGATCCAACCCTTTTTTTGCGAAGAATTCCACTTGGGCAATTATATACATTGTTGGGTGATGACATAGCTGTACTGGAATATCTTGGTGAGGAGGCTAGCTAGCTCCCATGCACAGCTCCTCAGCACTACAGCCAGGATTGATTAGTAATCGCTGCATTCTATTTACTTGGCCATGGGGATGTCTGCAGGGGGTCAAACAGATTTTGTCCACTTCGCAATGTCAGTTGATTGTGCCTGCAAGCATTCAGTCTGTTGCCTTTCACTTCACTTGTTACAAGTATGATGGGGGTTCATTCAGACAGAATGAATCTCACCACCAACCTGCAAGCAAAAAGATATTTTGATTTGTTTCCATTTTAATAAGCGATGGTGTATTTCCAAACTCCTTGGGTGGGATTCACCGTTCTCCAACGCCGTCGCGGTGATGGTTTGATGCCGGGTTTGTATCCTCCACCCCCGCCGAATTAGCGTCATCGTGTTGCGTGCCGCATGCCATTGAAACGGCGCTGGCGCTTCACCTGAAGGCCCTATCCCGATGCTCCGCCTCCGATGGGCCGAGTTCCTGGCCGTGCAGTTCTCGTGTGGTCTCAGCGGTCGTGAATCTGATGGGGTGGCTGCGGACAGTGTCAAGCGCCGCTACAGTTGGGCGGGAGCCATGCTGCTGGCCAGGGGAGCTTCTGCGAGGGCTGGGGGGGGGGGGGACTGGTGGGAGGTGGACAGGGGGTGGCCAGGGGGGCACTATCTGGCAGATCGGGTCCGTGCACAGCCGGCGCCATGTTTTACGGCGTGACTTCTGCAGATCGTCACCGTGCGCATGCATGGCTATGGACCCGGCTATTCTCCAGGCGTTTATATTGTGGGAGCCGGAAGTTTTACTCGCCGCGGCTCGGTCGCAGGGTCAGTGAGGGGTCGGTGCCTATTTTGCCATTGTAAAACGCCACAGTTGCCAAGCCAACGTCGGCACTTAGCCTCCAAAACGGTGAATCCAACTGTTAGTTTTTGTGTGATAAATTTCCGAATAGCCACACAGCAAACTCTTTTTAAAAGCAATTTCCAATTAAGGGGTAATTTAGCGTGGCCAACCCACCTACCCTGCATACTATTTGGTTGTGGGGGCGAGACCCACGCACACATGGGGAGAATGTGCAAAACTCCACACGGACGGTGACTAGGGGCTGGGATTGAACCCAGGTCCTCGGTGCCATGAGGCAGCAATGCTAACCACTGCGCCATCGTGCCGCCTTGCCCCACAGCAAACTCAGGACAGGATGAACTCAAAAGGTTAGTTTATTGCACACCTTCAAAAACTGCAGAATAGAAGCATCCGCAATATTTCCTCCGCACACATACAGTAAAGAGAGAGATAGGGAAGGCCACAGAGAAAATAAATATTGGTTCACGTGAATTCCAGAGTTCAGAATCAAAAACCAGTGCGAAATTCCTTCTCAAAGGTTGGTGCACTGGAAACCAATTATGTAAAATTTGCTTTTCCGGTGGTGTTGGCTTCACAAGATCGAATATGCATGGAGAGATGAATCAGTTTGATAGATGATGGTACAGAATTTTCAGCAGAGGCAAGGTTGATAGGACCAGTTTTCTGGCCTGGTGAGAGGGATTATAAACAGGTCCAGTCAGTTGGCAATTGAGTGGGTTGTCCGGCACAACTGTTTGTCCCTTTACCGCAGCTCCATTCATGGATGGATGTCCCTGGTGATGGAGCATGCAATTCCGTCAGGCACAATGAAGGCCTTCCGTACCCAATAGGCATTGCATTGACTGGAGTGCTTTATCGACCCCTTCAATCACTTTTTGTTTCAATGTTTTAACGTTCCTTTGGAATTTGTTTTTGTTTGATGCCGAGAACCTTTAAAGGGCTGCCCTTTTATTTTGTCTCTTAATTTAATTTATTTTTTCCAATTTGCCAAAAAATAGGATGTAAGCAAAGCATTATGAACAGGACCAGGCAGTGGGTACCTGAGGGGGTTATCCAACCTGACTGCCTGCCCCTCTACCGCAGCTCAATTCATGGCCGAGTGTCCCTACAGAGGAACCATGCGGCCAGCACCATTGAGGTAGGCACTGTGGGGATTGGAGGACATTATTGACCCTGTTAATCAAATCTTGGTTTGATGTTCCAAGTTTCCTTTGTGAATTGTTTTTTGTTTGAAGCAGTATCCCTTTGAGGGGCTGATGTTTTCACTTGTCATTATTTGAGTTTATTTGAGTAGTTTAATTGGCTAACCACTTTGCTCAAAAGAGGACTAACTTGATAGAGTTTTTCGAGGAGGTCACAAAGATGATTGATGCAGGTAGGGCAGTGGATGTTGTCTATATGGACTTCAGTAAGGCCTTTGACAAGGTCCTTCATGGCAGACTGGTACAGAAGGTGAAGTCACACGGGATCAGAGGTGAGCTGGCAAGATGGATACAGAACTGACTAGGTCATAGAAGGCAGAGAGTAGCAATGGAAGGGAGCTTTTCTGATTGGAGGGCTGTGACTAGTGGTGTTCCGCAGGGTTCAGTGCTTGGACTTTTGCTGTTCGTAGTATATATAAATGATTTGGAGGAAAATGTAACTGGTCTGATTAGTAAGTTTGCGGACGGCACGAAGGTTGGTGGAATTGCGGATAGGGATGAGGACTGTCAGAGATACAGCAGGATTTAGATCATTTGGAGACTTGAGCGGAGAGATGGCAGATGGAGTTTAATCCGGATAAATGTGAGGTAATGAATTTTGGAAGGTCTAATACAGGGAGGGAATACCCAGTGAATGGTAGAACCCTCAAGGGTATTGACAGTCAGAGAGATCTAGGTGTACAGTTCCACAGGACACTGAAAGTGGCAACACAGGTGGAGAAGGTAGTCAAGAAGGCATAAGGCATGCTTGCCTTCATTGGACGGGCCATTGAGTACAAAAATTGTCAAGTCATGTTGCATCTGTATAGAACCTTAGATAGGCTACACTTGGAGTAGAGTGTTCAATTCTGGTCGCCACACTATCAGAAGGATGTGGAAGCTTTGGAGAGGGTGCAGAAGAGATTTACCAAGTATGGAGGGCATTAGCTATGAGGAGAGGTTGAATATACTTGGTTTGTTCTCATTAGAACATCGGAGATTGAGGAGCGACTTAATAGAGGTTTACAAAATTATGAGGGGCATTGACAGAGTGGATAATCAGAGGCTTTTTCCCAGGGTAGAGGGGCAAATTACTAGGGGGCATAGGTTTAAGGTGCGAGGGGCAAGGTTTAGAGTAGATGTACGAGGCAAGTTATTTACACAGAGGGTAGTGGGTGCCTGGACCTCGCTGCCGGAGGGGGTGGTGGAAGCAGGGACGATAGTGACGTTTAAAGGGCATCTTGACAAATACATGAATAGGATGGGATTAGAGGGATACGGACCCAGGAAGTGTAGAAGATTTTAGTTTAGACGGGCAGCATAGTCGGCGCAGACTTGGAGGGCCGAAGGGCCAGTTCCTGTGCTGTACTTTTCTTTGTTCTTTGTAAATCAAGGATTTTCTCCACCATCAGGCCGCACTGTGGTGAGTGGGAATCAGGGGTAAATCTCTGCTGGTTGGAGTCACACCTGGCACAAAGGAAGATGGTTGTGGTGGTTGGAGGTCAAACATCTCAGTTCCAGGACATCACTGCAGGAGTTCCTCTGTAAGAAGTCTTACAACACCAGGTTAAAGTCCAACAGGTTTGTTTCGAATCACTAGCTTTTAGAGTGCAGCTCCTTCCTCAGGTGGCGAAACAAACCCGTTGGACATTAACCTGGTGTTGTAAGACTTCTTAGTGTGCCCACCCCAGTCCAACGCTGGCATCTCCACATCATGGCTACCAGGAGTTCCTCAGAGTAGTGTTCTAAGCCCAACCATCTTCAGCTGCTTCATCAATGACCCCCCTTCCATCAGAAGGACAGATGTAGGGATGTTTGCAGATGACTGCACAATGTTCAGCATCATTCACAACTCCTCAGATAATGAAGCAGTCCGTGTCCAAATGAAGCAAGACCTCGACAATATCCAGGCTTGGGCTGACAAGTGGCAAGTTACATTCACATCACACAAGTGCAAGGCAATGACCATCTCCTACAAGAGAGGATGTAACAACCACCCCTTGACATTTAATGGAATTATCATTGTTGAAATCCCCACAATCAACACCCTGGGGGTTACCATTGATCAGAAACTGATCTGGACTAGCCATATTAATATTGTGGCTACCAGGGCAGATCAAAGGCTAGGAATCCTATGGCGAGTAACTGACATCCTGACCCTGCAAAGCCTGTCCACCACTGACAAGGCACAAGTCAGGAGTGCAATGGAATACGCTCCACTTGCCTAGATGAGTGCAGCTCCAACAACACTCAAGAAACTCAACAACATCATAGTCAAAACAGCCCACTTGATTGCACTCCCTTCCATAAACATTCAAACCCTCCACCAGCGACAGAAAGTGGCAGCTGTGTGCACCATCTACAAGATGCACTGCAGTAACTCACCAAGGTTCCTTAGGCAACACCTTCCAAAGCCATGGCCACCACCATCTAGAAGGACAAGAGCAGCAGATACCAGGGAACCCCACCACCTGGAGGTCACCCTCCAAGTCACTCACCACTCTGACTTGGAAATATATTGCCGTTCCTTCACTGTCGCTGGGACAACATCCTGGAACCCCCTCCCTAACAGCACAGTGGGTGTACCTGCACCTCAAGGACTGCAGCAGTTCAAGAAGGCAACTCACCACCACCTTCTGAAGGGCAACTAGGGATGGGCAATAAATGCTGGCCTAACCAGCGATGCCCACATCCCATAAATGAATTTAGAAAGAGATCGGTCCTGTTGCTTGGTGGTGGGGAAGGTCCCTGTTGGAAGACTCTCTGCGTGGGAGTCCTCCCTCTTTTCATTGAGTATCTGGCATGGAGGATGCTGCATGCAGCAGTGCCCTGCAATCGTAGGCCAAGGTGCTGTATAGACCTCTAGGCCGCATGTGTTTTCTGTGGCCCGGGAAGGCCACCTTCCACATGAAGTTAGATTTCCCAAGGTTGAAGCCCCTTACTAGTTATTTGAAGGCGCCGCTCCTCAGTTCTTGGTTGCACTTCACCCCCACGTTCCTGATGTTTGGTCATCTGGTGTGGAAGGGGGGAAGGAGGGAGGAGGACTTTCTCATAACCCTGGGCCTGGCCAGGGTGGCCATCAACAGGTCCAGGGCAGCGGCCTGTCATCGACCTAAACATCTACCCCTCAATGGTGGCTATGGTCACGGCCCTTGAGGGGGAGCACACAGTGTCCACCTTGAAGCCTGCCGTGATCAATGGGTGCCACTGGAGGCTGGGGTGTATTATCATTAGCCCCGCACCCCCGGCAATGATATTTCTTTGTTTTAGTTACAATGCCCCACCAGGGGCTCTCAACCCCTCTCTTTGGTTTATTTTCTTGATTTATTTAAAAAGAGTTTCAATAGCGAAGAGGCAGCACTATTTGCAAAGAATTGTTTCTGTAGTGCAGCGGTTATCATGTTCACAAAAGGTTCCGGGCTCAGTTCCGGACAGGACAATAGTGGCCGTCTAATGGTAAGCATGTGGTCCTCTATAGCGGGACAGAAGTGTGTGAAATGCTGAGATTGGGAGTTCCAGCCTCACCAAGGGCATAAAAAGTGGCTGTTGTAGCAACGGGTTGAAGAGTGGCAGCAAAAAAGGACGAGGAGGCACAGTGGTAAGCATTGATGCCTCACGGCGCCGAGGTCCCAGGTTCGATCCCGGCTCAGGGTCACAGTCTGTGTGGAGTTTGCACATTCACCCCGTGTTTGCTTGGGTTTCGCCCCCACAACCCAAAGATGTGCAGGGTAGGTGGATTGGCCACACTAAATTGCCCCTTAATTGGAAAAAATGAATTGGGTACTCTAAATTTATAAAAATAAAAGGACGAGGAGCAATACTCAGCAAAACAACACCTAACGGAGAAGAACCTTTGCCCTTAATTTGTTAATTTGACCTTTTAATAATTTGATCTTTCTGTTTATTTGGTCATACTCAAAATGATTTAAATAGGGGATAGCTGGGACACTGTGGGTATGTGAGAGGAGAGCTGTGAGACTGCACAAAAGTTACTAAGTTCTCTCAGTAAAGCAAAGCTTGGCGTTTTGGTTTCTGCTTTACCAATTGGCTTGGATCCTATTAATAGCCGCTGTCTGATTGACATATACCCGACGGGCCTTCCCGAAAGAGGCAACATGGGTCACTCGTCAGCTCTCCAGGTGAGACCTCCGATGTCTCGAAGATTCCATCTACTGTCTTTCATTCGGCAGGAAACCTGGGCAGGATTCTCTCAGCCCAGGCCAGGCTAGCGAATTGGCGGGACGGGCGTGAATTGCGCGTGCCGCCCCGAAGCTGATCCGCTGATTCTCTGGCGAGCGGAGAATGGGCGCCATTGGCGCCAGCGCCTGTCTCAGTGCACATGCATGCATTTGGCGCCGGTCCCACTATGCATGCGCAGACCTGCGGAGCCCATCTGACGCCGACATCGGCAGCTTGAGTGACGTGGGTCGCTCCAGTGCATGCTGGCCCCCTGTCGGGGTCAGAATCGCTGCTCCTGGGGGCATGTTGACGCCGTCGAGAAACGCGACGGCGTTTACAACGGCATCAACACTTAGCCTCAGGATCAGAGAATCCTGCCCCCTATCTCCACGCCCAATTAAGAGGGTATCCTGGACACATTCCAAGCTGCGGTTGTTCCAGTTGCAGGACCCACCAACAACCTTTCCTCCCCACCGGCATCCCCACCCCTCTCCAAATTGGAACTTTGCCTCAGGGTAAAGAAATTTCAGATTGGAAAGGCTAGCTGAATGAAGACTCTGCCACCAATGGTCAAGTGGAAAACTGAACATCCCAGAAGAATGGTGAGCAAGGGAAATAGGATGGAGCAAGCAGAGGTGTTTCAAATAAGAATTTTGAAATTAATGCAAGTGGGGCAATGGAGCCAGAGATGAACAACAATGACAGAAGTGATGGGTGCACAGCCCTCAGTGTCAGAGAGCTTGTGGACATTTTTAGTGACAGAGCCTACACTTTCCATGCTATTATTGGTTGATGCTATTGGCAGCAAAGCTTTGAACATGAAAATTGTGCAGCCTATTGTTCCATAGTACATTGTCGTATTATCGGTGGTATTGCAGACATGAAGATATAATGCTGAATTTGAAGATACATTAGTAATGATTTGTACAACGTTGCAGCATGTAAGGAGGCCACAGTATCTGTGCAACATATCTTGATTTGATAAGAACCAATTTAAGATGAATCCTCAGGAGCAACAATTGCTGTGCTCGCTTGTGCAGTTGCTCTCTGGGCCTCACAAGTCTGTGACAGGTTGATTGAAAGTGTGAGGAAGGATCTGAAACCAACACTAAATAAACATGACAATAAAAGGAATTAAACATGTCGGCAGCCAATGACTGTTCCAAATATGAGCACAATATCAGACCCAATAAATGTGTCTAGTTGTCATTCTAAGTTCTACAAATCTATTTCACAGCCTCTAAATTAAAAATTATGGTAACGAAAACCTCCTGATAATTGAATTCCAAGAAACACATGCAACAGCAAGACAGCATTCCTGTTCCTTAGCATGCAACCCCAGATATGTCACTCATGATTATGAGCCAGTGCACTTATTAAAGCAGTGAAATTGATGCTAATAAAACAAGCATCTGCTGGTCTGGAAAAGTCACACTAAAGTAGCTCAAAAAAAAAATCTGCCTTTCACTCCAAGTTGTTTGCAGTATGTCAGAAACTTGACAATGTTAGGCGAGTTAGTTACATCGCTTCCACCAGTCTCACTGGGTTTGAGTTGGAAGGTGATGGTTCAAGTCCCACTCCAGCTAAAAACAAACAGACTGACACCTCAGTGCAGTAGCGCAGGGCTCCCTCGGTGCTGGATTCAGGACAAGGGGGCACGATTCATCAAATTGAAGTGACAGGCCGTTGAGGGTTGATGTCAGCAAACAGTTATTCAAACAAGGGACTGTAAAAATCTGGAAATCTTCTTGCTCAAAACACTGTTGGAGCTAGGTCACTTGCAAAATGAGATTGATACACTTCTGTTCAGCAAGGGTGTTCATGGATATGAAACCAAGGCTAGTAAACGGGAAGAATCAAGATGTGGAGATGCCGGCATTGGACTGGGGTGAGCACAGTAAGAAGTCTTACAACACCAGGTTAAAGTCCAACAGGTTTGTTTCAAACACTAGCTTTCGGAGCACTGCTCCTTCCTCAGGTGAATGAAGAGGTAGGTTCCAGAAACATATATATAAAGTCAAAGATGCAGATGATACTTTGAATGCGAGCATTTGCCGGTAATTAAGTCTTTACAGATCCAGAGATAGGGGTAACCCCAGGTTAAAGAGGTGTGAATTGTCTCAAGCCAGGACAATTGGTAGGATTTCGCAAGCCCAGGCCAGATGGTGGGGGTGAATGTAAAGCGACATGAATCCAAGGTTTCGGTTGAGGCCGTACTCATGTGTGCGAAACTTGGCTATAAGTTTCTGCCTGAGGAAGGAGCAGTGCTCCGAAAGCTAGTGATTTTAAACAAACCTGTTGGACTTTAACCTGGTGTTGTAAGACTTCTTCCTGGGAAGAATCAAGGTATAGACCAGACATGATCTAAATGAAATGGTTGCAGTGGCTCATTGGACTGAATGGTCTATATTCCCGTTCCTATGATCCCATTTCTTCATAGCCTTCTGATCGCCTTCAGTTCTGTAATCAGCCCCAGAATTCACTGTTTTTCAAACTTTAACTCGTGTTGTGATATGCTGAAATGTCGCTTCGAAGAAGTGTGTCTGAAACTACTGTCAATCATGACCACCACTGGCACAACAACAGCCGGAATTCCCCCGTCGTCAGGATTCACTTTTGCCACCGGCAGCACACCCTGCCCATGGGATTCCCATTGTCAAGCGGCAGAAAGATAGAATCCCGCGGCCAGCGAACGGCGTGCAGCCGAGTAACACGTGGCTTGGGGACAGGAGAATCCAGCCCGACATTTAATGCACTGGCCCCATGATGTGCAAGCAGCTGGACTAGGAATCAGTGGCGTCATTCTCCGACCCCCCGCCGGGTCGGAGAATGGCCGTTGGCCGCCGTGAATCCCGCCCCCGCCGAAGTCTCCGGCACCGGAGATTGGGCGGGGGCGGGAATCGGGCCGCGCCGGTTGGCGGGACACCGGCTCAATTCTCCGGCCCGGATGGGCTGAAGTCCCGCCCAGAAATTGCCTGTCCCGCCGGCGTAAATCAAAGCTGGTATTTACCGGCGGGACCAGGCGGCGTGGGCGGGCTCCGGGGTCCTGGGGGGGGGCGCGGGGCGATCTGACCCCGGGGGGGGTGCCCCCACGGTGGCCTGGCCCGCGATCGGGCCCCACCGATCCGCGGGCGGGCCTGTGCCGTGGGGGCACTCTTTCCCTTCCGCCTCTGCCACGGCCACCACCCTGTCGACCTGCGACTCCACCTTCAAGGAGCTATGAACCAGTACCCCTAGATCTCTTTGTCCTGTAACTGCCCCCAACTCCCTACCATTAACTGAATAGGTCCTGCCCTGATTTGATCTACATGCATCACCTCACATAGCTCACTTACATAAAACAGCGAAGAGACAAACTTCGAGTGCATTAAATGCTGGTATAATATCACCTCATCGCACACAGCACCTCCAAGTTTACATAGAAAATAGGAGCAGGAGGAGGCCATTAGGCCCTGCGAGCCTGCTTCGCAATTCATTATGATCATGGCTGATCATCCAACTCAGTAGCTTGTTCCCGCTTTCCCACTATGGGCGAGTTTCTCCGACCCACCGCCGGGTCGGAGAATCGCTGGTGGCGGCGTGAATCCCGCCCCGCCGCTGGCTGCCGAGTTCTCCAGCGCCGGGGGCAGGAATCACGACACGCCGGTCGACGGCCGCTGGCAGCCCCCCCCCCCCCCCCCCCCCCGCGCGATTCTCCGCCCCGCGATGGGCCGAGCGGCCACCTGTTCAAACCAGGCCGTACCGATTTCGGCGTCAAAAGGAATTTTCCGCCGATCGCCGATTACGATATCGGCGTCGGGCGACGGAGAATCCCACCCTATGTTCTCCCTGGCTCTGCGGGCGGCCTGTGGAGTCCTCGGGGTGGGGGGGGGCGGGGATTCAGCAGTTTCTGTGGTCAATAGGCTTACCACTCTCTAGCTGAAGAAATTACTCATCACATTTCTAAATAGTTTACCCCGTATCCTTAGATTGTGACCCCTGGTTCTGGACTCCTCCTCCATCGGGAACATCCTTGCTGTATCTGCCCTAGTTCTGTTACAATTTTACCGGTTTCTATGAGATTCCCCCTCATTCTTCGAAACTCCAGCAAATATAATCCTAACTGACTCAATCGCTCATCATACGTCAGTCCCATCATCCCAGGAATCAGTCTGGTAAACCTTCGCTGCACTCCCTCGATAGCAAGAACATCCCTCTTCAGCTAAAGAGACCAAAACCGCACACAATATTCCAGCTGTGGATCACGAAGGCTCTTGCAGCAAGTCATCCCTGCACTCGGATCATCAAGCAATGAAGGCCATTATTTGCCACCTTCTTTCGTGTGCACCTGCAAACTTATTTTCAGTGACTGATGTACAAGGACACCCAGGTCTCTTTGCACATTCCCCTCTCCCAATCTATAACCACGCGACAAAAAAACAAAACAGACACCATGCGCCATTGGGAACTCGGCCCATCGAGGGCGGAGCATTGAGGGAGGGCCTCAGGTGGCGTCCTGAGGCTGCCTCAACAGTGTGCGGCGTACTTCCAAATGATGCCGTTTTGGAGGGGACGGAGCAACTGGAAACAGGCAGCGCCCCCGATTTCGGCGTCAAAAGGAATTCTCCGCCCGATCGCCGAATACGATATCGGCGCCAGGCAGCGGAGAATCCCACCCCATGTTCTCCCACTGGAGTGGATTGTGCCAGTTCTATGATCCATCTGCAGTCAAAAGCAGGATGCAATTCAATGTTCCCCACCAAACAAATTTTTGCATGCATGGAATACAAGGGTTTGGGAACGCACGTACTACTTTCTACGGCACGCAATCTTCGACACACCTACTGATGAAGTCTTTGACGGTGGTGACGTACTCGTTTAGGTTGGCCGCTGAGTTCCTGAATATGGACCAGTTTCCTGACTCCAAGCAGTCGCGGAGGAGTTTTTCTGTTGCCTCGCACCGGCATTGCATGACCTTCTTAACCGTATTCTCCAGCTTAGGTTTCTGGTAATATGCCGGGAGAAGGAGCACCGTCTTGTGGTCCGATTTTCCGAAGTGCAGTTGGGGGATCGATCGTTAGGTGCTCTTAATGTTTGTGTAGCAGTGGTCAAGAGTGTTGTTGCCCCTGGTTGGACAGGAGATGTGTTGGTGGAATTTGGGCTGTACACTCTTAAGGTTGGCCTGTTTGAAGTACCCGGCCACGATGAACAAGGCCTCCGGATATTCTGTTTTGTTATTATTCATAGCAGTG